>NC_141693.1:575900114-576500114 GCF_964263255.1 Lissotriton vulgaris
TGTTAAAGACTACTCTCAACCACTAAATAGTGGCATGCTTCCTCCTTGGGCCACTACAGACACCATGGTGCAGATCAACACTCAGGGTGGAGCACTGATTTTTTTGTGAAAGAAGAGAGAGAAGGAGATAGTCCTCCAAGTGAGGGATCCCAAAAATGCAGAGAAAAGAGAATCGTAAAACTGTCTAAGTGGTAACCTTTATACTTATTTTGTTTGTGGTCCCATTTTACAGGTTTAAAAATAAAGATTGGGTGTGTAGGAGAAGTTACCTCTCCAAAACCCCCTTCAGCTCCTACCGTCATGTTTCAGCCAATCATCCTAGCCCTAATGGGTCTCTGGCCTTACTCAGGGTCTGGATCCCTCTACGTATGCTTTGTAATTTTCAATTCTTTGGCTAAGTCAACACTTTAAACAACACACAATACATATAAAGAACCGGAGGTCTTGTCAAAAAAGCCAAATGTACTAAACTATAAGGCAGGCATAACTGTTATCAATCCAGTCAAGGATATAGAATTCCTATGAAGCCTTTATATGAGAAACGCAACAGTGAACCATAATCCGACACACAAGTGATTGTTAGTAAGACTCAAAGAATATAACTAAGTGAAGAATGGATTCCCATCAAATGTCAATTAATTATCTTATTTTCTCATTAGGTCATCCAGAATATTGGGGGTGACCTGTCTCTAGATCATCGAGACCATCTTTTTCACAGTTGTTTATACACATTTCATATACAATTTTCTTTAGTGTTTGCACCAGGGGTAGCAATTTATTAGAACAGAGGCCCTGAAGAAAGCCAGGGACCCCTTTCCCTATTGACTGAAGCATGTTGGCCCCTTGTATGACAGTTGAATATTTGTTTGAGACTGCCCTATTGCACTGTTCTTGTTTTTAATTAGAGGGAAAGACAGTATCCTGAATAAAACGCCTGTTCCTTGTCTCTCCACTCTATTTTACTTCACCACTTTCTCATTTTCTATATTTTTGCACTGCACAGATTCCCCTATGACTTTATCTTCCTCATCGTCAGCACAGTGTTTGTGGGCTTGGACTCATTGAATATCCTATAGATTGGGCGTGAAAACGGTCTCGATGATCTAGGGACAGGTCACCCCAATATGCTGGATGACCAAATGAGAAAATAAGATCATTGCGTGACATTGGATGGGAATCCATTCTTCACTTAGTTATATTCTTTGAGTCTTACTAACAATCACTTGTGTGTCTGATTATGGTTCACTGTTGCGTTTGTCATATAAAGGCTTCATAGGAATTCTATATCCTCGAGGCGATTGATAACAGTTGCGCCTTCCTTATAGTTTAGTGCATTTGGCTTCTTTGACAAGACCCCCGGTTCCTTATATGTATTGTATTTTGATGGTTGGGGATATGAACCAGGGCAGGTCTTAAAATATCCCTCGGACCCCAATTCTCTCTGTGTTGTTATAACACTTTAAACAATACATGTTTGCCTTAAATGGTTCATGTAGTGTGACCACACTCTTCTTTCTTACATAGTTCAGACAAAAGTAACTACTTCAAAAAACACTCTTTTAAATACATGTGACTGACGTTTTTCCCTCTGTCACGTTAAATCACCAGGTATAGTACACCCATGTGGGGCTATATGTTCTCAGCCTTTTAAATACACAAGTGAGAATGTATCCAACACCACGTGACAAATATTTGTTATGTAGTCAATCTTATCCGAGTTACATTAGTATTTCTCTCAACTGGGGGCAGGAGTTGGGTCACTGCCCTGTAGAGTTCCTGTATGACCTATCTGTGGTCCGGAATATACCATAGCCTCAATGACTTACTTAATGGTGACATCAGAGCAGCGGTTCAAGTGATCTGTGCCAAAATAAACATCTGGGGGACACTACCTTTGTCCATTTAGGGCAGGAGGCTGTCGCAAAATGGTACCATTGCCCCATCTACTTCATTGTTTCTTGACACTGATCCTCTTTATTCTTCATAAGATATTCTCAGAGGTAAAATCAATCCCAATTGAACTTATATGGGGGAGGGAATGGCGCAGAGTGGTCCTTACCAAACTGCAATGCCTCACATCTGATGAGGGACTAGCTACACCAGACATAGAAGTGTAGTATTTAACCACCCAATGACAGTGGTATAACTGGTGGTTGTACAACCTACAACACCCTGGTCCAGACAGGCAAGTCCTGCCACCAGATTTACACTTGCTCTACTGGTGCCTCCTATCCACTGGACTGCAAATGCTGGGTTGCATGGAGAGCTGAAAGTGGTAAGACATGTTTGGAGGGGTTACCTAGGTCACACCTGACCTCCTTTGCTTTATGTGCCAGATCTGCCCTTGCAGTGCCTAACAGTTGTGACTGACATGGGAGCACTGGGAGGGATGGCAGATTAGGAGAGACGGGGTGACTAGGGTGGAGGACCTCTTTCAGGATGGCAAGCTATTATCCTTCAAAGAGCTCTCTGATATCTATGACATGCCGCCGGGATAGTGTCTGTTGAGTGGTGATAGACACTGTTAGGGACCATTGACAAGCTGGCCTGACAGAGCAGCTCATCCACCAGAGCAGTTTGGTCTTATATACAGTGACAGGCAGGAGAAGGACAGTGGTGTTTCTATATCAGGCAATCATGGGAGATATCAATAAACCATTAGGGAGTTAAAACAAAGTTAGGAAGAGGATGTGGCCCGACCTAAACTGGATACAACTTGGACTAAAATATCAGCTGCAGTGCCCAAGGTCTCGCAAAATGCATGGTTCAAGCTAATTAATGTCACTGCCTGCATAGGGCATATCTAACTGAAACAGATCTACAGGGCATAGGATGTTGTATGTCCCAGATGTGGGAAGCAAGGGGCAGAAATTATTCACATGGTATGGGCATGCAGTATCTTGTGAGAGTATTTGGAAGGGGTAATTAACTGTACACAAGAAATCACAGACATAACGATTCCATGTAGCCCCCTAAAATGTCACCTGAAGGAATTCCCTTGGCCACAGAAAAATAAAGTGACAACTCAATTTGTGGACCTGGCACTGATGCTAAGCAAGAGTGGAATCACAAGGCTGGCACATGGCAGTGGAAAGCCACAACTATTCCAGTATAGACAATTGGAGGGGCACACTAATGATATGGGCCTGTTAAGAAGGGATTACCCTGTTACGAGAAGCCAGACAAGGCCACTGCAGCATAGATAACGCAAGGGCATGGAACGTAATAGTAGAGAATTGGAGACACCGGACATAGACTCTCCTGACAGTACAATACAAATGGATCAGCATAGTGACCATTATGAGAATATCCATAATTGTGATATAAATGGGGAGGCCTGATAGTAACTAACTGGGTGTGCACACTTGGCGTAAGACAGAGACAACATACATGTTATCATGATGTTAAATCAGTGGGGTGAAAGGGGAAGGCACAGGGAGGGGCGGTAAACCTGGAATTATAGGGGAATGGTATGAACAAGGTGGGCATTGAACAGAACTAATATCCATGATACAATGAATGTTATATTAAAAGAACAATGCTCATTGCATGTATGTAAAATGCTGGGGAAACCATCCACTGTGAATTTGATTGCCTTATTGTAAAATAATGCCATTTTTTTTTAAACATTGTAAATGGGGCCCTAACCCCTACTCACCCTGTCAGCCAGGCAGGCTAGCAAGCTGAGAAACTGTGTTGCAATGTGTGGTATGAAACAAAAATGTCCCCCTTGTCACACAGTGGTTGTGTGGCAGAGATTGTCATGTTCTCAGCAACAACAGTGTAACTTGCCCTCATTTGCTGTTAGTAACACATGTGCAACACACCTATGTGTAACATAAAGTAAATGAAAGAGAAGTCTGTATGTCACCAAAATGACTAATGTCAACATCTATCATGGATCATCATTAACATGTTACAATTTCATGCAGAGGGACAAGCAAGACCTCCTGTCCCGCAGCCTGTCCTGGATGACCAACATCTTGGTGATGATATCCTGCCATATCCGCCCCCCCCCCCCCCCCATGGACAATGACACCTTTCAGCAACTCCTGGACTTCATAGAATCTACTTCTCCAGACATGACAAGGAATGGCAGTGTTGCAGGGTCTACAAAAGAACCACCATCCACAGGGCATGCCTCATCTGCCTGTCCAAGACCAGCTGCAAACTCTGAGGACCGCTAAGCTGTCTTCCAACAGAGAGTGATAGGAGTCCAGCAGCGAATGATGGATGAGTTGCAATCGTTTATGGAGACCATTGTGGGCACCCTAGAAGGAGTCCTTAGGTGCCTCAGTACCACAAACGATATATCTGTGGCAATTTAAAGGCACATACCCTTGCCTCCAAAGTATGGTTGAGTCCCTAGTTGTCATTGCTGGTGTGATGAGGCAGAGGCAAGAACAACACGCCTCAGCATCTGACACCAGTGAGGTTGCCACCAAGCTGGGGACCATCATTAACATCATGTCATTTATGGAGCACAAATTGGATCCCTGCATAGCAGAAATGGGTGCCCTCCATAGCGACGTTGTTGCATTGCTGAGAAGCCATAAATCTCTTGTCAGCGCTGTGCTGCCTTCCTTGCTGGCACAGGCAAATGCTAGCCTAGCTGGGAAAGGGGAGCCACATCTTCTGCCCCTGATGTGTTTGTGCTTCAAATGCCTCCCACACAAACACCACCAACTGCAGGGGAGGCACAACACTCATCATGGGAGGAAGATGAGGACTTCCCCAGTTTCATTCAGAAAACTGCCAGGTAACATTCGTCCGTGCCCCCTGGCCATTTTCTCAGTGGTCCTGCTTGTCATCATGAAAGTTGAAAGTTGAAAGAATTTATATAGCGCACTGTGACCAAGCGGCTTCCTGGCGCTGGGAGAGGAAAGCGAAAACAGAGCGAGAGGGGGCCAGGAGATTATTGAAGGGAAAACGCTTGAGCAAATAGATAGGTTTTAAGTGCCTTGCGGAATACCAAATAATCAGGATTAGACCTAATGGAGAATGGAAGATTGTTCCAGAAGCGCGGGGCAAGGATAGAAAACCTTGTGCCTCCAGTTCTGATTTTTCGGAAGCGGAGAACACTAAGGAGAGCCATGGCTAGAGGAACGAAGGACACGAACAGGACAGATGTGGGTAATCCTAGAATTGATAAAAATAGGGGCCCTATGAGCACGGGCCATAAAAACTATGCATCCCAATTTAAAGAGGGATCTTTGCAGGACAGGGAGCCAGTGGAGGGACTTAAGTAAGGGCGTGGTGTGATGAGACCTGGGGAGCCGATGGATGAGACGAGCTGCCTGATTTTGAATGGTCTGAAGGCGGCGCTGCTCGTAGGCTGGGATGCCCACTTACAGGCAATTCCTGTAGTCTAGTCTCGTAGTCCCGTAGTCTATGCCTCCTCCTTTGCCACCCAGCAATGTACCTTTGTGTTTGTACACCTGCTGATCTTATGCACTTGTGGACTACTGCAGAAGCCTACCTACCCTAATGACAATTTTCACCTCTTCACGGAAATTCTCCTCACTTCTACAAGTTTCATGACATGTCTCCAAAACGGACTCTAGTTGGACATCCTTTGCTCACTATCAATGTTAGTGTTGTGGCCACAAACACTGTTAAAATACTTATTCTGAATAATCCACATCTGTCAATAAATGCACTACTATGAACCAGTGTTGTATGTATGTTTCATAAAGGACTAACTTAACAATGGTGGATGGGTATTTTCAGAACCCCCTTTTAACCATCTCAAGGAGAGTGAGCCAAAGTAACTGTCACCTGCTCCCTTTGGATATGCACCAACTACAAGTATATACACTGTAATGGAATAATGTGTTGGCTCCCAATGGACCATCATGGTGTGACAATAAGCTGCGGCTACATGACTCACATGTAGTGAAAAGCCCTAGGAAGCATGCAAATGCCCATCTGCAACAAAGGGGAGGGCATGGAGGCATGTGAGCCAATAACACAGTTACACTCATCAGCTTGTATCTAGCGCAAAATACATGACAATATGATAATGTGATTAAACACATGACAGCCTCAATGCTCTCATGGAAGATATCCTAAAGTACATATATCATCATGGTTGCACTGATACTAGACAGATACCCATGATTATAACTCATAATTAGCATCATATATGTGCACACTATGATGTACTATGGCAGTCTTATACTTTGGATATCAACATGCAAGAAAAGTAAGGGTCATTGTTGTGGCTCTGTGTCAACAAACAAATTGTGTTGAAAGCTACACTGGTAAAGGTAAGGTAAATGTGTTCTTCTGTCTGAGAGTCCTCACACGTTTTGAAGCTGAGTGTACCACACGTGACATCTATTGTGCAAAATACACACATATTACTGCATAGGAGCCAAACCTCAGAACCAGGAACAAAGAGGACTTGGGAGACTTCATGTGCTTGAAACTTAGCAAGAACTCAAACAAAGTGACATGTATGCAGTGAATGTCAATGATGATGGAGATTTTTCAGACAGGTGCGGACGTACCCATGACTTGTAACCAGCCAACAACAATGACCAACTTGTACAATTATGAACTGGTGTGTACAGTAGAGGCAAGCCACGGTATGTGTCCCAGCACAGCAGGAATATCTAATCTGAGGTGACAAAACCATCCCAACTATACATGCTGTATTTCTTACACTCATAGTTCTACTGTAGGTGACTATCTGTGTTGGGCGGTGTGTAAAACCACACGAAGAGGACCATTACAGTGCCTAAAGTATGGAGAAGAGTCCTTAAGTGACTCAATTATGAGATAGACTAACTCTTGTCCATGTGCCTCCCACAAAGTAACATATACTGGGAGCCTATCTTGCTGAGAAGCGCTGTTCCTGCTTGAACCTGTGGCGAAACCTGTGGCGATTCTGAGGCCATCTGGAACACTTGCTACCTGTGCTATAGACCACCCGCCTCCCGCCGCCGGACTCCTTTTTTCATCTTGGGGTCGGGCCGCTGTGTGGAGCACGGAGCAGGGTGTACAAACTACTGTTCCCAGCATCCTTTGCGGCGTTAGCCGCGTCAGTCGCGCGCCAGGAGGCGCTTAAATCTGCAGTCACCCAGGTCGAGGGGGGGAGCCTATCTTGCTGAGAAGCGCTGTTCCTGCTTGAACCTGTGGCGAAACCTGTGGCGATTCTGAGGCCATCTGGAACACTTGCTACCTGTGCTATAGACCACCCGCCTCCCGCCGCCGGACTCCTTTTTTCATCTTGGGGTCGGGCCGCTGTGTGGAGCGCGGAGCAGGGTGTACAAACTACTGTTTCCAGCATCCTTTGCGGCGTTAGCCGCGTCAGTCGCGCGCCAGGAGGCGCTTAAATCTGCAGTCACCCCGGTCGAGGGGGGGAGCCTATCTTGCTGAGAAGCGCTGTTCCTGCTTGAACCTGTGGCAAAACCTGTGGCGATTCTGAGGCCATCTGGAACACTTGCTACCTGTGCTATAGACCACCCGCCTCCCGCCGCCGGACTCCTTTTTTCATCTTGGGGTCGGGCCGCTGTGTGGAGCGCGGAGCAGGGTGTACAAACTACTGTTCCCAGCATCCTTTGCGGCATTAGCCGCGTCAGTCGCGCGCCAGGAGGCGCTTAAATCTGCAGTCACCCCCGTCTCGCGGGACGCCGGGCGAAGCCCGGGCAAAGGGCGGGCCGTCTGAGGCCATCCGAGGCTGGACAAGGTTGGGTTGGGCCAGGGACTCTGCCCTACATTTCTTATGCCCACTATTGGATACAGTGCCCCTGGACCACCGAACACCAGGTAAACTAACATCTTTTAGTTTCTTGTGAGCCAACATCTTGCACCAAGTTCACAATCCATCTGTACAAATGCCTGGAAAAAAGCTAACCCCAGTCACAAACACCATGGAGAACTATCTTGTCCAAGTTGTGGCGAAAATAAATAGTGACAGAAGGTCTTCTTTGGGACTAGATTCACCTACCCAATCTCCACTGGCAGACAAAGAGACAGAGGACTCATTTGCTCTACTAAACAGCAGTTTCTCTGGTGTGGCACATGACACTCTCCAGGACACAATTACCATCCAGCCCAGTCGCATAGTAGCTAGTACTGAAGAAAATAGTGACAACGAAGTAGTGACTGTGACCCCTACAAATAGTGAGTCCACCATCCCTACTGCTGCCCCTATACCTGCCCCGAGGGTTACAGGGGGCAAAAGAAAAGCCATACAAAAACGGGGGGGATTAAGGTCAGCCAAAAATAAAGTTGCAACACCACCACGGAAAACACTTGATGAAGAGGAGGATGATTTGACTTTGGAAACTTATGTGACCCTTTCTAACGCCCAATTTCAGAAATTCTGTAGCTTGATGGACACAAAAATCAAGGGAATAGTCAAACCTCTGATAAGCAAAATAGATAAATTAACTGCCGAGGTAAGCAAACTGGAAGGCTTACTTGGAAAAACCCTGGGGGAGGTGGGAAAACTCCCAGAAGTCATCACGTCCAGTGTTCAGCCATTGGTGAGTGAAATTCAATCCTGCAAATCCAACGGATTGACTCCTGCTGTTGTGCCAAACCTTCCAATAGCTTCACTGATAAATCCACCAGATAGCACCTCCGGTGTTGTACCCTCTGCTCCTCTTAACGGCGAAGCTAATACTTCGAAAGGGTCATTCGAGCTTGTAGTGGAAGCCTCGCCACTAGTTCTTGTACTCGCAAATGTACCCCCACTAGCTTCTGGCGAAGTTGAATCAACATCATCACTACTAAATAAATCCTTATCATGGCTAACTAACAATATGGCCAAATCTCCTTGGGGCAAGCAGCAATTATCCAAAGAACTGGTAAATGCTAGAAGGGTTGAGTGGATTGGGAACAGGGTAAAAAAATTCAAGGGGGATTGCGTCGTGCTCAATTTTTCTGACCCCGAGGTTTTGCCAAACATCTTGCCTAATATCTTCCCTCCACAGAGAAGATCTACTTCTATTGTTCCATTGACTTTAGACTTTTTCTATCCCCGGAAAGGCAGAGGCCCCAATTCAAGCACCTTAAGAACAAAATGGAACGTTGTAACCAAGAGGGGCAGTAAGAATTCTGGCCTCAGTGAGTGGGGTCTAGGTCTGGAAAATAGATTTTCTGCCCTCTCCAACCTAGATGCTTGTGACTGACAACCATTCAACCCCATGCCTCTGTTGCAAATTTCTTCGGCTGCACGTATAACAGGGGTGCACAGTCGGTTAACAGGTACACAAAATGAGACACACAATCTTGATGCCACAGCAGGACTATTTACTGCAAATATAAATGATAATGATATTGATGATGCAATGTTGAATGGGTCTGTTCACAGTTCTAAACCAATTATGGTAAATGCCACCGGGAACCTATTGTCTTGGAATGTTGCTGGGCTTTGTTCCAAAATGGATTGCGGAGAATGGTTTGGGTTTGTCAGCCAGTATGACGTCTGTATTTTTCAAGAGACTTGGGCCTGTGATCCCGTTTTTGCACTGGGGTACCTGAATTTTCATGTTCCGGCCACTAAGGGCCCCAAAGGGCGCCCGATGGGGGGACTCACCCTATGGGTCCGCCAGTCCCTAAAGATCGTAGTGAAAAATCTGGAGCTCCACCAAAAAGACATTCAGCTCATTAGACTTACGAGGGACTCATCCACCTCCATTGACATTTATAATATATATGCTAGAGGTGGAAGTGCAGGAAAATCAGAGGTCCTTTTGTCTTTGTATAATTTTCTAGAAATTTACTCTCCTGGGAATAACATTATAATAGCAGGCGACCTAAACCGCACTTTTGAACCACTAGACACTGGTGAGGCTTTCTTAGGTGCGGAGGAAGACAAGATTTGGGACATCCCCGCACTTGATACAACCCCAATAACTCGCTGGACCGAGGATATTCTAGGTTTAAATGCTATGTGCCTTGAACAAGGGTTAAGGGCTTTGAATGGTCGGACAAAGTCAGACAGAGTACCAGCCATGACTTTTAACAATGGGAGAAACAAGAGCCGCATTGACTATGTCATATGTAGTATGTCCCTATGGTCATCTGTTACTGATATGGTTGTTTTGGAAAAGCTCGAGAGTGATCACAACCCTTTATGTGTTCTCCACAATTGGTGGCTGTCTGATGTTATTGCTCCTAGTATTTGTGTTGAATCCTTACCCCCGTTGATTGTACCAACTAATGACTTGCGCAGGTTGAGGTGGACAAGCGTTAGAACAGATCCGCTGGTTTTAGAAAAAATAAGCATGGCAACTGATAAGGCTATAATGGCCCTTGAGGGAGAGGCTGGGCATTCTCCTAGTCAATATAGTACTACCAAGGTTCATGAAGATCTCTTTAATGAAATCAAATGCCACTTCTTAAAACCGGTAAATAAAAAGAGGATCTGTGCCTATAGAGCTGCTAAATGGTACAATCACGACTGTAAGGTGGCAAGAACCTCCTTGGGAGATGCAATTAAGAATAAAAACCTGGAGGTTATTAGATCAGCCAGGAATCAATACAAACATTGCATAGCTAAAATGAAAAAAGCTTGGGATGAAGCCCACTGGAACAAGCTAAAAAGTGCAAGCGACCAAAATCATTCTAGGTTATTCTGGCATATAGTCAAATGGGGTCATGATAGGCTTGAAGAGGATAGTACTAACAATGTCCCCCAGGACGCCTGGGTTAAATTCTTTAGTGAACAGTATGCTTCCAGAGATCAGTCTGTAGACAGTAGATGCTTGCCCTTTTCATTGGCAGAAGATGATATTTTCACGCAGTGCGAAATACTGACTGCCCTTAAAACTGTTCAAAGTGGTCGCACCCCTGGCATTGACGGGGTTCCAGCAGATGTTTTTTTAAATGATACTGTAAGATGGTGCAAATACATCCACCTGCTAATAAACTATATTGCCAGAGGTGCAGATATCCCAGTAACCTGGCGGGGTGCTGTCATCATCCCGGTATATAAAAAAGGAGATCGCGCTCAGCCCTGTAATTACCGCCCTATTAGTTTAATAGATACTATTCAAAAAATAGTGGGGCGAGTAATCGTTAATAGGTTGCTCGATTGGGCCGATGATAACAATAATCTATCTCCCTTTCAGGCTGGATTTCGCAGGGCAACCAGCACTGTGGATCAAGTCTTTCGTTTCCAACTGATCCAGTGGAGGACCGTGGTGCTAGGCGGAGGCAGCCTGTATGCAGCATTTATTGATCTGCGGGCTGCCTTCGACCTGGTACCAAGGGCAAAACTGTGGGAAGTGCTTCGACTCTAGGGGTCCCTGGGGACTTGTTGACTTTAATCATGCGATTGCATGAGGGCAACTATGCCAAAATTCGATGGGGTGGATATGGAAACGACACCGCCGAATTTCCCGTTGAGCGCGGGGTTCGGCAAGGGTGCTCAATGGCCCCTACTTTGTTCACCCTTTTTATTAATGGTATTGTTTCCTGCATGCAATCTCAGGCAGTGGACGCTCCCTTTCTTGCAGGTGAAAAAGTTCCTATTTTAATGTTCGCCGATGATACCTTAATTTTATCCAAAACCCCAAGTGGTCTGCAAAAAGCATTGGCAATATTTGACGAGTTCTGTGTAGATCACGGATTGGAGGTGAATGCGTCCAAAACAAAACTCATGGTTTTTAATCCACATAGAAATTTTAAATCAAAAATTTCCATGAGTGGTCGCATTCTGGAGGTCGTAAAATCTTTTACTTACCTGGGGATCCTTATCTCAAATGACAATAGGTGGCAGCAACACCTTAATATTGCTACATTAAGGCACAAGCAACTAGCTGGCACTATTATCAAGGAACACAGGAAATCGCTGACTAAACCCATCAAACCACCATTGATAATATACGAGGCAAAAGCAATTGGGTCTGCTTTGTACGGTGCGGAGCTATGGGGGCATGAAAATCTCCAGGAACTCCAAACATCAGAAAATAAATTTTTAAGGTCATTGACAGGTACCACTCAGAGCAGTCCGCTATTGCCCCTGCGTTATGAGCTAGGTAGGAGAGAAATTTCGGAAATGGCCAAACTACGCCCGATTCTATACTGGCGTAGGCTCTGGACCACGCCGGAGCTCTCCCACTACGCGGACGGGTTCATAGACGTTATTAAAGCTGATCGTTATAATAAAATCAGATGGTTTAAAACATTAAAGATTGCATTGTTCGAATTAGGACTAAATGCTTTATGGACCGATCCAGCTGGGGCTTCATTTCCCACCAAGTCTATTTTAAAAAACATTTTTTGGGAATATGTTGTTAACAGGAGTATGCTCAGTACTAACAGTGGGTCTATGACCACCAGTTTCCTAGAAATTAAGATGTACCCTATTTATGAAATGTACTGGGACTACATATCGAACCCCATGGACAGAAAACTGCTTTTCCAATTGAGGGTTGGTTCCCTCCCCCTCCATAATTTAACATCTAAGTGGAAATCAGGGGGTGCAGCAATTTGTCCAGTCTGTGGGGTAGGAAACGAAACTCTTGGTCACTTTTTGTTTTCTTGCCCAGTATATTCTGCACCAAGGCGAGCTTGGTTGGCTCCTATGTGCAGGAACTTAGGCACAAAAAGTAGCATGGTAGCGCTGCGTATTGTAAGATCTACTTCTGTAAATTGGATCATAATTGCCACCGCAAAGTACTTGGGGTGGGCGTGGGTTATAAGGCAGAGATTGCTGGTAGGCTAACTAATCACTCCCTAGTTGATCAGAGACTGCTAGAAATTTGTCTATTCTCTGTAACAGTTTATTAATAGCTCAGAGACTGCTAGACTAATGTTTATTCTCTGTAAATGTTTACTTAGTAGATCATAGACTGCTAGACTAGTGTCTATTCTCTGTAAATGCTTATTTAATGTATCATCGGTATGTAATTTTAATGGTATGAAATTTTAAGTATTTTTTTTATTGCCTTTGTGATCATCATTTTGGTATTTTTAATAGTAATGAACTTTGCACCTGTGTTTATGATGAGTAATAGTTTTTAAAATTGTGCCATGTGCTTGTGTCTAAACGACTTTGTAAATTTAATTGCTTTTTATTATATGTTTGTATGTCTGCTTTTATGAGTAATACTCGAATAAAGCACTTTGAAATCGCTACACTGGTAAAGGTAAGGTAAATGTGTTCTTTTGTCTGAGAGTCCTCACACGTTTTGAAGCTGAGTGTACCACACGTGACATCTATTGTGCAAAATACACACATATTACTGCATAGGAGCCAAACCTCAGAACCAGGAACAAAGAGGACTTGGGAGACTTCATGTGCTTGAAACTTAGCAAGAACTCAAACAAAGTGACATGTATGCAGTGAATGTCAATGATGATGGAGATTTTTCAGACAGGTGCGGACGTACCCATGACTTGTAACCAGCCAACAACAATGACCAACTTGTACAATTATGAACTGGTGTGTACAGTAGAGGCAAGCCATGGTATGTGTCCCAGCACAGCAGGAATATCTAATCTGAGGTGACAAAACCATCCCAACTATACATGCTGTATTTCTTACACTCATAGTTCTACTGTAGGTGACTATCTGTGTTGGGCGGTGTGTAAAACCACACGAAGAGGACCATTACAGTGCCTAAAGTATGGAGAAGAGTCCTTAAGTGACTCAATTATGAGATAGACTAACTCTTGTCCATGTGCCTCCCACAAAGTAACATATACTGTAAAAGACTGCAGCATTTATCATGTTCAAAATTGTTAGATTTTAATGGTAACCTTGCTGACACTGTCATACATGATTTTTGTGTCTACAAACAAACTAAGTATAACACAGCACGTATATTTTGAAATGATGTTGCAAGCAAGCATAAAAAAATCAGCATGTATGAGCATGGCATGCTGCATGCAGATGAAATATATATGGAATATTAGCAAACAGTGTGTGTGACTCAGATTTCATGATACATACCTGTCCATACTAGGTAACAGTGTCTGGGTATTGATGCTGCACACCACCTGTGTTGTACACAATTCTGGACATATGCAACAGAAACCTGCCCAGATAAGCTTCAAAGCATATATTTGACTGTGCTGCTACATATGTAGAAACATATGATTCATGTGGTTCGTGCCATTTGCTGTACATTCTAATGTGTGTGTTTTGAACACATGCAGATTATGCAGTAGATAATGGTTACTGTGCCCAAAGCAACAAGGCTATATAAATGTGCTTACATAAACACAAAGGTAAAGATGCTTAGAGCCTGTGGGCCTGCTTACATACACCTTACCTTCACAATTAAATTCCTCCTTGTTCATCACAAATTAATCTGTGGGCAGGTTCTGTTGTGTTGCAAGACCTAAAACAAAATGGTAGTTGGTGATTATTATCTCCCAGAAGATATCACATTGTTACAATTAAAATAGAACATACACAAACTTCAAAATCCTACATACGTGTACTTATGACACTTACTGGTAGATTTAGACTCTTGGAAGCTGTCCAGCTCACAATGGGTGAATGGAAGATGTCCTCCTAGAAGACAAGGAATTGGACATTGCATTGTAAATAGTGCAGTTACATATGGGTTTTTATCATATCTTACAAACTATGCCATCCCAGTATTTCAGATATAGCTTTAACACACATATCTAAATAGTACATTAATTAGTGGCACAGCTATTCAGCTTGCGAGCCTGAGCTGGGTGAATGATGAATGTCTGAGTTATCTATCATCACAAACCTGAAGCGGGCCTCGGCAATTTGATGTATTTAGTAATGCTGGCCAACATCATGTCAGATTCCATTGCACCATGACAAATGGGTGACACCTTTGACCCTCTGCAGATCTCAGTAGTGCTTTGATGGGGAAGGACAGGCAGACACCGTATGTGGCATCCTAAAAGCCATAGAAAGGCTTTATTGGCACTGGTGACTAGCGGAAAATCTCAGAAGGTTTTTTCTTTTAGTGTTGCCCTGTCAAATCCACTGTTTGCACCAATATATTTTGAAATTATATATAGTCATATGTGTACATGTGTGTCACAAAGCAGCACACATGGTACATTTAGATAAATGGAGTTGGGACATATATCTCCTGCTCACCCATCAACAGTGGAGGTCTGGCAATTTGGGAACATCCCCTGATAAATGTTCTATGTGGGAAGGCTCATAATTCCATGCATTTTCATTGAAAGCAATCACTTGCAATTGATTGAACAACCCCTAATGCCAGGGTATGTCAATGCAGCAAATGGTACTGCGCTTGCTGTAGTCTTGCTTAATGTAGCCACTCTGAGTCACACAAACATCCTTTAGGTAGCTTTATTTACTCACAGTAAGTTATTTGAATGTACGTGTTGCAAAGTAAAGATACAGCTAAACAAACGATGTACAGTCAATCTTTAAGTTATTCATTTCTACTGTAGATGCATCACTACATGTAGATGGTACCTGTTAGAAATGGGATTTCTGGTTGGGTAAGGCTTACACCAAAGTCAGGCAGAGACCATCACTCTAGTCAGGGCAAGGGAGTTACACACCAAAGATAACTCCTGCTCACCCCCTTGGTAGCTTGGCACGGGCAGTCAGGCTTATCCCGGAGGCCAAGTGTAAAGCATTTGCGCACGCACACAGCAACAACATCCCAGGCACACTACAAAAGGAACGCCACACAAGGTTATATAAAAAAATTGCCTTTGTATTGTCATCAACACATTAGAATAGTAAACACATAATATTCATGGTGCCACCTGGGTCATATCTAAAAGGGATTATATACACCTGACCGGACCCACTGGACCACTGTCAGAACTATCACAAAACGAACGTAGTAAAAGTAAAACAGGTCATAAATGTACAACCAGTAACACTGGTAATCACTGTACTTATCATCAGCCTGTAACATAACTTACATTATGCACAGTATCACATTAGGCGCGAAATTCATTCTGCACCAACCTCACCAGCAGAAACACCTTATGCAATCCTCTCATAAGCCTAAACACATTAGACCCTTGTTGTGTATCGATTTTAGATTCCGTATGCATTTTCCGATTCATGCCCTTATATAGGTATAATTCACATTTCCCTTATATAAGTATAGAAATTCAGTCCTTATATAGACAAACCCATGCTACCCAAATAAAGGCATGGCTACTTACGTCCGTTCATCTACGTCACAACGACTTCTTGGAAAATCAGACTCTTAAGGCATAGGGACTTACCATTGCCTGGATATTTATTTCTCCAAGAACTCATTTATTATGCATGAACATCTATTACTGAGGGGTTCATTCATGACGTTCAGATGCCCGACTTTTACATCAATACTGGCATTCCTAAACACCTTCAAGGTATAAATATACCTTCACTTGCTCGGGCAAAGCACGGTGTGGTTTGGTGCAGTTCGACTACCTACTTGCACAACGCAGCTCACTACAGCAAATGCCGAAGGAAGCCAACTCCCCAGCCGACGCACTGACCAGAAGATGTCAAGTGCCGACAATCCAGCTCCAGTGTATCTGACTCCCCTTGCGGGGTGTTGGGAAATCGAGTACCGGGAAAGAGATACCAACCTCTTTCATTCTAAGGTATGGAGCTGATTAGAACCTAGAGAAACCTTTGGCAATTCTTAGCAAAACTAAACCTATGCTAAAACAGCACCTACTTCTTCCCTTGTACTAGACCTAGGTTAGGTTCACTGGGGTAAGCGTATTTTAGAAGCACCAGATGAGTATTTTAGCCTGTGTTATTTATGTATGTATTTTTATATATGTCATAGCAACAGACAATGATATTATAGTATTATTTTATATTACTGTTTGCACTGTACGCATTATACTTCGGATTCTGTCTAACGATTGTAGCAGTTCATATCTCTTGCATGAGAAAGAAGACTGTTCAATAATCCCTTTTTATTGAAATACCCGTCTCTCTATTTGTGTGCAACTCTGTAGAAACAAAGCATGCATGATTGACGGAGTGAAATAGTTATCTATTGTTTCAACGACTCTGAAGATATTATTCCATCTCTAAGGGAAAGAAAGTTGTCATGTTTATGCAGTTGTCAGAGCCAAATCCCTTCTTGTTTATTCGAGTAAGTTTCTAGTGACCTCTGAGTTAGCTGGCACACACAATTAAGTTTAATGTACTCGATAGAGACATATTGACTTCAGTCCTATGTCAAATCTATAGTGTACATTAGTCCAATGCGCAGAGCCTATTAGGGATATAGTAACTACACTACATGGCTCCCAATGGTTCAGTAAGGCACTAATTGAATGCTAGATACTGAAGTAACTCAGTCGTGCTTTTCCCAGAGACCCCCTACTCATAATACTCCAATATACGTCTTGAGTGGGTAAGGGTTAATATCCGCCTGAGCTGAGTAGGACGAAAAATCCTATGTATTAGTTTTTGGTTTGTTCAACGTTGACGGATACAGTGTTCCAAAATTGTGCACCTTATCTTTTTTCCTTGAAACTTGCTCTGCAAACTTTCATTAAAATGGCAGAGGAGGATAACGGCTCAACTACATTTATATCAGTTTTTAACTTAACAGGTTTCCAAGAAACCAATGAGAATGCTATAATCATTCCTCCAAATTTAAGGAAAGCCATCACTATAAAACTTATAAAACATGGCCTAACATTAAGAGGTGGTAGGGCAATTTGGGTGATACAGGCACTTGTATATCACCAGACAGAGGTATTCTATTCATGGATAATCTTCCCTGAAGAAAATCCACTTACTAAAATGTTTCACTTCTACAAAGAAAATGATCCACCCAATGAATATATTCCTTTTGAGGATAATGAAATTCCATCTCACATACCAGGAGCATGAGCTCTTGTTTAACGGCACTCTAAAAAATTTAAATCACATTACCAGGCTCGGTTCACTAGGTAGACCAGGAGCAACATGTCTTGTTTTGGCCGGTTATACACCTCATCCTGACATTGAAGAAATGTCAGATATAGAATTACTAGCTCAACTCAAATAGTTAATCAAAATCTACAGACAATTGGTACAATATGTCATGTAGATTCTTACAGTCCAACCGACAATAGTTATTCCACAACAAACCTCTCACCAGGGGAATACAATAAAAAGTACACCACAGACTTTACACACAGTCATGGGTAAATTACCCATAAAACGTGAACAAATTCCATTCTGGATAGCTAAAAAAAATTCTCAAATCGAAGCAGTATTTCCTAATACTAGCCCTTATGAAAAACACAGAATTTTAACCATCTGCTTACCAATGGGGATCACACCACATCTGGAGGACTGCACCACTTGGGGTACAGTCTTCGCTGCAATCTACACTAAAACACATGGTGTTCCTTCCATGGGGGTAATACCTGATGTCCTGAAACAGATTCAAAACGAATATGGGGCAGAGCCTGCTCTAAATTTAGGTATGAAATTACTGAAAAATGTTACCAGGTCTCATCAATAATATTATCTAATATTAAAGCAGAAGCAGCATCAGTGGCGATCCACCATAAATTAAGGGAATTTGATGTAACAGAGCATCCACAAGAACTAGCCAGAATAATTGAAAAATCCTATGAAGAATTAGGCAGAGACAGTTTGGGTGGGAAACCAGTGAAACCACAACTGTCTGAAAGTCCTGAAAAGGTCTTTACTAAAAGCACTCTTACCTCTTCTATAAAGAAGTGGGAAAATAGCAAACAAACTTCAAAAGAGAAGTGTTCTCAATCCCGAGGTAGGTCTCCTCAAAAGGAGCCTTCTGAAAAGAGGTATAACCATGGAATAGGGATAATTTAAGAAATCTCATAGATATCAAGATACTGATACACATTCCTCTCGTACCTTTCAGACTTCGTCACAGAAATCCGAATTAAGAGGACGGTCAGAAAACAAGGAAGAACGCGTGAAGTCCAAAGAGGATCAACACATTCAGAAAAAAAAAACCTCACTTCACCAAAATGAAGGTAGCAGGTCTAAAAATCAGACATGCTGAGGATCTTGAGGACATAACTCAAGAATGGAGAATGGCTCAGACAATGTTGGACAGTGTAGCAGAAGTAACAATAGCTTGCCAGAACCTGAAGGGACTTGTGGAGACAGTGGACTTGAATGAAGACATTGAAGTTGAAACTGCAGACACCAGGGTTAGCTCTCCACATAGGTTATACGAAGTAACACTCCGGATGGAGGGAGACATACCAAGAAAAGTGAAAGCACTGTTTTGGGAGCTACGTTCTAGGGGTTATGACATACTGCTAGCAGAAAAAGACTGGCCACCGTAATTTGTCAGGGAGCGCCCACATGGCAAAGACATCATTATGCCAGCCTTCTCTAATCATATTCCAATTCATTTAAAGTATACTTATGCCAGGAAATGGGCAGTTGCCCAAGCCCATCATTATACAAAAATCATGTAGGATGGGATGAGGATTCTCCTCACCATAAAATCCAGTTGAAGAGTCAACCAACAGCGCAAAGGCAGTACCCAGTTAAGCAAGAAGCTAAAATACAGGTCAGGGAGATCTTAGATCAACTTGAAAATCAAGGGGTGATTGAAACATGCAACTCTCAAGGAACAATCCTTTGTTTCCTGTCTCCAAAACAGACAATACATATCGTCTGGTGTTGGATTACAGACATCTAAACTCTTGTTGCAAAACATTTGCAGTGCAAAATGCACACAGTACAGCATTAATGAATAACATTGTGCTTAAAAAATATAAAACCTCATTAGATATTTCTAACGGTTTCTTTTGTCAAAACATTGCAGCAGAAAGTAGGTATTTCACGGCTTTCTCAATAATGGGGACACAGCGTCAAATCTGTTGTCTCCCTCAGGGTTTCAAGAATAGTCTGGGGTTCTTTTCAGCAAGGGTAACAGAGTTACTACGAACTTATGATGACGAGGCATTGTCATATGTTGATGATATCTACATTACAGATGATGACCTGGTTAGGCACTTAAACAGGGTGAACACCATTATACTTGGCTTAGCCTCTTAGGGGTATAAATTACATTTTAAGAAATCGAGAATTGCCCGTCTCAACATCCTATTTCTAGGATACGAACTATCAAGAGAAGGCAAAAGCCTGGCAGCCAACTTTTTAGAAAAGTGTGCAGTGCTCCAACCTCCAAAAACATTGAAAAACGTAGTCAATTCTAGGATTCCTAAATTTTGGAAGAACTTACATTCTAAACTACACAGAAAAGGTCAAACCTCTCTACGAATTAATCAAACCTGATTTTAAAACAGTAAATTGGACACAAAAACACACATAGACTTTGCATTCACTCCAAACGGACATGTTAACTACAAAACATTCACAAACATGTGTAAACGCACGCAACTTAGTGATACGAATCATTCCGGGTCAATGCGGATTCACCTACTCAACTTTTAACGAACATGAAAAAAAACCAATAGCATACAAAACACATTTGTATACACAAGCAGAAATGAAATTCACTTCTACAGAAAAAATTCTAACAGCTGTTCATACCGCTGTAGCAAGAGAAAGAGCTCTAGAACAACAGAAACACATTATAGTCGTAACTCCCGTACCTGCCTTAAAGGCAGTGACAAAGCGAGCATTCCAAATGCTAAAGCTTTACATCCGAGATGGATACAATGGGTTAATTCTCTTACTGCAACAGATGTTGAATACGTTTTTGATCCTTATTTGAAAGCACAAGCATTTCTACAATACGAACAAGAATGTCCTCTGCCTACTGAAATTGTGCCTCTAGACCAATATGAATGTATAATTTATACAGACGGATCAGCACAACCCGCTAAGGGGGGTTAACAAACTTATAGTGCTGCATGCGCGATCGTTAAAGGTCGTATGCGCGATGGCAAATTTAGACCTATGGTCACAAAAAACGAAATATCTAGGAGATTGTACAGCTCAGCGAGCTGAACTACAAGCATTCAAAATGGCACTTGAAAATACGGATTGCGAGTTCCCCACACTCATAGTGTGCGATTTTTTCTATTGTGTCCAACCTTACACTGAATATTTACAGAATTAGCTTCAAAACGGTTTCAAAGATGCAAAAGGTGGCACAATCAAGCATAAAACGCTTTGGGAGCAAGTAGTTCAGTTACGAGAAGTACTACAAAACACTCATGTGATAAACACGCTGAGCCATCAACGTGATGGCGTTCACGCTGAAGGGAATTCATTGGCTGATGAAGCCACGAAGGGGGCTGTGCATTCGGCTTCCGTAGCTACAATCACACGTTCAAAAACAAAAATAGACAGTGAAATAATGCTGGTTGTCAATGCTACATACAAAGGCAGCGGTGCAGTGTTACCTAAAGGGTTTCCACTCAAATACTCATATATAACTGATACAAACAATGTTCAGTTTGCTCGAATCCCTAGAGTGGGGGATAGGGTAATTCCAAACATGGAACATAGATTAGGACTAATCCTAGCAGCGCATGAAGGGCTCGCCTCTGCAAATGCAGGTGGTTCCGCCACAGTGTCATTATTAAAACAACGATACTGGTGGCCCAGCATTAGAAAACAGACCGGAAATTATGTTTTGGATTGTGAAATATGTCAAAAGATGTAAATCTCTACTGTGAAACGTCCTGCATAGACGCCCCTGTTCAGACCCCCAGGATATAGTGGCATGGATTCGCAAATTTAGCAGCACAAATATGGAAATTTAGGGGCACAAATATGGAAACTTAGCAGCATTTTCACAGCCCTTTATTTTACTCATGTTCATTCATTCATTTTCAGCCTTAAATCAATGGAAACTGTAGCAGAGTATTCCACTTTGAATAGGCAACCTGGGATATGGAACAGAGGAAGCAGTTCACAGGTGAAGGCTCCTTAACCACCGCCTCCCCTTCCACACATCCACCAGGCATTTCCACTCTGCTCAAACACTCATGGGGAGCTTTACTCCAGTATGGGGGTCAAAAGAGATCCTATTCTTTTTCTGGCCAAGGTGGATATGACCTGGGCGATTCAACCAATAGAGGTTAAAAATGAGGCTATCGCAGAACATCTGGTAATAAGAAGGGTGTGTCTAAACCACACACCAAAGACAACTAGAACAGAGATTGACTCTACTGACTTGCCCCCTTGCCATACCAAACCTATTTAGTCGGTAGAAGGATTTCATTTTACATCCTCTTGGGAATCCGTAATATTAGACCGCTGGCTGCTGCACATAGTGCATTCAGGACACAACCTTGAATTTGCACAAATACCACTAAGTCATCCACCCAAGAAGGAACATCAACTACACTGGTGGGCGCTGCAATAGGAGATCACATAAATGATTTTGCAGGCACTTTTGTAAAAATTGCGGCATTTTTACAAAAGTGCCGATTTCGCAGGCACTTTTGTAAAAATTGCAGCATTTTTACAAAAGTGCGGATTTCACGGCAAACCGCAAAATCGCAAAATCCTGGAGGGTCTGCCTGTTAATCTCAGATAAACCATTAGCTTGTGTTTACCTGGACCACTGCGGTCCCTTACAAAGTGATGGTAACTATAAATATATCATGGTCGTGGTGGATTCATGTTCAAGGTTCATTTGGATGTGGCCTCAGCGCTCGGCTGATGCTCAAACAGTTATAAAAGATTTGCGAGCCTTTATCGGCACATACTCAATTGGCACGCTACACTCTAACTAACCCTGGGCAGTGAACTATGCTCCGCTCGCGGAGTTTGCGAAGTTTTGGCAACTTCGCGCTGCGCGGTGAACACGAAGTTGTCGAATACTTCGCAATCTACAGCATAGCATCGTTGTTTTCTTCCTCGCGCGCTCAATATGTGTTCTCGCGTGCGCGGTAACAACTGATCGTGGTGTTGCGTTTGCCGACTCGATTTTCTCTCCCGGTCGCGTGTGCCACGAGGTTTGGAATCTGGCCGCACAATCCAGCGAGATTGTGCAAACGCGATCTCGTCATTTGGACGCGCCAACACGCCATTTGGACAAGCGATCTTCCTTCCGACGCAGTGTTGGTAATATTGCGTTCCCGAACACATTCAGAAACTACAATCTGGCACAGAATATCTCTTGAGCATGATAAAACCTTCTCGAAAATGATCATTTTGCTCACAAAAAACCCTCAGATTGTGATTTGGCTGTAGTCTTTTGTGCAAGGAGTCCTCTTTTTTTCTACTCTCTTTTTCAAGAGGAAGGAAGTGCCCCTGAGTCTCCAACTTCCTGTTCCTGTCCACAGGCTCCCCCCAGTGCTTTCTTCATGTGCTGTTCACTTTCATTTGGATTTGGAGCTGGAAGGATCACTTGTTGTGTGAGTCTGATGCATCATATCATTGGATTGGATTTATTGAGGACTTTTGGATTTGAAATTTTATTTTACAAGTAAATTAGAAAATTGGTGTACATGGTTGTTTGATTTAGGCTGTTTTTTAACCTATAGTTTTCTGGGCTTTTCAATCCTTTTTTTGTTTTTGTTTTAAATCTCTTTATTGATATTGCAAGAGGTAAAGAGAAAGAAAATATGTACAAACAGAAGTAGATAACACCAGTTAACACATCATTTACAACAGAAAAACAATGATCATTCAGTTTGCAAGAATGTCGCTAATAGCCAACCAACATCTTCCCCAATTCTTATCCAAATAAATTAATCCAGATTTTCTCTTTTTTCTTCAAAGAGTTAGGACCTCTTAGTCTCTCCAGAGCAATCTCCATTGTGTAAATTTCCTTTACTAGACTCCACCACTCCATTGTATGAGGAGGATCCGGCGATATCCAAGATCTGGCAATAGTTAGTCTGGCACAAGCAAAAATAATTGAAATAAGGTCCCTGTTTGGACTGTTCACATCCTGGATATCTAATAAAATCAGATGAGCAGATAAAGGTGGAAAAACAAGCAAATTCTTATTAAGTATCATTTCTAGTCCTTTCCAAAAGTTAGTTAAAGCGGGACATGAAAAAAGCATATGCTCTATGTTTGCAGCTTCTAATAAACATTTAGAGCACCTGGTGCGCTCATTAGCCTGATTTTCTAGAGCCCAGCTAGCAATCTTTTCTGGGGTATAATAGAGTTGACAAACCGTACGATATGCTTGAAGCCTAATGTTAGAAGAATGCACCACTCTATTGATTTGAGTGAGTGTAGTAGAGATCTGTTTGGCGGAAATGTTAACACCCAGTCGATCGGACCATTTAAGAGCCAGTTTACCACAATCATCTTTTTTATCTTTGTTCAAGTTATAATAACCTTCACTAATAAGTGACTTAGTCCGTTTTGAGTACACACATTTAAGAATGTCTGATTGTTGAACTTCCCTCACTTTCATCTTGTGAACGATAAAATCATGAATTTGCATATACTTGAAGTACATTCCATCATTCAGTTTATATATGTTTTTTAGTGCTTCAAATCCTAAAAAACGTTAGTGCCATACATATCCCCCAGTGTGATTATGCCGTGCCTTGTCCAAGCTATTCTTGCCCCATCTGAAAAGATTCCAGGTAATCCAGGGTTTTCCCATAATCTTAATTCTGCATTAAAAAAGGAGATTTTCTCATGTGCCATTAATTGTTTCCAAATTTGGGCGGCGTGTCTAGCAGTCTTAAATTTAACTCTTTTAAAATAGTTAGGGTTGTTTACTCTAGAAAGATTTTGATTGCTATCTTGACCTAACATAAACTTATGATACAAAAAAGGCTTTCGGTACATAGTAAACTCCGCAAACGGCCAATAAAAGAGGAAAAAAAGTAAAGTCTAAAGTCAGGAAAAATTAGACCTCCTTTCTCAATTGGGAGTTTCAGCTGATTAAGAGCTCTTCGCGCTTTTTTATAGCCCCAAATAAAGCTACTACATATTCCATCGAGTTTAAAAAAAAAAAAACAATATTAAGACGCAAAGGGATTGATCTATATAGGTAAAGAACTTTAGGTAGTATTTTCATTCTTTTTAAGTTAAGGCGACCTACAAGACTTAATGGAATCTTGTGCCATTTTTTTAAAGATGCCGCTATTTCTTTAAGAAGCAAGTCATAATTGAGGGTTATTACGTCTTTTAACTTGGCCGATATCTTAACACCAAGATAGGTAGCGTTCTTACATATACCCGATACTATTCCTACTGGCTTATAGTTTGCGACCACCTGAGTTTTTTTAGCGTTTAGTTTATAGCCGGATACCTTACCGAATCTTTCTGCCTCTTTAGTTAAAGCTGGAACAGCTTTAGACACATCAGTGGTAAATAAATACAGCGATATCATCCGCATACGCAGTGATTTTTAAGCTGTTTCCCTTGTGATTGAAATAAATAATATCGCTAGATATTAACAGAGCAATAAGAAAGGGTTCCAATGACAGAGCAAATAGCAGGGGCGACAAAGGGCACCCCTGCCTCGTTCCTCTTTCTAT
Organism: Lissotriton vulgaris; assembly: GCF_964263255.1. Taxonomy (NCBI): domain Eukaryota; kingdom Metazoa; phylum Chordata; class Amphibia; order Caudata; family Salamandridae; genus Lissotriton; species Lissotriton vulgaris. The sequence goes on from NC_141693.1 coordinate 575,925,441, forward strand.
TGAAAAAGATGCAGAGCTTTTGCCCGCATAATTGATCGCCGCCATTGGGTGATCGTATAATGACTGGATCCAGCCAAGGTATCTACCCTTAATACCATATGCATCAAGCACAGCCCATAGGTACTCCCACCCCACTCGGTCAAATGCTTTTTCAGCATCAAGAAGAATCATACCGAGTGGGGTGTAGTTAGTGTTGGCTATATCAAAGGCCGTAATGGCCATATTGACATGGGCCGTGGTGTCTCTGCCCATAACAAACCCGTGCTGTTGCATGTTAACAAGTTCTGGCATAAGGGGAGCCAGACGGTTTGCTAGAATCTTAGCAAACGCTTTCGCATCTGCATTAATCAAAGATATCGGCCTGTATGACCCGCATTCCTCTACAGGTTTTTGTTTTTTCAAAAAAAAAATTATCTTCGCTGTTCGCCATGAAGGAGGGGCAATCCCAGTTTCCCCCATTGAATCAACTAATAACTTAAATAAAGGAAAAAGTTCTTCAGAGCAAATCTTATAGAGTTCAATGGGAAGCAGATCTTCCCCAGCCGCTTTGCCCAAAGGAAGTGAGAAGAAAGCCGTTTTGATCTCGTCTAGTGTAATCTCAGAGCTAAGCAGATTGACGGCTTCTTTTTCATAGTCTCCATTCAATAGACTCTCAAATAAGACCTGATATCTTCTTTAATTGGGTGATCTTCGGGGGTATATAAATTGTGATAATATTTGGCAACTTCTTCTAGAATCTCATCTGGTTGATGGTACATAATCGAGTCCATTTATTTATTTATTTATATATTTTATTTATTTATTTATGGAGCTTATAGAGCGCGCAGCTACCTCCGATGGAGGTGTCCCGGCGCTGAGATTACTTGACTGTCCCCATGAGGAGTAACCAAAATCATATCTCACAGAGAAAATGGGAAACGGTGAGGAGTTGACAGTTCCAAGTCCTACCGCCTAGTGAACAGCCAGGTCTTGAGTTTGCGGCGAAAGGCTGGCTCAGATTCGCAGAACCTGAGGTCAAGGGGGAGGCTATTCCAGAGCTTGGCGGCAGTGACGGTGAAAGATCTGCCGCCAGTCCGAGAAAGCCTGAATCTAGGAACCAACAGAAGACGAAGGTTATTGGATCTAAGATGTCTGGCTGAAACAGAGATCTTGAGACGCTTTTTCAGATAAAGCGGGCCAGTACCATGAATAGCCCGAAATGTCAGGATCAGAATTTTAAAGTCTATGCGTTGTGAAATGGGAAGCCAGTGAAGTTCTTCTCGGTAGGCTCTGACTGAAGTACGGGCAGGGATGTTACCGATGAGCCGGGCTGCCGCATTTTGGACTATTTGCAGGCGGTCAATAAGATAGTGCGGGGCACCTGCATATAGACTATTAGCATAGTCTAGATGGGTGATGATAAGGGCCTGGACTACGGTTTTGCGTGAGGATAGAGGGAGGAAGGGGAAGATTTTTCTGATCATGCGAAGTTTAGAGAAACAGGCCCCTACCACTTTGTTAACTTGGGCATTTCCGGACAAAGAGTTGTCAAAAATGAAGCCCAGGTTACGAGCTGCCTTCACGGGAGAGGGTGGGGGATTCAGAATGGTAGGCCACCAGAGGGTTGCAGGGGGGGGGGGATTTTTTACTGAAAAAGAGAACCTCGGTTTTGTCGGTGTTAAGGGCAAGGTGATTGGCTGACATCCAGGAGCATATGTTACCAAGGCAGTTTCTAAAGTTGGAAAAGAGGGAGTCAGAATGGTCTCGAAAGGAAAAGATAAGCTGAGTATCGTCAGCGTAGGAGACCACCCTGACGCCCCAGGATTGAACTACCTTGGCCAGAGGAGCCACATAAACATTAAACAGTAGAGGGCTCAAGGCAGAGCCCTGGGGCACTCCACACAGGAGGGGTTTGTCTTCAGATTCAAAAGGGTGCATCGTAACCCTTTGGGAACGGCTAGACAGGAAAGAAATAATCCAGGCCAGCACTGTCCCACCGACCCCTAGCTGCTGTAGGCGGGAGGTAAGTATTTTGTGGGAGACAGTATCAAAAGCAGCGGATAGGTCGAGGAGGACCAACATGGCCTCCTCGCCCCTATCCACTGATTCCCTGATAATTTCAGAGACTTCAAGCAGCGCAGTCTCGGTGCTATAGCCGGATCTGAAACCGGACTCAGAGTCGTGTAGCAGCTGATTTGACTCTAAGTACAGTGCCACTTGTTTCTGTACCACCTTCTCCAGTATCTTGGCAGGTTTAGGCAGGAGAGAAATAGGTCGATAGTTGCTAAAAAGCAGAGGGTCTGCACCAGGTTTTTTCAGTATGGGGACCAGCCTGGCCTGTTTCCAAACTGAGGGGAATAGACCTTGCGACAAAGAGGCATTCCAGATGGAAAGAAACGGGTTCACAAGGATAGGGGCGAGATTACCCATGATTTTGGCAGGAACTGGGTCCAGGGGGGAACCAGACTTAACGTTGCGTAATAAAGCTAACGCGAGATCAGGAGTTAGCTCGCTAAAAGAGTTGAAAGAGCAAGAGGGGAGGCAAGGGCAATCATCAGGGAGATCCGGAGCCATTGCTGCAAAGGAGGAGGAGAGTTTAACTATCTTCTCTTGAAAAAAATCAGACAATCCATTGCAGAGATCTTGAGTGGGAGTAAAGAGGGATTTCAAAGCAGGAGGATTTACGAAGTCATTCACTATGGAAAAAAGAGTTTTGGAGGAATTCTGCGCCTGTTGAATCAAATTAGAAAAGTAAGCTCTCATGGACGAGCGTGTTAGTTTGTGGAACTTACTCAGGGCAGATTTGTAGGCCAATTTGGCTACAGGATCATAGTTCAATCTCCATTTACGTTCCAACTGCTTACACTTGCTCTTTTCCTCACGCATCAGAGGGGAGAACCAAGGGGCAGAAGGACAGGATCTGGAGGAAGTGACGGGGACCAGAGGGGAAACCGAGTCAAGTGCATCCGAGAGGGCCGAATTGAATCTCAATGTTTCTAAATTGAGGTCATTTAGCTGGTTAAAATGAAAATGTAGATGAGCTTCCAGGGAGTTACATGTAACTTTGGTCCATTTACGACCTTTAACTCGATTAAGGGGGATAGGGGGAGGAGGGGAGGGGGCCGTGAAAGAAAAAGGGATGAGATAATGATCGGTCCATGTCAAAGGAGTGGGGGGGAGAGTGGAGAGGGAAGGAAGATTGGAAAAAATGAGGTCAAGAGTATGGCCTGCTATATGAGTAGGACCTGTCACTAGTTGAGGCAAGGTGAGTCCTTGTAAGGTTTCTAACAGAGAGGAGGCTAGTGTGCAGGAGGGATTATCAATATGAATATTAAAATCTCCTAAAACAGTAAAATGGGGGTGTTTGAGAGAAAAATCGGCGATGGAGTGAATCAGAGTGATAAGGGAGGAAGAGGTGACGGCCGGGGGATTATATACCAGTATGCCTGCACAGATGGAACAAGCAGGGTCCATAATTGAAAAGTGAGCGGCTTCGATGATGCCAAGGTTGGGAATTTTCGTGAGGTTTAATTTGAGATGGGATTTAGCAATGATCGCAAGACCTCCTCCGGTCTTAGAGTTGTCCCGATTAATGCCAATGAAATGATAACCAGGGGGAGTAGCAAGAGTGATGTCCGGTTTGGAGGAGTCTTTTAACCAAGTTTCAGTAAGAAACAATAGGTCCCAATTGTGGGTTTCAAGAGATAGCCATATGTCATGAGCATGGGCTGGGAGAGATCTGCAATTGACTAATGCGGCCTTTAAGATGGTGGATGGCTGATCATTGATTTTAGAGGGTAGACGCCGAGGTCTAGGTACTATGGGAAGAGAAAAGTTGCAGTGAGGGCAGGAATAAACAGTAGTATCTAGGCTAGCAATGTTACAGCAAGTAAAGGGGGCACAGGTATCAGGACGGAGGTGAAGAAGTTGATCAGAGGACCAACGAATTTTTGGGGCAAGTGGAGCAGGGGTTCCGGCGTTGGGCGCGGGTCCGGCGCGGACGGGCGCAGACGGGCTTGCCTCTGGCGCGCCTCCGGCGCGCCGCCGGCGCGCCCGCTGCGCCCGCCCGCTGCGCGGACGGGCGGTGTTGTTATTTTTATGCATACTTTGGGCGGGGCGGTAGGAGGGTGGGAGGGGCGTCGAGCTCTCCGGCGAGCCTGCCCAATCCAAGATGGCCGCCAAAATTGTCAAGAGATGTTCCCTGCGCCTCAATGGATCGACGCTAAGGAAATGGGGTGCCCAGCGAAGTGATCTCGCTGATGGGGGGTCAGGGAAGTATTAAAACGCTCCAGTTAAAATATAGTACAGTTTTTAAAACGAATTTTGAGTCGATCGTTTTTTTAACAAAAACAGGTGCAAGAGAGCACAGTAGACCTCCGGCTTTCCGCCTCATGCCCTTAATTGATTTGATTTTAGTTTTAGCTTTCTGGTCTGCAACCTTATATGCTAGGACTTTACCAATTCTATCTCCACTTTCATATTGAGACAAGTGGAATTTATGCATTCTGGCGCTACTCTTCTCTCGCAGGCATTTTTTTGTCTCTGATTGTAAATCCACTAGTTCTAATCTGATCTGAGCGATGTCATTATTCGATGCCCCCTGCCGGAGGGCTAGTGCTAATCTTTTTTCCAATGACAATATATGTAAGTTAGTTTGTTTGAGATTGTTGCATATTTCTGCATTTTTCCGAAATACATATTGTTGAGCAAAGCCCCTTACACTAGCCTTACACGCTTCCCATACTGATATGATTGCAGCTGAGTTCAAGTTTATTTCTATAAACTCTTTTATATGTGCTTTCAATTGTGACGTAAATAGAGGATCTGATATTAAATATCTTGGGAATGTAAAACTGCGTGCGTCTTTCCTAATGCAGCCAATCTTTATTGTCAAAAGTATAGGATTGTGGTCTGAGGTTATTCTAGGGCATAGTTCAATAATACATCCTTCTATGATTCTGTCAGTAGCCCAGGCTAAATCAATTCAAGAGCAAAGCTTATGAGTCCTAGACGTGAGTCCCAGGCTCTCCACACCACTGGAGTCAAGCTATCCAGGCTGATGAAGGCTGATAGCCAGAAACCGGTCCTTGGATACTTGATTCCGGTCTGGGATAGACATGGCTTGGTAGTTCGGACTGGACTGTTCCCATGAGGCACAGGGTCAGAGCTGATTTGCATATAGCCAGTGTCTAACCCAGGGTAGTGTGGAGTGCAAAAAAACGATGGATTTAGGCCCAGATCCTTGTACTGGGGTGAATGTATGACATTGTTCTACATTCTGTCCATCAACTGTGTTTTTTACATTAAATGTACAGCAACAATTGATCACACCCTTGCTGGGGCAGATGTGGTGAAAGCAACACTAATTAAATATCAACGAGGCAGGGCGAGGATCTTCTTCTGCTTGCCTACCCATGCTCAGTCTATGAACAAGCCAGTTAATTTTCCAAAGGGACCCACCAAATACATCATAATTAATTGCCGGCATTGATTGGATTTACAGCATTAAAGTTTACGATTTACGATTGTGTTAAGTCACTCCTTCGACACAACTAAAGTTTAACTTCTTAGCTTCTTGTACTAGACTGTCCCCGCCACCATTATGTTTACTTTTAGAATAGCAGTTGCAATATTGTTTCTTTGGCAGTCTTCTTATGTACTGTACTTTTCTATTACTCCCACAGTCTCTCTCTTGCAAGTGACTGTCTCTTTTTTTTATTTGCAAATGCTAGTGCCAGTGTCTACTACTACCACCACAACCATGGCATCTTCTCCATTCTCTTGGGAAACCATGCAGCCATTGCTGTGCCGAACTTAATACTCATCAATCACAGGTAAGATACGTTTGCTGAGAGGTATAATGGACGAGGAGGAGCGACTGATAGTACTAGTAGGACAAATATAACTCAGTGAGGGGTACCGCAGCTATCTGTTTGCATGTTACAAAAATGGCAGATTATTTAAATAAAACACTGGCTGCTGCCCTGCATCTGCAAGGAAACCTTATGACGTACATACATTTGTGAAACAGTAACCCCCCCCCACAAGGCATTAACATCATATGTGTAAGTATAAATAATAAATAACATTTACTTTCCTAACAAAAATAGACTATCCCACACTTCACCCACCCCTCTCCCTAACCCAAACCACTGTCCAAGTCCAACCAATGTCCAAAAAATAGGAAACCTCAAGACCCAATTCCCACCCACCAACAAAAGTACTAAAAAGGGGCAAATTAACAGGGTCCATCTACAATCAGCGGTCTTTCGGCTGTTTGTCTACGAGGATTTTGATGCGCTCCTTTAATTGGTCCTCCAGCTGTGCCATCTGGAGGAGAAGTTTCTGGTGAAATGCACGGCACTCACATTTGCATCCATGTGGGGGGGCACCAGTTGTTGAAAAATGGTGGCGGTGGGTGGCTACCTGACCGTGGCACCGTCCTACTGCAGGCGGAGCCTGGCTGGGGCCCAGGGTATTGGAAGAAGCAGCAGCTGCTGCTGCCGCCTCCTCCTCCTCCTCTCCCTGAGCCACCAGCCGGAAGTATTCCTCACAGATGGCCTGCAGTTTCCGTTGCCGGGCCCTGGCTGCCAACTCCTTCCGTGTTGGTTTTTGGGCAGGAGGATCTATAAAGAAAGAAACAGAATTGTAAACAAAATTCTTAGCAAAACTGTAACACAAAATTAATTCAACACACAGTGGCACAGTAGCACTAGCAAGCGCAGTACATAACATTTGTGGTAAGTATCTATCCTCCTGCTTCCCCGGCCTCTAACATTTGTTGGAGTTTTTTCCGGCATTATACTTGCCCTAGTACTATGGATGGACTCAAGTACACAGAAGAACACCAGTCTTTTTCTTTTCTCTAGTTTATATAAATCACATAACCTTGTTGTAGGCTGTAGGCGGCAAGCCAGCTCAGTCAGCTAAGCTTGCGTCCAAGACAAACACACGAGTCAATACGCAGAAGCCTGTTACTTTTATTTACTAAGCTGCAGGTGGGGAAGCTCGTATATTTTTTGATTACGGGTGGCACTGGCCATACTCCCTCTGTTACATGAAGGGCAATTGCTCAATTTCACTTTCACTGTGCCCTGGCGACTACACAAAGGCAGATTAATAATAATATATTATACTTCTGATTCCATGATCATTGCTTACATGGAAAGACATATCAGTCCAGTAGCGGTCAGAGGTGGGAGTGCCGTCGGGCGGTGACGTGGGGAGGGGCAAGGTGGGGGGGAGCAAACTATGGATTGCGGACAATTATTGGTAAGTAAACATGTACATAAATAAAACAAATTTTGCTGTGCGCACTGCATTCAGAATCCATAGTTTACCACCCCCCACCCTGCCCCTACCACTCCCCACATCACCACGCGCCAGCACTCCCACCGCCGACCGCTAATGCATAAGGTACTTTGTTCATTGATTGTGTAACTAACAGATAGGCCACCCTTTGCAGGCTGGCTGAGCTGACACAATCTAAAAAAAATTAACATAGGTAGGAAGTGGTCCTTGGAGTCAGAGGAAGGCGCTTGATAATATATATATGATGTGCTTGCAAACTACTGAGTCATCAACTGTATTCGGAAATGAAAACCTACTTTTAAATAAATATACGACCCTCTGCTTTGCTACTCTAGCGCAGTTTCTTTTACATTCTCTTCAAAGTAAGACTCTAGTCTGCATTCAGTGACAGTCTCCACCTATGATGAATACATCCATGCATCCATCCATTAAAAGTAAATGTCTATCATTCTTTCAGTTACTTATATGTATCACTTAGCAAACCTTAGCTGGTTTCACTTTCACCAACAACTACTCATGCGTCCACTCCTTCCTTCCTTGGCTTGGCTTTGGGTTTAACACAAACACCGCTGATGATTCTTGCTATTCACTATCCACCCATATTGTGTCGCCCACCCAGGCAGGCATCTTCTTTCACCTTCCACCCATCCTTCAACAACCCATGCATTTGATTCCTATCAGCCACCTGCATGCTGCTTCCAAAGTATCCTTCTCTGCTAGTCGTATTACATCTTGTCCGTCCTTCCTCCTTCCACTCTAGTTCTTTTCCTTTTTGTTCAACACATCCATTAAGGTCATTTGAACTGACTTTTAGACTCTTCCATAACTTTCACAGGTGAGTTAGAGTCTGACAGAAGAGGCCCTTTGTTACTCAACTCACGCTGGTAATGTTATTGCTAATGCATTGGTAATGCTAAGTAAAGGGTGTCTTCTTCAATCGTTGTATATTGTTCAGTACAACTTCAAGTTCATACTTACTTAATAAGTCTCACAGTACAGTGAGTGAAGTATTCCCCTTCCAGCTAGTAATGCCAATAAGTAATGAATATAACTTACCACTGCCCACCGCTGCTGCTTTCTCCCCCCCTGGTGCTCCTGCAGGTGCCACATCTCCTGCCCCCTCCTTAATGGCAGCATTGCCATCCCCTCTGGCCCCGCCGGCACTGGTAGTTGGTACTGGTAGTGCACCTATAAAAAAATTACACCTTTTTAGATGCCTGTGCACCTCCCCCTATTTTACTCGTTTTCACCAGGAAGGAAGATTGAAAAAACAGTTAAAGTACAACATAAATGATCACTAGTCCAAATTGCGTACTACAGTAGAGTCAGTAGACAGACATTAGTAGCATTATTATGTGGTCCCTAGGGGCATCTTATCTCTACTCCTACTCTACTCTTTGGAAAGTTAGCCCGAGCCATGTAACCATTTTAGGTTCATGTCTACTCTTTTGCGCATGTTACCTCACAGCTTCTTGCACAGTAAGACGCCTTTGAGGCCACATGAGTGTTGCATACAAGTGAAGAGGTTGAAAAACAAGCCACTTTTTTTATGGAGTTTGGTCCGTCCCTATTGCTTAGCCATAATGTACACTTTTTGGCATGACTGCAAAAAGCTTGCATAATTGTATTATACTGTCTAACGTGCCCCATTTTTCTCATAATAGGCAGAAGATTCCCTTCTACGAACCAGAGATTTGCAGAGCTTACGGAAGATGCGTGTAACCAATATTTATACGTTCAACAGTGAGGGGTCTCCCAGAATTCACACAGATCTCTATCATGCACTAGTTGTAACAAATATTTAGTGTTTTAATCTTCTTTATTTTGCATGTTGGAGCTGAATGTATTTTAATGGAGCAACTTACAAAGCTTGTTATTATTTGAAATAAATCAACCTTTTGAACTTACACATAGACTCTGTGGTATTTGGTGTGGTGTTGTGGACTTACACGAGTGAGAGAGCGAAAGGGTGTTATGTTCTGGTTTGTGTAATAAAATCATTGGGTATCTTCATGTGGGGGTTCGGGACCTAATGACTAATAACGAGACACTCTAGCTAGTCGGCCAGGGAATTGTGGGTTCTTTTGAGTTCTGACTGAGTTGTGAGTAAGGTCCAACCTCCCATCACCAACGTCCTATTTTCTTGTGCATAGTTCTGTACGTGGCTGTGCAGAATACCCACAACAGTAGTAGTATGTACTACTATCCTAACAAAAAATACTAGACAAACATCTGGTTGCACATTTTGATGGTGGGAATTGTCAAAGCCTAGAGATTAAAGAGGACAACGCAAAGGACAGGAGTGGACCCAGTGGCTACAGCTATGGTTCTATCACAGCTGTATTCAAAAGAAAATCTTAACTAAAGAGTGGCCAACAGGGCAAGCTTAGCTACAGACAGTCTAATAGTAGTAGTACAGAGAGACATAGCAGAGTCAGTTTTAAGGAACTGAAAGGCAGGGATAACCAAAATTTGGAAAACAGATAATGAAGATCAAAGAAGCTTTTGTTAAAAATTGAATTAGGAAACGTAATTAATAGTTTTGAAAAAAGAAGGTGCGTTAAAAGTTAGGGAAATATAATTGTTAATATAAGCACTGTAGGACTTACTGGGGCCAGCAGCAGGACCCTCGGTAGAGGACCGCTCCTCTGGTGGTTGTTCCACCGACTTAGACCCTGTCATCTTGCCCCTGGGTGCTGATCATGTAAGAAATAATAAAGAAAGAGAGAAACATTGAGTGCTATGAAGCAAATAAATCATTTAAAAAAAGGCTCAAACATTTTAGGAAACAACAATTGCAATAAAATTGACCTATCTAATCAAAACGACTACTGACTTGCAGGATTCACGGACCGTCTACTTATTTATGAACACTAATCAAATGTTCCATAATCATTCTGATTCCAGAATACTAATGAAGCCTAAGTTCCACCTGACCTACACCACCTATTCCAGATGGGCCAATTGTTCAGTAAGTCTGCATTTCCATTTTATTTTTGACATAAAAAATGCATAGATGAGATGGAGGACACATGCATACATTTGTGCATACACCAAATTGTTGGTTGGTTGTGTAGTATGTTGTTCTGCTACTGACTGCCTACCACTCACTAAACAAACTACAAAAAGGTTCTATGGAGGACTGGGGTAAGAAGCATTCGGTGACAGAGGAGGTGTCACACAGACCGTAAAAAAAATATGGACTAATACTAAGTAAACCTACTATCCATCCACCACTATTTCACAGAAGGACAAGGGAAGGACTAGACTCTAGCAATAGCATTAAGTAACTTCCGTTCTATGAAGTAAACTCTAACATCATTAATCAGCCCAAGCTAGCGCAAAGTTTCAAACAAGTAAGAGAAGTGCCGAGCAGCGCCTGTGTCATACAATCACAGAAGATTTTGAAACGGAATTGACATGCAATGTAACTAAGCGCACCAGTTATCGTGTTATTCGTCCAAGAAGTATACACAATACTTATACTACTATATATTACTAGCTACTCACCAAGCCCCACGATCTCAACACCTAGCAGGTCCAACAGATCCTGCTCCCAGTCCAGGATGTCTGACCACCAGTGGGCCAGCTGGTTGTGGGTGCGCCGGATACCCGAGCAGCGACACACTGCCCGGCGCACCTTCGTCCATCAGCGGTGACGCTCCTGGGTAAGGTACCCGGAGCCTGGCCTGCCGCCAGCTGCCAAGGTCAAGGGGAGGTGGCACTGGATGACATAAACCAGGGCGGCCACCTCCGGCTCTCCAAAAAGCTGTCAGGCCTGTACCCCATAAGGGCTCATTCTGCCGCAAGGCAGCCGGCTCTTGGGCGCTGGCGCCTTGCCATTGGAGCTGATACTGCTGCCCTTGGCCATAGTTCTGGGGTGTAGGCAGAAAAGAAAAGAAGGAAAAAATAAAGTTATGGGGAAGAAGTAGGACTTGAAGAAAGAAGTAAAATAAAACAGTAGAAAAGTAACAAAAAAACAGTGAAAGTAGAAATAAATCACAAAATATAAACTTAGGGACAGAGAGACACAGATGATAAATAAAAAAAGTGAAAAAAACAGTTAAAATAAGTAAGGATTGCAAAGATTAAAGGTGGATAGAAAACTAGGCCCAGAACCATAGCATAGAGTGAAAAACAAGATGGCCACGCCCATCGCGACCACGTGGGTAAATTTGCGCGATATTTCTTGCGAACACGCACTTGTCATCGCGAACAAGTAGATAGCATTCCAGAACATGAGGTGCACAATGCAAACACGTTATTCGCGACCTGGAACAGGAAATAAGGCAACGCTAGCGGGTGGGACATTTGAAAAAACAAGATGGCCGCGTCCATAGCCGACTGCATGGGTTAGATCGTGACTTACCATCCCCCGAGCATGCAGACAGCGTGCCGAACATGCACAATGCGCTCCTGAACAAGAAAAACACATCGCGAACGGGTCTGACAAGGAAATACGCACGCTTGCGAAGCTACGTGAAGCTTGCGTAGTGCGAGAACATTTTCGCGTAGCTTCGCCTAGCTTCGTGTAGCGTGACTACATGCACTACACCCAGGCCTATTTCTGACTAGGGTCCTGTGTTTAGCTCTCGAGCTTAAAAAGAAGCCATGGCCAGTTTGGGGGTTGCATTGTGGTATTCTAGTCCATTCCATCCTGAGGAAATTCGGTTGTGGAGTGAAAAAACCGGGACATAAAGCAATCTATAACAGGCAGGGTATTAGGTTTGGGTAACGGGTGGGTCAAACATCTAAAAAGTGCCCAACGTAGTCTTAACAACTTGACAAGAAGTTCTCTAGTGGGTATCACTTCATAGGAGGTCCTTTTTGGAACAAGAATGTTGGTCATCAGTGGTGGAACAAAAGCATTTTCATATCAAAGATCGTTTGGCTTTTTTACAGGACTTAAATGAACTAAAAATGGAACAAAGCAACATGTTCTTGAAGCCAACGACCACCAGGAAAAAAACAACCGTACCAGCAAGGCCTGTCTGGATCCCGAAGCTTGGAGATCTAGTCAGAGAAAAGATCGCGGAAAACAAGGAATTTGGGCCTTCTTACAGACAACCAGTACCTGTCCTAGCAATCCACGATCAAGAACAGTTTTGCTGCTGCCCCTTGCTGGTAAAAAGGAGAACAGGTTTTTGTCTATCGACCTGATCAAACCACACTATGTGGCCGACACCAAACAGTAGGCAAAGTGGACTCCGACCAAGTAGCAGATGCACTCCTCTAGGTGCTATCCAAGAGGTTCAAACTGAGACAATCATCACCATTGAAGAATCTGCAGTGAGAAAAGAAGAACTAAGCAATAAAGCTCATTCCTCTTGAGACCCAAATAACAGTTCGTCAAGAAACACCAATGTCTACAACAAAATATCAAGTGGTTCCAGTGATTTCAACAAATCCAGATGCTATCCCAACTATTTACAGAACTGCCTTTGGCTATTTCATTAACTTTGATACGTTTTAGAGGATCCCAGCAAACCTGAAACAACGCCACCAAAAAGAACTTTCAAAGAACAAGCAACTGACTTTTTTCATCACCTGGAAAAGACTTATCTGGTTTCACCATGGATTGAACTTTAGATTGTGGTGGGAATCATTTTTCTTCTACTTTGGTTATCTCTGGGAATAACTCTGGGTATGCTGATAAATGGAAGTTATGTCAAAATGGACACTGCAAGTAAGAACATCAACTTACTCCTCAAACCACACAAATCATCCCATCGTGAACAAAGAGACTTGTCATCAGTGAACATCACAGCAGTTCCTATACCTAATGGTATAGCTTGGGGCCAAACAGAATATGAAATTTTTGGCCCGTCGGATCTGTTGAAGATTCCACACCAATTCAAGATTTCATTAAGTGACCTTGTTTCATCTAGTACCTTTTCCTACGCCACAAAAGGGTAGCTCAAAAATATTTGCTATGAAATTTCCATACTTTCAGGGTTCAATGTATCCAATCCAGAAACATTTTACTTTCGAAATATGAAAAAACAGGAAAGAAAAGTATTTTGACCAATACCAAACAGATTTATTCTGCAGCCTTTTATACTTTCTAGACTAGGTTTCACATTTTGGAAAGACAACATTGAGAAAACTGTCTGGGGTACAAAAGATTGGCAAGTGCAGGGTTTAGAAGCTATGTTTAGAGACTGTATCATCCCTGAGCAAATTATGTTTTTGAATGACACTGTCCAACAGACTGTTTGCCTTGGGTTAGGTGTAGGTATGAACAATCCGTCCATACCTACGCCTACACCTGTAAGTGATAATACTTCAGAGGGGGAGGTCGACATACATACTATTTTGCTTCACAACAGAACAGATCAAGATTGGAAAAGAGGCTTCATCTGGCCCACATTCTCAAATAACTGTCAAGATAGATTCCTGAACAAAACACAAGGGTTCAAAATCAATAGGCCAGAACCAAGATATGTTAAAAGACAGCATCCTGGAATAGTAACAACATACAGTGTAGGGAAGCTCTGCCTTGATTGGCTACAACGATCTACACTTAAGGATGTAAAACAACACTTATCTTTTCTTAAAGATGGCGCAGATCTTAGGGAAATCTTGTTAGATCCAAAAAAACTGTGTCAAAAACGTTTTATATATGCCTGTATATATGCTGCATATAATGAAATATGGAAGAATACGCAGGCAGAGACTGCAGAACGAATACAAGAAATTGATGGTATTAATTTAGAGAAATCTCTATGTGTAGTTGACAATGGGTTAATGACTCTGTCGTCCAGGATATATTCATTGGACAGCATAGTATCTTCTGCCATAGACATCATGGAACAGGACTTGGTCATGCTGCAACATGGTCAGTCGCAATTACGTTCTATCATGGTATTAGGCTGGATGTTATAAAACGTTTGTTCAGGCTATGTGCCTTGGAGTTTAATCAATACTACATGACTGTTTTCAGAATTCAATCTCACTGATAAACCGATCAAATTGGCACTATAGGGACAGACTATACCGAGCTGAGCATTGAAAAACTGAAATGATTGCCATTTACGGTCGCAGAAAAAACAGCTACTGAATGAATAATTCATGGTAAAATCACTCTGCCTGTTACAATATTTCATTCTCAGTATTGCCTAAAACACATACCAGCAGGCACATATGAAAGGTTGGCTAAAGAATACATCAAGACATCCTACAAATTACCATACACACACAGATGTTGGAGTGGGGGACGTGAAGTGTTTCTTAGCGATTCAAATTGTAGAAAAACCCACTAAGGGGTTCTCTCCTTTGTCAGTGTATTCATTTACATGGGGCCTGCGATGGTTCCTCTAACAACTTATCCTGTCACCTGCAAGGTTCACCAGCTGCAGCGATTGATCCAATTTTTCGACAACTTTCTAATGGGAGTTACCTCATGTTGAAGGATCACAGATGCTGTGAGATGGTGCCAGGTATACCGTATCTAGTAACTGTGTCATTCAGGGTCACTTGCAGTATGCAAGTATTGTTTCCACAAACCAAGACAGTCAGGGATTCATCTCTATGGCCTTCACTGAACATCTCTCCTATACGAATTGATACTCTAAGCAGAATGAAAGCTATTCTTTTGCAAAAAACTGTGCCATTGACCTCGGCCAAAGAAAAATATGATCTACAAGTCGCAAGGATTTCTGCTGAGACACATGCCCTTTTGAATACAAACTGCGCTATACATTTCTCAGAAATGTTAAGTCGTATTTTAAACATGTCTGATACGAGCGGTATTGTACATCTATTTAAGAACGTATGTTCAGGACTGTTAGCACCTTTTCAAGCAGTCCTCGGAATATTTTTCCAAACTTCGTGCACTCAGTGTTTGGAGGACTGCCCCTCCTTTTAGGACTCGTTGCTGGAATACTATTTTTGCTCCTTCTGCTATGATACGGCAAGCCAAATCACCAGCGCCACTCCAAGCATCATTGAGAGAGCTCTATTGGAGATGAAGTGTTATTAGCGCATCATCCAAATTTTGGGGTTACCTCGTCTACAAGAATTAAAAAATACCACATGGTTTCTGTCATTCAGACCAATCTGGAAAGATTGCATCTTACCTGTTCTACGCTGCCTGCTATGCGGAGAAGAATGCGTGCTAGAGACTTGTCTGACACTCCCATCAGTCATGCCATCGGATGTTGATACTTTGCTTGAACCAGTAATGGCCCCTGCTCTGTATTGTCCCCAGCAGCTACCTATTCTGCTTCACATCTATGTGCGGTTAGTCTTCTAAACGAGGTAATCCAACTTTCGCCTACAATGATAGACGATTTTTTGTCTACAGACATAGATTTCATGTTTTCTCCAAGCCCTAATACTGACTTTTGATTTTGGCACCCAGTGTTCTGAGAGACTTTAAATTTGACCTTCATTTTTACAAAACAAAGAATCCGAATTTGTATTTTAAATTTGTTGGCACAAAGTAATCTGCTTATAGTAGAACTATTCATAGAGAACAAGAATACTTCCAGAGACAATATATGACCTTGTCCACAAACAAATAGTTTTATGTAATCTAACATGAGATGGTTTTGGCTCTTTATTCTTCTGTATTTACAAGCCATGTCATAAATGTATATTTTTATGCTTCATTTAATTGATTAGAATGAAACATTGCTTTAATGTGTAGAGCACCAATGCAATTGTATGCTTACAACTAGTTTGTAATCTGCATTATGTCCTTCAACTGTTGTTTTGCATTTGTCCCCCTGAGTGGGATGGTTATGCTCAGATGTGAGTCCCATGCTCTCCACACCACTGGATTCAAGCAAGCCGGGCTGAAGACGGCTGGATTGCCAGAAACCTGTCCTCAGAAGCTTGTTTCCGGTCCAGGGAAGGCATGGCTTAGCAGTTCGGGCTGGACTGCTCCCTTGAGGCACAGGGTCAGACTGATTTGCATATGGCCATGTCTGAACTGGGGTGGTATGGAGTTCAAAAAAACAATGGATTTAGACCCAGATCTCTGTACTGGGGTGAATGTATGACATGGTTCTACTTTCTGTCCATCAACTGTGGTTTTTGCATTTGTCACCCCGAGTGGGATGGGTATGCTCAGACGTGAGTCCCATGCTCTCCACACCACTGGATTCAAGCAAGCCAGGCTGAAGATGGCTGGAATGCCAGAAACCGGTCCTCGGAAGCTTGTTTCCGGTCCAGGGAGGGCATGGCTTGGCAGTTTGGGCTGGACTGTTCCCATGAGGTACCGGGTCAGACTGATTTGCATGTGGCCATTTCTGAACTGGGGTGGTGTGGAGTGCAAAAAAACGATGGATTTGGGCCCAGATCTCTGTACTGGGGTGAATATATGACATTGTTCTGCATTCTGTCCATCAACTGTGGTTTTTGCATTTGTCACCCCGAGTGGGAAGGGTATGCTCAGATGTGAGTCCCATGCTCTCCACACCACTGGATTCAAGCAAGCCGGGCTGAAGATGGCTGGATTGCCAGAAACCGGTCCTCTGAAGCTTGTTTCCTGTCCACGGAAGGCATGGCTTGGCAGTTCGGGCTGGACTGTTCCCATGAGGCACAGGGTTAGACTGATTTGCATATGGCCATGTCTGGACTGGGGTGGTGTGGAGTGCAAAAAAAGATGGATTTAGGCCCAGATCTCTGTACTGGGGTGAATGTGTGACATTGTTCTGCATACTGTCCATTAACTGTGTTTTTTGCATTTGTCACTCCGAGTGCGATGGGTATGCTCAGACGTGAGTTCCATGCTCTTCACACCACTGGATTCAAGCAAGCCGGGCTGAAGACGGCTGGAATGCCAGAAACCGGTACTCAGAAGCTTCTTTCCGGTCCAGGGAAGGCATGGCTAGGCAGTTCGGGCTGCACTGTTCCCATGAGGCACAGGGTCAGCCTGATTTGCATATGGCCATGTCTGAGCTGGGGTGGTGTGGAGTGCAAATAAACGATGGATTTAGGCCCAGATCTCTGTACTGAGGTGAATGTATGACATTGTTCTGCATTCTGTCCATCAACTGTGGTTTTTGCAGTTGATATTTCTGTGTCACAATATTTCCAACTCAATAGTTGTGTAAGTCGACGGTTCCAACACGATATTCTGTCTGCATACCCACTACCTACTTAGAAGTATCTGTTGCCCTAAACTCTTCAAAACAACAAATATCCCCACAAACCCCTCTAGAAAATAATGATGTATATGTAAAGTAAACCATTTTCAGAGATGACATCGTTTTATAGGGTTCAGTGCATTGAACTCATTATGTTGAATCAGCCAACCCTCCAGTTGTCAACCCCAACTTTGGTGGACATGTCATTTCACCGCCTCCCTCCTGGTCAACCTGTTCAGTCTCTCCAGACTCTGGGAGCAAGACGTACCCCGCTAATCTCTATCTCTGCAGCAACCATGCCACCTCTGACCATTAGCCCATTGAATCATCGGTTCCTTCCAGACTTTGTGGCCAAATTTTATGCCTTCGGGTAGCAGCAGCCATTTCTTAGCCCATTCTGAGATGCTGTCTGCATCCTGTGGAAATAGTTGAATTGGGTAAGGTGGAGGTTGGCAGTAGAGCAATAATCTTGGCCTTCTGCCACTCATCGGCATCTATTTGTTGTACATTGCTATTCCAAGAAGCTTTGAGTTCTGTAAGTTGATTAGGAATGTTTAACATTAAGGACCAGTATGTAATCTGGAGATCTCCTTCAACCCGGTTGTTCCACCATTAATTTTGCCTTCAGTGGATTAAACTCCGGGACCTGCTCCCACTCCTGTAATTGGACTTCATCACTTATTTGCTGGTAGAATTTTACGTGAGCCAAATCCCAAACATCCCGAAGGTGTGATATACTCATAAGGTCACAGGCACCAAACTCTGGCAGAAGCGCATCATGCCTCAAACAGGATGAAGTTTACAAAAAGTGATGGATGGAAGGCTTGAATTGATCTGAGTCACTGATAATTCCTTGGGCAGCCTCTTTGGCCATCGGGCTCATGCTTGAGCCTGTACCTTGTTTAATATCTATATGGCACCCCTTGTCAAGATTATTGAGCCTTTTGGCTTTGGAAATATATCTTATGCTGACTCTGATCTTGCTGTAACCAAAGATCGTTTTGCCAAGGGAATAAGAGCTATTTTATGTTGGATGACTGACAATTGTTTACAATTAAATAGAGATAAGACAGAGTTACTGCTGTTTGTCAAAGCTATCTCTCTGTGGTCAAGCAAACTGTGGCCAACTCAACTGGGATCTGCTCCATCATCTAAGCTATCTGTGAAGAATCTTGGCATAAAAATAGATCAGACTTTCACCATGAAAGATCATATTCTAACCACCACGGGCATGTGCTACCACATTGTGCACATGCGACACAGAATATCTCCTTTGCTTCCGATTTCCACGAGAATAACATTAGTTCAAGCCATGGTAGTAAGCAGGCTATTCTATGAGAATTCTTGACTGACAGCAGCTAACGTGACTATGGTTGCAAAACTACAGATGGTGTAAAACACGGCAGCCTGACTTTTTCTAGACCTTCCACCGGGCACCCCGTTGGCTCCTTCAATAGGAACTTTGCATTGGCTAACAGTCAGAAAAAGGAGAATTTTCAAGATAATATGTCTTCCCTATAAGGCCCTACAAGGAAATGTCCATAGGTATCTCCAGCAAAGAGTCAAAGCTTATACCCTCACCAGAAGTTTAAGATCAAATGATAAAGCCTTGCTGTGTGTCCCCCGCATCCGTCGGGTGAGATGTGGGGGAGATACTTTTCTTACTTGGCACCTGTCTATTGGAGTGGGCTGCCCATGCACATCTGCATTTGTCCGAACTACTGCCAATTTAGGACATTATTGAATGCTCTCCTATTTTAATATTTACCTCTATAGATAGAAGCTACCTGTCTCTGTCTCTTAGCACTGAGATGCCTATTGGTGATTCGTGCACTTTATCAAGTATAAATAACTAAATAACAAGTCGTTATTTTGCACAGCATGCCACCCCAGTTTAGATGCAGCCACATGCAAATCAGTCTCAACTCTGTTCCTTTACGACCAGATTAGCCTGAACTGCCAGACGAGTCCTACCTGAACACAAAGAACTAGGTGCCAGTACATAATGGGGTATGACTAATGACTTTGTACAGCCATTTATTATTTTTCTATGCTTCTTGCTGACACAATATGGGGATCCTCATGACCTGGAGAGTGCACGGAGAGAGCCTTCCCATACAAACAGGTCACCACACCGGGTCGTGCTAGGGCATCCAATATTAGGCTGAATGCCGAATAAGGGTGGTCACTGAACAGCAAATGCTGTTGAGAGCCAAATAATCTATGAACAGGCCGCACAGACTACCCTTTTACATAGGCTGAGAACATTTCTTACATGAAACCCTAGGGGTTTTCCAGCCTAGTCGTAGTTTGTAAATATAGATTTTATTTCCATAAAAAAGATGGGTGGGAGGAGGAAGGGGTAGTTTTGCAGAACATATAGGTATCTAGGGAGAGTTTCCATCCTGTAGAGTGCTGTCCTTTCCATGATAATCAGCAGCAACTGGGTCAATGCATCCAAATCCTTCTGGGTGTACCAGTTCAGAGAGACAATATTAAGGGGCTTATTGCGATGTAGATGGAAGTTGCCTTCAACTGGCATTGTCTCAGACTCGGGACTGGCTGACCTCTAGTCACTGGTTCCAACTGCCTGATTACAATGCTTCCCACTGTTCTTTATGGGAGCTTGTGTCATGGCTGTAAACCAGCCATAATACAGGCTCCTATAGAAAATGGGTGTGTGTGTAAAACCCTGTACCCTGTTCCAGGAACCCCATGGTGCATTCCACACAGTGTAGGGTTTTTACAGGGGGTGCCCTTGGTCACCCTTTGATCACCAACCATAGACCGTGGAGGCAAGGGGGTCCTGCCAGGGGCCCCCAAATTCACTTTCCGACAGCCTTTCCATGTTGGAAAGGCCAGCACAGAAGGGCTGTGGGAAACCAACATTGTAATCCCGATGGCGGAAATGCCGTCCATAGGGGATTACAGTGTGGTTCGGACTAGCTGGGAGACTCCGAGAGCCGGTAAGAATCGAGTCGGAATGACCGGCCGGTTTACGTACCGACCGCCAACATTGTAATTAGGCGGTCAGAGCGTTAACTGACCGTGTCGGTCGGAAAGACTCCAACCATGACCAGAAAGCTTCGGACCAGGGGTTGGAGGCTTTCTGACCAACATCGTAATCTGCCTCTTTGATCTTAAGCTTTTTGATGATTCTGTGTGACAAGCAGTCCTAAGTATTTGAAATGGGAGTTTATTACTGTAAGGTGTGAGTGTGAGATCTGTTCTGGAGGGGCTGCTATGGGCATGTCCACAGACTTAATCCAACTGAGCGTTAGTCAGCATCTCAATTAATCTTTAGATGGAGGCTTGTGGTTGCTGAAGGAAAGCAGGAAGGTCATCAGTGTATAACACAATCCTATCTTCTTGACCATTTGGTCTGCAGAATACTGTTAACTGGGCATTTCGACACATCCATTCTGCTAAAGGCACCACTGCCAGAGTGAAAAGAAGTGAAGATAGAGGGCAAGCCTGCTGAGTCCACTGCCCACAGGTGACCTTGAGTATAGCATACCATTCACCCTGATCTAACCTGGAGAACATATTTATCCTGTCCAGGACATGGAACAGAAAGTGATAGTACACCGTATAGAAAGCTTTCTCCTAATCAATTGGACTCAGATTCCCTGGGACCTGTAATTCAGAAGCCCTGGCCAGGGCTACATGAGCATACCACAGGGAATACCTAGTACCCTTATCTGGCATGAAGTCATTTTTAATTTTCATAGATAAGAATGTGTATTAGTTTGTTTAACATTGAAGGTAATATTTTAGCCAGTACCTTTAGTCAACATTGAGCAGTTTAGTTGTTTATCTGGCTTCTGGAGAGTAGTAATTGTGACATTTCATGGGTCAGCTGGCAGCCTCACCTTTCCCTCTGTGTGAACAAGAGGAAAGAAAGCTGCTTTTGAATTTTAATCAGCAGTCCATTGGGGCGAGGAGTTTTGCCTGTCAGGATTTTGGTGATGCTCTTATGTACTTCATCTAGAATGAGGGAAAAGTCTAACTCTCTGTGATCCTCATCTGAGGGAACCCTTATGGGGATGTCAGTTTCTATCAGATGCACATTCTTCTCCACCAGTACAGCTCCTTGTAATAGTCTGCAAACATTGTCATTACCTCTGCTGAGGAGGTGACCACCGGGCCCACCACAGAGCAGTGCTCAGGGACTATCCTAATGCCCTCCTCCTTCAGGAGCAGCCAGCAGAAGAGTCTACTGATTTTGTTACTGAATGCATACATGCTGTACCTAGACATTGCCCAAGCCAACTTCACTGAGTGAAGTTGTTTGTTTTTAAGCAATTGATGCAGCTGATCAAGACATTTTGGTATACTTGTGTGGAGCCAAAGCGGCCCAGACACTCACATCTTATCCTCAGTAGGTGTGTCCAGCGACCACCGTCACCAGCGTTTGGGGCCAACACCTTGCCATTCTTGCTTTTCCTGGCCTCAGCTCATCCCTGCTAGCCCTCGCCACCGCTGACCACTCGCGGCCGCCGAGAGTGGCAGGGCAGGAGGAGAAACTACAATCCCCAGCGTCCCCTGCTTCGAGGGGACGCCGACTGTCAGCTGGGCTTCCGCTTCCGCTGGGAGGCGTACATCAGCGAGCCCTTCCTGCGGCAGAGCAGGAACCACTGTCACCAGCGTTTGGGGCCAACACCTTGCCATTCTTGCTTTTCCTGGCCTCAGCTCATCCCTGCTAGCCCTCGCCACCGCTGACCACTCGCGGCCGCCGAGAGTGGCAGGGCAGGAGGAGAAACTACAATCCCCAGCGTCCCCTGCTTCGAGGGGACGCCGACTGTCAGCTGGGCTTCCGCTTCCGCTGGGAGGCGTACATCAGCGAGCCCTTCCTGCGGCAGAGCAGGAACCACTGTCACCAGCGTTTGGGGCCAACACCTTGCCATTCTTGCTTTTCCTGGCCTCAGCTCATCCCTGCTAGCCCCCGCCGCCGCTGACCACTCGCGGCCGCCGAGAGGGGCAGGGCAGGAGGAGAAACTACAATCCCCAGCGTCCCCTGCTTTGAGGGGACGCCGACTGTCAGCTGGGCTTCCGCTTCCGCCGGGAGGCGTACATCAGCGAACCCTTCCTCCCGCATCGCGGGACGCGCGCGGGCGACGCCGGGCGGAGCCCAGGCAGAGGGCGGGCCGTCTGTGGCCGTCCGGGGACGACGAGGGACGGGACGGGCCACCCCCCTTGGCCCCATCGGACTTCCAACAACTGACTCAGGTATTGCACATCAAGGTTCTGGACTAAGTAACTCCTGTCGAAGCCCTTTATAAAACAATTAGATTAATTTAACGACTGGAAGACTAGGGGTGCTAGAGAACTAAGTTGGTTTAGTCACCTGCAGTATAACTAAACCTGTTTCTGTGGGTACAAAAGTGACTAAGTTGGAGACCCAAAAGGAAAAAAAAAAAATGTCCAAACATCCGAACACACGTTCGGTTGTGAGTAAAACTCACAATAGAGAGACCCCCAAGCAAACGCGAGCGGCAACGAAGGAGTGTGCCCTCCCAAAAGGGAATAAACCTACTGCAATTGATTTAATGTTAAAAAAGGTCTCGGGGGAAATAGAAAGTATGGAACAGAGTTTATCCTCCTCACCTAACCTCAATGCAATTACTCTAACACCCTCTAGAGACCTACCGACTGCAGATAGTCCAAATATGATTGGAAACGTGACCCACTCAAATAATGATATTGAGGATGTCCCTTGTGCACAATACCCGGGGCCAGAAATCTCTGGGTGTAATGATACGAACCAACAGAGAAAAATGAAGCGACAGGGGAGGACCAAGGGGCAACAGAGACAAAGGAAAGCAACCGTAAGAGGCAGTCGCCCAACAAGCAGGCAAGAGTTTATATTAGTAGAAAATAATACACAAACAGAAATAACTCCACCAGGATGGGTTGAGGCAGTCTTAGGAGAACTCAAAAAACAGCTAGAATCCTTTATCTCGGCACAGTTAAAACCAATCATAAGTAAGGAGGACAAAATTATGTGTGAGCTCTCCAAACAAAGTAAGGCACTAGAACACACACTCACAAAACCCCCTACTGATTTAATTCAACCAAATGAGATGGTTAGTAATGACAATGAAAACAAAAACAGATTGCCAAATAACAACTGTGTTAGTCACACTCAACACACAATTGCTCAGATCCACGAGGCACCAAAAACTTCCCAAAACCAAAGAGGGGGCTCCAATGACAAATCAATAGGGGGACACACTCAAAGTATGAACTCCAAAAATATGGATAAGCCCCCTTTACAACCATTAATGCAATGGAGACAGGAAGACCGCCCCCAGAGGGACGGGAATTTCGACTCATGTTATACAGATTCTGACCCTTTCTATACTACAAACAGCCCCGCCCCACACATAGATCTCCCTCCAGAGGCCAGCCCATTTGTAATAGTTTTTGCAGGGGTACCAGAAATTAGGCCTACAGAGAGAGAATCACACTATCAACTACACGCTAAAATCTCCAAGTGGCTGAAAATCCACAGACCCTTAAATAATGGGGACAGAGGAGAGATAGTGCATGTCAGATGAGTAAATTGGCTTGGTGGGAGGAAAAAAGACATTAGAGGGGACTGTATAGTCGCAAATTTTAGAGATACTAGATTGGTTGATTATATCCTGAAGAATTCTAATAGGAATCAAACCAGCACAATTTGTGCACTCCCACTCGGGTATTTGTACCCAAGAAGCTGGAACAATAATCGTGCTGATGATGAGGGTGGGTGGATCCCTGGAAGACCACAACGCACACAAAGACCAAGACCTGTAGGCCATCCCGACCAGTTCTTTCCTCCACGAGACTACTCTCAGTGGAGAAACAGATTTGCGCCCTTACAGTCACTTGAGGACAATGATTGACTCATCCCGCTAGAAAATAGTTTTGTATCAAGCTTAGCGACCAGTGAATGCTTACACCCAGAAAAAGAGGGTAAATGCGGGAGTGCTGGGAATGTACAAATCGTGAGGTCAGAAGAACTCTCGAACCAGGGGGAGAAAAGTGAAAACATCACAGATCCACCAATAGTGGATGAGGTTATTGCAAACATTTCTATTTTTTTAAATTTATACTTATGTTGGGATTATTTTTATTTCTGTAAGCACTGGTTACGCATTTATTTAAGTGATGTGTGCTTGTTGAGGTCTGATGTTTCTACCCAACATTCCTTCCATTTCTGCTGTGGCTCATTATCTTAAATGTTAAGTGCTCAAGGAGTGTACTTGGCGCTCAGTTTGGGTCCATTAGTAAAGTGACCCGAGGACATCAGTTGTAAAAGTCTACAGTTGTCACAATTTGAGTCCTATCATCACAGTTTGCTGTGGGAATATGTTCCCCAAAACAATTCCCACATGAATGAAAATGGAGAAGCATAAATATTGCTCACTGCTCCAGAAAACAAAACAGCCGCCTACTCTTCCTCTCCCTCAGTGCCCACTACTGTGACATTGCAAGCTCCAACAACTGCAGTGCTGGTTTCTGGAAAAATTGAAATGCATGTATCCGTGTATTTATGTGGTATTTGTTTTGGGTGAATTTAGCAGGGCAAAAGGAAGACACAGTCAAAGTGTGATCGGAGGGGTAACTGAGACCTGAGAAGACTTTGGGCAGCATTTCCAGCACCCCCAAAATAATGTGAGCACTCTACTGAAGAAGGACAACTTTCCTGAAACACAGGCTGCAACAAAAAGGGTGAAAAAGTAAAGCCTGACACCGAAGTAAGTGTTATCAGGCACTGCATTTACTATGATGCATCAGGGCAAACTGAGTGCCGGGACTTGAGGCAGTGTGAGCCTATCCCCCTCCTGTTTAAAAAGGCTCCCTTGAGCTAATGAGCTGACGAGCTCTGGTTGAAGCACCTGCGCCCAGCGAGTGGTACAGAGACCTGAGAAGACTTTGGGAGGCATTTACAGCACCCCCCCAAAAAGAATGTGTTGCTCTCTACTGAAGAAGGGCAACTATCCTGAAATACGTGTCTAGAGATACACAGCACTGGCTGCACCAACAAGGGTGAAAAAACTAAAGCCTGACACCAAAGTAAGTGTTATCATGCACTGCATTTACTATAATGCATCAGGGCAAAGTGAGTGCTGGGATGATAGGTCGTGTGCACCCACCCTCCTCCTGTAAGGAAAGTAGCTGCTATAAACTGTAACCCGAGACAACCCATTAGCAAAACACAAATCACTAAACCAAACTAAAGCAGTTCAGATAGGTGGGTCCTTACCTCACCCACAAATACCCATGTTTGTGACAACTGACAGCCCACAAATATCATTTTTAAACTTAAACATCAAACTCCACTTACATTTATCGCATCAGGCATTTTCCCCAGAGGGCTAGACTGATTTTGAAGACTCCCAGATGCAACTAGAACCTTTTCTCTCCCCTCAGCTCACAAGTTTAATGCAAACAGCCTGCGAGAGAGAGAGAGAGGGAGAGGAGGGAACGAGGCAAAGGCAGAGGAAGGAGAGAGAGAGCTTAGACAGAGAAAAGTGAAAGAGGGAAGCAATGATTTAATGAACGGAAAGAGAGAAATAGAAATGAAAGGAAGGGAGTGTGGCTGGCTTGAGCATTTATGTCAATGCTGCTTTTTGTTTCAAGTCAGGCACTATCCTACTCCAATTCTCATATAGAATAAGCAGGCAAGCAGCTGAGAGTCTTTTATAACGTTGCTTCTGTGGCACTTTGTAGACGTCCATAAAAAGAGTTTGAGTTGGTGCAATGCTACATAACATATCTGATACATCCCAGAACAATACATAAACTGAGACTTGCTTCTGTTAAAAACCAACATGCAACGAATAAGCGTTGCAAAGATTATTCTTCCGTTTGAACGTTTCTAACTAGGATAAAGAAGGCCAAGTCCTAGACCTGAGGAGCTCATTGGGAGAAAAGTGTTACCTCTTTCTTTAAATGTGTTTACAAGGGGAATATGGAAACATTATTTACAGACTTATTCCTTCTAATTACAGGAAGGGAGACCTACTGGTGGAAGGTGACCTTAACATGGTATTAACCCCCAATTAAGTCCTAGTTCGGCCTCATCTGTGCTCGCTCAACTGCCCCCCATCGATCACGCAGGGCAACACCGATTTGGAACTGATCTATCACTGGAGATTCCAACGTTCTGATGAAAGGGATTTCGCTTGGTATTTCAATGTTCACAGGTCTCTTTCAATGATTAATATTTACTCATTCAAAGATCAGTCCCCTTGTTTTGGCCTGTTCAATAGGCAGGCAGATATTACCTGATCATGACCCAGGGGTGTTGTCCTTCAATTCTTTTATAGGGGGGACACACATTTCACCGGCAATGATAAATGAATGCCCAGCATTCTGTGATCCTGCTCGGAGAGGTTCTCTCTGGGACGGACTGCAACATTACTTCTACGAGGTTGTAACTGATGACATCTCAAGGTTAATGGTGCGGGTTGCTGGGAAGAGCTGCAGTCGGGGGATTTAAACAAAACACTGTCACTTTGTCTGAAACTCAATTGAGTTAAGAAAAGTGACCTAAAATGTCACCCAAAAACGTTTTTAAACGACATGGGCATGGATTTTCTTTTATATACCAAGAGTTACATTTGACTAGGGGACTTAGAACAGTCACTAATCAGAGAAACTTTGAAAACTGGTCGATTATACTTAAACCCAACAAAAACCCTACCTCTAGTTGGTCTTACATTCCAATAGCTGTACTGAAACATAATGCAAAATGTTTTTGTAAATCTTTACTACACGTCTTGAGAAGATATGGCCCAAGATTATAAATGCAGCCCATGGAGCCTTTATTATACACAGACAAGCCTAAGATAAAATATAAATGGCTTTGAACCTTTCTAATATCCCTTCTTATAGGCAATATTATATGCTCCTTCTCTCGCTAGACATGGAGAAGCCATTCAATATGGCCATAATGTCCTTTTTACTCTGAGATCTGGACATAAAAAGGTTGGGTCCTGTCAATTCAGTCCTATTTTTCGTTTAATTTTGCTCCCACATCCACTAACATTAAAGTTAACTATAATATGGCTACAGCATTTTTTCTAACCATGCACTGCTTTAATCTGATAAACTCCAATTCAAATATTCACAGTGTGACAGTGGGCTCAAATGTTTATAAATGTGTTATTTGTTGACAATTGTCTATGCTTCAAACAAGTCGTGAACGTTTTATGTCACTACATATGTAGGAGCTTATATACTTTGCCCTGCTTTTAGGCTTCAGAGTCAGCTGTTGAAAATCGGTGTTTCTGGGGGTCACATTGGGCTCCTCTGCATTTTATGAGTTTCTATTTCGCTTTTGCCCTCCTCAAATGTCTAAGGATCAAAATCTCGACTGCACCATATCAAATACATGGCTGTAATGTTCTTCCACAATTGGATAGCTCTACCGCTAGGTCAAATAGGTTATGGCAGTTAACTTGTCTAAAAATAAACTTCAAACATTATTTATAAAACATAGCTCAGAAAAAAACCTATGTGATTCCTGTTTGACATTCTTACAGAGATTCAATCTAAATTAGTGTCTATCACAAGGGGAAATAACACCCCATGACCTGTACTCTTTAACCCTATAGAAGAGGGAAGTCTAGCCTTTCCAAACATAAACGATACATACATGTAGCTCAATTGAAACCCCCACTAGACTCTTCTAATTTGTGAAGTGAAACGCTATGGGCAGAGGTAGAAAGGCAAGATTATTTGAATTCAATCCATGTACTGCGACAGCTCCCTCCTTGGGTTAGGGCAGGATCGATGTTGCTAACCTCTGCTATTATCACCAAGAGTGACATAGTGGAAGATTGTGGTCGGGAGAGCAGGATACACTCTCTCTGATGGAATCCATCCTTTTAAATCCAGACTTTCCCCGCCTCACGCCTTCATCATGAAGGATTTGAGCAATGGTTTTCTGTGTCAGAGATTACTGTAAGAGAGTGCTGGGGAAAGGAATGTAAGGGCACTTGAATATTGTCAACAGGCTTGGAAACTACTCTGGGCAGACCCTTTTTAAACCGTGCAATCATTGCACTGTGAGAGTCTAAGACAGCCGAAATCGCGTGGGCTGGGAGACCTAGGGGCATATTACCAAGGGCCATTATCGCCGCATTAGCGGGACTTTTTCCCACTAATGTGGCGATAATTTAATCGCCCTATTACCAAGCTGTTGCTAACATCAGTTAGCGACAGCTTGTAGGTGATAGCGGGCATTTAGGGGCCCACTTTGCATGTCAGCGATAATTATCGCTAATGACATGCAAAGTGGGCGTGCCAAGAAGTTAGCCACTGAAAACAGTCCCTAACTTCGCTATCTCCGATTACCAACTTCTGGAAATATTCGCGCTAAGCGCAAACATCTCCAAAAGCTATCGCCTGTCCAGAGCAGTTCTTAGCCATGTTATCCAATGGTAGGTGGATAACATGGCTAAGAGCATTAGCTCGGTAATGCATGAATATCGCTGACTTTTCAGCGACATTCATGCATTTCGGCCGATTTTTATCGCTTAGGAGATCAACCTTGATAATAGCAAGGCTCCTAAGCGATAAAAATAGGTGAAGCACGGAGATAAAATGATTGCCGCTAACCAAGCATAGCGATAATTATCGCTTATGTTTGGTAATATGCCCCCTAATTCCTATTGATAGTTTTGTGAAGGAACACAGGGGCATATTATCAAGACAGGCGATAAAATTATCGCCGTTTTAGCGGCACAAAACTGCCGCTAAAACGGAGATAATGGGCTTGATAATATACTCTAAGGAATTCCAATTGAAGCCCATGTTAAATGTGAAGGACATCTAACATGGGCTTCAATTGGAATTCCATAGAGCATATTATCAAGCCCATTATCGCCGTTTTAGCTGCAGTTTTCTGCTGCTAAAATGGCAGTAATGTTTTCGCCTGTCTTGATAATATGCCCCACTATTCTAGAAGGTGCACATTTAATTTATGTAGATTATTCGGAAATGCACACATTTTCTCAAAAAGTACTTACATGTCCTATAAGAAAGCCGAGTACATGGTGGAATTGTCTCTGAAGTCAGCTGGTTGAATATATGGTTAGGGGAGCTTCAACCTGGATGTTTTCATTGTAGGGAAAATGAATATAGGTTTCAAATGAGATGGCGTCTTACTCTGGTATGTGTGACTGTGGTCTTCAGACAGAGACATGTTGGAGGGCTTCAAGTGAACAGGGCTCTGCCGCTCATGCGTGGTGGGCCTTCAGCATTGCGTAAAATAATTTGGAGAACAGTTCTCCCAGGCCATTTGGTGAATGAGTTTAAGCTGGCATGACGGGAACACTTTTGGCGAAAGAAATATAGAATACCGGCACTACATGATTTAGAAGAATGCTGGAATGATCAGCACTTACTCATTTTCCAAAAACAAATCTGCAAAGGGTTTGTTTTTGTACAATGAAAAAGATGTTTTGTTTTTTAGGACACAGAAAGAGCTTTTAACTGCAGAGTGGGGAATATTTTCAGCATTTTTTATGGGTGAGCAAGTCTAATTCTTTATTCTGGAAGATGGCAGCTCAGCGAAATAATATTCCTGCTGGAAGAGCTGTAGGTGGCACTGCTGTCAGGAAAACCACAAACCCTTGCATGAAATGAGGCAAGAGATGGGTGAGGAAAGTCGAATAAGCCTTTATCCATTTTTTAGCAGATGCCTTGCGACTGCCAACCATTAAATACGTATCTTATACTATATTTTCTGTATTAGGAATTGGCCATACCTATTGTAGCAGTTGAAGACATTTCTCGGAAGCTATCACACAGTTGTAGCATTGCTTTAATGTAAGGATAGATAGAAGCAGGTGATTGTAAAAGATGAAGAGAATCATGTTTAATTGGTATAATTTCATCACATCTGAATTGAAGATATGCTGAACAACTGCACATTTAAATCTATAAAAACCATCAGTGATCGAAAGATACACTGATTCTGTATTTGCATTACATGTCTGAACTATGTACAGATGAGGCAGGCTCAGCCAGACAGTTGCCTAGAAGGGAAAACATTTCCCTCATAAGCTAGTATTGTAACGTTTTGAGTAGGCTACCTTCTCCTCTCTGTTGCAGTTATGACATGGATTTTAGGGCTATCTCAGTATGTTTAAATGCAAGCAATGAGTAATCAAACAGAGCTGATAAAAAGGTGTGTAGGGTAAAGAAGGAATCCTGAAACTACAAATGTGTTTCTCTCTCTCATGTGCTACATATTGTTGTGGTGTAAACTTTGCTGAAGAAGAAGAATATTGCATTGTATTGCAATTGCATTTATGTAGTGCTTACACCCCCCTACGAGGTGTTCAATCTCTATCGGCGAGTAGCACGCTACTTCAGAACTCATAAAGAATCAGTGTTGAATTAGTATAGTGAAATATGAAAGTAATTTGAGTGCTTGATATGTTAGTCAGTCATTTGGATTTAGAAGGACAACGGAGGGATAGAAGAAGGAAAAATGTTTTAGTTAATATAGTGCATGCTACCCCTGATGAGGTTTCGAAGTGCTATTTTGGCAAGTAGCACGCTACTCCAGAATCCACAAAGGATTAGTGGTGAATTAGTATTGTGAAATAATAAAGTAACTTGAGTGGTGAATATATTAGTCAGTTATTTGGAATGAGCAGGGTAGCGGAGTGATGGAAGGGGGAAAACGTTTTGCTTTTATATATTGCTACACTTTGCAGTGGGGGTTATCTTGTGGAGCAGCAACTCTTGGCATTTCCGTGTCTCGCCTGTCTCCCTCCCGCCGCCGCACCTTCAATCTGGAGCGGCCGCTGTGTGGAGGGAGGCCAGGAACTACACCCCCCAGACTACCTAGTGGCGGAAGACGCCGCCGACCGCAAATCGCGCGCCAGGAGGCGCATAAGTCCCTGCACAGACCCGGTGGAGCAGGGGACACACTTTGCAGTAGGGGTTACCTTGTGGAGCAGCAACTCTTGGCCTTTCCGTGTCTCGCCTGTCTCCCTCCCACCGCCGCACCTTCAATCTCGAGCGGCCGTTGTGTGGAGGGAGGCCAGGAACCACATCCCCCAGACTACCTAGCGGCGGAAGACGCCGCCGACAGCAAATTGCGCGCCAGGAGGCGCATAAGTCCCTGCACAGACCCGGTGGAGCGGGGGACACACTTTGCAGTGGGGGTTACCTTGTGGAGCAGCAACTCTTGGCCTTTCCGTGTCTCGCCTGTCTCCCTCCCGCCGCCGCACCTTCAATCTCGAGCGGCCGCTGTGTGGAGTGAGGCCAGGAACTACACCCCCCAGACAACCTAGCGGCGGAAGACGCCGCCGACCGCAAATCGAGCGCCAGGAGGCTCATAAGTCCCTGCACAGACCCCGCATCGCAGGATCACGCGGGGGCTGCGCCGGGCTAAGCCTGGGCAAAGGGCGGGCCCTCTGTAGCCCTCAGAGGCCCGAGTAGGACGGGACGGGCCACCCCCTTTGGCTCATCGATATGAGGAGGTAAAGAAAGACATTTGTTTCCTTTTGGTTCTCCACCTATGACTTTGCCTTTCTCCAATGACTTTTTCCCTTCCAATGCGTAAGATTTGCCGATAACTATTTTGTTACACCTAAATCACACTATGACTCGCAAGGGGGATAATATAAGCAGCTCAACATTGCCCATTGCTAGGGAAGTCAATAAAGGCGTATCTCCCCTGCCCACCCAAACAGTAGACACAGAGCATGCTTTTGCATGGTTAGATGACTTAAACACCCTGTGTAAAACCAAACATGTCTTAGTGGAATCGCCGCTTCCTGCTAAAAGCTCCTGTGTATTACCTGATACCGTTAGCTCCCCGCAACCCCTCCCATCATCCAAAAAAGCTAACGTTGAAAACACCCAAAGGATAGTATCCCCCCAATTCTCATCTGTTAAAAGGAAACGTAGTGGGGTTAATCACATTGGGAATCAATCAAAATTCCAAACATTGTGCTCAAGCCCCACAGTTCCAGTCAGCAATTCTTCCACGACTCCTGAGGCTGCTGAGAAATTAGTCGTTCCAGCTTCTTCTACACAGCTGTATTTATTATCCCTTATTGAACAACTGGTCAGCTCTATTATATCACCACCAATAGAAAAAATAAACATACTAGGGCACAGGATGACTGGAATGGAGGAAACCATCAAATCGAACTTGTTACCCAATAAATGCAATAAATGCTCAATAACACCTAATTGTTCCCACCCACCTACTACTCCCAAAGACCCCAAGCCAATTATGCACGACAAAAGGGCTCCACCCCAATCAATAGTCCCTAACGCACTAGCCCCAATAGCCCGTAAAACTTTTTTTAACCCCTTTTGACGCAGATTACTGCTCCTAGAGCACAGTATAAAAAAGCTACCCCTATCCAACTCCCACCGGAGGCAGCTCCTTTTGTATATGTCCTCGCGGGAGTTCCATTACTTACACCTGGGAAAACCGAGAGACAACATGATTTGCTGAATAAGCTTAAATTTTGGTTGGCAAAAAACAGACCCCTGCCACCTAACCTCAAGGGTACAATACTGAGTGTCAGAAGGGTGGGTTGGCTGGGTTCCCTCCCAAAAGACATTGATGGTGACCTAGTACTCGTCAGATTTAGGCAGAGACACATTGTCCCATACCTGCGTACCTATGCACCCCAAGTGGGTAACGGCCCAATCTCCGTATGGGATCTGCATGATTTTTACCCTAGAATGCAGTGAATCCCACATCTAGCTTAAAGGTAGGCTGCAACATGTTAATGGGCAGAGTACTCCACGTACCAAGCGGCCGTAACTTTCCCACCCATACCAGTCAGGAATCATCATTTTATAGTCCCAAGTATTGGAACCCTATTAATTACTGTTTGATTTAAGCTTAACCTGTGAATAGTACGCTATAATTAAGATATTTATCCCCACAGGTTGGGCAAAAGTTTTTTAACCTCATATATTATGTGTTTTTGTATGTATGGTTTTACTCAGACGTGAGTCCCTAGCTCATTGCACCATCAGGATTCAAGCAAGCCGGGCCGACGACGGCTGAAAAGCCAGAAACCGGTCCCCGGTAGCTTGTCTCCTTCCCAGTATAAGAATTGGCTTGGTAGTTTGGTTTGCCCTGTTCCCATCATGCACTGGGACAGGAACAGACTAATTTGCATATAGCCAGGTTCTGAGCTGGGATGGTGCAGTGAGCTAAAAAACGTTGATGGATAAAGCCCTGATCTCTTGACTGGGTAGGAGTATTCTGCATCATTCAGAAACTCTGTCCATCACCTTTTCCAAAATTGATTTTATCCACACTAAGTGTGGGAGGGTATACTCAGACGTGAGTCCCTAGCTCATTGCACCATCAGGATTCAAGCAAGCCGGGCCGACGACGGCTGAAAAGCCAGAAACCGGTCCCCGGTAGCTTGTCTCCTTCCCAGTATAAGAATTGGCTTGGTAGTTTGGTTTGCCCTGTTCCCATCATGCACTGGGACAGGAACAGACTAATTTGCATATAGCCAGGTTCTGAGCTGGGATGGTGCAGTGAGCTAAAAAACGGTGATGGATAAAGCCCTGATCTCTTGACTGGGTAGGAGTATTCTGCATCATTCAGAAACTCTGTCCATCACCTTTTCCAAAATTGATTTTATCCACACTAAGTGTGGGAGGGTATACTCAGACGTGAGTCCCTAGCTCATTGCACCATCAGGATTCAAGCAAGCCGGGCCGACGACGGCTGAAAAGCCAGAAACCGGTCCCCGGTCGCTTGTCTCCTTCCCAGTATAAGAATTGGCTTGGTAGTTTGGTTTGCCCTGTTCCCATCATGCACTGGGACAGGAACAGACTTATTTGCATATAGCCAGGTTCTGAGCTGGGATGGTGCAGTGAGCTAAAAACGGTGATGGATAAAGCCCTGATCTCTTGACTGGGTAGGAGTATTCTGCATCATTCAGAAACTCTGTCCATCACCTTTTCCAAAATTGATTTTATCCACACTAAGTGTGGGAGGGTATACTCAGACGTGAGTCCCTAGCTCATTGCACCATCAGGATTCAAGCAAGCCGGGCCGACGACGGCTGAAAAGCCAGAAACCGGTCCCCGGTAGCTTGTCTCCTTCCCAGTATAAGAATTGGCTTGGTAGTTTGGTTTGCCCTGTTCCCATCATGCACTGGGACAGGAACAGACTAATTTGCATATAGCCAGGTTCTGAGCTGGGATGGTGCAGTGAGCTAAAAAACGGTGATGGATAAAGCCCTGATCTCTTGACTGGGTAGGAGTATTCTGCATCATTCAGAAACTCTGTCCATCACCTTTTCCAAAATTGATTTTATCCACACTAAGTGTGGGAGGGTATACTCAGACGTGAGTCCCTAGCTCATTGCACCATCAGGATTCAAGCAAGCCGGGCCGACGACGGCTGAAAAGCCAGAAACCGGTCCCCGGTAGCTTGTCTCCTTCCCAGTATAAGAATTGGCTTGGTAGTTTGGTTTGCCCTGTTCCCATCATGCACTGGGACAGGAACAGACTAATTTGCATATAGCCAGGTTCTGAGCTGGGATGGTGCAGTGAGCTAAAAAACGGTGATGGATAAAGCCCTGATCTCTTGACTGGGTAGGAGTATTCTGCATCATTCAGAAACTCTGTCCATCACCTTTTCCAAAATTGATTTTATCCACACTAAGTTTGGGAGGGTATACTCAGACGTGAGTCCCTAGCTCATTGCACCATCAGGATTCAAGCAAGCCGGGCCGACGACAGCTGAAAAGCCAGAAACCGGTCCCCGGTAGCTTGTCTCCTTCCCAGTATAAGAATTGGCTTGGTAGTTTGGTTTGCCCTGTTCCCATCATGCACTGGGACAGGAACAGACTAATTTGCATATAGCCAGGTTCTGAGCTGGGATGGTGCAGTGAGCTAAAAAACGTTGATGGATAAAGCCCTGATCTCTTGACTGGGTAGGAGTATTCTGCATCATTCAGAAACTCTGTCCATCACCTTTTCCAAAATTGATTTTATCCACACTAAGTGTGGGAGGGTATACTCAGACGTGAGTCCCTAGCTCATTGCACCATCAGGATTCAAGCAAGCCGGGCCGACGACGGCTGAAAAGCCAGAAACCGGTCCCCGGTAGCTTGTCTCCTTCCCAGTATAAGAATTGGCTTGGTAGTTTGGTTTGCCCTGTTCCCATCATGCACTGGGACAGGAACAGACTAATTTGCATATAGCCAGGTTCTGAGCTGGGATGGTGCAGTGAGCTAAAAAACGGTGATGGATAAAGCCCTGATCTCTTGACTGGGTAGGAGTATTCTGCATCATTCAGAAACTCTGTCCATCACCTTTTCCAAAATTGATTTTATCCACACTAAGTGTGGGAGGGTATACTCAGACGTGAGTCCCTAGCTCATTGCACCATCAGGATTCAAGCAAGCCGGGCCGACGACGGCTGAAAAGCCAGAAACCGGTCCCCGGTAGCTTGTCTCCTTCCCAGTATAAGAATTGGCTTGGTAGTTTGGTTTGCCCTGTTCCCATCATGCACTGGGACAGGAACAGACTAATTTGCATATAGCCAGGTTCTGAGCTGGGATGGTGCAGTGAGCTAAAAAACGGTGATGGATAAAGCCCTGATCTCTTGACTGGGTAGGAGTATTCTGCATCATTCAGAAACTCTGTCCATCACCTTTTCCAAAATTGGTTTTACTTGTAACTGATTTTAACTGTACGCTTTTATGATTTTTAAACCAAAAATTGAATAAAGCTATACTGACTGACTAATATATTGCTACCCTTGATGAGGTGTTGAAACTCGTTTTCAGTGGGAAGCAGGCTACTCTGGAACTTATAAAGGATTTGTATAGTGAAATATTTGTGGACATGTTAGTTTGTTATTTGGATTGAAAGCGATAGTGGAGGGATAGATGAGGGAAGAATTTAGACCTTTTTTTCTTTTTATATTTTTAGTTTTGTTTGTTTTGGAGGTCATAGCAGTGGGAGGAGGCTTGGGCGAGTAAACGGGATGTGGAGGGGAAGAGTCAGAGGGAAGGGTTTAGAAAAGCTTTTTTTGGGATCACTATAGTAAAAGAGGTATGAGATGATGCAAGGAGAGATAGAGTAGGGAAGGGTATAAAAAGGTTAATTTGGGGCTCATGGTAGTGGTATGGGGTTTGGGATGGGTGAGAGAGTGGAGGTAGGGCATATGTTGACAGAGGTATAGGGTGCGAAATAGGGAAGTGCATTGGATATGCTGGATTAGAAGAAAAGTAATACATATATAGATCCATAAGCACATGGAAAGTATGTAGATGCATAAAAGACGTAAGTATATGTATATTAAAGATATTGATAGAGGTATAGGGTGAGAAATAAGGTAGGGCATTGAAAAGAGTAGCAGAAATAGTTTTGAGATGAGTCAGAGAGTTGAGGTACAGGATGTATTGAGAGAGGTATTGAGTGAGAAATAGGGTAGTGCATTGGATTTGCTGAATTAGCGAAAAAGTAATAAATATAGATCAAAGCACATGGAAGGTATATATTTGCATGGAGGAAGTAAGTATATATAGATTAAAGCTGCATTAAATAAATTCTGGCTTTCAAATGTTGTATGTAAAAATTTATTTTATTTACTTGTTTTAACCCCTTAAGTGCTGCCTCGGTGCATTGGCCGACGGCAGCACTACCTCCCCTGTGCTGCGCACGACCATTGAACGTCCATTCAGCACTAGTTCTAATGGACAGCGCAGCACTGGAGAGGAATGTGTAATAGCAGCTATGAGGTTAAAACATAATTATTCTACACGTTTACACAAAGCAATACACATATATAGGTACATATCTATAGTACAAATAAATGCTTATATACGGAGAGCTATACTATATATTTCTGTTTGCGTATGGTGCTTATGTGGAGAAGAGCCAATTCTTGAGTAGTTTTCTGAAGATAAGGTGCATGTCCGTGGATCTTATGTTGGGGGGTAAAGAGTTCCATATTTTGTCAGCTTGAATGGAGAAGACTGTGCTACCCATGATTTATTTCTTGTACTTGGGATTTTGAGGCGAGGTGCCACTCCAGAGCAGATGTTTGTTGAATGTGTTTGGTGAATTTATTTCTGATGAAGAGTGGTCCCGTTCGATGTATCTCTTTATGGGTGAGACAAAGCAGCTTGAACTTGTATATTCTGACAACTGATAACCAATGCATCGCTTTCAAGGCAGGGGAGATGTGGTCTCGCGGTTTGATATGTAAGATTTAGTCTAGCATGCCATGTTCTGAATCCATTGTAGTCTTTTCATGGTCATTAAAGGTGATCCGTGGTAGAGGCTATTGGAGTAGTCGAGTTTGGACAGACCAAGGGAGATGGTAGCTTGGACCTTGTGCGGAAATCCAAATGGGGGAAGATTTGTCGCAGAGTTTCTATAGTAACAAAACTTGATCTTGCTAGTATGTCCACTCGGGCATTCATTGATAGCTTGGAGTCCATGGTCATTTCGAGGTTTCTTACTTCCTTTGATACTTTAGGCGGTGATCCCATATCATCAGGCCAGGCAGCAAGTGGGTTGTAATGTTTTTCAATCGCCATGCATGAGTATTTCTGTTTATGAAGAATTCAATTTGAGATGGCTCCACGTCATCCATGTCTCAGAGACAACTGAAAATTGGTGAGTTTACAATGTCTCTGGGGCATTCCAGGTGCAGAAATATTATCCTGTCATCTGCATAGTTATAGCACGTGAGGTGAAAGTGATTGATGAGTACTATTAATGACTTCATGTAAATATTGAAAAGCATGGGCGAGATGATGGAGCCTTAAGGGACCCCTGCTTTTGTGGAGTACGCTTTGGACGAGAAAGTTGGGGTATGGATGACATTAGTTCTGTTGCAAAGGTAGGATGCAATCCAGTCTAGAGCAGTCCCCTCTATGCTGGCTTCATAGAGTCTTTGTGTCAGAGTGTTGTGGTCAACCGTGTCAAAGGCAGCTGAGAGGTCCAAGAGAAGTAGCGCAGCTACCCCGTTGTGGTGCACTGTGTTCTTAAGGTCATCCCAGATGGCAAGGAGGGCAGATTCTGTGCCTCTTCCCGGATGGTATCCCATTTGGAAGTCTGAAAGTATGGCATTGTCTTCAATGAATTGTGAAATTGCTGCTCTTTCGATAAGTTTGCCCAAAAAAGATCCATTTGTAATGGGTCGGTGGTTGTTAGGGTTCAGTGGGTCCAAGTTTGTTTTCTTCAGTAATGGGCGTTTGTATGACTTTTTGATTTCTTCTGGAAATATTCTGGTAGTTAAGGAATCATTGATTATTCATCTTACTGGAGAGACAGGAGAGGTTCTTAAAACAATTGTCTTGAAAGTTTGTAGTGGGCACAGGTCAGAAGGGCTGCAGGCAGGCCTGCTTGCTTTGACCAGGTCCATAACTTAATTGTGTGAAATTTGTTGAAAGGAACGGAGAGGCTGGGTTAGAGTATTCTTGGATTGTGGTTGTGATGTTAGGGCTGGTGCTTTGTCTTTTTGTTTTAAGTATGAGTCCAGAGTGTCTGCTTTGTCCGTGTAATGATTTGCCAGTTTGTCTGTGAAATCTTGTGTAATGGTATGAGCTCCTTCTAGGCAATTCGGTTGACGAAATTCCCTAAGTATTTTATAGAATTCTTTCTCTGCAGATTTAGCATTTAGAATTCTGTCAGAATAAAACCATTTCTTTGCTTTTTTGGTAGCTGATTGTATAATCTGTAAGCAAAGTTTGTCTTGATTGGCATTTGTTTTGAGCCAGGCATGTTACAGCTTTCTAATTTGTTGTTGTTTTTATGTCTTTTATCTCTGTATTTCTCCTAGGTGTTTGTTTTGTTTTGCTCTGTTGTGTGGTTTTTAGTGGTATCAGGATATCAAAAGCTTTCTGTAGTTACTCTTATAGTTTTTGAACATAATTTATTGATCTCTACTGGATGTTAGTTGCATTTCCTATGTGTTCCAAATTGAGTTTGTTCCATGGTCGATAGGTGAATGCAAGTAAGGTGGTTTTAGGTGCATTGCTTTAGTGTTGTTTTATGTTGGAAAGAAAGCAAATAGTGATCTGACCATGTGACCCAAATTATAGTTTGAAAAGTAACTAGTTCAGTCTTTGTAAAAATGATATCTAGGATGTGTCCAGCGTTGTATGTGGGTTTGTGGACAATCTGATGCAGGTTCAGTGCAACAAGGCCAGATGGATGGGGCATATTTGGTTTGTCAGGCAAATTTTGAGGTCACTCAGAACGCATAGGTTGGAGTGTAATGTTATCAGGTTTGAAACCATGGGGCAGATTCACCAGCCCCTTGAGCCACCTTTGTGTCATTGTTAACATAGGGAAAATTATGCAAAAGCGGCACAAGGGGATTGTAAATCTGCTCCCATGTCTAGAAGCATGTCTGGGAATGTTGCCTTGCTAGGTGGAGGTCTGTAAAGATGCAGGAAGTTACAGGAGGAAGATGGTGTAGTATGTATGCATGTATGTTTGTCTTATTGTAGAAAGTGGTAGGAATTCCGTGCTGAACACCCCACCAGCACACAACCAATGTTTAGAGCTATTTTCTCCTTCGGTGGTCCAAGCATGCAAGCATTTATTTTGAGCCAACTTCAGCCTGTTTTATTGATTTCCATGCAACGTTTTGAACAAGATTGCGGTTTACTTAACAAAACCTAAAGGTTGATGGTAGTGAAGTCTTTTTTTCTGATTTAGGGCAGGCACTATAACAATATTGTTATGTTTTCCCATAGGATTCCGGGATAATTTGTAGTTTTCCCCATGGCCCTGTAGCAGAAGCTCATGACAATCATTGTTACATGTCCTGTTCTGTTGTGGTTTTTATTGTTCGGATAGAAAAATATTTTTATTAGTTCTAATTGAAAAACTGTTCATTCCTGATTTTAGAGAAGCTTATAATTAATTGCTCCAACTCCCTGATGATGAAAGTATTTTTATGCGGCTATGTTCCTAAGGCTTTGCCAGCTTAACAACAGAATATAATAATAATTTTAAAGAGTCACACCAGATTATTTGTAAGTCCAGCCCCTGGAAGGTATCTCCCAACTATATTTGACGATTTCAAATTTTTTATCTTACCCTTCCAGGAGTATTCAATACCATACAGGGGAAACATCCTTTACAACACAACTTTTACAACGCAGTACTTTTACATCGCAACTTTTACAACGCAAACCATCACAACGCATTGCGCTGGGGGGCGCTCTAGGACAGAGAATAGATTTAATTTACTATCCAACACCTTCCCTACTTTCCACGGGGACTGGAGTTGGAATAGTAAATTAAACTATTCACTATCCAGCACCCCTCAACACTATGAGTTGTAAAGGCATGCGTTGTAAAAGTTGTGATGTAAAAGCATGCGTTGTGATGTCATACATCCCCATACAGTGACTTCCTCTCTATTAGGTCGTAGATCCTGGATAGGAAGCTCAAATTCTCATTCTCCTCACACAGTCTCCTTTATCGAGGACTTTAACCAGGAACATAGGTGCACATATTTGAACCTGGATAGACTATCCCCAACTTTGGCCTTCAGGGATTCCCAGGATAATATCCCTTGCATTGCCATCAGGACTCCCCAGGTAACCTTGAACCAAAGATTGAGTGTCTCTAAGACGTTCTGTTGTACCTTTTTAAAGAATTTTGGGGCACCAAACTTATACAGAAACTCCTCAGCACCCACCTCCCTTGTCATTTCTTCTAATAGCATTCCCAAATTTGAGTTAGTGGGCTTTCCCAATAGCATCCAGATATTTTAGAACTGAAATGCTATGCATTACAAATTTAATTCTGGGAGGGCCAAACCACCCTTCTCGAGTCTTTGCCTCATCTTTTTCCATGCCAACCTTACCACCCTGGAACCCTTTATGAAACTGGCTATTTTCCCCTGGATTTTGTCTATGGTTGATCTTGGGAATGTGAGGGGGATACAGTTTAAATGCAATGTCAGTTTTGGGAGGATCGACATCTTTATTAAATTGACATGCCCGAAGATTGTTAGAGGCAAATTCTTCCGTCTAGACAATAAAGAGTCAACCTCCTTAACCAACCATTTTAAATTATGCGAGGGGATTTTATCCACTGTGTTGACTATAGTAATCCCTAAATATTTTATGTCTGTGCTTGCACTCCCTCTCCACACTTCTATATTCCAACACATTTCCTCCATCTTGGTATAATTCACCAAGTACGCCAACAGGGCTCCGAACTCTGCCACCACCTGCTCCACCCTCAGGATAATTATAGCTGGGTCTGATGTATAAATTATGAAATCGTCGGCATACAATGCAATCTTAATACTAAAAGTAGGTGAATGAAAAGGGATAAGTTGACTATCTTTCCTTAGCAGTTGTGCAAGAGGTTCAATATAGATATCAAACAGCAAAGGTGACAGGGGACAACCCTGTGTCTTATACCCCCTTGTACACGGAAACCCTTTGTTAGGGAGCCATTAAGAAGGATCTTGGCTGACAAACTTTCATAAAGTTTCTGAAGAGCCAGGCTAAAGCCCGGGCTGAATCTCATTACATCCAGGACCTCCTATAGATATGCCCAACATACCAGATCAAAAGCTTTAGCCACATATATCGCGACCACAACCAACAGGATCGGAGTTGTGGCAAGGATGATTGTTCCTATCAATTGTTGTGTGAACTCCTTGATTTGCCTCTTTGGGATAAGTCCTTTCTGATGTATATGGAGCAGCTTGGGGGCGAGCTTGGCCAATCTCCCTGCTAAGATACTCATAAAGAGTTTATAATCTGGATTTAGCAGGGACATTGGTCGGTAGGAGCCTGCTTTCCTACGATCCTTGGTAGGTTTTAAGGCTAAGACTATTTTTGTCTCTTCCCATGAGTTTGGGCTCTGGCCGCCCTGCCGGTAAATTGAGTTGAACAATAATTCACACTTTGAGATCAGTTCTTTTATTAAAGATTTATACAACTCTGATGGTAGGGTGTCAGGCCAGCAGCCTTACCATCCTTTATCTGCAGAAAGTATGTCCTAGTTTCGTCCTTATTTATGGGGGCATCCAAGCATTCCTTGTCCTCCGTTGTAAGTCCTGGCAGCTGTACGCTCTTCTGCCAAGCTCTAAGCCTCTCTAGATCTGGTTGAACCTCATTTGTCCATAACTCAGCCAATAGGGATACTAAACAGGCCTGCATTTCCTCTGTTTTATTTAAAACATCGCCCAGTAAACAGAATTTCTTGATCTTGAGCGCTCAACTCTTGCCTTCCATGCTAGTAGTGCCCCAGGTCTCTCTCTATTAAAATGTTCTCATACACCCTGTTTGACATCACTCTCTGCACTTCATGTCCAATCTAATCTTGTAGTTTAGCCCCACTCTTCCAGTTGCTTTAGTACCCCCACTCTAACTTCATTTGACCTGATGCCTTGCTGCTGCAGCTTGACCTCTAGGACCCCCACTCTAAATTCCAATCTTTTGAGGTCAATTCTCTCAACCCTGTTTTTAAAAAGGAGCCAGATTTTTCAACGCCCTTATCCCAAATTACATCTAGGGAGGCTGATCCTACGTTATCAAGAAAGAAGCCAACACTGGTTTGATTCATTGTGGCAATTACCTCAGGGTCTAAAAGGATGGCTCTTTTTTAATATCCACCATGCATTTGTAATGTAATGTAATTTAACAAAACATTTCTATAGCGCACTATCACTCCAGGGAGCATCTTTGCGCTTTTGGATCAGAAACTGATGTAGTGATGATCCTCCGCTGTACTATCCATTTAGCGCCAACCTTCATACCAAAGCTTTGCACACTGTGTCACTGAGACTATATATCCAGGTCTTGAGAGATTTCCTGAAGCAAGTTTCAGAAGAGATCTGACGAAGATAAGAGGGGAGTTTGTTCCAGGCCCTAGAGCCGATCACTACAAGGGATTTCCCTCCCTTGGTAGTAAACCTATTTGGTCAGCCACTGCAACACTATAAGGACGTACTAACCGCAGCATGTTCCGAAACATGGCCTGGAAGAATATGGACCACCTTTATATTTTTTCCTACAATTCTATCCACAAAAAAATAGTCCATCTGGAGATATGACCAATGTTTTACTGTGGAACGTGTAGCCCCCCCTAGAACCCTTTGTATGTCCCCATGCATATACCAGGCCTGTGTTCTGAAGCATATTTTTAAGGACCTGTCTCACTCGGGGGACATGAGCATAGTTCTTTTGAGTGGATCTATCCAAGATGGGATTAAGGAGGGTATTAAAGTCCCCCCGATAACCAGTGGAGATGTAACCTCCATTAAATTCCACTTAAGGTTGGATAAATGCTGGGGATCATCCTAATTCAGACCGTAAAATCCAGCAGAAACAAACTCAAAATCTCCATACCTCAAGTTTGCCATAGCCCATCTTCCAGAGCTGTCAGGTTTTGAAGATTTTACCTCGACCCTAGCTCCGTCCTAATCAGGATAGCTACTCCCTTACAATGCCTTACTTGCTCTAAGACTACATAGCTACCCACCCATCTGCATTTAGAGAAAAGGACTTTACTCTTGCTGGCCATTTGGTGGGTTTCTTGCAAAAGGACAATGTAAGCCTGATTTTCTTTGAGGTAGCTCATAGACAGTCTCTGCCTACTATTAGATCTGAGGCCATTTGCGTTCCACATTAAAAAAACATTGTTCATTATTACCCCCCATTAATTTCAAATTCAGTACCCATTCTTCTTGCTTTGTAGTAGGCCAACTTGCTACATATCCATATATAGATGATATTGAGGACTTATTTTTTTCCTTTTTCTCCCGCTTCTCCCCAAAGAGTGTCCTTCCCCACTCCTGTGCCGCCGATTTCATCCTTCCTTCCGCACTCCTGTGA
The DNA here is from genome assembly GCF_964263255.1 of Lissotriton vulgaris. Lineage (NCBI taxonomy): Eukaryota > Metazoa > Chordata > Amphibia > Caudata > Salamandridae > Lissotriton > Lissotriton vulgaris. The sequence continues at coordinate 575,969,662 of NC_141693.1, forward strand.
TGCCCACTTCATCCTTCCCTGGGGTGCCCTCACATAGCATTTATGCATTAATGTCTAGTGGGATTTTCCCAAGGAGGAGTGTTTCTATTCAGATTAAGTTACATAATGACAGGCCCCCTGCACTCCAACGTCCGGCACACCTCTGCCTCTTGGAGTTCAAGGGACTTCCCCATTTTTGATGAGTTCAATCAAGCCTTCCACTGATCTGTAATTGTACATATGAATGTTTCACATAAGCTGAAGCATGGCTGGAAATTTCAGTTGCGCTTACCCCCTATCTTAGTCAACTCCTCCATCCTCTTACCTAATTCCCACTGCTTCTTATTTATTGCCTGAAAACATACTATCTAATGGAAAATGAGTAAGTACCAACCAAATATGGACGTTCCTTAAAGAATCCTCTCCTTGACGGCTTATGATAGGAAGTTCACTAGTATTTTCCTTAGCCTCTGCCTTTTAGGGTTCATTTTAAAGGGGTCTCAATGCACATGATGGATCTCAGTGTCAAGACTGGTATCTGGCCTATCTTTCAGAGCCATGTCTCGTAACAACGTAATTACAAAGGCCTGGATATAGGATCCCTCCACGGCATCTGGGAAATTCAGGACCCTAAGGTTATTCCTCCTGAGAATGATTTTTGATCCTCTGAAAGTCTTCCCTTAATTATTGGTTCTGGTTGGACTCGAGGTTTATGCCAGTGGTATTTTTTTACTAACTCCTGTCTCATAGTAACTATCTCCTCCTCCAACACTCCCTTCCAAAAGGCCACTTTCAATAGGTTTTGAGCTAAAGCTGTGCAGGAGGCCTGGATGTCTACCTGATTGGTCTTGGATAACTTAAAGCTGTTCTTCATTGCTCTATTAAGCCTAAGAGGATGGAGGCCAAAGACTCCTCTAGTTGCTCCTTGGTTGTACTCTCAGTATACATCGCCTGCTGGGAGTGCCCATCCGTCGATATTGGCTCATCTACTACAGCGAGCACATCAACTGGAGAACCTGACCTTATGGGCCAGGCGGCGCAGAGCATGCCTAAGATCTCTGGGTTCACCTGCTTTGGCAAAAAGAGACACGTGACACTCTGTTAGGCGTAGAAAAGCAAATTTATTAGCTGCAGCTAAGCACAGTGGTCCTGTAAGTACACCAACTGGTAGGTTATCAGGAGACTGCCACTTCATTCCGTGGCGCACAGTCTATTATACTATACAAGTTTACAATGCCAACTCCCAAAACATACAAAACTGAAAAATAGGAATAGTTTTAAAACAAGCTATCGAATGTCTAAAACACACCCTCTTTTCAGACCCTGTGTGCTCTCCTCCCCTCAAGTTAATCAACACTAGTGCCTGTAATTGAATTTGCAGGTGGTAGAACATGTTGTAATGCTTCAAAGGACAGTCTATGCAACAGGAGAACACACGAAGAGAATAGCGAAGGTCAGTTAAGCAAGATAAAGTCAAGAAGAATGGTGGGACCCAAACAGTGGAGTAAGACATGGACTAATCAGTCTAGACATGGATTTCCAAAACTCGGGAGACCCTGACATTGGTTTCATAAACATGGGCAGAAGTTACTCTTTAACGGGAAGGACACGTAGCAGATGAGAAAGCAAAAACATTGCGTTAACACTTTCCATCCCTATGTGGTCAGTAGTCCCCCCAAACCATCCCATCACAGACCAATCCCCAGTGTCCTGATGAATGGACTCGTAGATGACATGTAGCTTAGAAATGGCTTGGTATACTGTAGGGGCATTATACGGAATGTAAATGCAGCAACTGGACCCAATCAGTTTACAGACTCCCCCTCTATCTGCAAGGACAATGACTAGAACCATTCGGTTCTGCAAAGTCATAAGGAGATCCACCTGAAGTTCAGCTGTCAGAATATTCAATGCTCCAGAAGTTATATTTATGGTAGCATCGACCACACAAACTAGGCATCTAATGTTTCTACTATTTACCATTGGACCCCAAAAAGGAAGAAACCCTTTCTGACAATCTCCTCCCTCTTGTCCGGCTGTGTCTTCCGCATCAATAACCCCTCTACCAAATCTCTTTCTATGGTGATCTGCAGGAGCAGTATATGTCGGAGGAAGAAGAAAAGCTATATAACATGTTCCAGAGAAATGTGTGGGAAACCATATATAAGCTTTGTCATGACAGATAAAGTATGTACCCTGAGATGACACTAACGGTGAAGGAGTCAAGGGTGTATAGACATATATGTGAGAACAATTACTCCTTTCTTGCTTAATTTTGGTATTCTGGCCATTTCTTTGTAAACACAAGTTACCTCTCTGGGGTAAAACCCAAATTGGTGCAAATCTCTTCTGTTTAACCTTGTCAGTGAGACTAGTGACATACCGAGTCACGTTCCATCCATCGTATGCTCTCTTTTCATCTTTGGGAATTTTAATAATATCAGCGATATTTGCCATGGTCACTATTCCCTTTATCAAAGAGCTATGACTGAAATCCACTCCACCATTATAGGACCCACCAGGAGGATATCAGAGTAGGTTTTGGAATGCATTAGAAAACATAGCCAGATCAGCCCAAGCAGAACCTTCATACGTAAATGGAAGGACTAAATACGGCATCCCTCTCTCCTTGTTGTGTGGTATGAGCCCACAAACCCAACAATCAGTAGTATTCACTACCAATTGATGCTGATATAACAATTGGATAAATGAATTATTGAAATACTCCATTCTTCTCATCTGCTCATGGTCTGGGAGTGCGTACAATTTATGGGGAGAAATAGTAGTAGAGGAAATCAAAGAAGTAGAAATAGGGACAGGTGTCGGCTGCATACTGTGTACGATCCATCCTACACATGCTAATAAACTGCATAAACATACTGAAATACATAATGCTACGCCACAACGACTGAATATTAATTTCTTATAATGATTTATTTTCATTACTCTAAAGGCGTTGCTCACGATAATCTTCCTTAATCACTTGGCTGTGATTGTTAGCCGTCCCATGACATTGCAAGTCCTGTTGACCTAGTCACTATTCAGGTCACAGCCTAAGACTCCTACCGTGACCCTCCAACTTGATGAATAATGGAAAAAGAATGTTTCTCTTTTTCAACAAAAGGCAAAATTATAAAACTCACAGACTTTAATTGTCTCTAGGCAACCTTTCTCTCAGGTTGTATCGTGTCTTGCCAGGTATCGTCTGGTCCTTGAATAAAGTCTCTGGATCTGATGTGTTTAGTCGTAGGTGTGGAGGTACAGCTTCCTGCAAAACGTCGTCGTCTTCTTTCTCAGAACTAGTCCAATCCAGGCGTGCACTGCTGAACGGTATAAACCTGGGTACCTTTTGCATTCACTGTCACCAACGCCTTCTCGGACCCACTGGTCATAAGGTAAAGGCAATGATACCCTTTTGCAGTGTACGCCGTGAATCCAGTTTCTTTTACCGACGACTTTCACTGCTGTACGGGTCGTGAGTAGAACTTGTCTCGGCGGCCCCCAATGAGGTTCCAGATTCTTTTTCCTCTGGAAATTCATCAGACACACTCAGTCACCAGGTTGGATGGAGTGTCCTGGATCTGAAGAGGCCTCCGGCAAAGCGTTTTGGACCTGTTGACGAATAACACGCAATTTAGTGGTGAGGTCGTGCAAATAATCAACCAACAATGGATACGGAATGTCTGAGTACTTTTTGGGGCGAGGGACTCCCCAGACATTGGCTGGGCGTCCGAAAACAATCTCGTATGGGCGAAGCCCCAAACGAGAATGGACAGTTGTTCTTGTTGAGAGAAGTGCCAAAGGCAAGGCATCAGGCCAGGAGAGGCCTGTACTGGTCTGAATCATTGCCAACTTAAGTTTAAGAGTGCCATTGTAACACTCTACCAAACCAGCTGACTGAGGATGGTTTGCCGCATGAAATGTCTGTCTAATTCCAAGACCCACACACACTTTCTGCATAATCTGACCTACGAATTCACTCCCATTGTCACTCCAGACAATGCGCGGCAAACCAAACCTCGGGAAGAATTCCTTCAGAAGGACTTTGGCAGTAGACAAAGCAGTATTGTCCTTTAGGGGGTAAGCCTCTATCCATCTGGAAAAGGCGTAAACCATCACCAGGACATACTTAAGATTATTGAAACGTTCCAGATGGATGTAATCTATTTGCAGTACCTCAAAAGGATACGTAGGGAGGGCAAAGTGACCTGCTGGAGTTGGAGTTCCCTTTCCTGGATTTTTTTTTTTTTTTTTTTAAATATCCTTTATTGAAAATCACAGGAGATAAGAACATTTGCAAGATTCGTCTTGCACATCTTTACATCCCGGGGATGTCTGTCATGGTTGCGGGGCACAGTATATCACATAGCATTGTATTACTTCATACATCACGCTGGTAGTGTGCTACATACTTCCCACCCATGTTTGCGTGGCAAAGGAGAAAACATAACTTTATAAACAGTGAAAGGGGGAAAGAACCAGGGGGGATAGGGTAAAGGGAGGGTGTGGTCACTAATTCCGAGAGTGTGGTGTGTGTGTGTGTTGCATGGAAGGAGTGTCGATGTTAAGGGTGCTCATGGCTATCAGGGCGCAGTTATGGGTGCGGGTCCCGTGTCAGGGAGGGTAGCGGGCTGGCGGGGGGGTGGGTGGGCGTCAGTAGCGTGGAAAGTGTTGGGCGGGACAGCGCCCCGGTGGTCGTCATGGAGCATCGGTTGCCTACGCCGTGTCTATGCTGTCGGGGTGATCGTGTGTGGTTCTGTCGGTGGTAACAAGTTGTGGCCTATGTGTCCCCCTCTCCACCCTGTGTCTCCTGGTCCCCTCTGGGGGGGGGGTCATGCTGGGAGTGCCCCACCAGTTGGCATTCCTTGTGAAAGGAGCTGAGCGTCGCGTCCCATAGTGCCGCAATCGGGAACTGTCGCCGTCCCGCCGTTTCCTCACTGTGCAGGGTGGTACTTTCTGCCTTCGCCCAATTGTCTAGGGAGGTGCTCCAGTGCTCCGTCAGGGGTGGAGTGGCTCGTTTCCAGTGTTTCGTTATCAGCCTTTTGGCTGTGAGGAGGCCGAGGTCCCAGAAGCGAGAGGGTACTTTATTTTGTTTGGTCCGTCTGTACAGGCCGAGGAGGCCCGCCTCCCAGGTGTGTGGTATTGGCATAGCTGTGCACTTTTCTAAAATCTGTAGCACCGTCTGCCAGTATGTCTGGATCTGCGGGCACTGCCACAGCATGTGTAGCAGGTCTGCTCCCACCAGGGCACATCTGGGGCAGCTAGCCGTAGTGCCCGGGAAGTACTGGTTAATTTTATCAGGTGAAAGGTACGCTCTGTGTAGAATGTATAATTGAATCAGTTTGAAGCGTGCGTTGCGGGGAATGTTTCTTGGGCCCATGAGTATCATTGCCCACTCCTTGTCCGTCCATTCCCGTCCCCTGTCGAGTGCCCATTTGGTGCGCAGTGGCTGCAGAGTATTTTGCGTGTGTGTCAGGAGTGCCTGAGTCAGCCAGTGTACAACATGTGTGCCGTTCCCCATGACATGCAGATGTTGGATCAGTTGATGCGTAGGCAGTTCCTCAGCAATGCTTCCCCACCGCTGTGTGTATGCCATGATAATTGAGGCATGCTGTAGGAACTGTCCCGCTGGGAGGCCCGTATCAGCGGCCAGCGTCTCAAAGGGTATCAAGGTGCCCTCAGCATAGAGGTCCGCCATGGTGTCCACCCCTGTGCGTGTCCAGTGCTCTAGTGTCGCCTCCGTGACGATGGAAGTGGTCTTAGGGGTGCCTAGGAGTGGGAGTGCTGGGGCATATGGCTTGGTGTGGTTCGTGAGCCGCAAGCTCCTGGTGTAGCACCGCGCTGCTACCTCTACATGTGGTTGTGACGATCTCCTCGAGTGAGCCAGGGGGTGGAATAGGGTATGTACTTGTGTGGTGGTCAGCACGTCTGTTGCTGTGGCCGTTTCCTCCAGGTTCTTTCCCGCGAGCCAAGCAGTCACCCACTGTAGCTGCGCAGCTAGGTAGTACAATTCCAAATTCGGTACTGCGAGGCCGCCCTCATTGACCGGCGCATACAATTTCTGAAGGGCTACCCTGGGTCTCCCAGCGTTCCAGATCAGGCCCCTGAGCATGGATGCCAGGTCCTTGAAAACGCGGGCCTGCACATATATCGGGATGTTGGCAAAATAGTACAGTAGTCTGGGTAGGACGATCATTTTCGTCAATGTGACTCTGCTCGGGACATTGAGCGGTAGGGTCTTCCAGAAGGCAATTTGGGATCTTATAGATGTGATGGCGCGTGTCAAGTTACCGTCCAGAACATCCGGGGGTGTTCTGTAGATATATATTCCCAGGTACCTAAACGTAGTTGGATGCCATGGCAGCTGTTCGCCGTTGATCCTAATGTCTGGGACCGGAATGTCGGGATTGAAGGAGTACGCCCCAGATTTGGCCCAGTTCACTTTGAGGCCAGACATGGCCTCGAAGGACCGGAAAATATCTGAGAGTCCCGGCGGTATGTTAGTGAGATCTCTGATATACAAGAGTAAGTCGTCCGCATATAGCGAGACAATGTGTGCGCCGTCTGCCAGTGGAATGCCCCATTGCGCGCCCCTATTGCGTAATATCTCGGCTAGGGGTTCTATCGCAAGCGAAAAGAGTAATGGGGACAGTGGGCAGCCTTGTCTGGTGCCACGGTGTACCCTGATGGCATCTGAAAGTAGTTTGCCCGTGCGGACTCTCACCACGGGATGTCTGTACAACAGTCCAACCAGTTCAATGTACTCCTCCCCCAACTCGAACTTGTGCAGTACCGACAGCAGGTAGGGCCATTCGACTGAGTCGAATGCCTTCTCCAAGTCTAGAATCAAGCAACCCGACCTTGGCCAATCCCGTGTTGCATAAGTTTGCACCCTGAAGAGTCTCCGTATGTTGTGGGAGGTGCATCTAGTGGGCACGAAGCCGTTTTGATCACTATGGATTAAGGCAGGTACTAGGGTCGCCAGACGGCGAGCAAGAGTCGACGCCAGAATCTTATAGTCTGTGTTTAGCAGCGCTAGGGGTCTGTACGAACCTAAGAGCATTCCCTCTCGTCCCGGCTTTAGTAGGGACACTAAGGTCGCCTCGTTCATGGACAGGGGCAAGGCCGAGTCCTCCACCGCTGCTGCGTATACTCTGAGGAGCTCCGGGATCAGGATATTAGAGCAGGCTTTGTAATATTCCGCTGGCAGCCCATCGGGGCCGGGGGCCTTGCCGTTCGAGAGGGCGAAGATGGCCTCACGTAGTTCGTCCGCTGCCAGTGGTGACCCAAGGTCGTCCCGTTGGTCGTCTGTTAGGGTCGGCAGTGTTATGTCATCTAAGTATGCATCTATGGTGGGTTGTGTCGTCCGGAGGTGGGACTCGTAGAGCGCCCTGTAATGTGTCACGAAGGCCTCATGGATTTTCGACTGGGTGAATACTGTGGGGCCGACTGTGGGTTGTATCGCTGTCACAGGCGTGGTACGTTCCTCTCGCTGTATCAGCCAAGCCAGTAGCTTACCAGGCTTGTCACCTGTGTGGTGTGTACGGGCTGAGTGGGCCGTGTAGTTAATGTTTTTCAACCTGGCGAGCAATCTGTCATGTTCTGCCCGCATCTCCAGCAAGTCAGCGTGCGCGCCCGCGGCTGCTGCCTGTTCCGCTTGCAGCAAGCGTGATTCTAAGCGTCTAAGGTCAGCTTCCAATTGTCGTCGGGAATGTGCCTGAGTGCCCAAGCATTGCCCCCTAAGGACCACTTTGAAAGCGTCCCATTCTATTTGTGGTGTTGACGCTGTGCCAGTGTTGTCCTCAAAATATTGTGCAGTTTGTGCATTTATGGAGTCCCGAAATTGGCCGTCTAACAGTAGGTCGGGTTGTAGCCTCCACGTTGGGATCGGGGCCCGTGGCTGTTCCCACAGTAACTCTAACGTATGCGGGTTGTGATCAGAGTGTGTGCGGCCCATGTAGGTGGTGTCTGTGACATGTGGCAGGATTTCGCTGGTGACCATATACCTATCCAGGCGTACATGTAGGGCGTGCGCTCCCGAATAATATGAATAGACCCTGGAGTGCGGGTTTCGGGTGCGCCATGCGTCGTGTAGGTCCCATTGTGCGGACCAGGCCCGGAGTGTGTTCGCGGTATTATATGCCTGCGAGTTAGGTTGTGGAGGGTGGGAGCGGTCCAGTGCTAGGTCTAGTGAGCTGTTATAGTCCCCACCGAGTACCCAGGGGACCCCATGCCAGGGGGCTAGTGCGTGTGACAGCTGGGTGAGGAAATCCGACAAGCCTGTGTTGGGCGCATACACTGATGCCAACACCAGTGGATTCCCATCTAGCCTGCCGTGGATTACTACGTATCTCCCCCCAGGATCTATGTGTACGTCCAGCGTGGTCCATGGGGTGCCCGGCTTAACCCATACCAGTGTCCCTTTGGCATAAGACGAGAAACCTGTGGCATATAATTGTCCGCGCCACCTGCGGCGTAGCGTGGGTGTCTCAGCGCCGCTGAGGTGTGTTTCCTGCAGTAGGGCGATTTGTATGTGGTGGCGTTTGAGGTATGAGTAAATTTGGTAACGCCGGGACGGTGTATGCATACCCCTCACATTCCACGTACAAACTTTATAGGCCAACATTGCATGTACACAATAGCATTTCCCTCCCAACCGACCGCCGCTCCCACATGGTACCCACACATGCCATCGAGCAAACATTCCTGCGAACAATCAGAATAAATTGGCACACTACTTCGTTTAAGACCAGTGGGGGAAAAGGGGACATGGCTGAAAGAACAACTAGCCAGCGAACATCGTGAACAGTTAGAATACCAAAAGGTCGGATGCGAAACGTGCTCCCGTCCATGCTCTCTAGGAGAGCAACCAACTTGTAAGTCTAAGGGGGTGGTTGTGCTATGCGCACTTAGTCAGTAAGATCAAGTCAGTGATGGCGTTGTGGGAAAGCCCACTGCCTTCCCGGGAAGAGCGTGCCGGCCTATACCGCACTGGCGCGCAGGGAGCCCCATTCATACATGCAGCAAGCATTATACGTTACTTGATCCAGTTGAGCCGCTGCTAGGCGAAGAGTCTCTGCAGTCGTATCCTGGTCAGGCACCCAGTGTCAGACAGCAGCGTCCCACCCATCGGGGAGGACCCCTGGTGTGTATCCATTGCTAGTCTATCCCTCAGGGTTGAGGGGGTCGCCCCCGTCAGTTCTGGTAGTGCGTGGCTCCGGGGCCATCTTGGTGGCGCTGAGCAAATGTTTCTGGGGTCGCCTTGCTCGTTGCTTGGTCAGCTGATGTAGTCCGCCGTTTGGGGAGTGACATCCGGTCGCCCCTCCGATGTTGGGGAGTCCGGTACTCCATAAAGGGCCTCGTCGTCGCTGGGAAATTCCTGTGTGCCGCCTTCCGCCGTGTCGTTCTGCGCTGGGGATCTACTAAGTTCCATCACCAGGCGAAGGGCGTCCTGCTTCTCCTGGCGCGTGGTGTCCGCTGGGGGGGGAGTCCTCGTCTCGGAGTCCGGCCCTGCTCGTGATCTCTGGCGGGGTCGACGTCTTCTCCTATAGCCTCCGGGTTGTCGCCGGGGCGCGGATCCGGCAGTTGTTCTTGGGACTGTGTCTACTCCACTGTCCAGCCATGATTCTGCTTCCGCTGGGTCCGTAAAAAAATGAGTCCGTTCTCCAGCCACTACCCTCAGTTTTGCGGGGAACAGCAGGGAGTATTGCAAGCCCAGCTGTCTCAGGCGCTTCTTCACTGCCATGAAGTCTTGTCGTTGCCGTTGCACCTGTATGGTATAGTCCGGGAAGAACATTACCGTTGCATTGTCAATCCGGACCTCATGGAGTTTCCTCGTCTCGCGTAGTATGGAGTCCCTGTCTCGGTAATTCATCACGCGGAGCAGCATGGGCCTCGGGTTGGAGCCCGTCGCCAGGGGCTTGGTGGGGGCTCTGTGAGCTCGTTCTATTACGAAGTGTGGGGAGAGAGACCCCTCCGGCAGAATGTCTCTCAGCCACTGTTCCATGTGTTCCTCCGGGGACCTCCCCTCCCATTTCTCCGGAACCCCGACAAGGCGTACGTTATTTCTGCGTGTCCTGCCTTCCGCATCTTCAGCTCTGTCCTCCAAGAATTCCACCCTGTTCAGTAAGTCCTGTATTTGCTTGTGCGACTGGTCTGTCCGGGGTTGAAGCTCCTGTATGTTGCTTTCAAGGGTTGTGGTGCGTTCCGCCAGCTTCTTATGGTCCGCCCGTAGGTGCGTCAGGTCCACGGCCACGCTGTCTATTTTGGCGGCCAGGGAGGTGCGGGTCAGTTGCATGGACTCTTCCAGTCTTTCCATTGCTGCCAGCATTGTGTCGAGCTTTGCCGCTGTGTGGTCTGGGTCTGTGCCTTTCCCGGACTTATCCATTTTGCCTTTCGAGATTGCGCCTCCAGCCCCAGCGCGCGTCCTAGGTCCGTTAGACATCTGCACCACGGTGTCGCTCTCGCGCCGGTGGTGTGTCCCACCTCCTGGGGGCCTGTCGATGTGTGAACTCACCGAGTGTCAGGGCAGTAGAGTATCCCCCGGTGTGCACAGTGTGTGTGTGTGCAGACGTCTGCGTCCGTGGCTTCTCGTCGGTGGTATTCCACCTCCGGGGATTGTTGGGCCGATGTCTCACCAGCAGCGGGCGGCGTGGGTTCTAGGCGTGCCTCCCCTCGTCGTGTCTGGGTGCCGCAATGAGCTGTGCGGGCTGTTGCACACTTGATGCAAGTGGTGTTGTGGGCGCCGTGTGCCCTCGGCGTGTCGTGGTCCGGCCGTGGGCAGGTGCTTGTTCCTACAGCCGGGATGGCGCAGATCACTTCACTGGAGCTAAGTGAGGGTCAGCCGTGTCCGCTACCCAATTGCGCGCCTGTTCCTGCCGATGACAGTTCTGGGCCAGGTCCACCAGCCGCTGTGTGGAGGGGTAGGGTCCCCGGGGGTGTGGGGGGGTGTTTGCAGGTCCCCGCTGCTGGTGAAGCAGGTCTTCCCCGCCTACCTTTGGTGCACGTCAGTCCAGCCGGCTCCCTCCAGGCGGTCTTGGGCTGCTGACCGGTCGGGGCACGGGGGCGGGAGGCGCCTGCTGCGTGGGTCTGCAGGTCGGGCCAGGGCCAGTCTCAGATATCGCCAGCACCCCGCTGCACTTCGTGATCACCTAGTGCGTGGGCCACGAGTTCAGGCCTACCGTGTGTGGCGAAGCCGCGGTCTCTCCTGATCGCCAGTCCGGGTTGGGTGCCTCGCGGGCGGCCTCCGTGCCGCAGAAGTCTCGGTGATTTTCACCGTCACCGATCTGTCCCAGAATCGGCAGGGTGGTGAAGGGAGACGTCCCAGTGCGGCGCCGGCGGTTTTCGGCCGGCTGCAAGCGGCGGTTTCACGGGTAAATGCGCCGGGAAGGGGAGCTCGGTGCGGAGCTCTACCCAAAGGCGGCCATTCCCGTTGCGCGCTTAGCCACGCCCCCCTTCCCTTTCCTGGATTATGCATCAAGCAAACAATACAATGCTTCACTACATTTTTTGCACATTTAGGAATATTTTCGTTCTGCCATACTGGAGCTAGGAGTTTATATATATACCCCTTGCGTTAATATGGGCTAGTCCATGAGCCATAGTGACCACAGGTAATACATACGCATCTGGTAACAACCATCGCTGATGCTTTGACAATTCCGTCCAACATCCCATCGTATCCAACATTCCCGTACTTTCTTTCCACTTACTCAATTCTTTCTCAGTTGCCTCCTTCTGAATAATTTTCACGCTTTCTACTGTGTCTTCACAAATACCAGCATCTGGGACCCAACTTGCCGGTCCTGCAACGTACATGCGACTTTCAACATTCTGTGCCGTTTCCCTCGCTATTTCATCCGCAAATGCATTTCCTCGACCCACGTCATCAGTAATCTTTTTGTGCGTGCTACACTTCACAATAGCTATTTGAGTAGGCAAAGCAAGTGATTCAAGAAGGGAGGTCAACAACTGACCATGCTGTATTTTAGTGCCGTGGGAGGTATAGAATCCTATTTCTCTCCGCAAACGGCCGAAGCTGTGGGCAACGCCAAACGCATATTGACTATCTGTGTAAACAGTCACTCTCTTTCCTTTCGCCAACACACATGCTCTCGTCAACGCAATCAACTCTGCAGCTTGTGCTGAATTTTGTGAAATGCGTACGGTTTCCACTATCGTATGTAGAGTTGTAACAGCATAAGCTGCTGTCGTCTCGCCATTAGGAAGCTTGAAGCAAGACCAATCTACCCACAGGATCCCATCCAGATCCGTGAGTGGTGTATCTTTCAAATCAACTCGACCTTTAGTTTCTTCTTCCATACGAAGAAAACAATCATGCTGATCTTGTACATTTTTCTCATCCAAAATAGGCAACAATGTTGCTGGATTCAGAACATTACATCTCCTGATATGTATGTGAGTAGCTAAAAGCGTCAACACATATCCAGACAAACGGGCACTCGTTAAGTGCTGGGTTTGTGTCCTGTTCAAGAGAGTATCTACTGCGTGTGGCACCATAACATTAAGAGTATGATCTAACATTAATCCAGCAGATTGACGAATAGAAATCGCTGCTGCCGCTGTTGCTCTAAGACAACTGGGTAATGCTTTAGCAACTGGATCTAATGTAGCCGATAAATAGGCACATGGCCTTTGTTTACCTCCAAATTGTTGTGTTAAGACTGATAATGCACAACCTTCTCTTTCATGAACATAGAGTGTACTGTAGTCTGGTGTACCCAACCCAGGAGCCGAACACAAAGCAGTACTTAAATCAGAAAAACTTTTGACATTCATCATTCCAAGGAAAAGGTTGGGGTGTATCTTTCAGAGTGAGTGCCAACAAGGGTTTAGCTAGTAAAGAAACGTTCAGAATCCACTGTCTACAATAAGAGGTAATGCCTAAGAAACCACGCACCTCTCTTTGTGTGGATGGTACAGACATTTGCGCAATTGCTTGGATATGTTCTGGGGTCAGTCGCCTTCCCTCCTTCGACAAGAGATGACCTAAATAAGTAACATCTTGGCGACAATACTGTAACTTAGAAAGCAATACTTTGTGGTGTAGATCAGACAAATGTCGCAAAAGTGACACAGTCGCATCCTTACAGACATCTTTCGAATCAGCAACCACTAACAAATCATCCACATATTGGATAAGAGTAGCACCTGATGGCAAAGAAAAAGTGTCAAGCTGAGACTTCAAAGCTTGACTATAGATGGAGGGACTCTCACAATAGCCTTGAGGTGCACGCTTAAATCGAAAACTTCGGTCTCCAAGAGAGAAACCAAAGAGATCCCTACTCTCCTCAGCAATGGGAATGCTAAAGAAAGCATTTTTTAGATCAATAACCGAAAACCAAGCTGCCGAAGCAGTAATCATAGTAAGCAAAGCAGTAATATCTGGAACAACAGGAAACTGAGGGACAACAATTTTGTTGACCTCTCGGAGGTCTATCACAAAACGATACACAGGTGGCTGAGAAGGATCAGTACGCTTTAGAACAGGCAGAACAGGACTGTTGGAAACATTTCCTCTAGTCTCCTCGACCACACAGTTCAGAACCAAGTCATGAACAATAGCCAACAGAGCTCTCTCACCATCGTTAGAGATTTTGTATTGTGGAATGCGTGGTAACTTAACATCGGACTTCACAGGAATCACATAAGGTGGAATTTGAAGCAAACCAACATCATTCGGACCCGAGGCCCAAAGCATAGCAGGAAGCAAATGCAGTTCGAGTGGCAGTTGGTCTTTAGACACGTACATCGGAGAAGTCAACTTAGCACCTAAAGTAATATTTACACCAGATGGTGAGCAATACAATGTGGCATGCAGACGTTTTAATAAATCCAAACCCAATAAATTCTCTCCGCAACCCGTCGTCAAAAGAAGTGGAGCTTCTAAATCGTACGGACCAATGGAAATAGGCAAAGGACAAGAAACAGGGTTGTGAACTGGGGCGCCAGAGAATCCCACAGAAACATTTGTTAAGCCAGACAAAGGTGCCCCAGGGAGCTTAGAATGCATAATAGAACTTCTCATTGCACCAGTATCCAAAAGAAATGGTTCCGTAACACCCAATGCTACAACATTAACATAAGGTCCATCCTGATCCACTGGAACTGATATGACTCCCTTACTCTGTCTATGGCTGTCCTAGCAAGTGAGAAGATCAGCATTCTCACCATCTGTGCAATAATCATCATTGTAATATTGTGCAGACTGAGAATTCCGCTAGTCAAATTAATTTTGAGAGTCCTGAGGGGGAGAGGGACATTGTTCCTGAGGCGACGCACCACGCCCTCTACCTCGGGACACTGACCGAGAATCTCCACGACCCCGCGACTGTGATCCTCCATAACGCTGCAACAGAATCGGACAGTTAATCTTGAAATGACCTTCCTCTTTACAATAGGCGCATTGATTAGGACCCAACGGAAATCGCGGAGCTGGAGATTCAGGTTTTTGGAACAGCTTCTGAAACTGTGGGGGCTGTTGAAATAGGGGCTGAGCAGAACGAGGAGGATAAGCCTGTTGTAGATGAAGCTTCGTTTTTAATTCTTTCGATTTCTTCTCCGCTTTTTCCTTATCTTCCTTATCCCTATTCTCATAATATTGAGCAGTAGCTAATATCTGGGCAGTTGAAGAAACATCCCATGCACTCTCAGATTGTTTCAATTTATGCAATAATTCTGGAAGTAAATTAAAAACGAATTTATCTACAAATAATCGCTGTCCACCATCAATACTCATATCTTGACCACTATGGTCGATGAAAGTCTCTTCGAAACGAGTAAAGAAATCGGAGACACTTTCATCAATATTTTGTTTGCACGCTGCTAACTTATCCCAGTTAACTCATACAGCAGGCATCATCGTTTTCATAAGATCTAATATTCTACCAGGCAACTCTGTAATCAGATCATCAGGTTTGGCACCACCTACTTGGCCTGCATCTGCGGCCATAATAGCAGCCCAATTACCACCTAAAGCTTGATCATGGTCTTGTCTACGAATTTTAGCCCATAAAGCTTGTGGGACTACATTTCCCATAAGTAAATCAATATCTGCCAAATTCATAACACATGCATTAACAGTCTGAGACAATTCTTTATAGTACCCAGCAGGATTCTTACGAGGGTCCGGTAAGGACTGCTTAAGTGCCAACACTTCTGATCTTTTCCATGGATCATTTACCCATATGCGCTGAAAATGAGGAAGGACAGGCGGATGAGCATTTGGGACTGCCTCTCTCCATATTAGAGGAACTTCTCACATAAGATATTGTGCCATTTTACGATGAACCACAGCATCAGGCTCAAGATAAGTTTGAGAGAAGAAGGAAGATCGGAAAGTAACAAGCTACTGAACAGCAGACTCTACATCAGGACCCACAATAAATCCCTTATCAAATTGATCCCGCATTTCAAATAAATCCTGAGGAAGTGAATCCAAATCCCTATCTTCCCTCCCTTTGATAAGATTGTTGCACATAGTATTAAAGACATACCTCTGCGTAGGCACGTTCCATTGCAGAAAGGTTTCTAAAACATCACGTACACTATACTGTAAACTACTCGTGATCCAATTACGAGCAAGAGAATCTAACTTAGTCCGTTCTACCAAATCTGGAATCTGACTACCAGATTGTCTTCGAGATGAGGCAGGAGAAAAGAAAAGAGATCCAGGAAAAGGTGACAAAAGACCAGAAACAGTTTCAACTAAACAATGTCGAGCTGTAGGGGAATCTGACACTAAAACAGGACACAACATATTCTGTAAAACAGGAGAAGAACCAGTAGTATAAGAAGCTAAAGGAGACTGAGGCACAGGAATTTGGGGTACAGAAGTCGGTGGCGAAGGGGGTGGAGGTGGAATCACAGGAAGAGGCAATTGTGCAGGAACCAGAACAGCTAAATTGGCAACAGGTTGTAATGGAGGTGCATTAGCGCCTAACACATAAGGTGGAGGTAACGCCAAGAGATGGGACACGAAAGGATCTCCTTCAGAACCCTTACTCTTTGAGGCAGTAGGTAACACAGGAAAACATCTGTCTATTGCCATACGATGCTGTCTTTCCGAAACCTCAACCATCTGATCAGCTTCGTCATTTTTAAACTGCTGGGCATCCTGCAAGATCGTCATATCCTGCTATTTCTTATCTTTCTTCATTTGCTTAATTTCTTTCTGTTTGGATTCTTTACGCCAGAGGCGGAAAGAGTCAAACATTGCCGGCCGGGCTTTTCCCTTAAATAGAATTGTTTCCAAATTGTCTTGTATAGCAGGCTCAAAGGTAACATTTTGTGGCCACCGTAAAACATCTTTTTTAGTGTATCGAATCCATGTTTCATTAAAAATATTAGGACCTAAACCATGTTTTGAATAGAGCTCATAAGTGGGAGTTCCAACCGGAGGAATCAGACAAGAATCCTCTAGCCGGGAATCCCTAATACAACCAAAACAACAAAATTTCTTAAACTTACTAAATCCAGGCATTTTGTAATGTACTGGACTACTTACAAATGTCAAGGGATTTTAGACATTATAGTCACAGCACAAACGTACTTACCCCTTGGCCTCGGTTAGTGCACTAATCGAATAACAAAAAACAAAAACAAAAAGTGGGCGCTACCCACGCATACTTAACTAAATGTTTTCTCACGCCAACAGATGTCTGTCTAACGTCTCGCTATAGTAATCATCACCAGGGGCCAAAGCAGGGCGACAGTCACGGCAGCAGTCATCAGCAGCCGTGGGGGAAGGAGTAGACCCGCCTCAAAAGACCTTCGGTCCACTTCAACATACAGGGGTCGCTCACATGGCTCACGAAATCCTCTGGAATTTTCTTGCGAAGCTCCTCACGACCCTCGAGCAAAACTACTACCACTGAAGTCGCCCACACGTTGGGCCACCAATTGGAGAACCTGACCTTATGGGCCAGGCGGCGCAGGGCACGCCTAAGATCTCTGGGTTCACCTGCTTTGGCAGACAGAGACACGTGACACTCTGTTAGGCGTAGAAAAGCAAATTTATTAGCTGTAGCTAAGCACAGTGGTCCTGTAAGCACACCAACTGGTAGATTATCAGGAGACTGCCACTTCATTCCGTGGCGCACAGTCTATTATACTATACAAGTTTACAATGGCAACTCCCAAAACATACAAAACTGACAAATAGGAATAGTTTGAAAACAAGCTATTGAATGTCTAAAACACACCCTCCTTTCAGACCCTGTGTGCTCTCCTCCCCTCAAGTTAATCAACACTAGTGCCTGTAATTCGATTTGCAGGTGGTAGAACATGTTTGAATGCTTCAAATGACAGTCTATGTAACAGGAGAGCACACAAAGAGAATAGCGAAGGTCAGTTAAGCAAGATAAAGTCAAGAAGAATGGTGGGACCCAAACAGTGGAGTAAGACATGGATTAATCAGTATAGACATGGATTTACAAAACTCGGGAGACCCTGACATCGGTTTCATAAACATGGGCAGAAGTTACTCTTTAACGGGAAGGACACGCAGCAGCTGAGAAAGCAAAAACATCGCGTTCACCACGTCCGCCGTGCTGCCTGAGTGAGACAACACAAAATGGCGGTTAAATACAAAATGGCGGCTAGATACGAAGCGAAGTCGAAAACCACGTAACCTCACAACTTAATTAGAGGTAGGGACCGAGGCAATGCTATTTAAATCAGCTGCCGGCCCGTTATTTTCTTCAGAGCTCAATCTGCACATTGATATCTTATCAATGCCCAATGCAGACTCTGTAGTGACATTACCCATACTCAAGCACTTCCGGCTTATGTCCACATCTGCCCCTCTCCTTTAACTTTGAAGGCCTGGGGATATAAAAGGATTTAAGGGAAGGGGTGACCTTAATATGGGGAGGAGGTGCACGTTTTCCCCCTATTACAGGCTCTTCCCCGGCAGCTGAACTGAACTGGTAGGTACAGTGTACCTTGAACATGTGCCTATGACCTTTTCTGAGTATTAGCTGTCCTTCCCCATGGGCAAGGGGTGCTGTGCCCACCAGACTTCTTTTTATGTCCCCAGGAAGAACCCCACTATTTTGCTCGAACTGCACTCCCTTATGTACTTCAAATGATTCTCCTGCCGCCTGAGGGAGAATCTCCTCCCAACTCCTGCAGGTCACCGTGAGGAAAATCACTGAAATCTGTGGGCAGTCCTCTTTGTCTTCCCTTCAGCTTGTGCTGACTCCACCGCTGCTGCCCCGGAACAAAATGCCAGATGCCCAACTGCTCACCAGCTCCCTTGCCGCACTCTCCCAGTGCATCTCACTTGAAGTGACCTCTGGGCTGGGGCCCACGGCGAACACCGCAGATGCCTTCTGCAGCAACACCATCAGGAAGAGGGGCTGGCCACAGGTAGGTAGTTGGTGCAGAGATGCTGGGAATATGGGGGAGTGTAACTGCAACAAATGATGGACGGAATGCTGCATGATTCAGACATTCTTCCACAATCAAAACATCTGGGTTAAATCCATTGTTCTTTTACCCACTATGCCACCCCAGTTTGGACACACCCATATGCAAATCAGTCTTGGCCCAGAGCCTAATGGGAACAGTCCAGACCGAACTGCCAAGCCAGGTCCTCCCCTGACCGGAAACAAGCATCCTGGGACCAGTTTCAGGGTACGTCACCCTTCCTCAGACAGGCTAGCTTGAATCCAGTGACACAGTGAGCAAGGGACCTATGTCTGGGCATACTATCCCACTTAGGGCGAAAAGTGTAACTGAAACAAATGATGGATGGAATGTTGCATGATTCAGACATTCTCCCCAAGTCAAGAGATCTTGGTTAAATCCATTGTTCTTTTACCTACTACGCCACCACAGTTTGGACCCGGGCATATGTAAATCAGTCTTGACCCTGTGCCTCATGGGAACAGTTCAGACAGAACTGCCAAGCCAGGCCCTCCCTGGACTGGAAACAAGCATCCTGGGACCGGTTTCAGCATATGTCACCCTTTATCAGTCAGGCTAGCTTGAATCCAGTGGCACAGTGAGCAAGGGACCTACGCCTGGGCATACCCATCCTACTTAGGGCGAAAAGTGTAACTGTAAAAAGTGATGGACGGAATGCTGAATGATTCAGACATTCTCCCCCAGTATAGAGATCTGGGTTAAATCCATTGTTCTTTTGCCTACTATGCCACCCCAGTTTGGACCCAGCCATACGAAAATCAGTCTTGACCCTATGCGCTCATGTGGACAGTCCAGAACAAACTGCCAAGCCACGTCCACCCTGGACTGGAAACAAGCATATTGGGACCGTTTTCAGGGTATGTCACCTTCCATCAGCTAGGAATATGGGGGAGGCACAGGGGCCCGGTAACACCGTAAAAGAAAAAACGCTATCCTCCTGGTGATCTTGGAGGCAGTTAGCTAGTTGCTGCCATGTTCTCCTGGCAGTCTTCAATATCTTGTCTTGAAATGTCAGTTTTAACATTGTCTGCAATGTAAACTGTACTTTTATCAACACATCTGTTTTCGAATAAAGATAATATTGATTGATTGATTGAAGAAAATTACAAAGTCTAACATGTTAACCATCAGAGTTTCATTTCTGGCAATGTGTGTTTCTATTATTTTGTGCAGTTCCCATCTGGCTCTTATTACTGCCAACAGTAACCAGTTGACACACACGCTGCTTAGCCTCCAATCTATGCCCAGTTTTATCTACTTAAAATCATGATGCCAAACTCTTATTTTTCTTTTAAGGATGGTGGCCCTAAGTGTGAATAACCTGTACAAAGGTTATCTCCCTCCGCCTACAACACAATGTAGTGAACAGAGCAGCCAGACCATGTTCATTAGAATTCGTTCACCCATCCTCTTATCTCCACAACACCAATGGAGATGCACAATTTAAGCTCCACTGCTATACATCATCAAAAAATCAATACACACTGGCATTAGCACAATATATCTGCTCTGTGCCTTAACATTATTAGTGTAAAGTGAAGTACCAAATATAGTGCTGGAGAGTATTAACTGTAGAAAGTAGTCACTCATATAAGTGTGTGCTCTTATACCTGCATTATAATGTGGCAAATTATTGTTCTCATTCACATTTTGAGTTATACTTCTTTTACTGAAATGTATTCCTTATGTACTCATATTCATAATTAATGTTTTGCATTTATTCGGTAAGCGTAGATGTCTATATAATCATGTACTTACTGTGTACACTGACTATTTTATTAAGTTAGCTCAAACAAATGCCTTAATCATTTGGTCTTCAATGTTTAACCTTCAATTTGAAACTTTTGCAGGTGAGTTCATATGATTTCATAGCTTGTGCAAGGCATATTGTGTATTACAGTTAGTGAGGTCTAAGAAGAGAACTTTTGGCAAGAAAGAGAGGTGCTAACGAACAGAGGACCCAATTCACAAAAGTAATCTGAGACAAAATGCTAGCTTTAAGACTTTCAGTATTCACAAAGGGCGTTTAGGAGTAGTAAAGTTAGGATTTTGTCTCAGTTCAACTCAAGTATTGGTCTTAAGTTTATCTTACGTAAAACAGTCTTTTCAATGAGGTAGTGTGTGGATGATCAATCATCACTTAACAAACACACACAAACACACAACAACATACAAAATAATAGTCCAACCAGTGCTTTACTTTGAGGAAGAACACCACTTTAATACACACTGGAACTGAATGCTTCTTATAAAATACGAACATAATTCAAGTTAGGGACCTGGGCACTTGAGGTTGCTTGTGCTGCATCCCACTATTGTCCTCAGTAATCCCTTATGGTCCAGGCTCAGGTGAAGATTGACAACATTATTCTCTCAAAGCACACAGTCTCTCTAACAGTTAACTTAACCTCTTCAAGTGAGATTTCTCTTACTGTGTTAAGGTTGGCACAGTTGGGTGGGTGATTAGCTAATTCTCCAATCATCAGATTTCCTAGTTCTGGGAGACTGTGTTCCTGACAACTCCTGTAAGCATGTCTTCAGCTATCGCATTTCTAATGAGGTGGTTGCTGCATGTCCTCCTACTGGGCAGTTCCTCACAGGTAGCAACTGCTGGGAGACTATGGAGTACATATGGGCTTGGATCAGTGCGGCCTGCTTGGGTCCATTGTATCCAAGATGGTATGGCCATGTACAGGCTGGTTTTGAAATGAAATGGACACTCACAGGCAAGTCTCTGTCAGATGTCAAGGCCCCACTTAAGGGGGGCCTTGACATCCCTTAGGGGAGCAAACACACTCAGTAAGGGGCGTGGCTAGCAGCCGATGATGGCGGCAGCAAACTAGAGAGGCTTCCAGAGTAAGGCGGCTTCCCGCATCAATCCGCATGCCTATCTGCTCAAAAACGAACCCAGATGAGGTGCCTCGGGTCCGGTGACCGAACAGCACTTGACAGAGAAGTTTTGGAGCAGCGGTGCCCCAGGAACTGGTGGAAAAGACGATCTCAGTAAGCGGCCTGGTGACACGAGAACAACAGCGGCGGCTGGTTTAGATGCTGCCCAGGCGGAAGTGAGGCCTCGGCGGTGCTGTCAACCGGAAGTGCCCGTAGTGTGTACGAACTAAGCGAAAACGGCGGTGAGAGTCCGAAGCCCCCGCAGATCGTCTAAGGGCTAAACGCACCGCTCCAATGATAAGACATTGCTGCGGGTAACGGCGATGCTAAGGGCAACCGAAGCTGGAGAACAAGTGCGTAGATGCCGCCATTTTATATTACATCCGCCATTGTGGGCACGAACTTTCTCGACTGCCGGGCTGGGCGGCCTGTGCCGAGGTCTCCGCAAGCTCGACAACGGATCCCAAGTATACCAACGCAATTAAAGAAGGGGTTCAAACACGAATGTGGGGATCCGGCCCAGAAAAACCCAGCTACTGTGTGGACCAGGAGCCGCTGAAACTCGGGCAGCCCCTTCGACCACTCGCCGCGAACAATCCCTTAGTAGACCATCACCACAGGCTGCGTGTACCAGTGCTTGAACTCTTGGAGTGTGAACATGACGGGCAGAGGGTCCAGAAATAGTTCCACCCAAGCTAAGCTCGATAAATTTGCCTATGAGAAACAGTCTCTCCCCCAGACGGAACAACGCAAGTCTCTGAGCAAAGGCACTGAAGGAGACGGTACGAAGAAAGCCACGCTGGAAGATGTACTGAACACCTTGGCCCAGGTGCAGGCGACGGTGGGGGAGACTGCAACGGACGTAACCCTTATTCGGGCGGACCTCCAGAAAATGAGCGAAAGGGTGAAGCAAGTGGAGGTGGTAGCTAAATCCCTGGTGGAGGATGTATCAGATCTACAGGTGGAAATGGGGAAACTGCAAGCCGATAACAAGTTGCTTAAGGAAAAGCTGGATGACCATGAAGGACGCTCCCGGCCGAACAACGTCCGTATTTTGGGGGTCCCAGAATCTGAAACCATGGGTGCTATAGATCTATACGTGGAAGACCTGATCAAGAACCAGCTAGCCCCCAAGGGTCTCTCAAACTTCTTCACTGTGGAACGGGCCCACAGAGTACCAGGAGGAAAACCGAAACCAGGGGCCTCACCGCGTCCGATCCTGGCGAGACTTTTTAACTTTCGAGATCGCGACACCATTTTCCAGGCGGCCAGAGTGGCTCCAGCCATTCAAATTCAAAATTCAAGAATATCCTTTTTCCCTGATTACACAGCGGAGGTAACACAACGGAGAAGGACATTCTTAGAAGTAAAAAAGACGTTACGTGAGCAAGAATTACCCTACTCCATGTTATTCCCGGCTCTGCTACGGATAGTCGCCGATAAGAAGGTTTGGTTTTTTGACTCTCCCGAGGTGGCAAGAGACTGGCTTGATGGCTGGCGCAATGTGGATCCCCCGCGTAGGTCCGGCAGAGCGAACCACGGACATCGAGACAACAGCCGGACTGGCTCACAAACGTCGGACAGAAGAGGCGCGAGCAAATCGCCGACACAAGAACTATCTGAGGCTGCCGGGGGGGAATAACATGGCCAACCCATGTACCAATCAGACGCTGACTCCTTGATTGGTTAACTTTGCACAAAAGTCATGGATGGACGCTGGCCTGGGCACCCTGAAGGGAGCAGGGGGGCCGCCTGCTCGGGAAGACACTCTCCCCCAACGTGCAAGTACTCTGTTTTTGGGATGGGTTAAGCGTTCTGCTCAGTTGGGGAGGCGGGCAGTTGAAGGTCCGTTAAGCAGGGAGGCAGGGAGGGGGTGGGTGAGGGGGGGTTGTTGGTTGTTGGTTGGAAATTCACTATGTCGGTCAGAAACTGGTACTTTTTGTGTACATACTGTAGCTGGAAGGGTAAACCTAAAGATCCGGATACTCCTCCTAGATTCATTTGTGTGTGTCTGCATGACTGGAAATGGCGGATGGTCTGCTACGTAATGCGGGGAACGTTGAGTCACGGTCACGTGGCTCCCCCCTTCGAATACTGTCGTGGAATGTAAGAGGACTTGGAGATAAGGTGAAATGTGGCCTGGTACTGAACGCGCTGAAGAGACAAAAACCCCACCTAGCGCTATTACAAGAAACACACTTGACGGGGGGGGCTTCTAAGGCCTTAGACAGGAGGGGATACAAGATGGTGGCCCATTCGGAATTCACTTCGGGCTCCTGGGGCACTGGTATCTTGATTAAAAAATCCTCACAATTTATCCCACTGAGCACGAAAAATGATGGGCAGGGCTGCTTCGCAGCCTTGCAGGGACAATGGGAAGGTCGCCCCCTAATTGTGGTATCGGTATATGTCCCCCCATCCCTTCACTCAATAATGCTTCCGGCACTCAGTGACTTTTTGTTGTCTCTCCCCGAAGGTGATGTAATCTTGGGATGGGATTTTAATGCTACAATAGACACACAACTTGACAAATTCCCAGCGACGGGCTCGACCGGGGGACCCTCCCAGTTTCAACATTTCCTAACAGCAATGGGTCCAGTAGACATCTGGCGGCACGTCCACCCCCAAGATAGGCAATACACTTTTCATTCCACGGTCCACAATAGTCTTTCACGCATTGACTACTTCCTAGCTCTGGGTGACGGCTTGCAACACGTCGACACCGCAGACATCCATCATAGAGGCATATCAGATCACTCCCCGATCACCCTAACAGTTTCCACCCAAGAAAAGTCTTGCAGCCGTATATGTCCCATTCAGGCATCGTATCTAAAACTCCTGAAAATTAGGAAAACCCTTTGGAAGGCTACAACACAATATTTCGAAGAAAACGTGGCCACCGTGACCTCTTCAGAGGTGCTATGGGAGGCCTACAAAATGGTGTTGAGGGGGCAGGCAATAAGCTCCATCACGGCCCACAAAAAGGAGCAAGCAGCCGAACAGTCTAAGCTTGAATCAACACTGCGCGACTTGACAACTTTGCACGAGGCAAACCGCACAACAGACACGGCGCATACCCTCACACTCCACCAACAACTATACATGGAAAATGTTCGGCAGATGGTGAAGGGGCACATAACTGATACACAGAACAGGATATACGATGTGGGAGATAAGGTGGGAAAGATGCTGGCCTGGCTCGATAAGAGGGCGGGTAGTTCCAGAGGGATCCAACAAGTGAGAGATAGCAACGGCGAACTTCAGACGAGCCCTGAACGAATAGTGGAAGCATTGGCGGCACATTTTGAGGAAGTTTATACCCCATAGCGGGTAGTATCTACTAATATGGCACGGGAGGTGCTAGGTAGGATAGAAACCCCAATATTGCAGCCGGAAGTAGCAGCAGACTTAGATGCGGCCATAACTAGAGATGAAATACAGTTGGCTATACGAGCGCTCAAACCTGGCAAAGTTCTTGGACCAAATGGCATTCCAGTAGAATGGTATCAGTCTCAGTCAGAGGAGCTAAGTACATATTTACTCGACATGTATGAGGAGTGCCTAGAGAAGGGTGAACTTCCGCTCGATCAGAGAACGGCCACTATAGTAGCGATTCCTAAAGCCGGGAAACCACAAGAGGATTGCTCCTCATACCGCCCCATCTCTCTGCTGAACGCGGAAGGTAACATTTTGGCCAAGCTCCTAGCCAACCGGTTGATAACACAGCTACCGGATCTCATACATCCAGATCAATCTGGGTTTATGCCCCATAGGAACACTGCACTGAACCTTCGCAGGGTTCATGGGGTACTGGCGAGAGCGGACTTGATCCACGATCAAGCAGTGATACTAGCCCTGGACGCAAAAATGGCATTTGATCTAGTGGAATGGAGCTACCTGTTCGAGGTTGTGGTCTGTCTGGGCTTTGGCTCGAAATTCATATCATGGATCAGACTGCTGTACACGAAACCAATGGCACATGTGGTAGCTAATGGCCACATTTCCCAAACATTCCCTTTGGGGAGAGGCACCCGCCAGGGCTGCCCCCTCTCACCCTTGCTTTTTGCGCTCTCCCTGGAGCCACTAGCTAATTTGATAAGGCAAACGCCCTTACTTGAAGGGATACAATGGAAGGAAGGCTGGGAAGGAAGGCTGGGAAGACCGGCTGTCCCTTTACGCGGACGACATGCTGGTGTACCTAACTGACCCCGAGCGCGGTGTACCGGAGCTCTTGAACCTGTGTGATGATCATGGTAAAATTTCAGGTTACACGATCAACTGGAACAAATCGGAAATGTATGATCTGAAAGGGCCGGTCCCGGTGCTGGGCCCCGACTGCCCCTGTAGGCTAGCTGGCTCCTCTTTTAAGTATTAGGGGATCCATGTTACAATGGACCCAACAGAATTCATACAACTGAATCTGGCGCCATCCTTGGAACGGCTTAAACAAGACGTCAAGTTCTGGTCATGGGTTGCCCTTGACACTGCTGGGAAAAGCAGCGCTATATAAAATGATGTCCCTACCCCGCTTCCTATACATACTAGAAAACACGCCATTTCCAGTGGCGCCAGGGTACTTCAAAAAGGTGGCAGCAGTAGTTTCTGGCCTACTGTGGAGCAATCGCCCGACGCGTATTGCGCAAGCCAAATTGCACAGGGGTTGGTAAGATGGTGGAATCGCGCTGCCTAATCTTAACCTGTATTACTGGGCAGCTCACCTTAAGCCCATTAACCAGTGGATACACGCTCCACAGACCGACCCAGCTTTCCAAGCAGATAGGGCACAACTGGGTACCAACACGGTGCTGGCCCCACTCTACGACCAGCGTCGAGTACGAAAATTAACAGGACCTACTAGACTTACCGCAGCGCTGTGGCATACGGCACTAGCGGTGCTAGGCTGGAAGGGGAAAATAACCAAACTCACCCCGCTCTGGGATACCCGTGCCTTGGGAAACTTGAGATACAGCAAGGGCTTCTCTCACTGGGACACCATTGGGATATCTACGGTGGGTGACATGTGGGAAAGGGGAGAGGTTGTTACCTTTGACTGCCTGAGGGAATTGTACGAACTAGGGCCACAAGATTCATACCGCTATGTCCAGATACGCCATGCTTTACGCACGGCCATCCCCTCTGGGGCGGATATACCAGAATCATCCCCGCTGGAGGATCGCCTTCTAACTGACTTCATGATTGAACGAGCGACATCATTGACATACCGTAAACTCCTCAATAATTTACCTGACCCGCTGACCTCATTGAAAGAAAGATGGGAAGGGGAAGTGGACGCCCTGGACGAACCCGAATGGAATGAGGCACTAGGGTCCCCAAAAGAGGTAGGCATCTCAGCCAGGCTGAGACTCGTACAGCTTAAGGTCCTACACAGAGTGTATTACAAAAGGACACTATTACATCGCATCCACAGAATACAACATCCTTACTGTCTCCGCGGCTGTGGGGAGGAGGGGTCCTTCTTCCATACAATCTGGGACTGCCCACGTATCCAAGACTACTGGAGACAAATAATGCGCACTGTGTCACAGACTCTGGAGACCTCTCTACTTCCAGAACTGCGGCAATGTCTCTAAAATGTGTGGGGACCGAATGACCTGTCCAGATGTGGCCAACTTTGGGCTACGCTAGGCATGATAGTGGCCGAGAGAGATATCGCTCAGCGCTGGGGGGTGGCAGAACTACTGACGAAGTTGCGGTGGTGCATGAATATGGACAAGATAATGGTGACAGAGAGGGCGGTATACTTGAGTCGTGCATGCCCGGGGAAGTGG
This sequence comes from Lissotriton vulgaris, assembly GCF_964263255.1. Classification (NCBI taxonomy): domain Eukaryota; kingdom Metazoa; phylum Chordata; class Amphibia; order Caudata; family Salamandridae; genus Lissotriton; species Lissotriton vulgaris. The sequence goes on from NC_141693.1 coordinate 575,996,769, forward strand.
AACAAGATATGGACCCCATGGAATGTGTACCAAGGTGAAATTTGTGATCCTCTGCCAGAGGATGACCCATTAGAATCAGATGAAGAGGGGGAGGTAGGCTGAGGGGTCAAGAGAGGTGGCAGAGGGGAGAGGATATTGTGAGTGGGAGGGGGCCCTGGTCCCGAGGACTAGGTAGTATGGATAGACAGGGCTAGGACTGCTATACAGTAACACATAGGTACATGGGCGTTACTGCCCATCACCTTGGGTTGAATCTGTGACAATAAATAGTAAAACATAGTGCCGGGTAGACTTTCAATACAGCTATACAGCACTAATTACTTTTAGATGACCACAATGTGATTTCCTTATTGTTAGTTTTTGTTATTTTCATAAAAAACAGAAAACCAAAACCATTACAGATTAGCAACATAACGTCAGTTCTGTACCTTTTACCTTGCCGTGTGATGAACCTTTTACTTTTCAGCAACGTGATCAAAGTATGGACTTATCCTTATGCATGACATCCAATGCTCAATTATTAGCGGCCAGCCCTTCGGGTTGTAGGTGAATGGCTGTGTAATTATGTGAAGGTACAATAAAGGTTTAAAAAAAAAAAAAGAAAACACACTGAGTAAGGTCAAGTTGAGAGTCTTTATTGCCAATGATCCGTCCACCAAAGTAAAATCAAAAACAACAATGCAAGTACAAAGTCCGGTTAAAGAATATCCTTCTTGGCTTCACCGGTTTCAGAACAATAGGGAGGGCGGTCCCAGCTTCAGTGCTCCACACAAAGTTCCAGGTTGGCTCCAGAAGACAAGGAACACCCAAAATAAAAGAAACAAATGGTCAGTGCACGGGAACTGAGAACCAAATTGAGGGGAGGGGAAGACAGAGTGTGAGAGGATTCACCGTTCCTGCTACATGGGTGTAAAACAAAGAAAGCAAAAAAAGCAGCAGTGACCTCCCCTCTGCTACCAGTTCGCTCCCGGTGTTTAATGAAATCCAGGACACGCTGACATACCTGTTCCAGCCACCCTTGTCCTGGAGAGTGGCGATTCATAGCGCAATGTTGAACTCTGCCGTCGCTTTCTTCTGGTTCCCGGGATGTTATGGCGTCCTCCGGTGTACGGCCAGGTGAGGGATCCACAGCAGGCTGCTGATCTGGCGTATTCTTTCTTCCCACCGGGTCTCTCAGCTCTCCCCCGGCTGTGTTAGGCTCCTCCCCCTTTAATCCGCCAATGTCACCGGATAGGGTCCACAGCGCCGACGTCACATCTTCTAACTCCTCCTCCTGACGGCTTCCTGGCGTGTTAAAGGGATCGACCTATTCCAGTGCCTGCGTTATTAGGACATCGGTATGAACAAGGGATCCTAAGTCCTGCTCCCCAGGCTCCTCCCGACAAACATACAGCAGGGTGATGGAGGAATCTAAGCTAGTAGTGATCATTCATGCTACAGTACAGTCCATTGCTTTTCATCTGATGTGCCCCTGTAGAAGATGCCAACTTATTCAAATCGGACATGAACTTGCAACGCATGGGAAGAGTCCATTTTAAACTGCCATGTCAGGGCCCATCCAGAAGAAACAAAAGCAACCCTAAACCAGTTTCGGTCTATTGGGGTTTCTTAAGGTGGATGAAGCTTGATTCCTATAGCAGTGTAAGCATGGGACCCAAGTATGGGCATACCTTTGTAAATTAGGGCATCAATATAACAAACAGGAATGTAATTGTTTGGATGATTGAATTAATCTCAGTCCTTGGTGATTGCGTACTCACTGTGCCGCAGAATGCAAGCTATATCACTGATGAGACCTAACAAGTCAAAACTCATCTAAGGTTGCTTTTGTGCCTTTCTAAAGGAGTTCTTACCTGATTTGCATAAGGTCTGTCTAGAGTGGCACAGTGAACAAACAATGATGGGTTTGAATGCTACCCAAAGCAATTGTTAGTGGTTCAGTCTTTTTGAAAGCATTCCTCCTATCAGCTTTTGTGCGTTTAATAGAACTCTCTATGTGGCCATGGATATATCCTGATGTTGAGTACCCAAGATATATCTTACTGATGCGACATAAGCCGGCTGAATTGGGCCTGGGTTTGCTTGTGCTCCCTTCTCGAAGGGGTTTTGCCTGTTAGTTCAGGACAATATGTTCTTACGAGGAGCAGTGACAGTGCTAATTGGAATAAGATGGTCTTCTTTATAGGTGGCTCATTGGGAAAAACAATGAATTGAAAATGCTACCCATAGTAATTGCCAATAGTTTTGAATATTTTAAAGCATTCATCTCATCACCATTGGAGTGTTTGATTAATGTTCAAAATAGCAAATGGTATACCTAGGCATGGGACAAGAGCAACCCAAATGTCTACATTTAACTGGGCATTAAATATGTAGAGAACTGTGGTTTACACAAAACTCATTCAAAAGAAAAATTAGGAATATAGAACAGCAAAGCTACTGTAAATGGTATAAAATGTAACTTCACAGGTTCTAGTCTCACAATAGTTTATTGCAGCATAGTCCCCATTATTCAACCGTAAGTGTGCATAGGAGTTAGGTGAAACGAACTGTGTGGAAGAACCCACTTCCGAAACTAGGTGAAACTGCAATGCAAGAGTACAGAGTGGTGTTTTGATATACAAAAAACTGCAAGAGTTTTCTGTCCATTACAATAAGCCCAGAGTCACCATTGTATTGTAATTCATGGAAGTGAATCAGTTTGTTAGTATTTATGTAAATGACATTTTGATCTCACATAAAGTCCCTAGGTCTCATCAGGACAAAATTATACCAGGGGGACACCTACAGGAGACTTAGGGACAAGGGAGTGTAACCTGTTCATGGGTAATTACAGGAAGTATTCTAAAACAAACTACATGCACAGTGCACAGTGCACAGGGTGTAGGTTGAGAATCACTTCAGTGTATATTCAAAAATATATACTCACAGGTTTGTTGACCTAGCAGCAGATTCAAGTACACACCACACATTAAAAACATGGTAGATAGTTGATAGGTGAACATACAAATTAAAAATGAAAGTCAGATATGGAAAGTGGAGTATCACTTACCTGTTGTCATGTGTCCAAATTAGGCCCATGAAGAAAAGCTTCCATTTTCCACCATGTACATTTTACATAAATTGCCTTTCCCTTTCACACAAAAAACATTTACACAAATTTGCATGCATGACAATACTGGATTAGATTCTATGAATCTGCTTACCTCACAAATTCCACTTTGCGGGATCATTATCATGACTCCTTTAACACCATGTACAAGGTCTTGACACGCATTGTTCAAATGTCATTCTATTTTTCATCAATGAGGTGACACAGCTATCTATAGGCAATGCCAATGCTGGCTTGCCCAAGACTCACATGGATGCTTTTCAATATAAATAACAAGCATATCCGGATTTGGTAGAGATAGGCTTTACTGTCATTGGCACGGTCTCTCTAAGCTGAAGCTTTGGCCCAGCAGCTTGCCAATGGTTCTAAAAGGGTGTCCAGCTTTTGACCAAAAGCGGGGACTACATTGTTTCCCTTCAGGTGGGTTGGATCATCTAGTACTGAGATTGTTGACAGAATACACACACACCCTAGACACTTGGGTAAGGGACTGCATAGTTGGAGTATGGCAGATTTCTATATTGTTTTATATGCTTGCATATATACATTGTCTCAGCGAGATGGTGGAACTTTTTATTCTGCTCACTATCCTCATAGTTCTAATAACTTTTTCTTTTTTGTACCGCGCTATATGGAACTTAACCCAATTAAGGACATCAAGGCGCCTTAAGATGGAGAGGAAGCAAAGTCATACATTACCAGTTCAACGGTTCAAGAAGAATGAAACAGGGCTCAGAATGATTGGTCTAATACGCTAACGAGGACAGCCAAGTTTTAATGAGTTTACGAAAAACCGTTTTTGACGGCTGGTTGGCGATTTCTGAGAGGAGTGAATTCCAGAGTTTCGGCCCTAGTAGTGAAAAAGCTCTCCCACCCCATCTCGCTTTCCTGATTCTGGGAACAGTCAGCAGATTTTTAGAAGATGATCTAATGGATCTACTGGGGGCATAAGGTGTTAGACGTGCTTTGATCTCTTCAGAGCCTGAGTTAAAGACCGCACTGAGAGTCAGACAGAGAATTTTGAATAATATTCTGGCCTGAATGGGTAGCCAGTGCAACTCTCTTCTCGCCGCCGTTGCAAAAGAGCGTCTAGGTAGGTTGAGAACCAACCTGGCCACTGCGTTCTGTGTCACTTGAAGTTGTTGGATCGCTTTCTTATTGATGCCCCCATAGAGGGCGTTGCAGTAGTCGATCCTGGACAGCTCCAGGGCGACCGTCGACTGCTTACGGGCCTCAAGGGACAGAAAAGGAGCGATCTTTTTTAAGGTCCGGATGATGGAACAGCAGGTGCCAGTGGTTCTGTTCACCTGAAGGTCGAAAGACAGTGTTGAATCCATAATTACTCCCAGATTTCTGGCAGATTTTGCTGGGAGAGGGCATTCGCCCAAGGAGGTAGGCCACCATTCCTCACTCCACTGGTCCTGACTTCCTCCAAAGACCAGTACCTCAGTTTTGTCTCCGTTAAGCTTGAGGTAATTCCTGATCATCCAGGAGGATACTGCCTCCATGCAAAGTTTGAATTTTGCCGCGTCGTCTTGTCCAGATTGGGTTGAGGAGACAATAATTTGTGTATCGTCAGCGTACGATAACACTTGGAACCCAAAAGTTCTGATGAGTCTGGCCAGGGGGGGTCACATAAATGTTGAATAGTACAGGGCTCAACGCCGAGCCCTGTGGGACCCCACACTGCACCGCTTGAGGAGGTGATAGGTAGTCGCCGAGCTTCACTTGTTGTTGTCTTTGGTGCAGAAAGGAGGATAATAGGCCCAGGGCACTTCCTCCGACCCCTATCTCCCTCAGTCTTTCGACCAGAATCGAGGGGGACAGGGTATCAAGGGCTGCTGTTAAGTCCAACAAGAACAGGAAAATGGTCCGGCCTTTGTCCACCTCCAATCTGATCTTGTCCACTACGACCGCAAGAGCGGTCTCCGTGCTGTGGGCAGCTCGAAATCCATGTTGAGAGAAATCTAGGCTGTTCTCTTTCTCCAGGAATACTGTCAAAGGATGGTTTAGGTGGGCTTCGAGTATTTTAGCGGGTGCCGGGAGCAGAGATATCGGGCGGAAATTTTTAAGAACCTCCGGGTTCAGTGATGCCTTCTTTAGCAGAGGTTTAACAACCGCACGTTTCCAGATTTGCGGGAAGATTCCTTCCGAGATTGCTCCATTTAGAATCTCCAGGAGAGGAGGTAAAAGAGTGTTTCTGCATGCCTTTAAGATCTTTAAAGGACATGGGTCCAGGGGGGAGCAAGATTTAATAGAATCAAGAATCCGGTTGAGTTCCTCCAATGATAAGTATTGGAATTCAAGAAGGTGGGGAATGGGAATACTCATTTCATCGGGATTCGTATCTGGCGGCTGGCTTGCTGGCTTCATAGAATTATTGTTCAATTTCTGATTAAGGGTTTCAAGGGAAGAGTGGATGTCTGCAATTTTGGTAGAAAAGAAGTCTGCTATGTTATTACATAGCAGCTGGGTGTCTGTCACAGGGTTAGCAGAGCTGGGGATGGTCAGAGAATTGATAATTTTCAACAGTTCCCTTGATGATTTTAGTTCAGAGGTCATGTTATTAAAATAGGTTCTTTTCTCCTCTGTAATGGCTATTTTATATTCTTTCAAAGCAAGTTTGTGTTGGTCTTTCTCCTGTGCTTTGTGGTTGGCCATCCAGGCCCTTTCCTTTTGCCTGCAGACCTGTCTCAGTGCCCTGAGTCACTCTGTGTACCATGGGGCGGAGGGAGTCTTTCTGGCAGAGTAGTGTTTTTTGATAGGTCCTAGAATGTCCATTGCCCTTCCAATGCTATTTGACCAGTTCAGGGCCTCCTTATTCAGGTCAGATCTTAAAGAGGAGGTAGCGCTATGTATCAAGGGGGCTAAGGTGTCATTATTTATGTTTCTGAAATTTCTTCTAGTTCCCCAGGAGTTTCCTTCGATTGGGGATACCATGGGCACTGTTAAGTTGAAAGGCACAGCTGAATGGTCTGACCAGGTGAGCGGGATCGGGGCTCCTATGCTCAGTCGGTCATCATTGGTGAAAATGCCATCTAGTATTTGGCCTGCAAGATGAGTGGTGCTCGTGACTTGCTGAGTAAACCCGTAAGCCTTCATGGCTTCCAGCAGCGCTATAGTATCCTTGTCTTCTGTTTTTTCAAGGTGAACGTTAAAATCACCTAATATGGTGAAGCATGATCTATTTATAAAGGGTTCTAATAGATGACAGATGTCCTCCGTGAACGGGGATCGCGGGCCGGGTGGTCTATAGAGTAGTATGCCTGAGAAGGAGGTGGTAGGCTTGGGTTGGATCGAGAAGTAGAGAGCCTCCAGTTTTCCTGAGGGCGATGGGAGTGGCTCAATGCAGCATATATAGTCCGCTTTGCAGAGGATAGCCAGTCCACCCCCTCTCAGTTTTTCTCGATCCATTCTTGACATGGCATAGCCTGTAGGTATCGCGTCTACTATATTTGGGCCAGCAGTATCGGAACCCCAGGTCTCCGTGATGAATACCCAGAGGGGATCTTTAGAGGCAACGAACTCTCTGAATGCAATATTGTTTTTAACCAGCGACCTGGCATTAATAAGGAAGCCAGGTTTGGAGGGGGTAACTGGAGGGTGAGTCTTTCCATGAGGAGTGGCATTAATGTTTCTCCCTACATTGACATTGTGAGTGTCAAGAGAGGAGGAGCAGCTGCAAGACATATTATCAGGGTGTTTAGTGTGGAAGCATGGTCGTACCTTAGGTTTTAGTGTGAGTAGTGTAGCACGGGAGTACAACTCACTGTTTGGTTCCAAAGTGATACGCGGAGCAGCACCTCTGGCCCCCTCCGCCTCATTAGCGCGGACGGGCGCAGACGGGCTGAACTCAGGCGTAACTCCGGCGGGAATCCGGCGATCCCGCTGCACGATGATGCTGCGCGTAGGCATGACTGGTATTTATGTTGTCCTAGCCTCCTAAATGAAGACTAGACCGCTGTCTGGATCACCCCTCACTAAAGATGGCCGCCAACGAGACGGGGCGAGGGACCCACGAAATGCGGTGAGTTGACCAAATTACGGTGCAAGTAGGAGGGTCAGAGGTGCAGGTAAGCGTGGCCAGGCACTCTAAGAACAGGGGAAAATTGTTAAAAGCAAAAGTAACTCAAGAGACAAAAACGAGTAATTTTAAAAGCAGTAGGAGCTGCGGAGAGGTAGAGCGCTGCTAGGTAATGCGCCGATGCTAATAGGAGGGCTCGCTTGGATTTACCTGATATTTATGCTGTCCTAGCCTCCTAAATGAGGACTAGACCGCTGTCTGGATCACCCCTCACTAAAGATGGCCGCCAACGAGACGGGGCGAGGGACCCGCAAAATGCGGTGAGTTGACCAAATTACGGTGCAAGTAGGAGTGTCTGCTACTGTCTATTGATCATTGCAGCACATATATTCTGTACAAAAATCATATTGATTCAAAAAACATTGAAAACGTTCCACTGTGTATTCTTTGTATATTTGTCTGAGAGTACAAGAGCACAAGTGACTGGGCAAAAGGGTTCTAGATTTGCTTCCAAGATCCTTGGGGATCAGGGTTGTTGTATTCAGTGGTTGCCAGAACCATTTGCTATCCACCAAGGTTTAGAGATACTCATGGTGGCACTGAGAGCTAGCTGGCCTAAAGTTAACATATCCTGAGGGGGTGCATAACATCAGTCTGGCACCATTCCAATAATTATGCCATCCACAAATGTGCAGTTCCTACTGGAAGGGGAAACTACATGACACTATGGGTAACCAGATGTCCAAACTCGTACAGGAGGCACATGGAAAAATATAGGTAGTCGACCGGCCCAAGGGTGAGGCCTGTGGTATAGTCTCTCTATCTGAGAAAATGGAAGCAACACAGCAGAGTTACCGTCCCTGTCTGATTAGACGCTCATAGACCTCAGTACACCAATATCAAAGATAGCAGTTTGCAAGAGTGAGGCTTGGAACACATTGCGTTTGCAACATACTGCGGCTTCGAAAGGTTATGAGATGCGGAACGCGAGAGTGTTCACTCCAGATCAAAAAGGGAAATTGACTACGGATTGTATGTATTATTAGTATATCAAAATAGGGTTGGGATGTCCATTTAGAGGTATACCACTTGTGCCAATGTGGAAGAAAGTAAGTGCTCATTCAGGTGTGCTGACTTACTCGAAATTAAGGAAGAATGTACTAAGGGTCTTCCTGCAATGTGAGTCTCGTGGAGTTTTGGTCATTTTAACAGGTCAAATTTGTTGTTTAAACCTGCACATCCAAACTACTAGTGGCAGGCCTGTAGTCTTGTTTGCATTAGCATTGCAGTGGGTGGCACAATGAGTGTTGAAGCACACTAAGGACATTTGAGTTACAGATCATGGGAACCTTTTACCACATACTGCGAAATTAAGGATAAATTAAATATGCCAATCAGTGGGACGCCAATTTTGTCATGTTGACAGGAGCACAAGCGCTTTATCACTGGTTAGTAGGGTTAAAGTTCACAGCGTTCAATAGCCAGCAAAAACAGGCTTTAACAAAAAGGCAACAAATTGTGTGGAATACCACTCAACAGATGGTCACATCCAGTACTAACCAACTGGCTCTTAAAATGTTCCACCTGCAACTTAAATATATTTACAGAACTCACATGCGTTACATGACTCTGGAAAATGGGAAGAGCAAGACTAAGGGGACTCTGAATATATCCAGTCTGTATTAACACTGTAAAACAAAGTTTCTTCCAATTTTATGCCTAGCCTCAAGATATATGAACAAGGGATGAGGGATATTTTTACTAACAAGGGGGTAGCAGGAGCATGTGAAATTATTCAAATTTCATGACAGCCATATCCACACAAAATGATTCCACACACAAGCAAAGGACTTACAAATCTAGTGCTGCTAGAATAATGTATTTACATTCGAATATCTTAAAATTATGGAATTAGAAAGTATGTGTCATTGTTCTATGGGAAAACTATGAAAAGAAATTGGATAAAAGCAAACATCAAATAATTGTGGCTGCACCACACTGCAAACGTGCCTCCTGGCACTTTCTGGGATGGGGATTAAGTCCCCTAGAATCTTAAGGGTCCTTATGGGCCAACTAGCCCACCAGGTACCTCCAGTAAGCCACAAACTATAGGATTGCTGAGAGCTGGTCCGAGGCCACCTCCCTTTTTACACCACTCTGCAAATGTGCCTCTTGGTATACTGCTGGTGGGGTGATGAGGTCCACATGGGTCCTGAGGACCTCAGGACTAAAGTTGACTGCATCCCCCAAGCAGCAGTGCAGTAGGAGGCGTGTTTGAAAAGTGGTGTAAAAAGAGGGTGTGGCCTCGACCACTTTAAGAAATCCAGCAGTGTGGGGCTTACTAGAGATAACAGGAGGGCTAGTTGACCCCCAGGGTGTCTCAGGAGGCAAGGGGACTTCTTCCCCCAACCAAGAGTGTGACAGGAGACGTGCTAGCAGAGTGATGGAGAAAAAGGGCATGGCCTGTGATCACTACTCAGTAATACCACTATCTAGGGCTTACTGGAGCTGTCAGGTAGGCTAGTTGGCCTCTAAGGACCCCCAGCATCGAAGGGGACTTTAATCCCCATCCAAGAGTGTGCTGGGGAGTGTGTTTGTAGAATGGTGGGCAAAGGGGGCGTGTGCTGCTTTGAGAACTTACCAATGCTGCTGTGTGGGACTTACTGGAGGTAATAAGAGGGTTAGTTAGCCCCCAAGGACATCCTTGGGGGTCAACTTCCCCTCCTGTTACCTCCTGTAAGTCACACACAGTGGTATTGCTAAGAGGTCTTCAGAGGCCGTGCCTCCCTTTCTCCTCAACTCTGCAAACGCGCCTACTGGCACACTCTTTGTTGCAGGATGAAGTCCACTTTTCTCCTGAGGGATTTCGGGGGCCAAGAAGCCCTCCTGGTACCTCCTGTAAGTCCTACCCTGCAGAATTTGTGAGCGCTGGTAGGAGGTCCAGCCCCCTTTCAGCACCACCCTGCAAACGCAACTACTACATTATAGTTATAAATAATCATTTAAAAAACTTTAGAAATTCACTGAAAAACCCAAAGGTTTCAGGGAGCTTATAATTAATAATTAAGTGTGACTCCCTGCATGGATTTGTGAGTGGGTGATTCACTGAGTGTGTCTGCGAGATGCTGTAAAGGAGAGTGAGTGTGTGTATGGCTATGTTGGTGATTGAATGGATGTCTTGGTGATATACGGGTAGATAAATGCATATGTGAAAGCAGTATATGTGAGTGTTAGAGTATATAAGTGTCTGTCTGTTTTAGTGAGTAATTGTGAGAGTGGCTGTATAGATGAGTGGGTGCTTGTGTCAGTGATTCTGTAAGAGAGTAAGTATTTGTTAATATCTGTATGAATAAGTGAGGTGATGTGTGTATAACTGTATTGGTGAGTAAATGGCTGTCTAATTGACTCTTTTGGTGAGTGAGTAGCTCTATGAGTGACTGTCAGTCTGTGAGTAGCTGTATGGCTATATTAGTTGATACATCAGTGCCTCTATTAGTGAGTGAGGTGGTGTATAAGTTGCTGTATGGGTAACTGAGTAGATGTGTGAGTAGACCAATAAATCAGTGAGTAGGTGTGTAAGTACTGGCATGGGTGTATCAATGGTTTTGAGAATGATAGTGTGGAAGGTGTTGTGGTTGCATTATTGGGGTATAAGTGGGTGTGTCTGAGATTCTGTGGCTGACATCATCATTGATGATATTTGAGATGTCATGAGTGAAGTCATGAATGATGTTGATAATGATGTCATTAGTGATGTAATATGTGAGGTGATAAGCAGTGCATTGCGGGGGTGCGAGTTAGAGTTAGCTCAGCTAACCTAAACTTCTGAATTTCTCTAGTTTTGTACGAGGAAATGTCAGCCTAACTGTAAAATCCCTGTAAACGTTGGCTTTTACAGTGAATGTCCATTTGCTTTAAGTAAGGCTCTAAGATTTTCATATTTTCTTTCTATAATTGGATATTGTATGTTATATTTATATTATATACCATTCCTTTTTAGGTTGAGCCTCAACAGCGCTTGTGCTGTCTGCAAGACCTGTTGTATTGTATGCTATGGGTATTAAAAATTTAAGTGATTGTGATTGGCTGTTGCCTGTGCCATTAAGAAATACAGCGTTTTTTATTGGTGCAGTTTTGCAAGTGTTCCTCCCCCGTGTGCTTGTGGTAATTTCACTTAGTGACCATGTTGTTTGACCATCACATTGAGTAGCATGTGATGGCCCCTTCTTTATCTTTTCTTTCCGTTTACAGGGACATCAGGTAACAATTATCCCAACCACAGTGTGTGATGACGCCTCCATCTTGTTTTTAATCCTCGGCTAGTTTCATGTGGTTGTGGCTCCTGATGGCTTTTGGTTTCACAATCGCTTTACTGTAACTTGTTTAATTTGTATAACTGTTTTCCCTGGCTTAGCACTGTGCTGGCTACATGGATACCAAGGCTCCTCCCCTTGCTCTTGCAGGCTCCCCTGCTCCCTCTCCTTGGCTGCAGCTGCCTGTCCTATTTCACAACCCGTTCTCAATGATGAAGGCATAGTTTGACATGTGTACTGGCAGCCCCGCTTGTGCTGGAGTGCAGTTTTGGAGCAGGGTGACAATTCGGCTTACGTCAGTGTGTAAAATCAGAGTAGGGAGGAGTAATATGTTCGTATTACTTGTTGTATACTTTATATTATAATCCTGAAAAAATGTATTGCCTGAGTTGAAAATAGCGCCCGCTTGGGACAAGTGTCTGACCATTTATTTTAATCAGCGCTGCTTGCCTTACTCTACTTTGACTGCGCATAACATAATATATTTATTTGAAAGCAGCACAGCTCAATGCGCAGTTTTTCAATTGTTTTTTCAGTCACCCAAATAATATCACGTTTTAATTTCACTGCTGAAAATATTATGGGCCTTATTTATGAAGGTCTTGCGCGACTTTTACGTGACTTTTAAAATGGGAAAAAGACATGCACCGGTGGCGCAAGGCCTTCATAAATAAGGCCCCATGTGTTTATTTCAGCTGAGCTGTCTTCTGCATTAACAATAGGGGCCACGGCTCTCTCAACTTATTTGAAAAATTAAAAAAAGTGAACACATTGAAAATCGCGATGTTCCCATTAAACATGACATACCAAGGTACTGAATTTTCATTCACGTCCCTGATTGTGGTGTTGTGTACATGCAATGGCTATCAGGCAACAAGCACGTCGAAGTCCCAAATTTGGGGTAAAAGGCCGCTTTATTGGACAGGTAGGCATATATATATATATATATATATATATATATATATATATATATATATATATATATATATATATATATAGTTATATATATATATATATAGTTATATATATATATATATATAGTTATATACTATACTATATATATAGTATAGTTATAGTTAGGACCTAGTTTCCTCCGCAACATTCTATTGGGAATAACTTTGGCGCCGGTTGATGAATCTCTGCAAATTTCTCAAAGAAGATGCCCCGCTCCGCTCCTTCCCTGAAAGTCTCGGGAAGATTCCTCAAGCAGGGGCTGAGAAAAAAAGGGGGGTCCCAAAATGTGTTTTCCCCATGTTAATTTCCATAGGACGATTAGACACGGCTACAGCCCGAACCGCTGAACATAATTACACCAAATTTGGGGAAATGGTAGGGTCTGGAACGCAGATCACGCTTTTGTTTAAATGTTGTAAATCCCTCCAGTAATTGCTAAGAAAATTAAAGTTGAAATCAATTATATATCTATAAGCGCTCACCGGGCGCGCACCGTGCGCGCGCACCTTGCCGTGCACGAGCTTCATGCTGATTGGCTGCCACTGTCTGTCAACACTCCAAAACAGAAATTGAGGGCAGCCATCTTGTGCCTCAGTAGACTGAGGCACAAGAAAGCAGAAAAACAAACGTGTAGAACTCAAAAAGGGGGCAGGGTAGAAGCACCCTGACCCCCTAGGTCTGCTCAGGGGGGTCCCACAGGGACCCCCAAGGCAGAAAAAAAAAAAGAATTAAAAATCGCGAGGTGCGCACACCGTGCGCGCACCTCATGATCCCCCCCCCAAAAAAATATATATTTTTTTGCCTTGGGGGTCCTTGTGGGAACCCCTGAGCAGGCCTAGGGGGTCACGGTGCTTCTACCCTGCCCCCTTTTTGAGTTCTAAAACTTCTCAAGCACGAGCTGCATGCTCCTTGGCTTTCAACACTTCAAACTAGGAAGTGTTGGCAGCCATCTTGTGCTCGGTAGACGGAGGCACAAGAAAGCAGAAAAACAAACGTGTAGAACACAAAAAGGGGGCAGGGTAGAAGCACCCTGACCCCCTAGGCTTGCTCAGGGGGTCCCACAAGGACATCAGGGATGTCATTTGAGATGTCATCAGTGATGTCATGAGTGATGTCACTGACCATGTCATGAGTGATGTAATATGTGATGTCATCAGCAGTGCATTGCGGGCGTGCGAGTTATAGTTAGCTGAACTAACTATAACAGGGGAATTTCATAGGTTTTGTATGAGTAAAATGACCAGCTAACTATAACTGGTGTGAAACCTATGGTTTTTTCTGTGAATTTCAAAGGTTTTTAAAATGCTAATTCCTAACTATAACGTGTGTGAAACCTATGTTTTTTTCAGTGAATATATATATATATATATATATATTCACTGAAAAAACCATAGGTTATAGACCATATATAGTTAGGAATTCGCATTTACAAAACCTTATTTTACTCACACAAAACCATTGAAATTCCATATATAGTTAGTTGCACTAACTATATATTGCGCACCCGCAATCCACTGCTGATGATGTCACATATTACATCATTCATGACATGGTCAGTGACATCACTGATGACATCACTGATGACATCTCAAATGACATCACTGATGACATCTCAAATGACATCACTGATGACATCACTGATGACATCTCATTTGACATTACTGATCACATCACTGATGATATCATTCATGTGATAATACGATGAACCTCTTCAGACTCTAATATAACCTTAGATACAATCAGTGTAAACAGACACTCACAGACTGTCACTCATCCATGGAGTTACTCACACACCTAGTCAGTCATGCAAAGAATCAATCACACCTCCATTTCCTCAACTATACAGTTATACAAACTTTACTTATTCAAACATATACTAACACATATTTACTCTCTTATACAATCCCTGATACAAGTTCACAATGATCCATACAGCCACTCACACATTCACTGGCTCTTATGCACAGTTATTTATATATGTCAACTCTCACATGTACTGTGTTTTACATATGTACTTACTTTGACATGTAGCACTGAGATATCCATTCACTCACCAATACACTTATGCACACAGTCAACCGCCCATACAGCTGTTTCCACATGCACTTTTAAAACCATACATCTAGTGAATCAACTGCTCACACATCTATGCACAGTCATACACCTCCCAGCCACCCACACACACACTCAGTCTCCCATACAAATACTTGGTCAACCAATCAATAACCCATATAGTTACTCATATAGCTACTTATGAACACATGCAACAGTTTACAGAACAACAGACATAATGATGCACAAATTAAGACAGTTTAGTCACTAACCCATGCACTCAGTGAGACACATTTAATCACTCACTCATACAGTCAGTCATGCACCTACTAAATCCTTCATCCAGACACTTATACATCCACTCATTCTTCAATATGTAAGACATATTTTAACTTTACAGAAACATACAGTCACTGGATGTTGTCATCAGTGATGTCATCAGTGATGTCATTTGAGATGTCCTCAGTGATGTCATCAGTGATGTCACTGACCATGTCATGAATGATGTAATATGTGACATCATCAGCAGTGGATTGCGGGTGCGCGATATATAGTTAGTGCAACTAACTATATATGGAATTTCAATGGTTTTGTGTGAGTAAAATAAGGTTTTGTAAATGCGAATTCCTAACTATATATGGTCTATAACCTATGTTTTTTTCAGTGAGTTTTCAAGGTTTTGTAAATGCTAATTCCTAACTATATATGGTCTATAACCTATGGTTTTTTCAGTGAATTTTCAAGGTTTTGTAAATGCTAATTCCTAACTATATATGGTCTATAGCCTATGGTTTTTTCAGTGAATATATATATATATACATACATATATAAACATATATCATCTGTATATCTATATAAATACAAACATAAATGCATGCATATATATACTTATATGCATACAGATGCATGTTATTTACATGAAAGTTGAAAAAACACTAATAAAAGCAAAGCTAAAAAGCCACCTCATTACAAACAGAATGGCTTTAACTTAAACGAGGGTGAGATCTATTGCATTTTCAATGCTTGTTTACTTTGGTTCCATCAAGAAGGCATTCAGATGTGTCACACATTTGCCATAAATTCTGAATGTTAGCACTCTAGTTGCACATTAGATCACTGTAGTAAAGCTACTGCTCACCAGGGACGTCTGCTGCTGGTATTCAAAGTGCATGTTTCAGTCTGCATGTCAGAATTTTTTTAATGAAATAGAAGAGGATTTGAGAAGTCACTCAAAATGATACCTAATTTTTCTTTCTGAAGCACTAATCATACTTTCTATGGCAAAATTAACCCCCTCATGTTGTTCTTTTTTAAATTGAGTGTTTTCAGACTTACCACTTCATTCCAATCAAGATGGCTTCTGGTGTGCCATACTTTTGTCATAAGTAAGACTGTTAGCGCTCTAGTTGTTCTTTAGAACACTCTGGGACATTCTGTCATTGGGCTATACTTGGGGTACATCTGGGTGATATTTGGGCTACATTTAGGCTCTTTTGTCTCTGGTGGCCATCTTGGGAGACTGTATGTCAGAATTTTTTAATGAAATTGAAGAGGGTTTGAGAAGTCACTCAAAATGTGCCCTAATTTTTCTTTCTTCAGCACTAATCATAATTCATATGGCAAAATATACCCCCTCATTTTGTTCCTTTTTAAATTAAATGTTTTAAGAGTTACCACTTTATTCCAATCAAGATGGCTTCAGGTGTGCCATACCTTTGTAATAAGTAGGACTGTTAGCGCTCTAGTTGTTCTTTAGAACACTCTGGGACATTCTGTCATTGGGCTATACTTGGGCTACATCTGGGTGATATTTGGGCTACATTTGGGCTCTTTTGTCTCTGGTGGCCATTTTGGGAGACTGCATGGCAGAATTTTTTAATGAAATAGAAGAGGATTTTTAAAGTCACTCAAAATGTGCCCTAATTTTTCTTTCTGCAGCACTAATAATACCTTCTATTGCATAATATACCCCCTCATTTTGTTCCTTTTTAAATTAAATGTTTTAAGAGTTACCACTTTATTCCAATCAAGATGGCTTCAGGTGTGCCATACCTTTGTAATAAGTAGGACTGTTAGTGCTCTAGTTGTTCTTTAGAACACTCTGGGACATTCTGTCATTGGGCTATACTTGGGCTACATCTGGGTGATATTTGGGCTACATTTGGGCTCTTTTGTCTCTGGTGGCCATTTTGGGAGACTGCATTTCAGAATGTTTTAATGAAATAGAAAAGGATTTGAGAAGTCACTCAAAATGTGCCCTAATTTTTTATTCTGCAGCACTAATCATACTTTCTATGGCAAAATATACCCCCTCATGTTGTTTCTTTTTAAATTAAATGTTTTAAGAGTTACCACTTTATTCCAATCAAGATGGCTTCAGGTGTGCCATACCTTTGTAATAAGTAGGACTGTTAGCGCTCTAGTTGTTCTTTAGAACACTCTAGGAGGCTGCAGTAGAACACAAAGGAATCAACTGACAGTCTCTGTCCTTGTTGGATGTACATGTTTTACTGAGAATGTCAGACTTCATTTTCACATGACTGAGAAAGATAATGTGAATTTACAGAAAATATGCTTTCAGTTTAGCTTATAGATCCCCTTCCAAACCACTGTGGGAAAATCATGAGATATTAGTTTTCTTTCAAACAATATTCATGATATCACAGCAGAAGGTTTTTTCACATGGTAAAATCACCTTAGAACCCACCACAATTCCTAAAACGAGTATGGTACCATCAACAAATGATTTATAATGTAACTAAAGTCCTAAAACCCTCTATTAACTACAATGCTTTTTAATGAGGTGCTATCATGTATATTGGTCCCAAGATGGCTGCCAACACTTCTTGGATAAAGTGCTGACAGCCAATCAGATCAGATGTGTGGTTAGGCTCCGCCCAGATATATATCTTTTTTTGAACCTAAATTACTCAAATTCCACTGGAGCACATATATTGAGACCTAGCAAAGGCACATCGGGCTAACAGTCCCTACAATTTTGCCAAGTTTCGTGCAAATCCATTCAGCCGTTCGAGCTAAAAGTGAGGCCAACCGCCCTATGGAAATTAACATGGGAAAAACGCGTTTTGGGACCCCCCTTTTTTCTCGGGCCCCCCCTTGATGAAACCCCCCCAAATTGTCAGGGGCTGCTCAGAAACAAAATGTTCCATTTTCCTGAAAATTTCAGCCAATTCCGTCCACAAACGCCAAAGTTATTAGACATAGAATTTATAAAAATCCCATAGAGAAAATATATATATATATACCTACTGGCGACCACCAGTAAGTAATATATGTATATATAGTTAGGTAGGTATGTATAGTTAGGACCTAGTTACCATAGGAAATGCCGAACATTCTATTGGGAATAACTTTGGCGCCGATTGAGGGATCTGCCAGTAATTTTCCTTAAATTTGCCTCTCTGCGCTCCGCTCCGTCCCTGAAAGTTTCGGGGGGATTCGTCAAGCGGGGGCTGAGAAAAAAAGGGGGTCCCAAAACATGTTTTCCCCATGTTAATTTCCATAGCGACATTCTGACAAGGCTACAGCTCGAATGGCTGAACGGAATTACACCAGATTTGGCAAAATGGTAGGGACTGGTATGGAGCAGTGCCTTTTGTATGTTTGGTGTAAATCCCTCCAGTAGTTTATGAGAAAATTGAATGTGAAATTGAGTCCAATGCAATTTTTCATAGGACCTTTAGACACAGCTACAGCCCGAACGACTGAATGGAATTACTGCAAACTTGGCAAAATGGTAGAGCCTGGTATGCAGAAGTGCCTTTTGTATATTTGGTGAAAATCTCTCCAGTAATTGTTGAGAAAATCAACTTTTTTCAAATTATATATCTATAGGCGGGACACGGTGCGCGCACGGGCTTGCACTGTCCTTGCACATGCGCGGACCATAGCGTGCGCGCAGAATTCTGATTGGCTGGTGGATATCTGTCAACATTAGAGTCAGTCGAAATGAGGAAGTGTTGTTCGCCATCTTGTTTTTGTGGCAGATGATAGTGGTTGTAAACAGACGTGTGATAGTTGACAAGGAGGCAGGGTAGAGATACCTGAGCCCCCTAGTTTTTGTCATCGGGTCTGTAAAGGACCCCGAAGGTTGAAAAAAAAAATATTTAAACGGCTCAAAAAGACAAACAAGAAATACATTAAAATAATAAGTTTCAGTGTTTAGATGTTGGTTGAGTGCAACATTGAGTGATGACTCTTTCACCTTTGGGTTTAGGTAGGTGTTTTGTGGAGAGTTAGTATGGTAATTGGTAGAGAGCATAGGGGGTAGGTTGAAAGATTATGTGAGTTTGAATGTGTTGATATTTTGAACCAATTAAAATGTTAATTTGGTTTTGATTTTGTGTGTGATGAAATGTGATTGGCTGGGTATTTGAATATGTATGAAAAATGAGAGGGAAACACAGCCATTTTGAGATTTTAGTGTTTGAGGTATACTTCTGAGGTGTGAGATTGAGACAGAATTTACTGTGCAACTGTTTTCTAGAAGGTGAGTTGTTAATTTGTAAGGAGAACTCTGTTGTTCACTTTAAGTTAATAGGAAAAATGTTTTCTGTTAGTTATTTAATGTTTATACTTATGGATTGAGTAGGGCAATATCAGATGCAGTGCTTTATATTTCTAATTCTTGCTTGATACTATACATTGTCCAGGGAAACACGGACATTTTGTGACTAAAGTGTTCAATTTCTGGTGTGTTTTACAATCATGCAGTAAGCACTGTTTCTCTTTCTTTTAATAGTACACTAACATAAAATGATGAATGAAAATGAGGAGCCTACCAACATCTTCTTTGAAATAACAGCAACGTTTATTGAGGCAACTTATTCTGTGGTGTATATGATCCTATAGATGAAACAAATCATGAAGTACATGAAGGAGATACCATGGCAGTTTTTTTTGATGAAACACTAGATATGGAATTAATGGAATGTGTAGACGTTGTTGAGTTTGACGAATCATTTTCAGACACTTTGATGGATGAAATTTCTGATGAAGAAATGCTACAAGTTCTTTTAGATTTTGAGAATTCTGATAAATAAATTTTAATTTAGTAAAGAAAAATTGTTTTGAAAATTATACTTATTTAAATGTAATTCATGAGGTAGTTGCAAAGTGATACAATTAAGTGTTCTTCATGTCCTGTATCCTTTCTGTCACTGACTGTCTCTGATGCACTAGTTTACAACATAAGTAAGTATATTGAACAGTAAGTATGTTTCACCAGAGTAGGAACTCATGACCCCCTACGCCAATTCTGATCACACATTGAGAAAGGAAGGAATCATGTGAACAAATCTGTTTCTGCTTTCAATTTCAATTTCAATCTTTATTATGTTTTGGAACTCCGTGGAGGTCCACATAAAAGAAACATACAATACAAAATTCCATTCATTACCAAAAAGAAAAAAAAAAAAAAGAAAAAAAGACAATTTACAACAGTTACCGCAATACAAAACAATTCATAGATACATACTTCATAAGCAAGCCTTCAATAAATAGCTAAAAAGCATTTAAAAAAGCTAAAGATGTTAAAACAGAATCTCTCATTCGGAGGGTTATAAAGGGCAGACATAAAAGAATTAGCATTTAAAATACCCATTTGTAAACATATTTGCCTTAACCATTTACGGCGAAAGGGACGCAGTACTGGACATATAAAAAGTACATGCATTCGGTCTTGGGTAGACAAATGACAAAGGTCACAGATTGCGGGGACTCCATACCATTTAAACAAGAGGTTATTTAGAGGAAGCAAGTCTGCCTCAAGAGCAACCAGAATCTCCGAACACTATGGGGCAAATTCCAAGTGACATAGGGTTGCACAAATTTTCTTGCAAAAGAGTCAGTAAGGGGATTAACACCTTTTTTAGCAAGATCGAGGCACAATCCAATCTATAGCTAAGGTCCCAGGAGGCCTCTTTTAAGACAGACTTTAGCTGGGGTGCGGATAAGGAAAAGAGGATATCCTCCTCCAGCTGCAGAAGCGATACAGCCTTTCTAAAGTTTTTAACAATTAAGGAATATTCTCTTAAACTTCCCAATAATTCCGCCTTTAGGAGAATTCTCATAGTCCCCGCTTCCCCTCTGGCTAAGCTTGCAACCCAACGTATTACCGCTGCCAGGCCCTGCACCCAACTGCTGCGCAAGCCAAACTCAAGTCTGCAAGTGGCCACAGAGCAAGCGGAATTAGTGGAGGTTACGCTTCTTAATAATTTCCCTTCGACCACATTTAAAAAATCCCAATGCCTTAGGTCGACTAATTCCAATCCATATAGGAGGGTAGAAGGAATTTTTGCCCTGAAGACCTCCAATAGATAAGAAAAATGCCTTCTTCCCATTGCCGAATACAGTGCACTTAAGCTTTTCCCTTGGGATAGGGCCTTCCGGGTATTGTTATCGATATGGGGTTTATCACTTAAAGAGTCTGAAATTATTTTTCCTAAGAACACATAACTCTTTACTACCTCAAGTTTGTCGCCTCCCATGGACCAGACAAAGTTCTCAAACTTATGTTTTTTTCGGCCTGAAATACACATTATTTTACTCTTTGCTGCATTGATTTTTAGATAGTGGGTTTCTGCATACAAATGTAAAGCGTGGAGGCGTTTAGCAAGACCTTTAGGCATGAGATCCATTATTAAAATATCATCCGCATATAGCAGACATGAGATGTGTTTTCCACCCAAGACTGGAGCTATACCGTCGCAAGAGGAGAGTGAGGCAGGTAGGTCTGCAATATACAGAGAGAAGAGCAGTGGAGCAAGGAGGCAACCCTGCTTAAGGCCATTAATTGAGGGAATAATCTTAGACAATCCTCTATCTCCTCCTTCGAGAACTTGACACCATGTGTCTGTATGCAGCGCTTGGATCATATCTAACAATTGAGGGGGCATACCCAGAACAAATAGCTTTCTCCACAGCAGAGGGCGATCAACCTTATCAAATGCTGTGGAGAAGTCTATGAAAGCCACATACACTCTTCCGCCGCGTACCCTTATGTATTTGTCAGTAATAATTTGAAGGGCGGAGAGATTATCCAGGGTTCCATGCCCCTTGCGAAAACCTGTTTGTTCTAGTGGCAAAATTTGATTTAGAGTCACCCACTCATTAATTAAGGACAATAAGCATTTAGAAAAAACCTTCCCGATAGCATCTAGAAGGGCTATTTGTCGATAATTATTGGGAAGATTTCTATCGCCCTTTTTAAACATGGGCACCAAGATGCTCCCCTTCCAAGAGGAAGGTATAATTTTTTTAATGAAGCAGATCCTGAATAAAGGGAATAAAATTTTGCTCCAAGATACTGGATCTTGTTTTAGAACAGATATCGGGAGTTCGTCCGGTCCCATAGCTCCTGATGGTCGCATATCCTTAATGGCCAATTCTATGGATAGTTCAGAAGGGGACTCAATTGTGGAAAGGATGTCTTCACCAATTCTCCTAAGTTCCACTCGCCGGTCATTTCTGGCATATAAATTTGAAATGTAATCTACCCAGCATTGTTCCGAGATAGGAATTGGGAGGGGACGCACTCTTGTACCGCAACCCTCCCCAATTAGAGTCCAAAACTGTCTAGATTTTCCTTGGACAGCAGCCTCCCGCAAGCCAATCCATAAGGAGTCCTCCTTTTCTTTTTTAATTTTTTTCTTTACCCTGATTCTCCTTCTTTTGAGGAGAGATATTTTCTGAAGCCTCTCTGCTGATCTACATACATATTGCTCCCTCACCAACTTATTTATTTCCTTGTTAAGGGTAACAACTGCTTTAGGGAAGGAAATCTTTCTTATGATTGAATTAGATTTAATTACTGTAGAGATAATCTCCTTCATAAAAGCCTCAAAAGAGGGAAGTTCCAACCCCTGCCAGTTAGCTAAGTTATTTAAAGTTTTTTCAAGGATTGGCTCCAAACCCTTCATGGCTTTAAAATCCCAGAAGCATCTGCCTGTTTTTTTTTTAAAGGAGACCACATCACCATTAAGCGACCAAGGATCGGAGTTAGGAGGATCAACTGACAGTGTTAATATAATAACATTATGATCGCTGTGATTTGATTCTATAACAACCAAATCCTTTAAGAGAGAGAAAATACAGTGGTCAACAATTACATAGTCCAAAATTGATTTGCTTTGAGAGGAACTATGTGTATAATTAGCGGGGACATCAGACGGTAACCTACCATTAGCTATGAACCCCTCAGTAATGTACAATTCTTCTAGAAGTAGTTTCCCCCGTTTGTTGTTTTTATATTCCCTGGAAAAAGGGCTTGGGGGATCTGCAGGGCCTCCTCTTTTGCTTTATTTCTAAAAAGCTCTAGGCTAAGGTTGGAAACTTTACAATTTAAATCTCCTACTAACAGAAAGTTAGGAGAAGGAACTGTCTCCTTAATTTGTCTAATATAAACAAAAACTTGTTTTAATAAAGTATTAAAATAGGCGTCTGGCGGTATATAGGCGTTTATTATCACGAAGGGATGCTTTTCTCCCGTACTATCTAAATTAAAAAGAGTCACGGCCTGAAAAAGATTACTGGGATCTACGTAGTGGGAGAAATTCCACTTTATTTTATTAGTCAGTAGGCACGCAATTCCCCCCTTTGCATGTCCTCTATTTGAAGGGGTGGCTGCCACCTCCAACACAAAGTAGTCACTCCCTGCATCTAATTTGTCAACACACCATGTTTCCTGGATGCAAATTACACTGGCATTCAAAACGATAAGATATGTTTCTGCTTTCCTGAAAGACTACAGTATGGATTCAATATACCATCTACAGAGGAGAGGATGTCCATTTCCATGTAGTTTTTTTTAAATTCTAATAGGTCCGCGCATCGTGAGAGCTCGGTGAATGCACAGTGCGCGAACACTTTCGCCGCCGTTTCGTGGTTTCAGAAGAGAGTGAAAAATATAACTTAAATACGTGGGAAGGGGGTAGGGTAGAGTATCCCTGACCCCTTAGGCCTTCTCAGGGGGTTCTTCAAGGACTCCTAAGGTTAAAAATACTGTTTATTTTTTAAAAAATACCAGAAAACACGATAGGTCCGCGCACGGGGAGGGCTCGAGAAGTGCTCGGTGTGCGGACCACGGTAAAAATTAATTAAAAAAATTAAGTTAAAAATCATATTTAAGTGTTTACATGTTAGTTGGCTCTAAAAAGAGCCGTTATGTTCATTGTGTTTTTTTTTTGGTACCTACAAGTAAGTACCAATGCAGAGTCTGATGTTACAGAGATAGACTTTGTTCCCTTCATCAGTGAAATGTAAACCATCTGTCCTATAGATGCCTTGCATGTTGTAACGCAAGTTGTTGTGGTATATACAACCCATTCCATAGTCTCTCATGTATGCAGAAACAGATTTATTTACATGTTTCCTTGCTTTCTCAATCTGTGGACAAAATTGATTGTACCAATTCCATGTTTGCCTTTGGCATATATTGGAATAGACAAAGGCAGTTTGAGGAAAAAGTGACATCAATTGTCCAAAGATGTCCTTCAATAGCAATTCCAGACCAACCCCAGTCAAAGTGCATAAGTCATTTCCACCACAGTACACAATTATGAGGTCAGGATGTGGGAGATGCATGAAGGATTTCACCAATGGTATCAATTGGTGACATCTCAATCCTCTCTGGCCAATCCATTAAATATCCACATTTGGTAAATCAAGGTTTAAAATTCCTCTTTTTGTTGAATACCTTTTAGATCAGAATACAAAACTGTGTCCTACAAACCATACTGAAGGCATCTTCAATGCAGGTCTGGTTGTACTCAGATGAGGGCTGTAAATGAAATGGCAGTTGGAAAGCTTGCAGTTTAGAAAAAAGAGGAGGACATTCACTGCACTTGAAGCTTAAGAATTGATTCGTGCTTTCTGAAAATGGAAAAGAGCATATTAGGGTGCATAGTTTTGTTTTTTAAAAGAAGCAATTCTATTGGTTCAGAAAAGGTCATTGAAAGGAACATTGCACCTGATTAGCTGTTATATTGAAAGCTCTAACAACCTTGCTGGATTCATTTGCAACATAGTATGATGAACTTTTAAATTCTGTTCTGCCTTAGGTGGGAGTTACCATGGTAACAGGTTGAATGAGCAGTAGGGGGATGGGTGAATATTATGTGAGTTTGAAAGTGTGGAAATGTAGAACCAATTGAAATGTTAGTTTAGTTTTGAAATAGTGTGGGAAGACATTTCATTGGTTATGAGCATAAATAAGTGAGAAGAATGAGTGGGAAACTGTGCCATTTCTGTTTCCAGTGTCTGAGCTGCAGTTCAGGAATTCTGCTTAAGAAAATGTGGTGTGTTTTTCACACTGTTCTACATTTTCAAAAGCGATTTTAAAGGTGAGTAATATAGAGAGAGTGCTGTTTGCAGTATTGGGAAGCATAACAAGCATATTGGGCTTCATTCCTGTTGTATTTTGAAAAT
Organism: Lissotriton vulgaris; assembly: GCF_964263255.1. Classification (NCBI taxonomy): domain Eukaryota; kingdom Metazoa; phylum Chordata; class Amphibia; order Caudata; family Salamandridae; genus Lissotriton; species Lissotriton vulgaris. The sequence continues at coordinate 576,021,670 of NC_141693.1, forward strand.
GAGTCAGGTTTCTGCATTGTAGTGTAGTGTTCATTTAAATGGGTTGTGCTCTGTGTGTAAAATGATTTACCATGCGAAATGTTTTTTGATTATATGTGTGGCTTAAACATTTTTGACACGGATCACAGTGAGTGTCTGTGTGAAGTAAGGAATTATATTTTTACCTTTTTCCATAATGTTAGCTGTGTGTTCTTACAGTTTGTATTTTTTAGTTTATAAGGTAGACTTCTTTTTAAATTGTTTTTTATGCTTGGATTCAATGCTGGTATAGAGATAATGTAATGGTTTCATTGGACTTGTAAATATGCTCCTTTTTTAGAAGTGCCTTGTGCAACCTTTAACATGGGTGGAAGCAGTGAATGTATGGAGAGGGATAGGAATAGCAGATAGAAAACCATATGAAATGGTGTGGGAAATCCTTTACGCATCTCACACACCATTTCATATTGTTTTCTATCTGCTATTCCTATCCCTCTCCATATATTCACTGCTTGCACCCATGTTAAAGGTTGTGCAAGGTGCTTGTAAAAAAGGAGCATATTTACAAGCCAAATTAAACTATTAGCACTATCTCTGTACCAGCATTGAATTCAAGCATGATAAACACTTTAAAAAGAAGTCTACCCTGTAAGCTAAAAGATACAAATTGTGAGCACACACAGCTAACATTATGGAAAAAGATGAAAATATAATTCCTTAATTCACATACACACTCAGTGTGTTCCTTGTCAAAAAACTTAAAGCCAGACATTTCAACAAAAAACATTTAGTATGGTAAATCATTTTAGACACAGAAAGTGAGATGAGACACACACACAAACAGACAGATGGTGGATGGAGAGAGTGAGATGAGGCATGCAAAGAAGGAGATGGTGCAGGCAGAGAGTGATGTGAGACACGCAAAGAGAGATGTGAGCTAGTGTTTATATTGTTTAGTTAATGTAATTGCTATGTGCTATGTTGGTAGTGGTCTATAATATGTCATATTTTTCTTTTCAACAGATTGTAAATATCCACAGAGTCATAATAGATTATGCCTACCAAGAACCTCAAACAAAGACTTCATAAGCAAGTTTTATCATTCAAGAGGACTCAATTAGAAGATTCATCCAGAAGACAATCTTCAGAGAAGAGAAAACATTCTTCTGGTAATGCACCTGTGCTTCCTGTTTTTTTGCAGGATAACTTGAATGGACTCTTGTGCAAAGCTTATTAGTTTCTGGCAACAAATGCATTACATCATCAAATTCTTAAGTTCAGGTTGGATATTTGCATCCATTGATGCTTGCATTGGTGGTGCTGTTGCTTCAGAAGAAGTTCTGGGAGTAGAGCCCTGCTCCTCTGATGATCTTTTTATTACAGCTTTACTCCAATTATTTGGGTGTATATTCTGGACATGGCATTCCATGCTATAAGTTCCAAAACTGTACTGTTTCTGTGGATTCCCTCTTGAAAGTACTGTCTGACAGATTTTACATGTGACAAAAGGCGCATTTACCTTTTTCTCTATTTCTGGGTTTTTAATTTTTTTTTCCATACTATGGACTCTCTTTGTGTTCAAGGGGTTTTAGGAACAAACTCTTCTGAAGATGAAGTAGAATAATCCTCAAGTTCCTTATGTTCAGAATGCTCCTGTCCAAAGGCTATTAGTTTCTGGCAACAAATACATTGCATCATCAAATTCTTAAGTTCAGGTTGGATATTTGCAACCATTGATGCTTGCATTGGTGGTGATGTTGCTTCAGAAGAAGTGCTGGGAGCAGAGCCCTGCTCCTCTGATCTTTTCATTACAGCTTTACTCCAATTGTTTGGGTGTATATTCCGGTCATGGCGTTCCATGCTATAAGTTCCAAAGCTGTACTTCTTCTGTGGAGCCCCTCTTGAAAGTACTGTGTTACAGATTTTACATGTGACAAAAGGCACATTTACCTTTTTCTATTTTTCTGGGTATTTAAAACATTTCCATACTATGGACTCTCTTTCTGTTCTAGGGGTTTCTCAGGTTCCTGCTGTTCAGCCATTTCAGTAGATTTTTCAAGAGCAAAGTGCTGATGAAAAAAGGTGTTGCTTCCTCAAAAGCCAAAGAAGAATGATGAAGATGGGACGGGTCTTTCAAGAATTAGAGTAGGAAATATTATAAACCAATAAAATCTTTTGTTATAAGGTCATTGGATGTAAGCTTACGGAGTGTTTACGGAGTGTTTAGCTTATGTTGCATTTACGTTTTATTTACGGAGCGCTTACGTCATCTTATGATGTGCTTACGTGGTACGCACCCTCGTGACATTTATAATTGTTTAAAAAAAGGTATATATGTTGTTTAAAAGTTTAAAATAAACATGTTCTTTATTATCTCAGTTAATATGTTCCTTTATATTGTGCAATGAATACGTAGATATAACGATTTAAAGTTTATAAAACGTTCGAAAGTAAATAATGAATTCCTGTGTACATGCATATCTGTGCATGTACATTTGTGCCATGTGGCACACAAACATGTTATAAGACCATGTATGTGTGTGACATGGCACATAAGTCAGAATCAGGGGTGCAACAGGCTGCCAAAGTGACAATCTGTCTCCCTTGTCAATTTGGTAATTTTACCAATTCGGTATTTACTGATTCGGTAATTGCCATTGATTCCTACTGGCCTCAAAACTTATAGGAGTCAATGGCAATTACCAAATCGGTAAAATGACTGAATTATACAGATTTGGTCATTTCAAAAGAAAAATTACCTACATCCAATTTACCTACTCTTAAATATTGAAGTGGTATGATTTGGTATTTATGAGTAGGTAAATTGAGATTACATACATTTGGCCGATTGAGTTGTTACATATTTATATACATATGTTACATTTCAGTGCTTTGGATGTAGTACAATATACTATAGGTAAACACCTTATAGGTTTATGCTGTACCACATACTTATAGTTTTTTACTTTGACATTCAGTATGACAAACATTTACATACAAACATAGAAACTTAGTTTTTTTTTTTAACCAGTAGAGGTAGTTGTAAAAATAACTGTTTTTTTGTTGTTTTTGTTTTGCTGGAAAAACGATGTAAAAAATAAACTTTTTAAGGCAGATAATTGTTCAATCGGAACAAACAATGAAAAATAAAGAAAAAAATTATGGGGTGCACCTGTGCTTCCTGTTTTTTGCAGGATAACTTGAATGGACTCTTGTCCAAAGGCTATCGGTTTATGGCAACGAATGCATTGCATCATCAAATTCTGAAGTTCTGGTTGGATATTTGCAACCATTGATGCTTGCATTGGTGGTGCTGTTGGTTGAGAAGAAGTGCTGGGAGCAGAGCCCTGCTCCTCTGATGATCTTTTCATTACAGATTTAGTCCAATTGTTTGGATGTATATTCTTGACATGGCGTTCCATGCTAAAAGTTCCAAATCTGTACTTCTTCTGTGGATCCCCTCTGGAAAGTACTGTGTCACAGATTTTGCATGTGACAAAAAGCGCATTTTCCTTTTTCTGTCCTTCTGGGAATTTAAAACATTTCCAAACTATGGACTCTTTTGGTAATATAGGGGTTTCAGGAACAAACTCAGGTTCCTCATCTTCAGAATGGTTAGCTTCCTCATGTTCTGAATGCTCAGGTGCCTCATGTTCTGAATGCACAGGTTCCTGCTGTTCAGACATTTCAATAGATTTCTCAGGAGCAAAGTGATGATGAAAAAAGGTGTTTCTTCCTCGAAAGCCAAAGAAGAATGATGAACATGGGAGGAGTCTTTAACAATTGGAGTAGGAAGTATTATAAACCAATTAAATCTTTTGGTTTGAGGTCACATGGTGGGACGTAAGCTTACGGAGCGCTTACGTTGCGTTTACAGAGCACTTATGTAAGCTTACGGTGCATTTACGCTCTATTTACGGAGCGCTGACATCATCTTAGGATGCGTTTACGTAATACGCACCCTCGCGAGATTTATAATTGCCTAAAGTTATATATGGTCTTTAAAAGTTTAAATTAACATGTTCTTTATTATCCCAGATAATGTGTACCTTTACATTGTGCAATGAATACGTAGATATGACGATTTAAAGTTTATAAAACTATTGAAGTAAGAGCTCGAAGCTTTTACGATGCGCGGATGGAGCTCTTACGTTTATTTATTTATTTATTTTGAAAGTTTTATATAGCGCGAACAAGATCTTTGCAGATATCAGAGCGCTTTACAAGGTACGGGGGTGATAGAGTAATACAATGTAATAGTTGAGGAAGTTAGGTAGTTACATAGTAGTTACATAGTTACACAGGTAGGTCAAAAAAACATGAGGTAGGTCACAGGTGAGGTAGTGTCGGTACAAGGTGCATAGTCAAACAGTTGTGCCAATAATATAAAGTACAAAAATAAGGAGCATATACTTGCTTACTTTTTGGAGATAGAGTAAAGGAGGGCATAGTTGAGGTGGGTGAGTGCAGGATGTGTAGTCACATAGGTGCATCAGTAGTACAAGAGTAGGGATCGTTGAGGTGGTGTAGGTACAGTGTGCAAAGTCAGGCAGGTGCGTCAACAATATAACAATATACAAAGAGGGAACGTAAACAATCAAGTAAGTCGATAATACAAGTAATACATAAAGACCAAGGTGGTCAGGCAGGTCTTACAGAGCAGATTCATGAGAGATACAGAATAATAGATCATGTGTGTTTAGCCATGAGGAACGCTTTTACTTCTTTCTTAAAAAGTTTGTTGGAGGAGATGAGCCTGGTTTCAGGTGGGAGTGAGTTCCAGATCCTGGGTGCCATTCCTGAAAAGGAGCGTTTATAGGTTTTTTCCTTCCGAAATCTTCGAGGCTTCAGTAGGAGATTGTTTGTGCTTCTAGTAGTTCTAGATTATAGGGAACAAAGGTTCCTAGCTCATTCAAAGTCATCACAATGTAGTATAGGACACAATGGAAAACTATACTTTATGATTTCCTTACCCAGCCGGGCAGGGAATTTATTTAAATCAAACAATATCAAATGCACGTTAGAATATTTACACAAATATAATATGACACAAGCCTGTGCCGTACCAAAAGAGAGAAAGAAACGAATGAGAGTAGAGTGAAAGGGGTGTTTTTCAGGCAAAAAGAAAGGAGCAAAGCAGGGTACTGTAGGGAAGTTTGACAGTGTTAACAGTATCGCCTGGAGTAGATCATACACATTCTTGTCAATAATCACATAAATGTATGTCCACTCATGGGTGTCGACGTTTCGATCCCTATTGCTCAATTAAAAAAGGGATCATCATCAGGACTTAGAAATAGTTATGCCTGAAAGTAAAAGCCTGTTAAGAGAAACAAAGAGAATACAAAAGTTTTTAAGAGTACACCTTTGGAGTAATTCTCGCATGTTTATAGTCTTTGTAACACATCCGGAATCGCATTTTTGTGATTTGTGACGGGTGAGCGTGCTGAGTAAAACACAACAGGTACCACTTTGACATCATTCGAAATCGCAGTGACATGCGTGGTACGTTACAGTATGGACTGTGTTATGACAGTGAATGGTTTAACCAGTGATAAAGTGCAATGGTGGACTTCAAGGTGAACGTAATGGTGAGTATACAGGGTGGTCGCCAGACTTATCTATTACTGGGGAAAGCTAAGAAGGGGGAGAAAGGTGAGTCCCACTCCTACCTCTGTTATTGAGGTTTGGCTTATGCGGGAGGTCTTGGGGCACCTCTTACAAACGAGCTTATCGCTGTTCTTATTTAGGAATTCGTTTTGGCGTCAGGTCAGGCTGGGACACAAAGAGACTAAACGTCAGTTGTGTTCTGGGTTCTTCGGTGGGTTCAAAATAAGTGATGGAGTAATAGAGTAATAAGATAACATACCCGGGGTTGATAGAACAGTGTGGAATTCCACAAGCAATGACGGTTTTTTAAGGATGTAAAACCGGAAACCTGTTTCCGTTCGGTTCCGCACTGCAACTAATTAAGAAGCGAAACCACAGTGAGCCATTGAAAGGGATTTGGTCTACCAAATTATTTAATTGGAGGGGTGCGGCGTACCTTGGCTCCTTGATCAGTGAGGGGTGAGTAAGTAGGGCTTCAATAGCCGTTGACACGGGGCTTCAATGGCCGTGCACGTTTGGCTCCATCAATGGGAGGTTCGGGCGCTGAAAAATGGAAAATGGGTCAGTGTGCGTCTCAGGGACAGACCACACAAACGGGGTTTTCGGTAGAGCTGACTTACCGGGTCGTAGATACAGCTCGCGCCTGGTCTGGATCCTCGGTCGGAATGCCAGTTCCTTCATACGAGTCCCGCAATGGTGTTAGTAGGCGAGTTTGCGAGTCATGTGACTGTGACTATGGGCGTCATCTTAGAGTGGCAAATTGGGTAAAGCAGCGAAGGCCGCCATCTTGGAGTGGGTATTGCGAATCAAAAGGCTATTGCACCTTTTGGGAAGTGGGGGTGCATGAGCATAACGGTGATAGTGGTGTGCTCCAACAAGTGACGGTGACTAGTGACAAAATATACATTAAAATTAAAATTAAAATTACACTTTAGAACGTCCCATTCGTCTGTAGCAACCATAGCAGTCTACCTTCAATTAAGGCTAAAGTCCTTTGTAGTGATTTCGAAAATGTTCACAGAGACAGCTTGGGTGGAAGCCGCAGTTCAGTGGTAGTATAGTTCATTTAGAGCAGTGTGGTCCAATCCTCGCTCCGATTTAGACCTGTATGTATAGTGTTAAACTGTATGATGGATTTCAATTCCTCCCGGTTCAGAAGTTGCTCCAAATTGCCACCTCTCTGTGGCAGTTTAATGGATTTCAGGATGGTCCATTTCAGGTCATCTGCCATGTGGTTCATACTGGCATAGTGTTCTACAAGGGGGCATTCAGAGTCCCACATCTTATGCGACTCCGGTGCTGGCTGATCCTTGTTTTTATTTTTTGTGTTGTCTGCCCCACATACATCCGGGGGCAAGGGCAGAGAACCGCATAAATCACATTACATGTATTGCAATTTGTGAAGTCTTTCATGTGAATTGTGACATTATTGTGACTAAAAGTGCGACCCTCAAGTGTCAAATCACACACAACACATTGTCCACACTTAACATGCCCTCTCAATGATGGTAGACCCCAACTGGACTCACTTGTGTTATTGGGGGCTGGTGTAGGTAAAGCCGCCCGAACCAGGTGGTCTTTCAAATTTTTACTTTTTCTGAACGCAAATAAGGGTTTCTCCAGTATTAATTGGCCCGAGTTCAGGGTTGGCCAGTGTCGCAAAATAGTTTTGCGAATTTTGTTGGAAATTGGAGAGAACGTTGTAACACATGCGATCCTTTCTGACCTCTCTCTGTTTTTTGGTTCCAACAGTGCCTCTCGGGGACAGTACCACGCTCTCTTTGAGGCATTTCTGACTAGTCTATTCGGGTATCCTCGAGCCTTCAGTTTCGAACATAAGACCCCTGCCTCCCTGAAGTAATCAGTTTTTGATGACCAATTCCGCCTGATGCGGAGGAATTGCGAAAAAGGGAGTGAGTCTTTTAGTGCTTTAGGATGATTACTGTCATATCTGAGTAAGGTATTGCGTTCGGTTGGTTTTCTATAAAGGCGAGTTAATAATTCGCCTGCCTCATGGTAGATTGTTAGGTCCAGGAATGGTATCTCTGTTTTATGCTGGGAGAGAGTGAACTGCAGGTTATCGCAGTTATTGTTCAACCAATGTAAAAAGGAGTTTAACAATCTTACATCCGAGTTCCAAATCAGAAAAATATCGTCTATGTACCTTCGCCAGATGCCAATGCTGGCTCTAAATGGGTTCGCATCTGATAGGATTGTGCCCGTCTCCAGTGCATCCATATACAGAATGGCTAGATGGGGAGCGAAAATCGCTCCCATTGAAGTGCCTTTGATCTGCTGAAAAAATGTGCCATCAAAGACAAAAAAGTTTTTTGTAAGACAGAGTTCCAATAGTTGTAATATGAACAATGTCGGGACTCTGTGGGGCCGTGGTCTGGAGTCTAGAATTTTTTCAATGACTAGTAGAGCCGCTCCCTGGGGTATATTGGTGTTGAGCGACTCTACATCCAGCGTACAGAGCGTCTGAGAATCGGGGTCAAAAGGGTAGTGTTCAACAAGGTTGATCATTTCCATGCTGTCACGGACATAACAGCAAGTAGAAGGCACGAAGTCCTTAATAAAAAAATCCACATAAGAGCCCAGTGGTTCCAACACTGATCCACAGGCAGATACTATAGGTCGTCCAGGTGGGTTTTCAATGCTCTTGTGGACTTTCGGAAGGGTATAGATGACTGGGAGTCGGGGGCATTTGACATTAAGAAAGTTATATTCTTTTTTGCTAAGAAATCCCTCGTTTCTGGCATCTGAGGTGATCTTTTTAATCAGTGTTTGGATCTCGGTGGTTGGATTCCGACCGAGTCTCAAGTAATGTTCCCTGTTATTCAGCTGGCGGCTGATTTCGTCTTTGTAAGAGTCAATATTTTGCAGAACGATTCCGCCGCCCTTATCTGCACTCTTAATGATCACATCAGTATTAGATTTTAGTGAGTCTATTGCATCTTTCTCTGTTTTAGGAAGATTATAAGGGATGAACAATTTCTTCTTTTCTAGTATGTCTAGCTCCTTGAGAATGAGTTTCTCAAAGGTGATGACTTCTGGCGGAATCATACTCGCCGTTGGTAAAAAAGTGACGGGGGGCAGAAAGGTGTAATACGATTAGGCTCTGGCGAAGGGTGAAGCTGAAAGAATGCTTTCAACCGAACGAGTCTAAAGAATCTAAGTAACTCTGTCTGCAAGTCCATGTAATTTGGACGCACCGTAGGGACAAAGGAAAGCCCTTTCTTTAAGAGTTCCATTTCGGAATGCTGTAGGATATGGTTAGATAGATTGAAAAATGGTAATATTTCAGTCATATTACGTGTCGTGGGTGTTACCATTGGTAAAAGTTGTTGCGGGTCTTCCGCTCTCCTGGAGCGTTGAACCATCTCCGAGGTTTCTTGGCTCTCCCTCTCAGGGGGGTGCCTGGCTGGCCTTTGGATAAAAAATTATTATTACCTTGTGCTCCACCTCCTCTTCTTGAATTACTACCTCCCTCTCCTGGGTCTGAGTTGTCTGATGAGTCCTCTGAAGTGTCAGAGAATCCCACTATATTTTGTCGTTTATTAAAGCGACCCCAAGGCCTGTTCTGTGGATTAAAATAGGGTCTGTTAGTATAGAAATCTTTGTTAAGATAAGGATAGGTAGTCTCGGCACTATAATTTTTGATGTCCTTTTTGATTTTGTTAGCTTTTTTGTTCTGTTCAATCCGATGAAAATCGGCTACTGTTTTATCCACTTGTTCCAATAATTTTTTACACTCAGATGTGGGGTCAGAGTCGTTAATTTGTTTGAGGAGGTCAGCAATTTCTATCTCCAGTGCTTTCAATGACTCTGTCGCAATATCAATGCCTAGTGCTAGCCATTGCCTCGAACATGTAGTACCAATGTAGCTGAAGTTTGTAATATACTTGGGATTATCTGTAAAGATGCCAGGGATATTACGCACCTGTAGGCCAAGTGGGATTACTCCTGATTTGAGATAATCCGTTAACATAAGTATCATCAACTGAAGTCGAACCTGTTTTTTCTTTAGCTTTTCTAGTTGCTCAGGTAAACTAGAGACTGGAGTTGTAGGGACGTCTGGGGTTTCTGATAGTAATGATGGTAACGTGCATAAGTGTTTAATGTGATCTACAGTGTACAAAGGAGCATGGTCTGACATCTCCCAGGTTAAGAGGAATTAGGCTTAAGAAAGAGGTTTCTTAAAGAAGTCGCACTAGGAAGGTCAACCTCGGCGGCGAGGAATTTGAGTTTCACAACAAACCCTGCAATCCTGGTGATTGCGCTTCAGTATTCTTAGAAACAAGGGGAACCCAAAGGATAGCTAAGAACCGTGGGTATAACTACGTTATAGGGAACCGCCAGCTGAATAACAGGGAACATTACTTGAGACTCGGTCGAAATCCAACCACCGAGATCCAAACACTGATTAAAAAGATCACCTCAGATGCCAGAAACGAGGGATTTCTTAGCAAAAAAGAATATAACTTTCTTAATGTCAAATGCCCCCGACTCCCAGTCATCAATACCCGTCCGAAAGTCCACAAGAGCATTGAAAACCCACCTGGACGACCTATAGTATCTGCCTGTGGATCAGTGTTGGAACCACTGGGCTCTTATGTGGATTTTTTTATTAAGGACTTCGTGCCTTCTACTTGCTGTTATGTCCGTGACAGCATGGAAATGATCAACCTTGTTGAACATTATCCTTTTGACCCCGATTCTCAGACGCTCCGTACGCTGGATGTAGAGTCGCTCTACACCAATATACCCCAGGGAGCGGCTCTACTAGTCATTGAAAAAATTCTAGACTCCAGACCACGGCCCCACAGAGTCCCGACATTGTTCATATTACAACTATTGGAACTCTGTCTTACAAAAAACTTTTTTGTCTTTGATGGCACATTTTTTCAGCAGATCAAAGGCACTTCAATGGGAGCGTTTTTCGCTCCCCATCTAGCCATTCTGTATATGGATGCACTGGAGACGGGCACAATCCTATCAGATGCGAACCCATTTAGAGCCAGCATTGGCATCTGGCGAAGGTACATAGACGATATTTTTCTGATTTGGAACTCGGATGTAAGATTGTTAAACTCCTTTTTACATTGGTTGAACAATAACTGCGATAACCTGCAGTTCACTCTCTCCCAGCATAAAACAGAGATACCATTCCTGGACCTAACAATCTACCATGAGGCAGACGAATTATTAACTCGCCTTTATAGAAAACCAACCGAACGCAATACCTTACTCAGATATGACAGTAATCATCCTAAAGCACTAAAAGACTCACTCCCTTTTTCGCAATTCCTCCGCATCAGGCGGAATTGTTCATCAAAAACTGATTACTTCAGGGAGGCAGGGGTCTTATGTTCGAAACTGAAGGCTTGAGGATACCCGAATAGACTAGTCAGAAATGCCTCAAAGAGAGCGTGGTACTGTCCCCGAGAGGCACTGTTGGAACCAAAAAACAGAGAGAGGTCAGAAAGGATCGCATGTGTTACAACGTTCTCTCCAATTTCCAACAAAATTCGCAAAACTATTTTGCGACACTGTCCAACCCTGAACTTGGGCCAATTAATACTGGAGAAACCCTTATTTGCGTTCAGAAAAAGTAAAAATTTGAAAGACCACCTGGTTCGGGCGGCTTTACCTACACCAGCCCCCAATAACACAATTGAGTCCAGTTGGGGTCTACCATCATTGAGAGGGCATGTTAAGTGTGGACAATGTGTTGTGTGTGATTTGACACTTGAGGGTCGCACTTTTAGTCACAATAATGTCACAATTCACATGAAAGACTTCACAAATTGCAATACATGTAATGTGATTTATGCGGTTCTCTGCCCTTGCCCCCGGATGTATGTGGGGCAGACAACACAAAAAATAAAAACAAGGATCAGCCAGCACCGGAGTCGCATAAGATGTGGGACTCTGAATGCCCCCCTTGTAGAACACTATGCCAGTATGAACCACACGGCAGATGACCTGAAATGCACCATCCTGAAATCAATTAAACTGCCACAGAGAGGTGGCAATTTGGAGCAACTTCTGAACCGGGAGGAATTGAAATCCATCATACAGTTTAACACTATACATACAGGTCTAAATCGGAGCGAGGATTGGACCACACTGCTCTAAATGAACTATACTACCACTGAACTGCGGCTTCCACCCAAGCTGTCTCTGTGAACATTTTCGAAATCACTACAAAGGACTTTAGCCTTAATTGAAGGTAGACTGCTATGGTTGCTACAGACGAATGGGACGTTCTAAAGTGTAATTTTAATTTTAATTTTAATGTATATTTTGTCACTAGTCACCGTCACTTGTTGGAGCACACCACTATCACCGTTATGCTCATACACCCCCACTTCCAAAAAGGTGCAATAGCCTTTTGATTCGCAATACCCACTCCAAGATGGCGGCCTTCGCTGCTTTACCCAATTTGCCACTCTAAGATGGCGCCCATAGTCACAGTCACATGACTCGCAAACGCGCCTACTAACACCATTGCGGGACTCGTATGAAGGAACTGGCATTCCGACCGAGGATCCAGACCAGGCGCGAGCTGTATCTACGACCCGGTAAGTCAGCTCTACCGAAAACCCCGTTTGTGTGGTCTGTCCCTGAGACGCACACTGACCCATTTTCCATTTTTCAGCGCCCGAACCTCCCATTGATGGAGCCAAACGTGCACGGCCATTGAAGCCCTGTGTCAATGGCTATTGAAGCCCTACTTACTCACCCCTCACTGATCAAGGAGCCAAGGTACGCCGCAAACCTCCAATTAAATAATTTGGTAGACCAAATCCCTTTCAATGGCTCACTGTGGTTTCGCTTCTTAATTAGTTGCAGTGCGGAACCGAACGGAAACAGGTGTCCGGTTTTACATCCTTAAAAAACCCTCATTGCTTGTGGAATTCCACACTGTTCTATCAACCCCGGGTATGTTATCTTATTACTCTATTACTCCATCACTTATTTTGAACCCACCGAAGAACCCAGAACACAACTGACGTTTAGTCTCTTTGTGTCCCAGCCTGACCTGACGCCAAAACGAATTCCTAAATAAGAACAGCGATAAGCTCGTTTGTAAGAGGTGCCACCAAGACCTCCCGCATAAGCCAAACCTCAATAACAGAGGTAGGAGTGGGACTCACCTTTCTCCCCCTTCTTAGCTTTCCCCAGTAATAGATAAGTCTGGCGACCACCCTGTATACTCACCATTACGTTCACCTTGAAGTCCACCATTGCACTTTATCACTGGTTAAACCATTCACTGTCATAACACAGTCCATACTGTAACATACCACGCATGTCACTGTGATTTCGAATGATGTCAAAGTGGTACCTGTTGTGTTTTACTCAGCACGCTCACCCGTCACAAATCACAAAAATGCGATTCCGGATGTGTTACAAAGACTATAAACATGCGAGAATTACTCCAAAGGTGTACTCTTAAAAACTTTTGTATTCTCTTTGTTTCTCTTAACAGGCTTTTACTTTCAGGCATAACTATTTCTAAGTCCTGATGATGATCCCTTTTTTAATTGAGCAATAGGGATCGAAACGTCGACACCCATGAGTGGACATACATTTATGTGATTATTGACAAGAATGTGTATGATCTACTCCAGGCGATACTGTTAACACTGTCAAACTTCCCTACAGTACCCTGCTTTGCTCCTTTCTTTTTGCCTGAAAAACACCCCTTTCACTCTACTCTCATTCGTTTCTTTCTCTCTTTTGGTACGGCACAGGCTTGTGTCATATTATATTTGTGTAAATATTCTAACGTGCATTTGATATTGTTTGATTTAAATAAATTCCCTGCCCGGCTGGGTAAGGAAATCATAAAGTATAGTTTTCCATTGTGTCCTATACTACATTGTGATGACTTTGAATGAGCTAGGAACCTTTGTTCCCTATAACGTAGTTATACCCATGGTTCTTAGCTATCCTTTGGGTTCCCCTTGTTTCTAAGAATAATCTAGTAGTTCTAGAGCCCCCCAAAATTGTCAGCTTTTGAGTGAGGTAGGCGGGTGAGTTCATGTGTACAGCCTTGTGTGCACGCGCGACGTACCCTCGTGAGATTTGGTACTACTTAAAAATGTAATATACTGTTGTTAAAAGTTTAAAAAAACATTTTCTACATTTAGGTAGATATTGTCTACCTTTAAAATCTACGTTAAAAACGATATATTATGTTTTAGAAACTTAAAAAAATTTGTCGGGGTAAGAGCTCAGCTCGTTTACGGTGTGCTTACGGAGTGCTCACAGTGCACGGACCCTGTAATCATATAAAAGAAAAAACTAGAAAATAAAAATGATATATATATATTATATTAAATATATATATTCAGTGAAAAAACATAGGTGTCAAGCCTTACATAGTTAGGTATTAGCATTTAAAAAACCTTGCAAATTCACTAAAAAAAACATAGGTGTCAGGTCACATATAGTTAGGTATCAGCATTTAAAAAACATTGCAAATTCACTGAAAAAACCATAGGTTTCAGGTCATATATAGTTAGGAATTAGCATTTAAAAAACCTTGCAAATTCACTGAAAAAACCATAGGTTTCATGTTATATATAGTTAGGAATCAGCATTTAAAAAACCATTGAAATTGCTCCTATATAGCTAGTTGTACTAACTATATTTCGCGCACCCGCAATCCACTGCTGACGATGTCACATATTACATCATTCATGACATGGTCAGTGACATCACTGATGACATCACTGATGACATCTCAAATGACATCACTGATGAAATCACTGATGACATCTCAATTGACATCACTGATCAGATCACTGATGATATCATTCATGTGAAAATACGATGCACTTCTTCACACTCTAATATAACCTTTGATACACCCAGTGTTAAACACAGACTAGCATTCTTGAAACCAGTGACACACCAATACCAGTTACTACATACGCACACACTGATTGCTAGGTCTATGCACACATCCAATCATTTATCCATACAATCACTCACACATACAGTCACTCATCAATACAACACTATCATCTGCACTCAAACACCTATACAGACACTCACACTCTGCCACTCATCCATGGAGTTACTCACACATCTAGTCAGCCATGCAAAGAATCAATCACACTTTCATTTCCTCAACTATACAGTTATACACACAACACCTTACTTATTCAAACATATACTAACAAATACTTACTTTGTTATACAATTACTGATACAAGTACACAATGATCCATATAGCCACTCGCAAAATCAGTGGCTCTTATGTATAGTCATTTATATATGCCAACTACCCCCACACACATTCAGTCTCCCATACAAATACTTGGGCAAACCATCAATAACACATATAGCCACTCATATAGCTACTGATCAACACATGCAGCTGCTTACACAACAACAGACATACTGATGCACACATTCAGACAGTTTAGTCACTAACCCATGCGTTTAGTAAGACACAATTAATCACTCACTCATACAGTCAGTCACGCACCTACTAAATCTTTCATCCAGACACTTATACATCCACTCATTCTTCAATATGTAAAACATATTTGAACTTTACAGAAACATACAGTCACTGGATGATGTCATCAGTGATGTCATTTGAGATGTCATCAGTGATGTCACTGACCATGTCATGAATGATGTAATATGTGACATCATCAGCAGTGGATTGCGAGTGCGCGAAATATAGTTAGTACAACTAACTATATAGGAGCAATTTCAATGTTTTTTTAAATGCTAATTCCTAACTATATATGACCTGAAACCTATGTTTTTTCAGTGAAAATATATATATCTATATATATATATATATATATATATATATAAAAAGCTCAAAACCTCGAACAATCTTCGAAGAGACGACACAACGTGGTGGAAAAAACCTTCTTTTATTCTCTAGTCGCTGTCAACGCGTTTCGTCTGACCCAGCAGGCTTGATCACAATAAGGTTTGTCAAACACGTACAAACATTTGAAAGTGCTCTATAATCACGTGATGCATCACGTGACTAACAAAACCATAGAACTGGAAGAAATATTTGCATAGGTTTTTCTCCGTGCATGTTATTCAAACAAGAAATTTCTTTTCGGGACTGTTTGGAACAAAAGTATTAATCAAAATATAAATAAAACCCCAAATTTAGTAGTCAAAACGGTGTCATATAAACAAGGAAGCAATACATTTTTCGTACTCATTTGTTCAGACTTCGATCCTGATTAAAGATCTTCTTACAATTATTAGAAAAACGTCCAGCCCAAGTGGGCAATTAAGTTACCAAGACTACAATAAGGGCAGATTATATTCAATGATTACAATCGAGTTCAATATATCCCAAATGATAACACTTATGCACATGGAAAAAAACAAAGAGTTTTTTTCGAAAATAGAGCCCCAGTGGGCAAATCTAATCAGTTCTATTTGTAATCTGTGAAAACACAAAATCTAAAACCAATAACACATATTTCTACAAACTTTCACCTAGAGAAAGTGAATCTTGCTTTGCAGGAAGCTAAATGTACAACATAACAATAACATTGTTTCAATTAAATCAGAACAATTCATAGGTGAGTGTACAGATCTTCTTCAATGTTCAATCCATACGGGCTTTTTGTATTCAATTCAACTATGTACCATGACTCCAGTTTGCGTAGCTCTTTCACCCTATCCCCCCCTCTTTCATTCAAGGGCACGGAATCAATTACAAAATAGGATAGGGGGGAGAAGGCAAAAACCTACCTGCTGCTGACGCTGTAACGCTGCAATAGCGAGGAGCATTTCCTTGGGGTCGCGGGTCACCTGGTGAGAAGCTGCCACCGCCGAGAGTCATCTGCACACAATCTACACGCGCCGCCGCTCCGGGACTTCAACTCCCGGCAGCCTACGCGGCGGCGCGCTTTCCACCGACGCCAGGGCGCCAGGAGGCGCACAAAAGCGCCGGAGACACCGGCGGAGCGGGGGAGAAGGCAAAAACCTACCTGCTGCTGACGCTGTAACGCTGCAATAGCGAGGAGCATTTCCTTGGGGTCGCGGGTCACCTGGTGAGAAGCCGCCACCGCCGAGAGTCATCTGCACACAATCTACACGCGCCGCCGCTCCGGGACTTCAACTCTCGGCAGCCTACGCGGCGGCGCGCTTTCCACCGACGCCAGGGTGCCAGGAGGCGCACAAAAGCGCCGGAGACACCCGCTTCGCGGGACGCGAGCGGGACGCCCGGACGAAGCCCGGACAAAGGGCGGGCCGTCCGAGGTTGGCCACGGTTGGGTTGGACCTTGCCTCTAATTACATCATCTCCAACGCATAAGGCAGACCAGGCATACTAAGCGCCAGGTAATCATTAACCCCACTATTCGTAGTACTCGTTTTTGTCTCAAGAGGATTTCTGTTGCCAAATGCCTGCAAAAAAGCAACCCACACCTTCTAATACAATAGAGAACTATCTTGTACAAGTTGTGGCAAAAATCAACACTGATAGAAGGACCTCACTGGGTCTGGAATCACCTCTACAATCACCACTGGTAGTTATTGAGAACGAGGACTCATTCACCTTGTTAAATAATAGCCTCCACGGCGGGGCACATGCCTCCCTCCAGGATTCAAATTGCATTCAGCCTAGCGGCATTGTTGCTAATATAGAAGAAAATAGTGACACAGATGCACCAACTGTGCTTTCCGTAAATAGCGAGTCTGCTATTTCTACCGCTCCCCCCATCCCCGCACCTAGGGTTTCAGGGGGTAAAAGGAGAGCCATACAAAAGAGAGGAGGCTTAAGGTCATCTAAAAACAAAGTCGCGTCGCCACCTAGGAAATCTATCGATGATGACGAAGAGGACTTGACTGGGGAAACTTATGTGACTCTTTCCGACGATTTATTGCAAAAACTTTGTTGTCTGATGGATACAAAAATTAAAGGGATGGTAAAACCCCTGATCAGTAAAATCGACAAATTAACTGCTGAGGTAAGCAAACTGGAGAGTCTATTGGGAAAAACTTTGGGGGAGGTGAGAAAACTACCAGAAGTCATCTCAACATGTGTCCAGCCTCTGATGAGTGAAATTCAATCTAACCACTCTAATGGACCGACTTCTGTTGTTACACAAAATCCCCCGTTGCCCTTACTGACAAACTTATCTGATAGGCCTCCCGGAGATGTTTCATCTGCCTTACCTAATGGGGAATCAAATACCACGAAAGGAGCATCAGAGCTCGTCGTTGAAGCCTCACCATTAGTTCTTGTTCTTGCTAATGTACCCAAATTAGCCCCCGGTGATGTTGAGTCGACTGCGTCATTACTCAATAAATCGTTATCATGGCTAACTAATAACATGGCCATAACACCCTGGGGCAAGGAGCAACTTGCGGAAGAACTGGTGAATGCACGAAGGGTCGAGTGGATTGGCAACAGGGCAAAAAAATTCAAGGGGGATTGCGTTGTACTTAACTTCTCTGACCCCGAGGTCCTGCCAAATATTTTACCAAATCTCCACCCGCCCCAGAAAAGATTTACCCCTATTGTTCCTCTGACTTTAGATTTCTTTTATCCTAGGAAAGGTAGAGGTCCTAATTGCAGCACTCTCAGAACAAAATGGAACGTTGTAACCAAGAGGGGCAGCAAGAACTCTGATCTTGCTGAGTGGGGTCTAGGAGTGGAAAATAGATTCGCTGCACTCTCCAACCTAGACGCTTGTGATTGACTACCATGCACCTCTACCACCGTGTCGCAAGTTCCTATGGCTGCAAACTATATAGAGGTTCCGAGTTGTCCTAAACCATTACAGGATGTGACAGACACTACTGTACCTAGAGCTGGTGTAGCTATTGCAAATCCTAATGTATCTGGCAACGTTGATCTATTGTTAACAGGGTCGGATCATTGCACTTGTTCTGTAGCAGCAAACACAACCGGGAATTTATTGTCTTGGAATATTGCGGGGCTTTGTTCTAAATTGGATTGTGGTATATGGTCTGGTTTTGTCAGCCAATACGATGTCTGCATTTTCCAAGAAACCTGGGCTGTAGATCCTGTATTTGTGCTTGGTTATTTGAATTTTTACCTCCCAGCCACTAAGGGTCCTAAAGGGCGACCTATGGGGGGACTTACGATATGGGTGCGCCAGGCTCTCATGGTTGATGTGAGAAACATTGAGCTTCACCAAAAAGACATTCAGCTCATTCGATTAAAGGGTAGCTCATCTACCTCCATGGACATTTACAATATATATGCCAGGGGGGGAAATGTAAGAAAATCTGAGGTCCTTTTGTCTTTGTATAACTTAATAGAAACTCACTCATCAGGGAATAATATATTAATAGCCGGCGACCTAAATCGCACTTTTGAGCCTTTAGACACTGGCGATGCACAACTGGGTATGGAAGAAGACACCCTATGGGATATCCCCGCTCTCACTACAGTCCCAATAACTCGTTGGACTGAGGACATCCTTGGCCTAAACGCTATGTGTTTTGAACACGGGTTAAGGGCCTTGAATGGCCGGACAAAGTCTGACAGAATACCAGCTATGACTTTTAACAATGGAAGAAATAAGAGCCGCATTAACTACGTAATATGCAGTATGTCTCTATGGCCAAAGGTCATTGATATGGTTGTGTTGGAAAGGTTAGAGAGCGATCATGACCCTTTATGTGTCCTTCATAACTGGTGGAAGTCTGATGCCGTCTTAAATACCTGTGCTGAACCTCTCCCGCCATTGATTATACCCACTAATGATATGCGCAGGCTGAGGTGGACCAGTGTTAAAACTGACCTGCTGGCTTTGGAAAAAATAAACATGGCAACTGACAAGGCCACTGTGGCCCTTGAGGGTGTGGTCGGGCTACCCCCTACCCAAAACATAGTTACTCAGGTTCACAACGACCTTTTCAAAGAAATACAATGCCACTTTTTAAAACCGATTAATAACAAAAAGCCAGGGAAAGTTAGGCCAGCCAAATGGTATAACCAAGACTGTAAGGGGGCCAGGGCCCGTTTATGGGCCGCGATTAAAAATAAAAACAAGGAGGCCATCAGGATGGCTAGGGCACAATATAAATCCTCCATAGTTAAGGCTAAAAAAGATTGGGATGAAGCCCACTGGAACATGTGACAGAGTGCCAGTGACCAAAATAACTCTAGGTTATTTTGGCATATAGTTAAATGGGGCAATGACAGGATTGAAGACGCCTCTACAAATAACGTCCCCAAGGATGCCTGGGTTAAATTTTTTAGTGAACAATATGCTTCGAGCGACCTGGCTACGGATAGCGTATGTGAACCCCATGCCACGACGGAAGCTGACACCTTTACGCAGCACGAAATAATGATGGCACTTAAAACTGTCCATCATGGTCGTGCTCCTGGCATTGACGGTGTACCTGCAGACGTTTTTTTAAACGATACTGCAAGGTGGTCTAAATACATTCATCTGCTAATCAATCACATTGCCAGAGGTGCAGATATCCCTGTAACATGGAGGGGTGCCGTTATCATCCCGATATATAAGAAAGGGGATCGCGCTCTGCCTAGTAATTACCGTCCGATTAGTTTGATCGACACTGTTCAAAAGATAGTTGGTCGTGTAATTGTTAATAGGCTGCTTGATTGGGTTGAGGATAATAACATCTTATCCCCCTTCCAGGCTGGCTTTCGCAGGGCAACCAGCACTGTGGACCAAGTCTTCCGTCTTCAGCTGATTCAGTGGAGGACCGTGGAGCTAGGTGGAGGCAGCCTGTATGCAGCATTTGTTGATTTGCGGGCTGCCTTCGACCTGGTTCCAAGGTCAAAACTGTGGGAAGTTCTTGTGACGCTTGGGGTCCCCGGGGAATTGTTGTCATTAATCATGCGGTTGCATGAGGGCAATTATGCCAAAATTCGCTGGGGTGGGTATGGTAATGACACCGTTGAATTCCCAGTTGAGCGTGGGGTTAGGCAGGGTTGTTCAATGGCGCCTACTCTGTTCACTCTTTTTATTAACGGTGTGGTTTCTTCAATGCAGTCCCAGGCAGTGGATGCTCCTTCTCTTGCAGGTGAAAAAGTTCCAATTTTAATGTTCGCCGATGATACTTTAATTTTATCAAAAACACCAGCTGGGTTGCAAAAAGCATTGGCAATATTTGATGATTTCTGTGTAGCCCATGGACTGGAGGTAAATGGGTCCAAGACAAAACTCATGGCCTTCAATCCTCACAGAAATTTTAAATCTAATATCTCGTTGGGTGGTCGTACCCTGGAGGTTGTTAAATCCTTCACCTACCTAGGGATACATATTTCCAACGATAACAGGTGGCGGTCTCACCTTAATATCGCTACATTAAGGTACAAGCAAATAGCTGGCACAATCATTAAAGAGCAAAGGAAATCGTTCACTAAGCCCATCAAACCACCTCTGATAATCTACGAGGCAAAAGCAATAGGGTCTGCCCTGTATGGTGCGGAACTATGGGGGTATGAAAACCTTCAGGAGCTCCAAACCTCAGAAAATAAATTTTATAGGAATCTGACAGGCGTCCCTCAGAGCAGCCCGCAATTGCCTCTAAGATATGAATTAGGTAGGAGAGCAATTTCTGATAAGGCTAAACTACGCCCGATTTTATATTGGCGTAGGCTTTGGACCACGCCAGAGCTCTCTCACTATGCAAATGGGTTTAAAGACGTTGTCACAAGTGACTGCTACAACAAAATTAAATGGTTTAAATCATTGAAGATCGCCTTGTTCGATATAGGACTTAACGCTCTTTGGGTTGACCCAGCTGGGGCCCTATTCCCTTCTAAATCCACTATAAAAAGTATCTACTGGGAACATGTTGTTAATAAAAGTATGCTTAGTTTAAATAGTGGGTCTATGACCACCAGCTACTTAGAGACCAAGTTGTACCCAATTTATGAAATGTACTGGGATTACATACTAAAGCCCATGGACAGGAAACTGCTTTTCCAACTGAGGGTTGGTTCTTTGCCTTTATCCAACTTAACATCTAAATGGAAAGCAGGGGGCGCGTCAACTTGTCCTGCATGTGGGGTAGGTAAAGAGACTCTTGGTCACTTTCTGTTCTCTTGTTCAAGGTACTCTATTCCTAGGAGAGTTTGGTTGGCTCCAATGTGTAGGAACCTAGGTACAAAAAATAGCATGGTAGCATTGCGGATTTTAAGAACTACATCTGCTAACTGGATTATTATTGCCGTTGCAAAGTACCTGGGGTGGGCTTAGGTTATAAGACAGAGAATGATTAGAGGGCAATAACTCATCCTGTTGTTTACAGGAATTGTTAGCACACGTCTATTCTCTGTAATAATTTATGATATATTCAGAGACTGCTAGGCTATAGTCTATTCTCTAGAAAAAATGATTATTTGGTCAGAGACTGCTAGACTTGTATCTATCTTTTATCTTCTATAACATATCTAATTTTAATGTATCATCGGCTAGAAATTTTATGATATATCTTCTTTTTTAAAAAAAATTGTTCATCTATGATCACTACTTTGGCACTTTTTCATATCAATCCTGCTTTTGATAATTCTCTTCCTATGTATTGTGTTTTTTATTAACTGTGTGCTTAAGTCTAATATGACGCTGTAAATTTAATTGTTTTTTATTATATGTATGTTTGTCTGCTTTTATGAGTAATACTCGAAATAAAGCACTTTGAAATTGAAATTGGATAGACGGCTCACATTTTTTTCATGGAATTTTTCGAAATGTCGGGCGACTGGATAGGACCTATCCGCATTCTTGATCGCCCTCAAATGTTGTAGCACCCGTTGATGAACGGGTTTGATTGTGCTACCAACATACTGTAGATTACATCCACAGCATAAAACATAGATCGAAAACTCCGTCTTACAGTCAAATTGTCCTTTGATCTTTTTCATTCTGTTAGAGAGGCCTGGTTTATATGTACTCGTATTTCTCCCATGTTCTCAAGCCTTACATTTGCTACACTTCAGGAACCCATCCTTTCTGGACAACCAATTGCTCCTTTTGTTTTTTGCTTTTTTCTTTACTTTAGCCAGTGTGGTTTTGACTAACATTTGTTTAAAGGATCTAGCCTTTCGGAAGGTAATCAGAGGTCTGGTAGTTAGTGCAGGACCTATAATTGGGTATTTTTAATGACATGCCAATGCCTGCTTAAAATCTTCCTCACAGATCCATGTAATTTGTTGTAGTTTGTGATCAACCTGCATTCATTACCCTCCTGTTTTTTCATCTTCTTGTCTTTGAAAAGAACTTCCTCTCTGGTTTTCTGCTTTACTTTGTTAAAAGATGATTTAAGACAGCTATCACTGTACCCCCTTTGTTTGAAACGCAGTTGGAGATCAGCTAGAGCACATTCTCTGTCTTTAGGGTCACTACAGTTTCTAAGGACCCTTAGACCCTCCCCATAAGGGATACTATTTACTAGACATGTAGGATGGAAACTACTGGCATGTAGCACAGTGTTTCCAGAGGACCCGAATGCCTCAACACATGACTTTCCTTCTACACCCCCCCCTCGCCAGCTTCGATCTTCCAACCAAGCCCTTGCTACCATTCCTTGCATCAATAAAACCACCATGGGAGGTAGATCCTTCTCCTACCTCGCAGCTAAAACCTGGAACTCACTCCCCACCCACCTACGTCTCACACAGAACCACCTAGCATTCAGAAAGCAACTTAAAACCTGGATATTCGACAAGTAACTCCCTTCCCCTCCTCAAGCGCCTTGAGACCCTCTGGGTATGTAGCGCGCTATATAAATTTCTGACTTGACTTGACTTGACTTGACTTGACTATATATCTTAGTTTGTACTTTATTATCCTTTATGTAAACAGTAAGGTCTAAGAAGTTAACAGATTCAGTGCTGACGGTACTGGTGAACTTCAAATTCAAGCAATTTTTTTGTATTTTTGCCAGAAAGAGGTTTAGATCTGATAGAGGGCCTTTCCAGACAACAAACAGGTCGTCGATAAAACGACTCCAATGTAGGATGTTGTTCTCCCATTCAGTTTGGTACTGCTTCCGGATCACCTGCTCCTCCCACCAGCCCATATGCAAATTCGCATAGCTGGGGGCGAAGCAGGTGCCCATCGCAGTGCCACAGGTTTGATGGAACAATTCGTCATTGAAGGTGAAAAAATTATTCTTTAAGCAGGTAGAGACCATTGACAACAACATTTGCGTGTGAGCCCACAATTTGATTGGTCTTGTCCCTAGGAAGTGTCTTATAGCATTCAGTCCATCACTGTGCTTGATGCTCGTGTATAATGTGGTGACATCATTCGTTACCAAAATTAAGTCCTCCTCCCAGGGTATGTCATAGATAGATTTATATATATATATATATATTGCCGCTCCCAACTCCAAAGTAGACAGTCATCCACAGGAATAAAGCACTTGCGGGGGCTGTTTGAATCAGTTTATTGCGAAACAAACACAGCAACCAGCAAACAAATGCGTTTCGGTCGTAACCTTCTATGTTTACCGAAACGTCACACAGAACATCATTTTGACCAGTGTGCATGGAAATTAACAAAGGACAATCAAAGACTCAAATAGAGTGCAAAGCATGAGCGCCAGCTTAACATGCCTGATACATCACAATACTAAATAAATGTAAATAGATGTGGGTAATACTCGTGTGCTAAATAAATAAAAAGCAACACAAGTCAAACGGTGTCAATCACAACACGTGTGTGGAGAGCGGCAATATATATATATATATATATATATATATATATATATATATATATATATATATATATATATATATATATATATATATATATATTACCTACTGGCTATCGCCAGTAGGTATAGATAGTTAGGATTAATTCCCTATGGGATTTCTGAAAATTCTATGTCTAATAACTTTGGCGTTTGTGGACGGAATCGGCTGAAATTTTCAGGAAAATGGCACATTTTGTTTCTGAGCAGCCCCTGAAAATTTGGTGGGGTTTCGTCAAGGGGGGGCTGAGAAAAAAGGGGGGTCCCAAAACGCGTTTTTTGCATTGAGTTTTCCATAGGGCGGTTGGACTCACTTTTAGCTCGAACGGCTGAATGGATTTGCACGAAACTTGGCAAAATTGTAGGGACTGTTAGCCCGATGTGCCTTTGCTAGGTCTCAATATATGTGCTTCAGTGGATTTGGAGAAATTAACGTTTAAATCAAGATATATATCTGTAACAGCGCTCCGGGCAGCGATCCGGTCCTCTTACTTTTCGCGTTTCGGAACTTTGCGTGCAGAAAGCTGATTGGCTCTCCGGTGTCTGTCAACATTCTAAACAGTCCGGAGCGGCCGCCATCTTGTCTCTCGGTAGGATCGAGAGAGAAGAAGAGGTGAAAAACGAAAGGGGAATTTAATGAAATGGGGCAAGGTATCCCCCTCTTGACCCCCTAGGAATGTTGTTGGGGTTATTAAAGGGTCCCGTGGGGAAAAGAAAAAAAAAATGATTTTTCATGGTAGAAGCGTTTCCCGGGCTGCGAACTGGGCTGCAAACTGGTAGCGAAACGGGAATTCGCCATTTTGTGCTTCGTTTTAATTGTTTAGAGACAAAAATTATCGCCGCA
Organism: Lissotriton vulgaris; assembly: GCF_964263255.1. NCBI lineage: Eukaryota > Metazoa > Chordata > Amphibia > Caudata > Salamandridae > Lissotriton > Lissotriton vulgaris. The sequence continues at coordinate 576,046,823 of NC_141693.1, forward strand.
CATCGGCCACAATGCATGAATATCGTTGAAAAGTCAGCGATATTCATGCATTATCCAGCAAATGCTCTTAGCCATGTTATCCACCTTCCATTGGATAACATGGCTAAAAACTGCTCTGTGCGTGACGTTTGTTAACGTTCGATTCGATGGAAATCAGGAAGTGTTGAACACCATTTTGTCACTGCGAATAAATATTTTGTTATAAATGAATCCTTATTGATAAACATTGTCTGCGCCATCTTGCGTTTTTGTCCAATGCCACAATTTTGTCGTGCACGGCAGCCATTTTAGATGCCTTGACCAGGGCCACTCTCTGCACGCCGCCGATTCTCAGCATGGCTCCCCACCCTCGCACGCATCTCCCCCACGCAATGGTCACCCCCGCTCTCTCTCTCATGCATGGGACATATACTTCCCCCATCTGCGCTGCTCTTCTCTGAGAATCACACCCTGTGCCCGCTCGACACCTCCCTTTCACCCTATTCACTACCGCACCCTCTGACACTCCTCTTCCTCTGTGTCCGATTGTCCAGGCCGGACCTAGGCTATCACCTAGCCCCGCTGAATATCGTTGAAAAGTCAGCGATATTCATGCATTATCCAGCAAATGCTCTTAGCCATGTTATCCACCTTCCATTGGATAACATGGCTAAAAACTGCTCTGTGCGTGACGTTTGTTATCGTTCGATTCGATGGAAATCAGGAAGTGTTGAACACCATTTTGTCACTGCGAGTAAATATTTTGTTATAAATGAATCCTTATTGATAAACATTGTCTGCGCCATCTTGCGTTTTTGTCCAATGCCACAATTTTGTCGTGCACGGCAGCCATTTTAGATGCCTTGACCAGGGCCACTCTCTGCACGCCGCCGATTCTCAGCATGGCTCCCCACCCTCGCACGCATCTCCCCCACGCAATGGTCACCCCCGCTCTCTCTCTCATGCATGGGACATATACTTCCCCCATTTGCGCTGCTCTTCTCTGAGAATCACACCCTGTGCCCGCTCGACACCTCCCTTTCACCCTATTCACTACCGCACCCTCTGACACTCCTCTTCCTCTGTGTCCGATTGTCCAGGCCGGACCTAGGCTATCACCTAGCCCTGCGGATGTAGTTTATGGCCCCAGCTGTAGAGTATCCAGACATTCCAACCCTCCCGATACAGGCGTGAGACTACTTATTTCAGTGGTAGTCTTTCGCTTCCCGATTCCTGCAAGGAAAAACCCGGGGGCATATTACCAAAAACTAGCGGTAATTTTTGTCTCTAACTTGTTTAGAGACAAAAATTATCGCCGCACTTCGGCGAATTTTATCGCACATAAACCTTGCTATTAGCAAGGTTTATCGCAAATGCGATAAAAAACGGCCGCAATGCATGAATATCGTTGAAAAGTCAGCGATATTCATGCATTATCCAGCAAATGCTCTTAGCCATGTTATCCACTTCCCATTGAACAAGCGCATGGTCTTTTAAAGATTTGTGAAGTACTCGGGGCGGCGGTGTGTGTGTGCCCTCTTTCAGGAGTGGGCGGGGGGGCACTGCCAGCAATTTGCAGGCCAGGCAGTGTTCAACACGTGCATCACCCTTTCTCTGCCTGCTATTGCGCTCCATGCTTCGGAAAGGTAAGAAAAAGAACGTGCATTTGAGTTTGAAATGTCCGATCTTGTAGCAGTACACTTGCAAAGCCCACACATGACAATAACCCGATTCAAGGCCCCATTCACCCGATTTTTAAAAAAAAATATAGTACTCCAAGACAGTTACATTTTAAAATTTTATTAACATTTAAATATAACGAACGCAACAAAAACTGTAAATATATTTAACCATTTTTTGAAATTAACCAGAACTATAACGATAACAACAACAACAACAATAATATAACTTTTATGCCTAAATTACGCAAACATTTAGCTAATCTGCTAAAGGGGGGAGTCGCCATTTCTTTACAATAATCAATAATGAAAAATCCACATCAATAGGGTTGCCCGTTTTCTCGATGCAGCACTATAGTGCAATATACACAGCACCTGGGGTGTCAAGAGTGAACAGGTCTTTCTTTGTTCCTTAAGATGTTATCTCCGAGAATGCTGATGCATTGGTGTCTGTACACTTCTTTGTCAATTCTGTCAAGATGATAACTGCTTTATAAACAGACGATATCTTTGTTTAGTCATTAGTGTTAAGTGTGTCTGAAACTACAGTGCCCTTCTGTTTTTTTTTTCTTCAGGCTCTACAGAGTTTTGTGTGTTGTTCTTTTGAGCGACAATTATTCCAGAGGTTTCAGGTTCACTTGTTTTGTCCTGCAGTGAGTTAACAGCTTTAGAGAGTTCATGTTTATTTACTATGTCCTGCTGTTCGTCAACTGCTTCAGAGACGTCAGCCTCATTTTTTATTTTTCAGTAGATCCTGGACCTGCCCGGCCGTGCCCAAAATGGCGCCGGTGTAAATGGGACTCGTAACTGCTTGTTCTGTACTGGTTACCCAACCTTGATATCACGAGATACATATGCAGTTTTGAAGCACATGGCGGAGGCTTGTCTGCTGTAGTGGGGCGCCCCTTTATCGTTTCAGTCGCCATTCCGCCCGCTTTTGCTACACTGTGCCTTTTCCGCCATTCAGCTGTTTAGCGCCCGCTCTTACGGCTACAGCGTCTCGCTCACCATGTAGTTGAGTTGCTCCCACTCTTGCGGTGCAGCGATAGGCGGCTGCCACAGGACTCTTAAAATGGCGGCCGGCTGTTCGGATTTGGGCCTGGTCCAGTAAAATGGCCCTGGGACACCTTGGAACTCGGACGCTTGTCTGCCAGGGCTTGGGTTCCATTCTCGAAAGCGTCCCCTCAGCCTTGAAGATTGTACAAAAGTCTTGGGGGCCCTCGACTCCCGCAGGCTTCCGGTGGGGAGCGGCTGCCATGATTGCTTGCGGAATGGCCACGACGGAGCTACGAGATGGTGGTGCTCTCATGGTGACGCCAGCTTCAGTCTGAAACATCCAGAAACAAGGTGGGGCTTTCATCGTTTGGGGAAAAAAAATGTTTTAATCCAATGAAAAGTGTTATTTTTAGGTCACATGACCTAGTCTTACATAATTAGGAAAAGAAAAGTAAAATGAACCAATGAAAAGTTTTATTAACAAGTCACATGACCTGTTATGCTTACGTTACGCGCTGCGCGGCGCGCTCTGGATCGTTTCCGGGAAGCTGCGCCTTGCGCACCGGAGCACTTCCGGGTGCGCTAACGCGTCGCGTCATATGACGCATTACGCGACAATGCAGGTGCAGAATATAGTCAAAATGTCTCCACCAACCAGCGGTCGGAATACAACCGCTTTCAGCAGTCCAAAAAGTTCGGTCAAATCTTAAGAGCGGGAGCAACTCAACTACATGGTGAGCGAGACGTTGTAGTCGCAAGAGCGAGCGGTAAACAGGTGAATGGCGGAAGAGGCACAGAGTACCAAAAGCGGGCGGAATGGCAACTAAAACGGTAAAGGGGCGCCCTACGACAGCGTGTCTTCAGGTGAAACGGATTGTGGGACAAGGTCCAGAATGAAAGATTCTTCAAAAGGGAAAAAATTCCGCTGGACCCCGGGAGCCGGCCGCCTATGCCGGGGGCGATCTCAGGCCTCACCAGGGCAACACGACTTGGGGAGGGGGCAGGAGCCAAGCGCCCCCTCTCAGTCCGCGCCATCTCACCGCCCCTCGGGGGCCTCCGTCAAGCGGTTTAGGGAGGCACCGTATCACATTGTTTTCCAATGCAGTCAGGTCCACAAATGGACCCCACTTACTTTGAATAGTGAAGCTGCAGCAGGTGCAAATAAGGTTTAAACAGTGTTACAAGAGCTGCTTAGAACTCTGAAGTATGGCACTCAACAACCAGGACTTATGCCATTTATGTAAGGCAGTGACATGGAAGCAACTCAGGGACAAAAAGCATGAACGAACATTCACGTATGAAAATCTTATTTGGAGAAGGGGTAGAATCCAAACGCCCCCTGCCAGTTCGCGCCACTACACCGTATGTGGAAAATCTGAAGCCATCATTCTACAAACTTTCAACGCTTGTTATCAGTGCATGAGTTTCATGCTCGATCGATTGAGCTAGCCGGATCGGGCAATAAAAAGTATAAAATAGTTATGTAAATAGTTATTTAATAAAATGTTTTACTCTGTTTCTTTGGTGGTGTGTTGTGTATATTTATAATATTTGCATAGGGTTTGCCGTTATTTTGGGCGGTGTGGGTGGCGGAGTCGAGCTGTTTTGCAGCCCTCATGGTGTGGAGCTCAGTTCATTTCACTATTTTCGTATTTCTCATGAAGGGTTATTCCTAATGTTTGTATTTTACCGAGGTCAAAAAGAGATCAAATTAGTGGTCTACTGATTTTGCTCGATTACTTTTATTTTTTTACACGATTTTTCACTATCTGCAAAGACTAAACAGAGTATTGCGACTTTGTGCTTGTTTGTAAATAGAGAATGATCCAAAGAGAACCAATTGTAAAACAGTAAATGCTTGGATAATAATCAATCAAATGGAGAGACAAGCAGGTACGACGGATTACAACAGGGGTAAAGGTCTGAGTTAACTACCGTTCACTATCTGCAAAGAGAGTGTACTACTAAGAGAAAAGAGGGGAGTGGGGGGGGGGCAGCGTTCAAAGCACATCAGCGTGCATAAACACGAAAACGTTTTTACCTATCACGTACTTGACATTTGACAGCTTTTGATACTTGCTATTAAAAAACCATTGAAATTCACATAAAAAACCATAGGTTATACTCCATATATAGTTAGGAATTTGCATTTACAAAACCTTGAAAATTCAATGAAAAAACCATTGGTTTTAGGCCATATATAGTTAGGGATTTGCATTTAGAAAACCTTATTTTACTCGCATAAAACCATTGAAATTCCATATATAGTTATAAGCGCTAACTATATATCGCGCACCCGCAATCCACTGCTGATGATGTCACATATTACATCATTCATGACATGGTTAGTGACATCACTGATGACATCACTGATGACATCTCAAATGACATCACTGATGACATCACTGATAACATCTCATTTGACATGACTGATCACATCACTGATGATATCATTCATGTGATAATACCATGAACCTCTTCAGACTCTAATATAACCTTAGATACAATCAGTGTAAACAGACAGTCACTCATCCATGGAGTTACTCACACACCTAGTCAGTTATGCCAAAAATCAATCACACCTCCATTTTCTCAACTATTCAGTTATACACACCTTACTTATTCAAACATATACTAACACATATTTACTTTACTCTCTTATACAATCTCTGATACATGTTCACAATGATCCATACAGCCACTCACACATTCACTAGCTCTTATGCACAGTTATTTATAGATGTCAACTCTCACATGTACTGTGTTTTACATATGTACTTAATTTGACATGTAGCACTGAGATATCCATTCACTCACTAATACACTCATGCACAGTCAACCGCCCAAACAGCTGTTTCCACATGCAGTTGTGAATCTATACATATAGTGAATCAACTACTCACACATCTATGTACAGAGTCACACACCTCCCAGCCACCCATACACACACACTCAGTTTCCCATACAAATACTTGGACAACCAATCAATAACCCATACAGTTACTCATATAGCTACTGAACAACATATGCAGCAGTTTGTAGAACAACAGATATAATGATGCACAAATTAAAACAGTTTAGTCACTAACCCATGCACTCAGTGAGACACATTTAATCACTCACTCAATCAGTCAGTCATGCACCTAGTAAATCCTTCATCCAGACACTTATACATCCACTCATTCTTCAATATGTAAGACATATTTTAACTTTACAGAAACATACAGTCACTGGATGTTGTCATCAGTGATGTCATCAGTGATGTCATTTGAGATGTCATCAGTGATGTCATCAGTGATGTCACTAACCATGTCATGAATGATGTAATATGTGACATCATCAGCAGTGGATTGCGGGTGCGCGATATATAGTTAGCGCTTATAACTATATATGGAATTTCAATGGTTTTATGCGATTAAAATAAGGTTTTCTAAATGCAAATCCCTAACTATATATGGCCTAAAACCAATGGTTTTTTCATTGAATATATATATATACATATATATATATTAAACAATGCTTGTCCTGGCACAAGCCTGCGCCGCCAATTATTCATTCAATCGGTCTTAAAAGAACGAAGAGCTGAACCCAGATTCGGTGCCAAACAACAAGGTGCTTTATTTATGCATGTTGCTGAGCCTGTCCGCCATTACGCGTTTCGACTGTCTCCACAGTCTTGGTCACATGGTAATGTATATATTTATATTTATATTTATATTTATATTTATATTTATATTTATATTTATATTTATATATACAGATCATACTTCAAAACATATTCCACCCTATTACCCCCAGCCCCTAAGCAATATCCCCATAGCAACTATTACCCAACATTGTTTGGCCTATTCCTCCCGCTCAAACCCCTGTCTCCTGCCTACCTCTTGCCTCCAAATTCGCTCCTTTGCTTCCCTCTGTCCGAAGCTATTCCTAATGCCCCCAACCCTTCCTGCCTGTCTTGATCTCCTCCAACTCTGCCACCTGTCCAAGCGACAACCACCAAACGAAAAATTATGAATATGAAAGAAGGATGTGTGGGAATATAGCTGTAATTTTTAAAGATTTAAGCGATTTGAGATATACATACATAGACCTCCTTTCGCTCTTCCATGTGCCGAGGCTACAGCGGGGATAGAGACTGTTATGAAACCACTCAAATGATGTTCCCCCTCTGTCCATGTTTCTTGGAGGCATATGATGTCACAATTTTCAGTAAAAAGCCTCCAAGCAGGATTCTCTAACTTAGCCCGAAGGCCAGCTATGTTCCAAAATGTTATGGACCATTTTTTCGAGAGGTTTCATCTAATCCACCACTAGCACATCGCTCACTGTCTTTAGTTATTTCTGGGAAGCCCATCCCCACGATTTCATTACCTTTATCGGTTTCATGGTAGTTTTCATTTGCCCTAAGCTCCCCAAGTGTGCTGGCAAGATCGACTTGACCTGTATCATCACTATTAACATTACACATTTTTGGGGCTTCTTCTGTTATCATTTCAACATTCATCGGGTACCCGCCAGACAGTTTTTCCCTCAAACATGTTACATTGAGTCATTCATTCTCATCCAATCCAGAGAAAGGATGGAATAAATTTGATTGTGGTATATCCCAATTTTCCCTGGGATTATTGGTATAGAAATTTTCCCTGGGATTATTGGTATAAAGGTTGTTGTTGAACAATGGTTGATTTGGGTACATAGGTGAAAAGCAAGGGATGTTATTCCTGCTGTGAAAACTGCGGGCAACCGGATTCATAGTTGAATTCGATCTATATGGTCCATGAGGTCTATACATCTTAGGGAGATGAGGAGTAGGCATGGGTTGGAAAAAAGGGGAGTCATTTCCGTTGTAATGTCTGTGAGCTGGATTCGAGATTGGATTTGGTCTATAGAATGTGTCAAATCTCCGTTTATTTAAGGGATGATGATTTGTGTTCAACGTTGGTGGATTATTATTTAGGGGCATCATTAGAGCTTCCGGATAGAAGTAGCTCAAATTGCGCGTAGAGATGCCTCCCTCACATCTCCCTGGGAACCAGTCACTGATATATGTGACCAGTCTATGGTCTTTAAAATTGACGATGATCACATCCCCTTCAATATCCTTTGGTCGAAGTCCCACCCAATTACATCGCCTAACTGGGAAGTGGTCTATTTTTTCGCAGCCAGTGAATAACTTTATTTTTGAGACTGGAATTGTGTTCTGTGTTTCCAGCTGGCATGACCGGGACTCCTGTAAGAACAATGACATAGTTTCAAGATTCCGGGGGCAGGTCTGCGACATTTCTAATTTTTGCTCTAGTTGTTTGAGTGGGCTTACTTAGGGGTTCATTTATAGTATGGCCTCTTTTTGGTATGCCTATATGGGGTTTTTCCTTATTTGTATTCTCAGTAACTGTGGGAGGTTTAGTGCCCGCCAATACATTAGATTTTACTACAGTAGGCATATTATTTGATGTAGAAGTGGCAGTCTGTTGCTTAGGTGGATTGCTAAAAGGCTGTTTTACTACCGGATGCATTATACTTTGGTCACTAGGTTTGTAACACGCTGCTAACTTTTGCTCTTGCAGGATCTGATCCATTTGCCCTCCTAACCTTTTAACCCTTTCGGTAAGTGGGAGAATTAGAGCCTTAATAAGGCAATCGATATCCTTTAATAGCCCTTCGTAATTTGGGGCAAATATCGAATTGGCAGTCAGATGCCCTATTGAGTCCACATTCCCTGTTTCTTTAGTTATCTTGTGTGGGGAGTACATATTACTAATGAGAAGTCTATTCCCCTTCTTGATTCCTCCCTTCCTTCTCCTCTTTCTTGGTGGTGAACGAGAGACACTATTAAATCCCTTAGTAGAAGGTGTTTTGGACTTTTTATCAAGTACAATGATCGGGTGATGATCAGGTCCTAAGGGTGTGAACACAGGGGAAGTTACATTTATATCATGTAGAGGTACTACGTCATTAGGTAAAGGAGTACTTAAGTCAATTGGCTGATTAGATGTTTGGTTTGACTCAGAAGTATTAAGATCAGGGATGACTATAATATTGTCTAGGGCAGAATGGTTATTTTGAAATATGAGCGGAATATCATCTGTGCTAAATAACTCAGCATCAGATTCTTTGTGTATAATTAGATCTGATGAGGTGCATATGTCCACCCTCTGGGGAGCAAGAAGTGGTCTTTGTTTTAAGAGCTCAATCGAGAGACGGCACCCAGCTCGCTTCTCTGCAAGCGTAATCTCTCTATCGACCTCATTCTTCACTTTAGAAAAATATTTGTCTAGTGGACCAAGAGTAGAGGCCCCTACCGTACTAGATAGAAGAGTCACTACTGGTAAAGACATTTTGGGCATAAGAAAAGAGAATAATTGGAACGTGTATGAGGGAAACCTAAGGCTGCAGTTAGTAGCAACCCCACTTAAACATAACAGGTCTTGTAAAACATTCAATAGTGAGAACAGAAATAGGGGATAAGTCACAATTTGGTAACTATACCACAGTACCGCTATCCAAATATCAAGGGGGTGGCCCAGCCCAGCCTCTTACGGCCCCTGACGGCCACAGGCGGTCCCGCCCTTGTCCCGGGCTTCTCCCAGGTGCTCCTGCGCAGCAGGACTAGACTATTGATTAAATAGAGTCAATGTAAGAGGGGAGAGCCTGCAGGGAGAGCGTCCCAGGTGTCAGCAATATGGGCAGGCGGGCGCTCCTGGGACTTGTAGTCCTGCGCCCGCCCTGCTCGCAGCGCTGCACAAGTAGTTCACCAGAAAACACCGCCACAAACGTTGGGTGCTTGCCTCCAAACCCAAACGTCACAAAGGTAACAGCAAGGCAGTACACGCCCCACACGAAGCGGGACCCGCGGAGCGGGTTCCGCGAGCAGCAGCGGGAAGAGCCTCGGCAGCTCGCAGTCCCACACGGTCACCAGGAAAGCACAAAGAAAAGGAAGGTAGTCCACTGGATGTCCAGGTGCACAGTGTTTTTGACCGGAGTAGTGTTGGGGAGGAGCACGGTCACCAGGAAAGCACAAAGAAAAGGAAGGTAATCCTTAGCATACATTTAAGTTCTCCATGATTACAACACCAAAATTCATTAGCACCACCCTGACATGCCATCAAATTAATCAGCTGAGATTCTGAATGATTGTCTCTCTGATGTACTTTATCCATAAATTCCTTTGCTTAAACATTTTAAAGATTTACTCCTGTTTTCAATATGTGGATGACTGCATATGAAAGTCCAGACAAGTCACTCTCAAATAAAAAAGAAATTTATAAGGGATACATTGTCGAAATCTTGGATCTCCTGCATGCAATCTGAATGGGTCACAGGAGGAGTGCATGGGGAGTGACAGGGTGTTTGCTAGAGTGTATGTATACTAACTGGAAAATTGAAGGTGTTAAAGACAAGTGTGTAGGTGGTTAGACAACCACATACGTAGTGCACAGGAGTTTGTAGCAGTCCATGTGTTAAGGCATGGGTCACTGCATGAGTACTTGGGTACTGGCTGAATGATTAGAGTACTGCAAGGAGAGTGCCTGGGTGAATTTGTAAGTGGTTGGCATTTGGCGCAGGGAATGGATTAGTATAAGGTGTTGAATGGGTCACTAGAGGAGTGCAAGGAGAATGACAGGGTGTTTGCTGGACTGTATAGATACTGAGAGAAAAATGTGGTTACTTCATGTGTTTGCTGCCACATAACTGTTTAAAAACCTATTCTGTTGTCAAGTTTTAGTAGTATCAGAAGCCACTTATTGCTTATGCATTCGCAGAATGAGTCAGGTTCAGTTCAAATCTTTTATTCGATTAACCGTTTTGTCAATCATAAAAAGTACATCATAGTTAAACAATACATCATAAAATCACAATTGTTATTGATACATTTTAGGAATACAGTTTTTGTTCATTTACAGCACTAGTACTGATAATCAGGCAAAATTCATTTCCAGAGTTTTACGAATGGCTATACAAGTTTTCAAAAACACAGCTAAATTCTTTGCCACATATTGCGAATCGAGCTGTTGCAAGGCTAAAAACGCCGGGCGACAGGTCCTCAACCCCATTTGGCGCAGCAAAGGTAGAACCCAGCGCCTGCGTGGTACTGCATAGTAGTGACAAAACAGTACTATGTGCATTGTTGTTTGGGGGGAGACCTTGTCGCATGGACATTTATCCAAATCATATGACCAGATTAACATTTTAGGAAAGGTAACTAAACGAAAAAACAAATTAAATCGAAACCTCGTTAATAGGTACTTTTCATAGTTGGATATGTGATACGATAAATATGGTTGTATACCTAGAGACATCTGAACCATCAGAATATGGGCATTAGATTGTTTAGATACTTCACCGGACATACGGAGTTCCCTTAGGTGAGTAAGACAGTGATCTTTCAGGGTTTTTCTACTCATCTCAGTGATGGCTGAAGGCTCGATGATGTACTGGGTAAGGTCAAGGTCTTTCAGAAAATTGACCACGTAAAACAGCCATGGGATGTTTTTCCAGGCCGACATCTCGAGACAATCTGAGATCAGGGCACGCGTAAGGTGACACTGGGGCTTTGTCCATATGCGGTGTCATAGGAGCATTGGTTGACACCTAACATAATCTGTTAAATAGTCTATCCCAAGCTCTATATGGCATCCAAAAGAGGGGGCGCTCCGCGGGAAAGCCAGGAGATATTTTACGAAGCCAGTTTGGATTTTTTGTAGTTCATCTGTTTTTACGTAGCCCCAAACCCCGGCTCCATATGTGGCGATGCTCAGGCATTTTGCTTGGTGGATTTTAAGCAGTACTGAGGGAGATGGTTTGCCCATTTTTCTGGAAAAGGAGACGAGGGCAGAAGTTGCACGTTGGTAGAGCAATCTTCTATTTACCATCGCCCTTTTCCATGATAATTTATCGTCTACAAGGATGCCCAAGTAGGGGTATTCGGTAACGCGTTCCAGTTTTGATTGGTCTATGCAAAGATGTTTCGAGCTTTTTACCTTGGGCCCTGATTGCATGACAAAGGTCTTGGTCTTGTTGACCTTTAGCCCAAGTGAAAGCATAAAAGTGCAATATTTGTCTAGCTGTTTCTGAAGCTGCACTAGGGTCCTAGCAAAAATTACGGAGTCGTCCGCATAGAGGAGTGCTGGTATCGGGCGCTTATTGATGGTAGGTAGATCCCGGCTCCCCTCTAGCATGGCCGCTTCCAGGCCGTTGGTATATAAGTTAAATAAAAAGGGGGCGAGGACGCAGCCTTGTCTTACTCCGCGGTTTATTGGAAAAGATGGTGTCAACTCTCCACCAGTACCAAATCTTACGCGAGCCGATGCGCCAGTAAAAAGCTCCCGCAAGAATTTGAGAAGAGGTGGGTCAACACCCAACTTGTCCAAAATGGACCACAGCTTAGCATGGATTACACAATCAAACGCCGCGCTGAGGTCGACGTAGACCATAAAAAGGTTTCCCCGTTTAACTCCAGCATTTTTCCCTATTAGAAGTGTTAGGTTTAGTGCTTGTTCGACAGTGCCCAGTCCCTCCCGGAATCCATACTGTAGGTCCGTTAAGATGTTCTTTTCTGTCGCCCAGTCCTGAAGGCGGTCCAAGATTAAACGGCCCGCGACTTTACCCAGTGAATCCAGGAAGGAGATGGGCCTGTAACACGCAGGGTTATTTCTCTCTCCTTTTTTAAAGATTGGGAGCAGTATGGAAGAGGACCAAGAGTCCAAAAGTCCATCTTTTAGTACTGCAGCGATTAGCTGGGTGATTATGGGAGACCACAACTCGATGTTTAAAAGAAATATATCTAGTGGTGCTCCATCAGGGCCAGGGGCTTTTCCGGCTTTTGAAGAAGATAGTGCGCTTATAACTTCATCAAGAGAGAAGTTAAGGTCAATAGGATATTCCCCTTTCTCAATGGGCTCGGGTACAAGGTTGGGATGAGCGACACTTTCTGCGATGGGGTCACTAAAGATTTTAGAATAGTGAGACACCCACTCGTCCGCAGACACAGCTACATCCAAATATTGATGAGAACTACCCTCGCTCAGGAAGGGAGATTTTACCGTTTTCCAAAATAGAATGCTGTCTTTTCTATTACAACTCTCGTGTAATTGGGCCCATAAATCGTTCTTATGGTCTCTCCTACAGCTATGCTGAGCCTGCTTATATTCAAGTCTTAGTTTAGCTATTTTTACTTGGTCCCTAATTGGATTATGTAGCTCTTTTTTTAAGGCGTTTAAAGCTTTTCTGCAAGCCGTATTGAACCAGCCTGGCTCCTTGGAACAGCCTTGTTTACGGGTTCGAAAGAGGACCTTCTGGATGACTTTCAGAATTTCCCCAAAACTGGTGATAATTTGCGCTGGGGAGGATGTCTCATTTAAACATGTATTAATCCAAGGAAGTGCATTTGAGATCACAGTAGTTGATGTTTCAACTGGTTCGATTCTTGACCATTTCACACAGTACCCATTATTTTTGGCCATGGACAATGTTTCTTGGGCCAGAAGGCTTATCTTAAGAGGTTGAGGTGCACTCATAGATAGAGATAGCACTATTGTGTTAGGGAAATGGTCTCCAGAAATTTCAGATCCTGTGCTAAACTGGGAAACAGTACCCTTTAATGAATAAGAGCATAATATAAAATCTATGGTGCTAAAACAACCCCTACCATGAAAAGTGGGATTAAATTCCACGGGGGGGTCGGTAAGTTCATTAGCAAAAGTCAGTTCCAATGACATTAGACTACCATTAAAAGAATCTCCTACAGAGGAGTGAGTAAAATGTGTCATAGGGCAATCGTTTTCGTCTAGGAGGCCACAGTCAGATTTCATATAGTGGGAACACAATTGTGCGTTGAAATCCCCTCCCCAGATTACATTACATGTAGTTGATGCAAACCTTGCACATAGATCGCCTACATAAAGTGAAATTTCAGAGACAATTTTAACACATTCTACAGGTAAAAGATTATTATAAAAATTAATAAAACAATATGAGATACCATTTTTAAAAGTAATCAAAAGAATCTGGTAATACAAAGAAGTACACTGAAGGGAAATTTTCTTAACTACAAGCTTATTGGATACATATACCGCAAGACCCCCTTTGGTCTGCCATGTATTGAGGGACTAGCGGGAGAGTGGAATGTTACATAACCTTGTATGTGCAGTGGATCAGTTATCCATGTCTCCTGAAAGCACATTATCGTATGAGAGGTAGCAAAAGCCAACCATGATGCCGATAGCATCCTGGGTCGCCGGTCAGCTACGTTCCAGAATAATATCGGCAGTGAGGTGGTCACTGGTGGTCCGTTGGCAAATGCTACCCGTCCATTATGGAGTAGTTTGCCTTGTGTTGAACTCGAGACAGTGCTGGGAGACAGGGTCAAACTTTCATGATGATTAACACACAGGTTGTTGGAATGAGGGTAAGGCTGAGAGCCAACATGTTGGAAGGTACAAACATCCTCTGAAACAGTTAACATAACTGGTAATGGTAGGGACGTAAGTATGGGCGACAGTTTTTGGATGACAGAGGAAATTACTGGCATCGGGGGTGGGGACTCTAAAGTGGAGGAGTTCCAATCGGCCAGGACTTTGGCTATTGGTGGTCAGTCCACCATCTCTAAACAGTCAAACCTGTTAGACGTAGGGACTCCTCTCCAATCCAAAGAAGGCATGATGTTTCTGCCTCCTTGTCCTTGCCAGTTTATCCAGTCCGCGTTTCTATGCCGGTTCCCTACCTGAGTCCAGTTCCACTCAGGGGCCGGTGGAAGGAGATTGGCTGGGGGGTAGAAGAAAGCTAACCTTTTCGTGCCAATTCCTTCCGAAGAGGTTTGGGCACCCCATGGGCAGATATATTCTACGATTTGGGGGCCTTCGAAAGTTATTATGATACAATCGCCTGGGATGGTTTTTTTCTCCTTCCCTACCCAGGGAACTCTACGGACTGAGACAACGCCGTTGTTGACAAATGGGGGAAGTGGCCGATTCAACGACAACCAATGAAGAACCTTATTTTTTAAGGACCAACCGGGTTCCTCAGAGTTGACATGCAACGCGGGAACCCCGGTCATAATAACTACGTACGGTGTTGCTTCTGGAGGGAGGTGAGCTGAGCGGGGGGCATTGCGCCTTATGTTGTAGGCCGCGTTTTTATTGACTGGTGTTTTAGCTGCGGGGCGTGCTGGTGGTGGACCGGTAGAGGTGGCCTTTTGTACAGGGGGACCGGGCAAAGAAGGGATAACAGGTTGTTTTGTAACTAGATTAGATGAAGTTTGCTGTGGGTTGAGGCTGGTTGTGTGAGCAGGTTTCTGATGAACCACCGCTGTGGTAGTCACCACTTTGGGAACTTGTAGAATTTGTTTGGGGAGCGTGGCCCCCGACTTTGTCGGTTTTGAAATAGGTATTGAATTAGGTTGCCGGTTCAATGGAGCTGCAAGCATGGTGGTCGTACTGTTGTTAGTTTTTAATTCAATTGTCAATGCAGCTAGTGATTTCTCAATCTTAAATAGAGTCGATTTAATGGGGTTAAGATGAAATTTAATTAGAGCCTCTATGGAGGCTAAAATAGGCGTATCTTGCGGCAGAGAGGTTCGCCCATTGCCTGTGGTACCTTCCGGGACAGTGCTACGATTGTCAGATGAAAGATCAATTATTTCTGGCAGCGTTAAGATGTTCGGCTGATTTAAAATTTCCGGTAATGGTAAAGGCTGAGTTAATAAAAGTGAATCATCGTTAAATTGGGGCTGAAGAACCTGTTGCGAGTCAGTGGTATTCGGGGGAGGGTTATTATTATCTTTTTGCCCCTTTCTGTTTTTCGGGATTGCACTTTCCCGTTGGCCCCTAGTGTTCGGGGATAGAGGATTCTCCTCCAAGTTGGTAAAAAGTATAGGAGTTCTCTCGATCGATCTTGAGGGGTGAGGTGCAGAAAGCTGGGATATTTGTGTTACCGAAAGGTCAATAGATACTGATAAATCCACTGTCCCTGGTACTGACGGAGTTTCATATTGAGAGTCAGGCACCAAGGGACGTTGTGGTGTTAAAGCAGAGGCCAGTAGGCCCAATGAAGAGCGCCTGGCCATAGCTAGATCTTGAGAAACCCTTCTCTCTAATAATAACACACCTTGGTTAATAGCGTCATTAGCTTTTGCAATGAATTGATCTATAGGACCTATGATCTGGGCAGCATGCGCAGCTTTACTATTTCGGGTGATTCTAGGAGACATGCTTATACAATACAATAAAGACAAATACACAACCAGAAATAATATAAGGAAATCAAGAAGTCCTGAGTGAACAGTGACAGATGTGGAGAAATGTTAGTGGGGTGGCCCAGACCAGTCTTACCCGGTCTGGAACGGGCTAAAACGGGCCCGCCCTTGGCCCGGGCTTCGCCCGGCGTCCCGCGAGACGGGGGTGACGTGCTATTTCAGCGCCTCCTGGCGCGCTGGTGATGCGGAGTGCACCGCTCGAGATGCGGGGGGTTGTAGTTTTCGTTCCTTCCCCCCGTCCCACGCTCCACTCGGCTGCCGGGACTCCTAGATGGCAAGGGAGTCAGGCAGCGGGAGGCGGGAGTGCACTCTACCGAGGGCGATGTAAGCAGGCAAAGCAGGTAGGCGTCTGGGCACAGTGGCGGCAAGAGGCTTGCAGAAGTCAAATGGTTCCCCCCCCTCGACTGGGGTGACGCGCTATTTCAGCGCCTCCTGGCGCGCTGGTGATGCGGAGAGCACCGCTCGAGATGCTGGGGGTTGTAGTTTTCGTTCCCCCCCCCGTCCCACGCTCCACTCGGCTGCCGGGACTCCTAGATGGCAAGGGAGTCAGGCAGCGGGAGGCGGGAGTGCACTCTACCGAGGGCGATGTAAGCAGGCAAAGCAGGTAGGCGTCTGGGCACAGTGGCGGCAAGAGGCTTGCAGAAGTCAAATGGTTCCCCCCCCTCGACTGGGGTGACGCGCTATTTCAGCGCCTCCTGGCGCGCTGGTGATGCGGAGTGCACCGCTCGAGATGCTGGGGGTTGTAGTTTTCGTTCCCCCCCCCGTCCCACGCTCCACTCGGCTGCCGGGACTCCTAGATGGCAAGGGAGTCAGGCAGCGGGAGGCGGGAGTGCACTCTACCGAGGGCGATGTAAGCAGGCAAAGCAGGTAGGCGTCTGGGCACAGTGGCGGCAAGAGGCTTGCAGAAGTCAAATGGTCCCCCCCCCTCGACTGGGGTGACGCGCTATTTCAGCGCCTCCTGGCGCGCTGGTGATGCGGAGTGCGCCGCTCGAGATGCTGGGGGTTGTAGTTTTCGTTCCCCCCCCGTCCCACGCTCCACTCGGCTGCCGGGACTCCTAGATGGCAAGGGAGTCAGGCAGCGGGAGGCGGGAGTGCACTCTACCGAGGGCAATGTAAGCAGGCAAAGCAGGTAGGCGTCTGGGCACAGTGGCGGCAAGAGGCTTGCAGAGGTCAAATGGTTCCCCCAATGAGTCAGGTATTCACACTACAGTAGTGAAATATGTAGAATTTGTGCAGTCACCTTACTTCTTCCAGACTAGTGAGTCTGTTTTGCTAAAGTTGCTTGTCTAGAATCACACTGTGAGTCTGTGTGCATTTGGGCAACCTTTGAGAGAGAATCATTTGGTTACTTCATGTATTTGCTGACACATAACTGCTTATATACCTATCCTGTTGTCAGGTTTTAGTAGTATTAGAAGCCAGTCATTGCTTATGCATTTGCAGAATGAGGCAGGTATTCACACTAGAGTGCAGTAGTGAAATTTGTAGAATTTGTGCAGTCACCTTACTTCTTCCAGAATAGTGAGTCTGTTTTGCTAAAGTGCAAGGAATAGTGTTGCTTTTCTAGAATTACACTGTGAGTCTGTGTGCATTTGGGCAACCCTTGTAAAAGAAGCATTTGGTTACTTCATGTATTTGTCGACACATAACTGCTGAAAACTTATACTGTTGTCAAGTTTTAGCAGTATTAGAAGCCAGTCATTGCTTATGCATTCGCAGATTGAGTCAGGTATTCATACTAGAGTGCAGTAGTGAAATATGTAGAATGTGTGCAGTCACCTTATCCCTTCCAGACTAGTGAGTCTGTTTTGCTGAAATCCAAGGAATAGTGTTGTTTGTCTAGAATCACACTGTGAGTCTGTGTGCATTTGGGCAGCCTTTGTGAGAGAAGCATTTGCTTACTTCATGTATTTGCTGACACATAACTGCTTAAAAACCTATCCTGTTGTCAAGTTTTAGTAGTATTAAAAGCCAGTCATTGCTTATGCATTCGCAGAATAAGTCAGGTATTCACACTAGAGTGAAGTAGTGAAATATGTACACTGTGTGCAGTCACCTTAACCCTTCCAGACTAGTGAGTCTGTTTTGCTGAAATCCAAGGAATAGTGTTGCATGTCTACAATCACACTGTGAGTCTGTGTGCATTTGGCCAACCATTGTGAGAAAAGCATTTGGTTACTTTATGTCTTTGCTGACACATAACTGTCTAAAACTCTATTATACTCCTTGCATTTCTCTAGTGACCCATTCAGTACCGTGTACTAATCCATTCACTGCTCCAAAACCCAACCACTTATAAATTCACCCAGGCACTCTCCTTGCAGTACTCTCATCATTCAATCAGTACGCAAGTAATCATGCAGTGATCCAGCGCTTTAGCACATGGACTGCTTCAAACTCCTATGCCTTATGCATGTAGTCCTCTAACCACCTACACAGTGGTGTTTCAGGCCTTCAATTCCCCAGTCACTGTCCATACACTCCTGCAAACACCTTGTTATCCCCCTTGCAATCCTCTAGTGACCCTTTCAAAACCATGTACTAATCTGCTCACTGTGACAAAACCCAACCACTTATAAATGCACCCTGGCACTCTCCTTGCAGTACTCTAATCAATCAGTCAGTCCCCAAGTACTCATTCAGTGATCCAGGGCCTTAACACATGGACTGCTTCAAACTCATACGCACTATGCATGTAGTCTTCTAACCACCTTCACACTTGTGTTTCAGGCGTTCAATTCCCCAGTCAGTAACTATACACTCCTGCAAACACCCTGTTACTCCCCTTGCAATCCTCTAGTGACCCTTTCAGCACCATGTACTAATCCATTCACTGCGCCAAAACCCAACCACTTTTAAATTCACCCACACACTCTCCTTGCAGTACTCTAATCATTCAGTCAGTACCCAAGTAGTCATGCAGCATACAGAACTTACAACATGAAGTGCTACAAACCTCTGTCCAATGTGCATACAGTCCTTTAATCATCTATACACTTATCTTAGACACGTTCATTTACCCAGGCAGTATCCATAGACTCCAGCAAACACCCTGTCACTGCTCCTGCACTCCTGTAGTGACCTATTCAGTACCATCTACTAATCCATTCACTGCGCCAAAACTGAACCACCCAGGCACTCTCCTTATAGTACTCTAATCATTGTTTTGGTATCCAAGGCTTCAACACATGCACTTGTACAAACTCCTGTCCACTATGCATGTAGTCGTCTAACCAGCTACACACTTGTCTTTCACATCTTTAATTACTCAGGCAGTACATATACACTCCAGCAAATACACTGTCACACCCCATGTTCTGCTCCAGTCGGCCACCCAGCATCATGTAGTAATCCAAACACTGCACCAAAACCCAAACACTTATACATTCATCCAGGAATTCTCCTTGCAGGACTCTAATCATTCAGTCAATGCCTAAGTACTCATATAATGTCCCAGGGTTTAACACAAACACTGGTACAAACCCTTCTCCATTACACATGCAGACCTCTAATCATCTGCACAGTTATCTTTACACCTTCAATTCCAATTCCAATTAGTGATTACAAAAGAAAGTGGTTAAATGGTTTTTATATATAATGTGTTTGTGTAGTAATAGAAAAGTATTATTTTTTAAATGTATTAAAATACATTTATTTATGTTTATTTTTTACAGATATTGTTTAACATCATTAAAATAAACTTATTATGCCTGAAAAATCAAGAAAGAGAAAAGGACAGAAAAAAAAAATTATTTGAAGAAAATTCAACAACAAGTATTGGATAACCAACATCATGTGGGTAAAAAGATAAAGTCTTCCGGTAAGACAACAAAATAATTTATTAAAAAACGTTCAAAGCCTAGAAACAGTGTGCAGACTGTGCAAAGTACTAAGAATGGTTCGACCAGAAAAAAATAATATGAATAAAAGCAAAGGAAACAATGGAAAATGATATTCAAAAGACAAAATGTATTGTAAAAAAAAGGCAAAATCAGTATAAAGAAATCAGAAAAATATTTTTAATAATAGAGTTGTTTTTAACTTGCTAAAAGATGTGAAAAAATATAAAAAGAGCACTATTTTATAAAAAGAAGAAGCATATTGAATCCAATGTTCAATAGACTTTTGAAATAAAAAGGACATTATTCATTTTAGTTTTAAACAGAATTCAATCACTAGATAAACCAATCTATTTTATGAAGGCCAAAAGTAAGAAGAAAAGAGTATTTAACAGAACAAATTTTTGTGATTTTTTTTGGTGAATGTAAACACAGTTCAAGTTCAGAGCCTTTCTTTAATGAAGAGAGTTATTTTCAGACCAAGTCAAGTCAATGCAAGCTTTATTCGATTAATTAAAATCATAAAAGTAATTTCATCACATATAAAATCAACAGTTCATGTATTAAAAACATTTCTTATAAAAACAATTCATATATTTACATTGGTTAGAGCATTTCATAGTTAGACTAACGAATGGTAGTTATTAGCACATGTTTAACTTCAGTTTTCTAGACTTAACACGCATAGCAGCAACCAAAAAGCTTGCGACCCCAAATATTACTCTGATGCTACTCAGGAGTTGTAGGTAGCGGAGAGCGGGAGGGACTTGTGTAAACCCCGCTTCTCTCAAAATAGGTATTAAAAACAGTTTCCTACATTCATCATAATGGCCGCAAAACATAATAAAGTGAATCAGTGTCTGTTCGGAGAAATTGTCAGAGCTACAGGGAGTAGATGTATCTGATTTTCCCCATACTAGATAATTCCCCAAGGAAACTGGATGATGTTAAGTCTAAATCTCACAAGGAGGTTACGATGGTCAGATAGGATTCCAGTTTAGGGGTGGTCTGAAGTATGTAATTAGCCCTAACACCCGGATTTTGGACCTCTATTTTCTCCCGTTCCATCACCACACGTTCCAGAAAATTGTTCTTGATCCACAGTACATTGCCCTTATTGATGGTGCTCGGGGCAAGGTATAGTTCTGGCCTCCCCAGTTTAAAAAAGATGTTTTTGATATAGGCCAACCATAGGATTTTGTTGACTTTATCCAGTGCCATACAGTCTTTGAGGATAGAATGATTTAGACTAATATCGGGATTCAGCAAGATCTTGGCCCAGTAGGTCAGAGGTGCCAGCTGTAATTGGTCACTGATGTAGCCAAGACCCACCTCGGTATGGACTGACAGTACTGGGGTTTATTGAGGGACCACTAGAAGGGATCTAAGAAACTTATTTTCCACCACCTGGAGTTTATCTTGTGGCAGATAGCCACATATGGAGGCACCATACCTTGCTATTGAGAGGCTTTTTGATTTGTAAACTGCCAGCAGTGCTTCTACTGGGCGTGATCCCAAACGTTTAGCAAAGCTCAGTAGAGCGGAAGTTGTTCTGGTGACAGCTAGGCCTTTAGCGTTTAGTTGTGGCCTCCAAGTGCCCCTTTCGTCAAATAGGATGCCCAGGTAGGTGAAAACCGGGACCCTGGAAATTTCTTCACCGTTGCATAGAAACTTTCCAAGCTTTACAGTTTTAGAACGTTTCCCGGCAACCATGATGTGCGATTTTTTGTTATTTATCTGTAGGTCCAGGGAGGACATAAATACCCCAAAATCGTCCAAGAGTCTCTGCAGCCCTACCCCGGTGTGGGCGAGCAGTACTGCGTCATCCGCGTAGAGGAGTACCGGCACCATGTACTCCCCCACACATGGGACGTCAGAAGTGGACCCTTTCAGGGTTGATTCGAGGGAATTTATATATAGGGTGAATAGGAGGGGTGCCAAGATGCACTCCTGCCTTACTCCTGGTTTTGATCTTAAGAAACTAGTGGTTCTACCCTAACTGTTGGTTCTAATAGTGGCCCGCAGATCTTGATGCAGAGCCGCTAGGTAGTTTACCAAAGGGGGGTCAATCCCTATGTTGATTAGAATTGCCCAGAGTTTGGCACGATTGACTAGATCAAAGGCCGATGATAGGTCCATAAAGGCCATATATAATAGACCCTCCTTAGCCAAGGTGTATTTGCTAATTAACATGTGGAGGTTAAGGCATTGATCGAGAGTACCCCTTTTGGCCCTGATCCCATATTGTAATTCCGAGAGGACCCTTCTCTCTTTCAGATGTTCGCCTAATCTCCGCAGAATGACTCTGCCCAAGATTTTGACGGCAGAGTCAATCAGCGAGATCGGCCTGTAACAGGCAGGTTCAGATCTTAAACCTTTTTTAAAGACGGGTATTATGGATGATGTTGCCCAAGTTGAGGGGAACCCCGAAGTTATTGTGGAGTTGAAGACGTTCGTAAGTATCTTAGTCCAAAACTCCAGGGGGGTCCTATAAAGGTCTGCGGGCACACCGTCTGGGCCCGGAGCCTTATTTTTCGTCATCTCTACAATGGCTTTTTGTACGTCCACTTCCTTGAATCGCAAAAGGGGTTCTACGCCATTTTCTGTAGGGTCCACCATTGATGTATACTCTTCTGCACTATTATATATTTTACTGAAGTGGGCTACCCATGTCTCATCGAGGATCACAGAGTCTTTCACTGAATTATTCGTACCAGAAAAGTAAGAGTGGTTAATTACAGCCCAGAGTTTAACGCTATCTTTCAGTACATCAGTTGACATGAGGTTTTCCCAAGCCTCCTCTTTTATGCATTTTTTACGGTTAGCCATAGCAAGTTTATAATTTTTTCTAAGTACGGCCACCATTTCCCTATTTCTTGTTTTTTGTTTTACAGCGTACATAAGTTCTTTATGGGCTTTTGAGCAAGGCTCATCGAACCACCTTGGTTGGTCAGGACCATCCCTCTTCTTATTACATTTCAGGTCAAGTCTCACTTGAGTGCAAATAGTGGTGAAGGAATTTATAACCTCTTTCCCATCTGCCAGATCATCTAGGCATATTGCCATGTCCTCTTTTACTTTATGCTCTAGGTCCTTAATAAAAGTCCCTGGTACCACCTTAGCCCAATTGAGCCTCCTCCCCTGGTCTTTGGGAATAAGTTTATCAAAATTACACTCCTCGTTTACCTTCTGGTTGTCTGTGTCCTCCCCCCTGTGTATGGTCAGAATCAGAGGATTGTGGTAACTAAAGACCGAGATTGTGACCTCAATGGAGGAGCACACCTGAGCTACACCAGGGGAGACGAAAATATAATCAAATACAGTCTCAGCCTCTCTACCTACAAAGGTTGGGGCCCTTTCCTCCCCTCCACTTCCCTCGACTTCATAAAGATAACTATTTGCAAGAAGTTCTCCTAGCAACTCGCATTTGGGCGAGTGTTCGAAGTGTGTGGAGATTGAGCCAGGTGGGTCTATGTTGTGTTTGGCCAGACAATTCCAAACGCAGGGGTGGATATTGAAATCTCCCATTAAGATTATATCGAATATAGCTTTTTGTGTTGACTTGTAATGTTCTAAGTAAGAAGCCACTGTATTTAGGTGCAAATTGTGTGTGTCCTTCTCTGGCGAGTTATAAAAGTTCAGAATTAAAATCTTAGGGTATTTGGGACGGCTCCATTCTAAACCTTGTAGGTTTGCTGAAAGGAACCCCAAATTTGTAAATGAGCCTGGAAGTCTAAGTGAGGTTAAAATACATAGACCACCTTTAGGTCTTCCTCCTTGGCCTGGGATGGCCTTGACTTGAAAACTACAGTAACCGTCTAAATAAAAAAGATCACTTGTGTCCCAAGTCTCTTGTAGAGCGATGATCTCATGTTGTGCCACAAAGTGTAACCATCTATCATCTTTTACTTTTTTACCCAGCCCGCCACGTTCCAACTAATTATTTTGAACGAGGAATGGGGAAGCAGTTGATTGTCAAGGACAATGTTGAACGAGTTGTCAGTTTCTATGGATAGTTGTCACTCATTTATGTCTAGACTCGATAAGGCAGAAAATCTATTTGTTAATATTAATTCAGGATTAGAGCCTGTGCCAATCTTGTCAATCGTGACTGTTTTTGCTGCCCTCAGTGATGCCTGTTGAGATTGATAGGAGTAACGTATGGTGTTGTTAACATTCAGAATAGGACAGTAAGTCATAGGGACTATAGGCCGACATGCTACAGATTTTAGAAAATTGGGTGGCGGATAGAAGTAACCCAGAGGAAGTGGCCTAATGCCCTGTCCATCTAGGTCTGAGCCGTCCCATAGCAGAGTATCCACAATATTTGATCTGTTGAAGTTGACAACTGCACAGTCTCCTGGAATGGTCTTTTTCCGTTTCCCCACCCACTCAACCCTTCTAGCCGTAATGATGCTCGAAGCAATATCAATACTCCCACTACTAAACTGTGAGCACCACCTTTTAGTTCTGTTCAGGAGTTCGTTCTCGCTTTCTACAGCACCATTTTTAAGGGATGGGATTCCTGACAGAATTACCACTAATGGAGCTGCTTGTGGAGGAAGATGTAGTGTGGGTAATTTTGGGGTACGATAAATAGGGGTATGTCGATCTTTGTGTGGGGAGCTTGAATGTATAACCTCATCAGGTAAGAGATGTCTTGTATCCCCGGTGTGGAATATGGCCTCTTATCCTGATGTCTAGGAGCTCCCGGGATAGTCTACATATCCTCACCCAAAGGGGGCTCTGTGTCCATAACCGGACTAGTCGCCCTGGTTTGGTTAACACATATGGCATTAACATCAGTGGGAATTGTAAGGTGGGACCTTACATCCTTCAGGAATTTGTCAATATTTTCACATTTCTTGACTATATTTGCGACACAAAGATTCAAGGAGTCCACAATGTCCTTGCCAATGTTCACAAGAATAGGCTCCAAATGGGATTCAATTAGTCCCTCCATCAATTCCAATACATTTGTTGGAAGCCCATAGTAGGATGTGTTGGCCACACTCCCTTTGCTGTGATTGGGGGTTTTCTTCCTTTTGGTACCCTTACTGGTCATTTTTGTGTTATCATTGAGATTTCTGGACCCCCTTGGGCTGGCTCTCTGGGAAGTGTTTACAGAGGTCTGTTGGTCCTGGGCACCTTGAGGCGGGTTAACCACAATAATGTCTGGTTCTAGAGGGATGGGGGGTGCCCTACTTGGAGAGGTCTCGACGTTTTGAGTGGGCATAGAATCAGTGTGTGAATCAAGTCCCAATTCCTTCTCTACGGTAGCAATTTGGTCGTTTAATGCCCCCACCGCAGAAGTTAAGTAAGAAATTATGGTTTCCGATTTTCGGGGCACCTTGGCCTTCTTACCTTCCCCTTCTTTGGTGTGCAATTTGCGCTTCCCCATCTGGCAGCCGAGAGGGATGGCCTGACCTGACCTCTGTTGGCCCCTGATGGCCACAGATGGCCCGCCCTCTGCCCGGGCTCAGCCCGGCTTCGCCCACGCACGTCCCGCAAGTCAGGAGAAGCATCCCCTCTATATGTGCCTCCGGGCACGAGAAAGTGATGCTGCTGGCGGCATCCCAGCAGGGGACACTGGGAAATGTAGGCAGTTTGTCCTTGCCTCGTTTCCCCCTCTCGGCGGCCGCAATAGCAACTGTGGCGGCGGGGGAGAGCGGTAGGGTGAAGGCGCGGTGCCCTGTGTCCTGCCGAGCTGCCTGGTAGGGTAAGGTTTCCAGCAATGCCCCCAGGTAAATGAGAGCCCCACTCCTCTGCTGGAGCGTCTCATCTATATGTGCCTCCGGGCGCGGGAAAGTGACACTGCTGGCGGCGTCCCAGCATCCCAGCAGGGGACACTGGGAAATGTAGGCAGTTTGTCCTTGCCTCGCTCCCCCCTCTCAGCGGCCGCGATAGCAACTGCGGCGGCGGGGGAGAATGGTATGGTGAAGGCGCGGTGTCCTGTGTCCTGCCAAGCTGCCTGGTAGCGTAAGGTTTCCATCAATGCCCCCAGGTAAATGAGAGCCCCACTCCTCTGCTGGAGCGTCTCGTCTATATGCGCCTTCGGGCGCGGGAAAGTGACACTGCTGGTGGCGTCCCGGCATCCCAGCAGGGGACGCTGGGAAATGTAGACAGTTTGTCCTTGCCTCGCTCCCCCCTCTCGGCGGCCGCGATAGCAACTGCGGCGGCGGAGGAGAGCGGTAGGGTGGAGGCGCGTAGTCCTGTGTCCTGCTGAGCTGCCTGGTAGGGTAAGGTTTCCAGCAATGTCCCCAGGTAAATGAGAGCCCCACTCCTCTGCTGGAGCATCTCGTCTATATGCGCCACCGGGCGCGGGAAGGTGACGCTGCTGGCGGAGTCCCGGCGTCCCAGCAGGTGACGCTGGGAAATGTAGGCAGTTTGTCCTTGCCTCGCTCCCCCCTCTCGGCGGCCGCGATAGCAACTGTGGCAGTGGGGGAGAGCGGTAGGGTGAAGGCGCGGTGTCCTTTGTCCTGCCGAGCTGCCTGGTAGGGTAAGGTTTCCAGCAATGCCCCAGGTAAATAGGAGCCCCACTCCTATGCTGGAGTGTCTCGTCTATATGCGCCTCCGGGCGCGGGAAAGTGACGCTGCTGGCGGAGTCCCGGTGTCCCAGCAGGGGACGCTGGGAAATGTAGGCAGTTTGTCCTTGCCTCGCTCCCCCCTCTCGGCGGCCGCGATAGCAACTGCGGCGGCAGGGGAGAGCGGTAGGGTGAAGGCGCGGTGTCCTGTGTCCTGCCGAGCTGCCTGGTAGGGTAAGATTTCCAGCAATGCCCCCAGGTAAATGAATTGCATGCAGTTGATACCAGTGGTCGAGCTGATGAGGTTAGAAATGGTTGGAATATTGAGAAAGAGAAGATGGCTCCCAGAAATGTAGAAGAAGTGATAGCTGCTGAAGTTCTAGGGAGATGTCCTAAAGCCCCAGTGTTTACTTGGGATTGCGTAGTATTTGTAGTGTACAACAGAAATCTATTGATATTTTACGCAATTTCTTATGAGAATATAGTAAAAAAGTATTAAACAAAAGATTAAGATGTTGCAAGGACTAGATCCATGCAGAGTGAGAACCAATACTGGTTTGCAAGATCATTCTCTGGCTTTTCTTTCTTGAAAAGTGATTTTCATCATTTCAGGATGTTAGCAGTACATCATTCTCAAATGCGAAAGTTAGTCAGAAGATTGTATTATACAAAATTTCCAGCACTAATTTTAAATTGGCTGAACAGTGCACTTTGGCATGGGTCAGTATCAGATGCGAAGAAGGTTTGTGATGAAATTGAGTTTTGTTACTTTGGTCCTGAACAAGATAGTGCAGAAACTGGCACATTAATAGAAGAAAATGTTGAAGAGAATGTGCAACATACTACTACAAAACATTTGGAAGAATAAATTACAAAGTTTAAGGTGATTTCAGGTGAAAGGCCAAATTATTCTTGTATTTGTTGTCGGTGAACTCACTATAAAATTCAAACTTGGACTCTTGATCTGTATTAGAAAAGTGAAAGAGAAAATAATGATAAGTGGAAGGAATTTGCAACTTATTTATTGGTAGAGAATTGTTTTGAATTGGATTCTGACCAGCGTATTTGCAAATATTGTTATAACAAATTAGATGAGAATAAAATGCCCGCTAGAGCTGTCCATAATAATCTGGAGTTGCTAACTGTTCCTCCAGAACGGATAGATTGAAATACCTATGAGTCTATTCTAATTCAATGTGTGCCCCCTTTTCAGGCTATTGTTCGTATGGAGCCTAAAACAGGTAAATTGCCTCCTACAGATTTACAGCGAGGATTAAAAGGAAGAGTTGTATGTTTACCTCTAGATTTAAAGAAAAATATTGAAACTATTGGTGCAAAGAATGTAGAAAATGAACCACTAGTTATTCTAGTTAATGGTGTTCCTACTAAGAGTAAGAACATCTGGCAAGAATTAGTAGATGTTAGGAAAGTGCGAAAGGCAACATTGTATCTGATAAAAAACACTGAGTACTATAAAAATGTGTATGTGGGAGAAGACAAAATACTTTTAGAAGATGATACTGAAATGTCAAGTGGACAAATTGAAAAAGTGGACAGGTCTAAAACTGAAGAAATCTATGAATTTTATAGTGTACATCCACTTAATTCAAAAGCGGTTGTAGGGAATTCTATTGAATTATTCCAATTGAAAAAAAGCAAGGGGGAAGTCCCATGAATGTATGGGAAAAAAGTTTAGAAGCTCGTTGTTTTCCGCGGTTGTTCCCTACAGGAAAAGGTGGACAATATAATGAATGACCTGTGCTGATTCCTGTATTTGAATATCGGACAACAAGATTGTATGCAGAAGATCCAATATTTTGACAATGTATCCTATATATATTTCATCTTTTGTTTGAGAGTGACATGTCTGGAATTTCATATGCAGTCAACCACATATTGAAAACAGGAGTACATCTTCAAAATGTTTCAGCAAAGTAATTTATGATTAAAGTACAGCAGAGAGATGATCATTTAAAATCTCAGCTAATTAATTTGATGGCATGTCAGCGTGGCACGATTGAGTATTGTTACCATCGTCATGGAGAACTTAAATGTATGCTAAAGAACTTAGGAACTCCTACGTGGTTCCTTACCCTAAGCTGTGCTGAATATGCTTGGGATGATTTACTGGAATTTCTTCGAGAGGAAAATTTGAATATAAAAAATATTGGATACAAGATACCTGGAGAAATATGCTCTTTGGATCTCGTTAATGTATGCAGATATTTCAATCATAGATCTGAAGCTATGATGTCTTTTATCTGCAATAAAAAGGCATATGCTGATATGGATCAGGGATGCACCCAAATTTGGAACTAATTCAGATGATACTGTTTTGTCTTTTTTGAAGAATATGCCACATGTGCTATACCAAAAAACCACAAGAAAACAACTTAGACAACAAGTCTTACGATTCCAAAGTCATCGATGTGGAAAAAACTGTCGGCGAAAGTACAAGTCTAAGGAAAAGTTTTATACCAAATGTCGTTTTGGATTTCCACGTCCTGCAATATCCAAAGGAAGAGTAAACAGTTTTATGTCAGCTATGAGACATACCATCACCAAAAAATCTCCAAAAAATACATACAATTTGAGAAGAAGTGAAGAATCCAGTTATTCTCTCACTGTGAAATGCTAATATGGATATTCAGTATGTTGCGGATAATTCCATTGCTGTTGACCGGTATGTGACATCCTACATTACAAAATCAGAAACGACGTAATAGAAAGTAATGTGGGAAGAAATTTCTCACGAGAATCGTTTTAGTAAGAAATTATACAGTTTCAGTTTGAAGATGTTATCCCAGCGAGGAATTGGAGCGTATGAATGCTCAGATCGGTTATTATCTGCAAGTTTATACTCAAAATATAGAAGAATCATTTGGGTGAGTCTAGGTCTTGCTGCAACGCAAAATCGAGTACTTAAATCTGTACAAGAAATCAAATACTTAGCAGAAAAACACATATTATCCAAATAGAAGTCATCATCTTGAGAACATATGTCTCTATGCAGTGCTCAAAACTACAGTTTTAAACGCAATGTTGTAGAAAACATCAATGAAGGAAAATGTGAAGTGATTGGTTCTGAAGGAAGTTTGGTGAAACAAAGGAAATGAAAATTGATTAATCACAGAAAACTAAGTTGTGACACTCTTGATAAAAGGGAATTTTACTATTTATCACGTTTTCAACTGTTCAAACAGTGGCGTACACAATTGGAATTACTTGGAGATTTTCAAAGCAATGAAGATTCCTTCAATGATTGTAAAGATACCATAGAATGTAAGTTTTTTGCAAATTATCTAAAAATGTTGAACAATGAAGTTGATCAAGAAGCCAGTCAAAGTTCTGCTCCACTGAGTCAAGATCCACTAGGACAACCAATTCTTGAAAATGAAGCAGCATTCGCCATGAATGAAGTGGAAACAACAATGCATGAGGTTCAAGAAGATATTATGGACTTAGACATTTGGAAGAACTATTAAATGCTGAACAGAAAATATATCACCAAATAAAACAACAGATTGACCATGGATTTCTTCAGAAAATGAAAGAATGCACATTCACATCATTTCAACCTATCCAAATGTAAGTCAATGGTCAAGCTGGAACAGGAAAAAGTTTCTTAATTAAAGTATTGACCAGTTATATACAGAAAACAACTGACACACATTTGTCTTGTGTTGTAACTGCTCCAACTGGGTTGGCAGCGCACAACATTAAAGGAATTACATTGCATCGTTAACTTATCCTACCTGTAGAGCATGAAAACAAATTGGACCATCAAAAGCTATCTGGAAGAGCTTGTTATGAAGTTTCAAGAGTGCTAAAGAAAATGAAACTTCTAATTATTGATGAGGTAAGCATAGTCTTAAACTTAATGCTTGCTTTTGTGCTTTTAAGAATGCAGCAGATTCCTAAAACAGAGTACAATGTCTTATTTGGAGGAAACCATGCCATCGTTTTGGGAGATCTACTGCAAATTAGTCCTGTAAAAGGACAACCAGTTTTTAAAACACTTGTGCATGAAGACACCAGAAAGCCTTTGGGTAGTTTTGGAAATGTTAATATTTAGTCATATTTTGAATAATAGGAACTCATTACAAATATGCGACATGCAAATTATGTTGATTATGGAACTATTCTTCAAGAGTAAGAATTGGATTACTGACAGAACATGGCAAAAACGCTTTGCAAAGTCAACTACTTTTGAATTTGTTTCCAAATAAAAATATAGGTCATGAGAAAATATATATGAAAACTGCAGAAAAAAAAACTATAATCTGCTTAATGCCAACACTGCACAAGTGTTCTATATTCAATGAACAACTTTTGAAGATAAAATATGAAGAAATATTAAAAATGGAAGCAATTGATAAAATAGAGCATGAAGGAATCACTATTATTTTGACAGAAAAATCGAAAACAAAATTGGATTCTTTAGAAAAATCGATATCTAAAACTGCTGGTTTAGAAAAGAATCTATATGTATGTAAAAAATGTCGGGTAATTTTAAGGCGCCATTTAGATGTAGAAAAAGGTTTACTAAATGGAGCAATGATTAAAGTTGTGGATTTTGTTAATTATCAAAATAGAGATGGAATTGAATCTTTAAAAATCAAATTTGATCAAATTGAAGAAGTAAACAAAATCGGTAGTTATTCAGTTTATTTTTTGCTTGTTAAAGATTTATATGTTCGTAGAAAACAGTTTCCACTTTCTGTGGCATATGCAGTCATTATTCATAAATCTCAAGATTTAAGTGTAGACAGTGCTTTGGAGAACATTGGAAGTACCTTGTTTAAAGATGGTATGGCATATGTTGCTTTTTCTCAAGTCAGAATTTTATCTGATTGTTTTTGATAGATTTTGATGAGAGAAAGATTATTGCAAATGCCAACTGTTAAAAGGGTATAGTAGGTTAAGAAGAGCTTATGCTCCAAATTTAGGTGAATATCTTGTGTTTGAAAAGCGTGTAATGGGTTGAAAAAGAAGATATGAGAATATCTGTACTGAAGTTATAGACAAGGAAAAAAATCAAGATAATGGTGAGAATGCAAGTAAAAAGAAAAAGGATACTATTGAAGAGATTGTTGGTTATCAGTTAGAAAATAGTTCAGGTATTAACTGTTATGCTAATGTGGTGGTCAATGTTGTTTTTTTTTCTTGAAAGTTTGCAACAGCAAGTTATGGGGAATCGTGAAAAAAGATTTTGTTCCTTGTTGCATTCTGTTTATGAAAAATGTAGGATTGATAAAAGTAAAATGCAAAGCGTTTCTGATATTCGTCATCTTTTGGATATATACAAGATGCTCAAGTAATTCTAATGTATATGGTTGCCGTATTGGAAAATGAAGAAATAGAAATTGAAAATCTTTTTGGCCTTTCTTATAAATGGGAACATCAATGTGAAAATTGTATGTTTACATGTAGCACTAACATAGATACAGAAAGATTTATATATTTGACGTTATCTGACAGTACAAAAGTGTCTTTCAACAAACTAGTTAAAGCAGCAAATCAAAACATGGAGTATAGCCAATGCAAATAAGAAATGTTATCAAGATTATTTGTACAAAGATAAGGACAATATATAATTTTAATGATACAACGTGGTAAAGCTGATGGAAGAAAATTTGAAACTTTAATTAAAGATTTTGTAGCAAGTCAAGTATCAATATCAGGAAGAACTTTTGTAGCAGTAGCAATTATTTGTCATGATGGTCCTTCAACAACATCTGGACATTACACTGTCTATTTAAAATGCAGTAAAGGATGGACATATTGGTTTTTGAACAACGTTTGCCTTGCGAATTACCACATTTGGAGAGTGCTGTATCCTGTTTTGGGGCTGATTTCAGGCCGGACTGTGTTCCGCTCTTCGCTGAGGCCGAGCTTGGTTTGTTTTCTGCTGAGACTGGGCTTGGCTCCGCTTCTCTCCTTGGCCGGGCTGGGCTCCGCCACAAGACTACACTTCCCAGCAGCCCTGAGTGTGGCGAGGACGCCACAAACGCCACCACTGAGTGCCAGGAGGCGCATAAAGCTCCGGCTGGACTCTCGTCCCATGGAACGCGCGTGGGAGAAGCCCGGGACAAGGGCGGGACTGTCTGCGGCAATCACGGGCCAGTGGAGGCCGGGCCGGGCCACCCCCCTAACTTAACCCCCACTACTTTTGCTTTCGTAAGGCTTTATACACGTTGTTGCACAACTTTCCCATATTCAAGCTCTGGGGTTGTTGTAATATTAAAGTAAAAAGTTGTTTTACACGCCAATGACTACATTGTTAGTTGCACATTAGGCCAGTTTATCACTAGAGCCTATTCGGTCCTTGAACACGAAATCGCTATCACTGAGCGACGCCTCTCCGTTGAGCTCTGAACCATAGGCGTTCTTCTTTGGGGTCATTAATACTGGTTACCTCCCCTGGCAACGTAGAGGAGCATATCAATAGGGATTTAACCAGCAAAGTGTTGGCTAGCTTGCATAGTCCAGGGGCTAGTGCCCAGGGGTATGTAGTGCAGGGACATTTAGTGTAGACAGATCTCTCGAACCCTGTACAGGTGGATATCTTAGATAGGGAACCTGTATGCACCAGTAATATAATGCCTCCCATGGGCATCTTAGCGCACCCTCAGACAACGAATATTGCAGGGACTAAAGCAGCTTCTGCCAAAAGAAGAAGAGTTGGTAGCGGCCAGAAGGGGGACGTCCAAAAACATAAAAAAACCTAAAATAAAAGTACATAAGGTGACCGAGAAAATAATAGGCTCGGGACGCCAGAGAATTCCCTGCTCTAATTAGCAAGGGATGAACCATCTGCCGGCAGCTCGGTGCTTTGAAACTTGATAGAGCTGGTATCCCCCACCCCAAATTCATTTCCATCAACAGGCCCAATACTCCAGACCTTCCCTATCGCTCAGATAGAGCAAGTAGTGAGATCACTCGTCCTCCCGCTACTCGAGAGGATAAAAGTAATATCTGAGAGGCTCCAGAGATTCGAACAAGCTTCTCTAGATAACTTTTTTTCCCTAAACACATTGATTAAACTACAGGCAAGAAATACTCAGGATTATCTTGAAACAACACAAAATCTTTTGAAAGATCCTACACCTCCACCTGTGCTGGTATCTCCACCCACTGTTGCAACCCCTGGGTCATCATCCGGAACTACATCGGAAGCTACGAATACCTAAACCCATAATGCCCAGACAGGCAGAAAATCCATGAATCTAACATTAGATAAAGAGGCTAATGAGCCTCCCAGAAACTCTTCTATGCAGGGTCGGGAAACAGAAAATAGCCAAAGTATAATAAATAGGCATCCTAATGATATATCTGTAATAGGAACAAAGATCGGTATAGAAAATCCAGCCAGTCATACCTTAAGTCATATTAATTTGCCTCCCGAATGTCTACCTTATGTAGTCGTACTAACTGGAGTTGTTCAACGTAAGGCTGGCAAAACCGAATCTTATCACAAATTGAAAAACAAAAATACTTATTGCCTGAATAAGAATAGACCGCTCCCGAGCCAAATGGATGGTCAAGTTCTATTTGTATGAAGGGTTAACTGGGTTGGCAACAGGTCTAAGGATGTTTCTGGGGACTGTATTCTCGTAAATTTTAGGGATGCACGTGTCGCGAGGTTTATATGTGACCAACAGTATGACAGAGACTGGAATGGAATCGGCACCTACGATTTGAGCCACTTCCATTTTCCACTCATCAACTCGCAACATACACAGAATCCCCAATATCCGATTTTGAGAAGGATGCAAGGTGGGGCTACCCACAATAATTTTCTAGCTTCTGCTCCTAACAGATGTCCAGATTTTTATGGGATAGAAAATGCATACTGACATGGGGAAATATGTTCCCCTATACCGGTGGCAAAAGCTGACAATAGGATTTGGATGACTGATAGTGGGTACCCACAAACTTTCAATAGTGTCCCTCTAACTAAAGTTGCTATCTGCAAGAACAGACTAACGACTAAACCAACAAATATTAAGAGCAAGAGTGGGACCCATGAGGGCGGGGGAAAATGCCATGATATTGTAACTAGGGAGGTAATGAGTGTCACTCCGGCTCCTCATGTTGACTCCCATGAAACCAGGTCGAATTCACCAGAACAAACCTCCAGGCCGAAAAATATTCCCAGGTTACAGGCCATTGCCCCGCAACCCCCGATGCCTGAGTCTACTGCGACACAGGATAGTGTATACTCTGTGCCAACATATATATCTCAGGATCTAACTCCAGCTGATCATGGCTTAAAGATTCTTAGCTGGAATATAGCGGCCATTTCCAAGAAATCAGACCAGCCCGATTGGAATAATCTGGTTAAGGCTCACAGGATTTATATTTTCCAGGAAACCTGGAGTGTGGTGCCCCATCATAAGGTCAGTTACACATCCTATTTTGTACCAGCAGTGCCTTCGCTGTCAGGGAGAGGGCGCTCCTCGGGCGGTCTCTTAATTTGGGTTAGCATCTCCCTAGGCTGCAGTATTAAGCAGATGCAATGTAATTCCCTTGATATTTTAAGGCTTTCGGTCAGGGGCGAACGGAAAGGGAGAACCCTGGAGATATTTAATATATATGCCCGAGGAACAAAAGGAGAAGCCTTATCCCCTACAGTTACACTTCT
The DNA here is from genome assembly GCF_964263255.1 of Lissotriton vulgaris. Lineage (NCBI taxonomy): Eukaryota > Metazoa > Chordata > Amphibia > Caudata > Salamandridae > Lissotriton > Lissotriton vulgaris. Next base: position 576,081,742 of record NC_141693.1, read on the forward strand.
GGAAAATGAACTCAGGCAATGTCACCACGATATGCACGTCCTGGTCGCAGGGGACTTCAATTGCACATTCAAGCCCCTTGTGGCAGAGGACGTTCTTGACATTGCCGAAGATGATGCTAAGAGGGGAATTCCTATGTTATCTATCCATCCGATAAAGAGGTGGTCGCACTTGGCCGTCCAGTTGAACTCATTAGTAAAGGAGTTCGGCTTGAGGGCCGCAAAACGGCAGGACTGTTTCAGATCCTGCCGGGACCCACACGTATAACAGGGTTAATCATTCCTCAAGGATTGACTATATCCTTCTTGACTTCAAACTCTGGCATTTTGTGCAGGATATGGAAATACATCCAACTGCCGATAGTGACCACAATTCACTTTCTCTGTGGCTGCCCATGGATGGGCCTGTGGCTAAAGATAAAATAATGTTAACATCAGAAGTGTGTCTCTCTAATTGTGAGAGGCACTTAAAATGGTGCAAAGTCGCTATAGATGATGGGAAATTTTGGGATATAGGGGCTGTTTTGTCAGTGGCACTTACTGAGCTAGACACGACTCCTGTGGACCAACATGATCCAGCCAGGGTGTCGGTAATATTCCAAGATACTATTAAAGCGTTGAGGAACCTGTTCCTAGTTCAAAGTAAAGGTGGGGTGCCGAGGGGGCCACAAAAGCCAAATGGTAATGACAGATGGTATACAAAAAATTGTAGATGGAAGAAATCTGCACTAATTAAGGCAGTAAAGAGCAAATCCAAAGCGATTATACAGCTAGCCAGGAAAGAGTATAAGGCGACCGTATCAGAAACGAAGAAGGAATGGGAGGAACAGTATTGGCAAGCAATAAAGAAGGCCAGCATTGGGAGGGATGCTGGCCGCTTTTGGAATATTATCAGAATCAAGAATAGACCAGCTTGTGATCTGATAAAGTGCAATATAACAAGCCAAATCTGGTTCGACCATTTTTCAAAACTTTACTCTAGTCCGCAGGGAGGTCAAAATGAACCCATTTCCCAAAAACCCTTAATAGCCTCGGGGGAACTTATTAGCTACCCCTTTACCGAAAAGGAAGTGGAAAATGCCATCAAGTGTATAGTACCATATAAGGCAGCAGGTCCCGATGGTATCCCCGGAGATCTTCTTCGATCTGACCCGGCCAAATGGGGAAGGTTTATTTCTATTCTAATCAATGCCATTGATAAGGCTGCCACAATCCCAGAGTTGTGGAAGGGGGCAGAGGTCGTCCCAATTTATAAGAAGGGGCGCAGAGACGACCCTGCCAATTACAGCCCAATAAGCCTGATCGACTCTACTCAAAAGGTTGTTGGGAAGGTGGTCCTAGAGAGGATCCTAATATGGGCTGATGACAATAAATTCCTTTCTTACTACCAAGCTGGATTTAGGGCTGGTACTGGGTCCACAGAACAGGTATTTAGATTGTTACTTCTTTATTGGAAGGTGGTTCTCATAGGCAAGGGCAGTCTTTACCTTGCTTTCATCGATCTAAAGACTGCCTTTGACCTGGTGCCTCGGGAACGTCTATGGGGAGTGTTGTCTGAACTGGGGATCCCTGCGAATATCCCAACTAGTGAGGCTCCACGAAGGAAATTTTGCACAGGTGAGGTGGGGTTCTCAAGGGCAGAAAACCGATAGAATTCCAGTGAATTGGGGTGTCCGCCAGGGATGCGTCCTTGCTCCCACTCTTTTTTCACTTTATCTGAATGGTGTGGTGGAGCACTTGCAGAGAGTTCCACCTGATGCACCATGCCTGGCAGGCAAACGAATTCCAACTCTCCTATTTGCTGACGATACCCTCCTCATCTCTAAACCGCCTATCGGCCTACAGAGCCTCTTAGATAATTTCCAGTCCTTTTATACCCTGAGAGGGCTTGTAATAAACTCTGATAAAACTAAGTATCTGGTACTGAATCCACCCAAAAAACTTGGGTGGCCCCCAGTCCTGAACCTTGTAACCCTGGAAAGGGTCACTGTATTCGACTACCTGGGTATACGCATTTCTGACACCATGCAGTGGAATCCACATATACAGAAAATGCTGCTAAATCACAAAAGGGTAGTGGGTGATATACTTGGGGAACATCGATCTTCAACATCTAGACCGATTGCTCCGGTCCTTGATACATATAAGTCGAAAGGAGTGAGCCCGGCCCTATGTGGAGCCGAAATCTGGGGTACAACCAACATGGATCAGCAAGTAAGATCAGAAAACAAATTCCTTAAAGAATTATTGACACTTCCCCAGACCACTCCCACAGTTCCACTGTTACTGGATCAAGGGTGTCACTCAATCAAAGATTTGGCAAAAGTTCGTACACTTCTACTGTGGGCTCGGTTGTTGCGAACAAAAGTATAATACGCAGAGGGCCTATCGGAAATTACGTCCATGACGGGGAGGCAAAAAATGAAGTGGATAAAAGATGTTAAATCCTTGCTTTATGATTTGGGCCTCAAGGATGCATGGGAAAACAGAACTGCCCCACCAAGGCAGTACTGAAGAAGCTATACTGGAGTTGGGTAATTATTAAAGGCAACTCAGATCCCAAACTAGGCAGGATAACGGATGAGTTTTTGCGGATAAAGGATGCTGCATTCTATGAACCCTTCCTAGGTATTATACAGAAGACCTATGATAGGGCCCTGTATTTCAAATTTAGAGTAGGATCATTGCCTATACGTGAATTGACTGCCCGATGGAAAGCTCCTTTTCAAACAACACCTTTCCTCCAAACTGCGAACTTAGAATAGAGTCAATTGCACATATTTTATTTGCATGCCCAGCGTATAAATCTCCCAGGAATTGTTGGCTCAAACCACTATGCAGAGATTTGGACACTAGAAACCACTCCATAGCACTGAGCATCTTTAAGTCTGATACCCGATCGTTATATGTATGTGGCTTGTCCAAGTTTTTGAGAGGTGCATGGTCCATTAGATCGAAAAGGCTAAGCAACATCCAATAATTTGCTGTGCCCCCTCATTTGCAAGCACTTTTTATTCTCTTACTGTGTTTTTATCTTTATTGACGTAACTCATGTTTTTTAATTATTGGTAATTGTTATTTAATCAATTATGTTTATCTAAATATAATCTTTTTATGATGCCAATGTACTGTCTCACGCTTTTAAGATATGTTTTTATCGCAATAAAGCTTATTTACTACTTACTACCAAATTTGTATCTAATATTTTTAAAGCCAAAGTTTTGAGAAGATAATTCAGCTTATGAGGAATATGTTAAAAATTATTAATACAATTACTATTGAACAGTTTTAGTATAAAGGATTTCAGGAATACTATTTGGCCTGAGAGGAAAAGTATATATTTCAAATAAGGAATCTTTCTTGCACATTCTCACAGCATATATTTTTAAAGAACATCATTTAAATTATATAAGAAATAAAAGTAATTGTTCATTGAATTATTATTTGAGTTCTTTCATATTCAAGTAAGAAAATTCTCCTAGAAGGAAGCATTTTATATATGTGTGATTTGTATTATATGGTATGGTATTGAGGATGCAGTGTTAATGCAATGCTCAGAAATAGTTGAGATTATTAAGAATATTTTAGATACACTTTTTTTTATAAACAATCTTGTTGATTGTTTTTTTTTTTGCCCGCTGTTATGTGATGAGTAACATTGAAATCACTGTTTGTAGTGAAATTCAATATATTCTGAGAACAGCAAAAAAGGCAAAGAAAATAATTTATACATATATAATATAATTTTAAAATTATGTTGTGTTGTAAAAAATATAATATTATATATTATAACTGTATTTTTTCTTCTCTTTCACAGATCCTAATTCTAAAATTTGAACTTTTCAGAAATTTAAATCATAAAAAACAACAGAAAAAAATGTTTTGCGTGTTTTATATCTATTACTGTGAAGGTAAGATTAAGTAAGTATTAAAATGCACAATGGGTTGTGTTTGCACACTGGTGAAGAAAGGGGGGATATACGGAGTAGATATGTATGGAATAATGCTGGGTGAGCTTTTTAAGTTACTTCATAAAGTTGCCTTGAATCCTGTCCCCGGGGGCTAGCTAACCCACCAGATATGTGCAGAAAGTGCCAGAAAGTTGCATTGCAGAGAAGTGTAAAATGGGACATAACTTCGGACCGCCTCTCTGCAACGCTTCTATATGGTATTCAATAGAGAGACTTGGTGCACTAGTAGGACCCAGGGACTTTCAGGATTAAAAGAGACCTAATTCTTCAACTTAAAACATGTCACAGAGTGTGCTTGCACATGTCACATTAGACCCCATCCCTTCCCTCCACCACTCTATAAACATAGCCTATCACTTTGCCAAAACCTAAGTACTTATAAATGTATCTTGTTATCTCTTTGCAGTACTGAAATTACTCTACTTATTACTCATATAGTTAAGGATTGGCCTAGTCACTAACCCTAGTACAAGTCAATTTCTTTATATACTATGCAGGCAGACCTGCAAGAAGCTACAGAGTATTAATACAGTATTTAAAATACCCAGTTTATACCTAAGGAGTTTTGGAATCTCTCTTTCATAGGATCCCATGTGACCTGAAAAAAAAGATTTGATTGGTTCTTAACATTTTCCATTGTATCTATTGAAGGACCGCAATCATTTTAATCAGTCTTCTCTGAGCATATAGGAGAGATAACTCTGTGTTTACCTCCTATTACTCTCATGCATTTATTCAATCTATGAAATAACAATACCTTCTTATTGCAACAGTCTGCCAACACCTAAACACTTATGGGGCAAATTAAAAGCATCCTTACCCAACAATATGTCACTTTTTGTAACATAGTGATAGCATAAGACAATCTTTCATATTTACAAGGAGAGGAAAGGCACTCTGTGTAGCTTTTCTTCTCCATGTAAATACAACTTCATCATACACACCACTTTGCGTTGAAGAGGCGTTCTATAAGTATTGCTGTGGGTTTTTGCACAGAAGACTCATAGAACAAGACACATCTCCAGATTTATCAGTAATCATAAATCTGGACATGTGTGTGAATGCTGCGCCATCCTCCAATTGGTGTAGCAAGGCACAACAAGGAGAATTGTTTTCATTTCTCCTCATTTTTTCTCTTCCAATATTTGCTGCATTTCACAGCATACATTGAAGGAGAAAAATGCCTTCACTGATAGTTTTTGTGCAGGAAGGTGTGTCTTCCCGCACAAAAACAAACTCCGCACGACACAGATATCCTTGCACCATTATGCAAGGATGCCTGTGTCACCGCATGGCTGTGGTTTAAGCAGCAGTGCAGAGGGAAGCATATACTTGCAACATATTTATGTACATATGTTGCATCTCTGTGCTTCAGAAGTACCACAGCACACTGCAGCTAAAGAGCTTACAGTGTCATGTTGAAGCACTTCCTTATACATTCACCATACACTACTAATGCATTCTTTCAATTATGCACTATGCATACATTCAACCAAACTTTCACACACTATCATACAAATATATATATTATAAAAAAAGGTTTGCAGGAGATAATGAGTACTGGTCTTTATAAGGCTATGTCATGGTTCCAACACGTGTCAACCTGGTTAGACAAAATAGGATTATCACACTATTGGGAGGAGCCTTTAGAACTAACCGTGGCATGTAGCAAGGTAGTTAAGTCATCTTTCTGGGCTTATATTAACAGCAAATTGCTACATGATTCTAATTTAGACCCTTCAACATCATCAGTTCTCCTGTTCAAATACATAGCTCAGTTTGAACCATTTCTAGATGAGGTGTGTCCGCAAACTGCAAAATCTTTGTACCTGAAATTTAGATACAGGTTTTCAGAAACAAATAATAATAAATCCAAATAGGGCAGTAACCGTGATGATAAGGATTACGATAAGTGTACGTTTTGCAAAAATGTGGTCGAGGTCAAGGAAGATAATGCACATATATTTTTTTTCTGTCCCCTATATGACACTCCAAGAAAAAATGGATTAAACCGCTCTGCAATAACTTAAATATTAGGCATTGTAGAGAGGCTGTGCGTCTATTGAGGACTGATACCACGCAAATGGTGTTTTTTGGGTATCCAGATCCTTGTATAATGTGAAGATTATTAGAGCCAAAATTGGTTTGAAACTGTAATACTATAACATGTAATTCTAGTAAATAATTGACATATTTTGCATTTGCACTTTAAATTTGCAAAGAACCCAGCGATGAATTTTTCTTCAACCTCTAAAAATTGAAATCGGTGGAGTTACCAGATATCATATATTTTGATAATTGTAATTATGAGGAGTGTGACCGAAGGATTTTATCAAGTTTAACTTGCCTATTTTTATTATTTTAAAATATTTTCATTGTATTTATTATGATAATTGGTTTTAATTGTACATTAAGGATGGATCATGATATTGTGCTTTCTAATACCTAATCAATGTATCAAAATCAACTGTTGATTAAGTGTATGATGGAAATGTTTATTTTATTTTTTTCTTTTATGTGCTTTTATGGTCTAAAAGACCGAAATAAAGTTAACCCCTTGCATGCAGGGCTCATTCCCCCGCTGTGCTGGGAAGGGGGAGCGCTCAAGTGCTCATGACGAGATCAGCTCGTCATAAGCCACAGGGGTCGTGTGCTCTTGACGAGCTGAGCTCGTCGTGACCACACCTGTTTGTGTAGAATGTTCGCACAGCAGGTGAATTAGCCCTGCGTGCGAGCGTTCCAACGGTCATGACGAGCCGTTGGAGCACCGTGGCTCATGACGAGCTGAGCTTGTCATGAGCGTTCAAGGTGTTAAATTGAATTGCATTGAATATAGCTCTTTTTTTTAACCAGAGAAGTTAGTTGTGAAAAAAACTTTTTTATGTTGTTTTTTTGTTTCATATTTTTTTGTACTTTTTGGAACGATTTTTGTTATTTTTAAAAAGAAAACAGGACGGACAAAGCAGTCAACTTCAGAAAAAAAAGTCTAAGCGATGATTTCTCTGTGCTGTGCAGATTAGATCCACAGACTGCTCTCTGTAGAGTAGTTTGTTGCACTTGATACAGTGGATCTTTAGTTGACCAAATTCTGGGCGTATGTCCGGATGTGCTGTCGATGAAGATGTAGCAGAAGTACTAGTCACTGCAGGTGTGGGTTATCTCAAAGTCTTCTACACTCCTCCCAAGCCAGGTTGATGGGGTGCAGAGTCTTGAGGTGCTTGTACATACTTGCTGTACCGCAGGAATATTTTTTGTTGGGATCGCCTCTCGAAAGAGCCCTTTCGCAAATTCTGCAGGTCACTTTTGTGGCATTTACCTTTTTTAGGCCTTTTGGAATGGAAAAAATATTCCAAACCACTGATGTAGCTCCTTCAGGGCCTGCAGGTTCAGGAACAAATTCTTCATCCGAAGAACACTCAGAATCCGGTGTTGGCTGCTGTCCTGAAGTCAATGTGTGCAGAATTCAGCAAGTAGCATAAAGCAAATTAGCCCTAAAAAGTTCTTCTCAGGTGTGAGATGTTCCTTCAAAGAAGGTCCAAGAAGAATGATTGAAATGGGTGGGGTCCTTCAATAGTTACAATAGGAAATGTTATGAACCAATCAAATCTTTTTATTTTCAGGTCACATGGGGTCCGCGCACCCTGCGCACAGGCAGCACGCACCCAACGCGACTTCGCAAAATTTCATTTAAAAGTAAAAGTATAATATTTTTATGATTAGCTTAGATAATGTCTTGCCCTAATATGTATATTAAATACATATATATATATATTCACTGAAAAAACCATAGGTTTCACACCAGTTATAGTTAGGAATTAGCATTTAAAAAACCTATTAAATTCACTGAAAAAACCATAGGTTTCACACCAGTTATAGTTAGCTGGAAATTTTACTGATATAAAACCATTGAAATTCCCACGTTATAGTTAGTCGGACTCACTATAACTTGCGCGTGCAATGCACTGCTGATGACATCACATATTACATCACTCATGACATGGTCAGTGACATCACTCATGACATCACTGATGACACCATCCAGTGAATATGTGTCTTTCTGAAAAATAAATATTAGTGAGTTATGTTTAAATATTAAAATACATATATTAGTGTTTCACTTTGTGTATAAGTGGCTACATGTGTTGATAAGTAGCTACATGCGTATGTATATGGGTTATTTGATATTTTTATTAGTTTTAGTATGAGTGTCTATATGGTTTGGTGGAGGTATTACTTAGCACATAGATGCATGAGTGACTGACTCTTTGTTTGTATGTGTTTTGAAGACAGCATATGTACAGGACTGTATGGGTGGATGAGTGTCTATATGTGTTTGTTAGTGAGTGAATGACTGTCTCACTAGTGTCTTTATCAGTAACTACATATGTTTTAATCTAGTATATATGAATATTGATGTATATAAGTGAGTATATGTGAGAGTAAGAGATTGTAAGATTTCCTGTTTAAATAAGTATGTGTTTCTATAAGTGATTGTTTAAGAGAATAAATATGTGTAATTTTCAATAGAAGTAAGGTGGAAGTGTGTGTATAACTCTATATTCAAATAAATGGTTGTTCAATAGTTTATTTGCACGTGTGAATATGTGTGTGAGTAACTTTTGGATGAATGGCGGTGTGTAACAGAATGTATAGGTGTATCTCTTCATATGATGAGTGAGTATATGTATGAGTGACTATATAGAACTGTTGGTGAATGAGTGGATGAGTATATAGATAGTGGAAGTACAGAATTGCTTGTTGTAACTGATATAGGTATGTCCATTTTTTAAAAATTTCAGTTTCTATTTTTGAATATGTGTCTCAAGGGTTACTTTACACTGAGAGGAGGTCTGTCACTGTGTCACAAGGATGGTGTCATCAGTGATGTCATGAGTGATGTCACTGACCATGTCATGAGTGATGTAATATGTGATGTCATCAGCAGTGCATTGCACGCGCAAGTTATAGTGAGTCCGACTAACTATAACGTGGGAATTTCAATGGTTTTATATCAGTAAAATTTCCAGCTAACTATAACTGGTGTGAAACCTATGGTTTTTTCAGTGAATTTAATAGGTTTTTTAAATGCTAATTCCTAACTATAACTGGTGTGAAACCTATGGTTTTTTCAGTGAATTTCATAGGTTTTTTAAATGCTAATTCCTAACTATAACCGGTGTGAAACCTATGGTTTTTTCAGTGAATTTCATAGGTTTTTTAAATGCTAATTCCTAACTATAACTGGTGTGAAACCTATGTTTTTTTCAGTGAATTTCATAGGTTTTGTTAATGCTAATTCCTAACTATAAGTTTCACTTTATAAATAAGACTGTTAGCACTCTAGTTGTTCTTTTTAACACTCTGGTACATTCTGTCATTGGGCTACAGTTGGGCTACATCTAGTTGAAATTTGGGCTACATTTACAATTTTTGGTCTCTGGTGGCCATCTTTGGGCTACATTGGGCTACTTTGGGCTACATTTGGGCTACATTTTGGCTCTAACATATATTAGGCCCAATGTAGCACAATACATATTTTTCTAAAGTTAATTTTTTTACAAACCACTTCAGAATAGGGCTACCTGTCCCTACAATTATCCCATTTTTTTTTTTTAATTTTTGGGGGGAGCGCTCCCGGAGCGCGCCTCGGGGAGCGCCCCAAAAAGCGTATTTCTGAAAAGCGCCCCGGGGCGCGCTTCGGGGAGCGTCCCGTGAGCGCCAATATCGCAAACGAAAACATGATCTTGACGTATCGCGTAGCCGCGACCGCGTAATACGCACGGCGTAAGCGCACCCGGAAGCACTCGAGCGAATACGATCGTGCAACGTAGGCGTCTGACACGCTTACGCGGCGCGCCTCGGGCCGCGCCCCGAGGCGCGTCGCGTAAGCGCGTCGGTTCATGTGACCAGAAAATAACACTTTTCATTGGTTCATAACAGTTTTGGTTTCATAATGATGAAGCCCATGGTCATGTGACCTGTAAATAACACTTTTCATTGGTTCAATAATTATTTTTTTCTAAATTTAGAGAAACCCACCCATTTCTCTCACTATTGATTTGCACTTGGAGAGAGCAAGAGGTGTTTTGTGAATTGTCTACTCATTAATTTCCTGATCTACAGCAATGGCTGCAAGGGAGTCATCCAGCAGTGATTCAGATGGATTTGTGCAAGAGGACCCTCCTCACCAGAAAACAAAGAACCACTTCATCTGGAAATTTTATGAGATCCCTGAAGGACAAAAAAAAGTTAATGCTGGTAAAGTAACCTGTAAAATATGTGGCAGTATTTATCCAGAGGCAATCCTCTAAAAAAATACAGCTTCGGAAATGCCAATTTAATTAGGCATGTCAAAAGAAAACACCCCAACAATTACTCCAGGGAGAGTGTCAGGGAGCTGGCAGAGAAGGCACGGAGAGATGGCAGCAGCACCTCCACTGGTGGAGCAACACCTTCAGGTTCAAGACATGCAAGAATGGTCCCTAACATCCAGCCGGTATTTGCAGGAATAAAATTTTTATGCAAGGACTGTGACGAACTACTCTGTTACGGGGAGCAGAGCGTTGAACTCATTGCAATAAAGAAACAGGAACACCAATGCTCTCCCCGTCCCTAAATTTTCTCATTTTTTTGCTCCTGTTGAGCATTTTTTGAATCCCTGTTTTTGTTTTTCCCCTGAAAAAAAACCCAAAAAAATATAAAATCGTTTCAAAAAGTATAAAAAAAATATAAAACAAAAAAAACAAAAAAAAAGTTCTTTTCAGAACTACCTCCAATTTATAAAAAAATGACACTTTTTTTTTTAAAAAAAGTGTCATTCTTTTTCTCAATCGTACGCTCACCGGTGCGCGTACCAGGCGCTCCCTCGGCGCAAATTTAAAAAAAAAAAATTTTGGGGCCCCGTACGGCTTTTTTATGACCCCCACATCAAACCTAGGGGGTCAGGGGGGGTGTACCCTGCCCCCTTTTGCTCATTTCCCCCTTTGATTTTTACCACCTCAATCCTACCGAGGTACAAGATGGCGGCCGCTGCGGACTGTTTCGAATGTTTACAGACACCCGAGAGCCAATCAGCTTTCCGTACGCAAGTCGCGTGGCGCGCTTTGAGCGCTCCCCTGCGCGCGTACCGGGGCGCGGCTCTAGATATATATATTTTTTTGAACCTAAATTACTCAAAATCCACTTGAGCACATATCTCGAGACATAGCAAAGGCACATCGGACTACCAGTCCCTACAATTTTGACAAATTAGGTGGAAATCCATTCAGCCGTTCGGGCTAAAAGTGACATCGACCGCCCTATGGAAATTAACATGGGGAAAACACGTTTTGGGACCCCCCTTTTATCTCGGCCCCCGCTTCACGCATCCCCCCCAAACTTTCAGGGAAGGACCGGAGCTCCACGAGGCCATTTTCAGGAAATTTTCAGGCAGATTCGTCAACCGGCGCCAAAGTTATTCCAAATAGAATTTTGAGATTTAACATTGAAAAAAATCCTAACTATAACTACCTACTGGCGACCGCCAGTAGGTAATATATATATATATATATATATATATATATATATATATATATATATATATATATATATATATAATTTTAGACATTTAAAAATGGGGAGTTGCGCGCCCACCGTTTTGAACACGTATATGACGTCGCGCGTCAGCGTGCGAGCGTCGCATAAAGTAATGGGCATGTGTCGTGTATGCCCCCATCCAACACCCTATGTGGATCCTACACAACATTACTAAAACGGCGGCTAGGTTCCACACCGTGATCGAGAAAGGTACGCTTTGTGTGCGCGACTTAAAAAAAAATGAAAAAAAGCAATAAAGAAAATATTATAAATATATTAAAATAAAAATATAAAACAAAAAAACAATATTTGAGTTTCAATATTTTAAAAAACATTTTTCTTTCCATTTATATTGAAAAAATATACTGTAATTTAAAAAAATAAAATATGTAAAAATAAACAGTTGAAAAACTATAGTAAATCAGTATAAAAAAATAAATATAACTATTATTGCATTTAAAAATTAGCATTTCAAAAACCTTTGAACTTCACTGAAAAAACCATAGGTTTCAAACATGTTATAGTTAGGAATAAGCATTTAAAAAACCTTAGAAATTCACTGAAAAAACCATAGGTTTCAGGGGTGTTATAGTTAACTGGACATTTCACTCATACGAAGCCATTGAAATGCCTCTGTTATAGTTAGTTCTACTTACTTTAACTATTGCGCCCGCAATCCACTGCTGATGATGTCAAATATTACATCATTCATGACATCGTCAGTGACATCACTGATGATATCACTAATGACATCTCAAATGACATCAATGATGACATCATCCATGTGACAATCTGATACACCTTACCACACAGTAGTATAACCTTTAATCACTCAGTATAAAATACAAAGTACCATTTTTTAAACCATTGACACACCAATACAAGTTTCTAAATACCTACTCAGAGATTCCTAGGTCTACACACACATCTAAATTAATTCATACAAAATGTTACAAATCAATAGAACACTATCAAATGCAGTTATACACCTATATCAACATTGACACACCAGCACACATCCTATTCACTTATACAGTCATCCTCCTCACTTATGTAAACTATTGATCACACTTACATTTACTTAGCTACACACTTATACAAACACTACTTCATTTATTTATACAGATAGTAACTCATATTTAGTGTCTTATAAAGTAGCTATTACAAGTATACAGTCATTTGCACAATCACTGACTCTTATATATAGTTTTTTACATGCAATACCTCTGTCACATACACTGCCTTTTATTTTTTCTACTTCATTGCACATGTATCACTAAGAGATATATTTGCTCATCAACAGTCATAAACATACTCACTCGCCCAAAACAACTGTTTCCACATGTACTCTTAAACTCATATACCTGGTGAATCATCCATTCACACATCTTTGTACAGTCACACCCAACCCACCCAATCACACACACATTCACTGTCCCATACACATACTCACCTAACTAATCAATATCTGATATATACTTTCATGTAGCTAGTAAAAACACTATAAATTAGTCACTTAAACAGTCAATCACACTGCTACTAAATCCTCTATCTAGATATTTATATATCCTCTCATTCTTCAATGCAGATTGCTATATATATAATACATATTTAAATATCGAACCAAATCACATTCACTGAATGATGTCATCAGTGATGTCATCAGTCATGTCATTTTAGATGTCCTCAATATGGTCATTAGTGATGTCACTGACCATGTCATGAATTATGTAATATGTGACATCATAAGCAGTGGATTGCAGGCGCGCAAGTTATAGTTAGTAGAACTAATTATAACAGAGAAATTTCAATGGTTTTGTATGAGCAAATGTCCAGCTAACTATAATACCCTGGAAACCTATATTTTTTCACTTTATATATAGAATCAAGAATGTTATCCTATGGAAGGAAATTCACTTAGCAAGTAAGTAGCATTAACATTACTTTTTCTTACTCAGTGGTGGCTCCTGGATCCAGGACGGGTGCATCTCCTGTAAACAGTAGAAAGAATGTGTTTAAGTCAAACAGGCGATTTTTAAAGAATATTTTTAGCTTGTGAAAATAGACACTTAGAAACTTTTCTGGTGAGTAAATCGGAATTCGCACTTCTGCTGATTTTATAGAAATTTTATGAAGTTCAAAAACTTCAAGTGAAACCACTCAATGTTAGCCTATGAAAGGAAATTCAAGTTACTGGTAAGTATTGTTAGAATTACTTTTCAGGATCAGTCCTGGGCTCAATGATGCCGCACTGAGGTCTCTGATTTACTTACCTGATAACATGTAAGTACATCAGAATTCGTTATTCGGCTGATTTGAGGTGAATATTTTAAAGTTCCAAAACTCCACACTTAGAAAAATTTCCAAGTGAAACCACTCAATGTTACCCTATGGAAGGAAATTCACTTAGCAGGTAAGTAGTGTCATCATTACTTTTTCTTGCTCAGTGGTGGATCCTGCATCCAGAGCTGTTGCATTTCCTGTAAACAGTTGAAAGAATGCGTTTAAGTCATATAGGCGATTTTTAAGGAATATTTTTAGTTTGTAAAAATAGACACTTAGACACTTATCTGGTGAAAACCAGACAATGGATTTCTATTGAAGGAAATACAAGTTCTGTTAAGAATGGTTAGAATTACTTTTCAGGGTCAGTGCTGAGCTAAAAGAAGCAGCACTGAGGTCACTCCTGATAACAGGTGAGTAAATCGGAATTCGTAGTTTGGCTGATTTTAGAGGAGTATTTGCACAATGGTGAAGGAAGGGGGCGGGGCCTGAGATGACATGTGTGCAAACACTCCCTGTGGCGTGTTTTAAGTTGCGGGATTAATTTCCCTCGAATCCTTAGGTCCCCGGGGTGCCAGGTACCTCTAGTATGTGACGCAGTAACGCAGCTCTGTGGCGCTTACTAAAGACACCTGGTGGGCTAGTTAGTTGGCCCCAGGGACCCTCAGTATTGACAAGGAATTAATTCCACAACTTAAGCTGCGCCACAGAGTATGTTTGCCACCTCGAGCCTAACCAGGCCGGCTTCAGGCCGGCCCACTCCACTGAGGCCGTCATCCTAGCAGTCCTAGACACACTGAGGAGGAATGCCGATGCGGGGATCTGTCGGCCGCTTTCAACATCCACCGTGTCGGACAGGCAGGCATCCAGGGTCCCGCCCTTAAATGGATTGAGTCCTTCCTCACTGGAAGAACATAAGCCGTCCGCCTCGGTCAATACACAGTGGACGAAACTCCTACGACCTGTGGAGTTCCCCAAGGCTCCTCCCTCTCGCCCCTATCGTTCAACCTTTACCTCCGGCCCTTGATTCACTCACTTCAGAACTGGGACATCACAGTGTACAACTACGCTGATGACTTGCAGATCGTCTTCCCACTCCACTCCCCTAATGCCGTCAGCAACTTCCAAGCCGCCATGATCCACATCCAACAGTGGATGAATTACAACCAACTAAAATTAAATCCATGGAAAACTGAGCTTCTCCTCCCTGGATCCAGCCCTGCCCACTGGGGCCCGCAGTTCTGGCCCGTTGAGCTAGGCCCCCCCAGTCCTGGTTAAATCGGTGAAAAGTCTGGGTGTGATCATCGATGCCGATCTCTCCCTTAAAGCCCAAGTGAGCGCTGTGACCTCCTCTTGTATCAACCAGCTCCGGAAAATCCATAAAGTCAGCCGCATACTGCCTCATGCCGCACTGGTCCAGGTTATCCTCTCCCTGGTACTATCCCGCCTGGACTTCTCCAACTCCCTGTACTACGGACTTCCGCAATCTTTGTCACGTCGCCTCCAGGTAGTACAAAACAAGGCGGCCAGCCTCATCTACAAAACTACCAAGTGGCAATCGGCAAAACCCTTGCTCCATAGACTCCACTGGTTGCCCATGGAACAAAGGGCGGCCTTCAAACTGGGTTGCCTCACGTTCAAAGCCCTCAACTGCACCAGCCCTGTTTTCCTTAACACACTCATCACCCCACACCGACCTACGCGCAACCTCTGATCAGCCCATCTCCATCTGTTAGTCGCCCCCAAAGTCAAAACCAAGAAATTCGGTGGCCGTCGCTTTGCCCACCTAGCCCTTGCTTTCTGGAACCCTCTCCCTCTCTCCATCAAGTCCAGCCTTACCCTTCTTCATTTCAGAAAACTGCTCAAAACCCTCCTCTTCCCCTTATCAGGCTAACTCTGCCTCCCCAGACCTTACACTCACTCACTCTGTCATTCATTGCCAGGAAACCTCTGGTTGTCAGTGCGCTATATAAGTTTCACTTAACATAACATAACATAACATCCTTTATTGCTTTCATACCCATTTCTACCATTAACTGGAAAAAGGTTGAAAGCACAAGAAGTTGCAAAAATAGGCTATGTCCCAGAAAAATGCCGGAACTGTGTAAAATATTTTAGTTTGCTGACAAAAGTCTGCTTGTCCCTGAAAGCTGGGAAGGTGCGGATTTCAGCACCACAACCCCTTTTTGATACCATTTACAGGGAAAAAACAGATGCTTTCATCTGTAGCTTTTTTTCCCATTTAAAAAAAAAAAGAAAATTAGCTGTATTTTGGCTAATTTCTGGGTCCCCTCCAAAGTAATCCCTAAACACTGGGTACCTTTAGAATCCCATGATGTTGGAAAAAGAGGATGCAAATTTGGCTTAGATACCTCATGTGGTCAAAAAGTTATAGGGGCTTAAGCGCAAACTACCCCAAAAGTAAAAAAAAGTATTAGCACAGGGTTGTGGATAGGCCTAGCAGCGAAGGGGTTGAAAAAAGATATGCAATACAGACAATGATATGTATTTGCATATGTGGAGTAGACCACACCTGCTGTATCTCATTTGGAAGTAGCATGTTCCTTCTAGAATTTGCTGAGAACTTTTTACCTACTGGTGCCACTGGGTTGCTGGGTACACTGAATTAATACTGTACTAGGGGAAGGGTGTCAAAGAGACAGAACATTTTTATAAAAGTTGACGAGTGATGTAACAATGAAAGCAATGGCACATTTTTATTTCCAACTCAGGACTATATAATAAACTGTTGTGTATCCCCTCTACATTTAAATGTTTAACTGGAAACAATCATCTTTAATTCACATTTCGCCAGATCAAGAATATGATAGCCAAGGGCAAGAAGGAGGGCGCTCCGGGCCCTAACAGGTTTCCACCAATTCTATTCAAAATGGACCTGAAATACTGGGCTTCCACTCTACTACCTCGGTATGGCCAAATAGCAGGAGGAGTCATAATCCCAGACTCCTGGATGGGGTCAATCATATCCCCAATATACCAGAAAGGGGATAAGAACTTAGCAAAGAGTTATAGGCTTGTGGCCTTAACTGACATTGGCGCAAAATATTACGCTGGCCTCCTTCTGGACGACCTTATTGCCTGGGCTGAAGAAGAATCAATTATACCAATCAACCAAACAGGCTTCTGCAAGGGCATGGGGACAACCACTAATGTGCTTGCATTATCACTACTGATAGACTGGGCTAAAACCGCGAAACTTCCCCAATTCATGTGTTTTATTGCCTATTCGTCAGCCTTTGACAAAATCAATAGAAGCAAACTCTGGCACAAATTCAAGGAAATGAAGATACCATCTGCTCTCCTAAACCAGCTAATATTGCTTCATACAAATACTTGGGTCCGAGTAAACTAGGGGATGGAAAGTACCTGTCCAGGAAAATCCCAACAACCATGGGGCTTAAATAGGGGTGTGTCCTGGCACCAATGCTCTTCAACTTATTTATGTCTTATCTTTTGTCAGAACTGGACATCTGCAATTCTCATCCGCCAAAGCTGGGAGGGTTTTTACTTTCCAACCTCCTGTACACAGACGATCTCATACCGGTTCGCCAGACCCCTATTAGTCTCCAACACTTATTGGACACAACTAGTTGATATTCAATATTTTTTGGATTAACCATTAATCATGACATAACGAAGGTTATGAGGATACATCCAAAGAAGGAACCCCCTAAATACTGATGGCATACAGCAGATTCACCAATCAGAGTAGTTGACCAATATAAGTATTTAGGAGTGATGATGGATAATAAGGAGAATTTCAATTTACAAAAAGAGGCAATCAAAAGAAGAGGCAACTTGATGGCAGTAGCCATATAATTGATCAAACAGAAAACTGCTGGCCCTAGCCTTATCCCACTGCTACATGTCTGGCAAGCAAAACGTATTCCGGCAATCACTTATGGGAGTGAGTATCTGAGAGGAAATGATGCAGTTACTTTGGATAGAACTGTCTATAGAGCTGCTAGGATAATCTTTAATTTACCAAAGTATGTTTTGCCAGCCCAAATAAGACTAGAATTCGGCATGGAAAGTAAAAAAATAGCACACATACGAGCCTATGCTAAGAGCTGGTACAGGATTTAAAAATCTGAAGAAGGCACACTGAACTCACATTTATGGAATGAAATACATCTACGGATAAGTGTGAAGCAAGGTCCTATTTGACAGCATCAATAGATCGTCTGGGACTTAAGAACTTTGGGCAGCCTCAAGGTCCTACCATTGTTTTAAACAAATTGTAAACAAGACAGTGAAAGGGATATCACTAGTAGAAGACAAGGCGATTCTTACAGAAAGAGCCCAAGGATGGTTTGTGGTCCACAGCTATGACAAGTACTCTCCACAATCATACTTAGCACGTGTTTTAATAGAAAAAAGAAAGAAAAATACCTTCACTTTCGATTGGGTATTTTACCATTTTTACTGCATCTTTCCCTGTGGAAATGACTCCAGGGATAGTCAATATACCGCCTATGTGAGGATGCCAATGAAAGTGATATAAACCTATTATGTATCTGCAGAAACGTACAGGCCGAATGGTGACAGTTACGGGAACCGCTCTTTGTAAGTAAGCGGATAAGAACCTGCAGACAAGCTGTGAAAGCATGTTTCGGAGGTGGAGATGTACAGCTAGAGTGTTGCTTTGTTCAATTCATGGAAGTGGCAGGGGCAAAAGCTCTTTCGTCAAACGACCTGCTCGCTTTAATCTTTGCATCTCATAGCCCCTTAAAGCATTACATTAAAGCGAAAATGACATTTTCTGGTCACTCAACACCCGGATGATACATGCTTAAGGAGAAAAGCGAACAACAATTTTCCATCGTTGCTGTTAAGAACCTACGGATGATGGAACAGTCCCTCTCTCTTTGAGACATTTTGCCTTGTTTTTTTAAACTTATGGTCTGTGCAAACAATTATTGACAACTGCTCTACGCATGTTAATACAATACATGACAGTTTTTATATGTTCTTTTTAAAAAACAATATATATATATAAATATAGTGCCCATTTCACCATAAATGATGTGAATGCTGGTACAGTGAGCAGCAAACTTCAAACACCCAGTGGTGTCCCAACCTCTGCTGGCATCGAGAGGAGCTTTATTTTCCGGCAGGGTCCGCAGGAAGCAGAGATGATAAAATGTCACCAGTACCTCTTCAAGCAGCATACAGCTGCTCCTTTTCTCCCCGAATGGCCACACACTACAGTGAGTAACTGGACCCTCCAGGGGGGCGACATGCTGTGCTTTCTTCCACTCTTCCACTTGGCGCAGGTTGTGCACGTAGCTCCAGACCGAAAGGGCGTGCCGGAAAAAGCGGTGCCTGCAAACCGCCTCAAACATCCACTCCAATCCCACTCAAAGAATGGGGCCGACACATGCTCCGAGGTATAGGTAAGATTTATTCGCTTCTTTCAGGCCAAGGTCAAAAAGTCCTGTCAAATAAGGTGAAACGCTGGGCAGACGCGTTTCAGCCTGTCAGCTTTCCTCAGTGCCCATTTCACCATAAATGATGTTACACCTGGAGGGCTCAATTTAAAGATGAAGTCATTGTGTGCTAATTGGTGCAAACAGTGTTGCCCGCCCTCCACTACCTCCAGCCTTAGCAATTTTGCGTCACTCCATGCGGGGTTTTGTGCTCTCCTCGCTGGTGAATGCTGGTACAGTGAGCAGCAAACTTCAAACACCCAGTGGTGTCCCAATATATATATCCACAAGACAATTCCTCACTCCACAGAAAGAGAAACCAGGGGGACACACCGGGGAGCCAAGGAGGAAATCTTTATTGCAGCGTGGCAGGCATGACGCGTTTCGTCTTAAGTGACTTTTTCAAATGCCAAACACCAGAAACTGACACCTGCCGGCATTCAAAGATCCATCTCACTCCCATTGGTGGAGCCCAGCAGAGTCCACCAATAGCGTGAACACCTCTTTGTAGTCCCCCTTTGACGGACTCCAACTCCCAGCATGCACCATCTCGGCTTGCTGGTAAGTGTTTCAGCTGTTGAACCCCTGTAACTCATGGTGAGTGCTGGCGATCAGAGAAATGACGAGTGTAGGTGCAGATTAAAATGACAAGTGTCCTCGTAGCACAAAGACCCCTCCCGGGTCCCCTTAGACGTCTCACCGCATAAATGAAGGTCCATATGAATCCTGAGACTCTGCAACAATGTCCAGGTCTCACCGTGTAGTCACGGACTACGTTGTCAGCAGTGTGCGCATAGTTCCTTCATGCGGGGCCAGAGCTTTCCAATACCTTGTATTCCAAGAAAAGCCGTGAGGCGGGTGCCCTTGTAGCTCCGGTCACAGATGAGACGGGACCCCCTAGCGCGCTCAGGGCATATCGCGCACAATATCCACAAGACAATTCCTCACTCCACAGAAAGAGAAACCAGGGGGACACACCGGGGAGCCAAGGAGGAAATCTTTATTGCAGCGTGGCAGGCAGGACGCGTTTCGTCTTAAGTGACTTTTTCAAATGCCAAACACCAGAAACTGACACCTACCGGCATTCAAACGATCCATCTCACTCCCATTGGTGGGAGGCCAGCAGAGTCCACCAATAGCGTGAACACCTCTTTGTAGTCCCCCTTTGACGGACTCCAACTCCCAGCATGCACCGTCTCGGCTTGCTGGTAAGTGTTTCGGCTGTTGAACTCCTGTAACTCATGGTGAGTGCTGGCGATCAGAGAAATGACGAGTGTAGGTGCAGATTAAAATGACAAGTGTCCTCGTAGCACAAAGACCCCTCCCGGGCCCCCCTAGACGTCTCACCGCATAAATGAAGGTCCATATGAATCCTGAGACTCTGCAACAATGTCCAGGTCTCACCGTGTAGTCACGGACTATGTTGTCAGCAGTGTGCGCATAGTTCCTTCATGCGTTATATAGGTTTCACACCAGTTATAGTTAGCTGGAAATTTTGCTGACATAAAACCATAGAAATTCCAACGTTATAGTTAGTTGGACTCACTATAACAAGAGCGCCTGCAATGCACTGCTGATGACGTCACATATTACATCACTCATGACATCGTCAGTGACATCACTCATGACATCACTGATGACACCAGCCAGTGAATGTGTGTCTTTATGAAAAATCAATATGTTTTATATATGTATTTGTAAAGGTTGATGGAAGAATAAATGGTTAAATAAGTGTGTATATGGATGTTTTAAAAAACAAAAATGATTGGTTAACTGCCTTATTAAGTGTATCTTATTGAATACATATATTAGCGAGTAACTTTTAAATATTGAAATATATGTATCAGTGTTTCACTTTGTGTATAAGTGGCTGCATGGGTTGGTGACTGACTCACTGTTTGTATGTGTTTTTAAGACAGCATATGTGCAGGACTGTATGGGTGGATGAGTGTGCATATGTGTGTGTTAGTGAGTGAATGACTGTCTCTCTTTTGTCTTTATTAGTAACAACATATATTTTAATCTAGTGTATGTGAGTTTTGATATATATAAGTGAGTATATGTGAGAGTAAGAGATTGTAAGAGTTCCTGTTTAAATAAGTATGTGTTTCTATAAGTGATTGTTTAAGAGAGTAAGTATGTGTAAGTTTCCTTAGAAGTAAGGAGGTAGTGTGTGTATAGTTGTATATGCAAATAAATGGATGTTCAATGGTTTATTTGCATGTGTGAGTATGTGTGTGAGTAACTTTAGGATGACTGTCGCTGTATAACAGGATGTATGGATGTATCACTACATATGATGAGTATATATATGAGTGACTAAATAGAAATGTTGGTGAATGAGTGGATGTGTATATAGATGGTGGAATTACTGAAATGGTTGTTGTAACTGGTATGGGTATCTCCATTTTTTTGAAAATGTTAGTTTCTATTTTTGAATATGTGTTTCAAGGGTTACATTACACTAAAAGGAGGCCTGTCACTCTGTCACAAGGATGGTGTAATAAGTGATGTCATGAGTGATGTCACTGATGATGTCATGAGTGATGTAATATGTGATGTCATCAGCAGTGCATTGTAGGCGCGCTTGTTATAGTGAGTCCAACTAACTATAACGTTGGAATTTCTATTGTTTTATGTCAGTAAAATATCCAGCTAACTATAACTGGTGTGAAACCTATGGCTTTTTCAGTGCATTTAATAGGTTTTTTAAATGCTAATTCCTAACTATAACTGGTGTGAAACCTCTGGTTTTTTCAGTGAATTTCATAGGTTTTTTAAATGCTAATTCCTACATATATATAGGGCCTCAAACCTATGAAATGTAATATTTTTTATAATGAATCCTATATTATATATTTATATAATACTATTTTTTTTGCCCTGGTGCGCTCCAGGTGCGCGCCCCGGTGAGCGCACCGGAAAGCGCAGTTTTCCGGCACGGCCCGGGGCGCGCAACGGTGAGCGTCCCATTAGCGCTATTGCCACGAACGAAAACATCATCGGGACGTATCGCCTAGCCGCGTCCACATGATACGCATGGCGTAAGCGCACCCGGAAGCACT
The DNA here is from genome assembly GCF_964263255.1 of Lissotriton vulgaris. NCBI lineage: Eukaryota > Metazoa > Chordata > Amphibia > Caudata > Salamandridae > Lissotriton > Lissotriton vulgaris. The sequence continues at coordinate 576,104,083 of NC_141693.1, forward strand.
CGAGCGAATACGATCGCATAACGTAAGCATCTGACGCGCTTACGCGACGCGCCCCGGGGCGCACCCAGGGGCGCGTCGCGTAAGCGCGTCAGGTCATGTGACCTGAAAATAACACTTTATATTGGTGCAGAACAGTTTTTGGTTTCCAAATGATGAAAGCCCGGGTCATGTGACCTGAAAATAACACTTTTCATTGGTTCAGGACAGTTTTTTTTCCTTATTCTGACTTTGTTCTTTGACTGAAGAAGACCTGTTTGGAGATCTTTGAGTAATATTTTGTACTTTAAAATGGCTGCAGTAGCAGCAGCAGCTGGAGCATATGCACCACCAGCACCACCACCACCAAGAGGACCACCACAACATCACATTGGTGGTCAAGAAGAAAAGGAGGAGGAGGAGGAGGGGAGGAGGTGGCTGCCAGAAGACAATTACCCATATAGGCCAAAGCAGCACATTGTATGGGAGTTTTTTTCCATCCCAGAGGGCAAGAAGAAAATGAATGCGCCAAAGGTGACTTGCCAAATCTGTGGCATTGAACTTTCAAGGGGGAACCCTAATAAGAAATATTCATTTGGCAATAACACCATGATTTGGCACATGCAGCGCAAGCATCCCAACAACTATGCTGCCGCAGAGGTGAGAGAACTGACCAGTAACCCTCCCCAATATTCACCCAGCACCTCCAAAAGAAAGCAACCCACTCCATCGGGACCAGAGACAAGGGAGATGGTCCCAAACATTCAACCAAAGTTTGGGCAATACAAGATCACTTGTATTTTTTGTGGTAAGACCATCACCTATGGTGAGCAAAGCATAACGTTCATCAACCGTGCTGGTGACAACCACAAATACCCCAAAAATCCATAATTTTTTCCTGATTTTTTTTTGCTCCAGTTGAGCGGTTTTCAATTCCCTGTTTTTTGTTTCTCCCCATAAAAATAACAAAAAAAATATAAAATAGTTCATAAAACAACAAAAAGAAGAAAAAATCCAGTTCTTTTTAGAACTACCTCCAAATTATAAAAAAAGGCTACATTTTTTAAAAACTCTATCATTCTTTTTTCCCCATGGTACGCTCCCCGGTGCGCTCCCCGGTGTGCGTACCGGGCGCTCCCCCCGCGCAAATCGAAAAAAAAATGTTTTTTGCCCCGCGGGCCTTTTTATAGCCCCCACATCAAACCGAGGGGGTCAGGGGGGTCTACTCTGCCCCCTTATGGTCATTTCCCCCTTTGTTTTGCCACCTCTTGTGTCTCGATCCTACCGAGACACAAGATGGCGGCCGCTCCGGACAGTTTGGAATGCGTAGCTCGCTGGTTAGCGCCCCTGTGCGCGTACCGGGGCGCGCTTACAGATATATATATTTTTTTTAACCTAAATTACTCAAAATCCACTGGAGCACATATCTTGAGACATAGCAAAGGCACATCGGGCTACCAGTCCCTACAATTTTGACAGGTTTGGTGGAAATCCATTAAAAGTGAGGGCTAAAAGCGAGGTCGACCGCCCTCTGGAAATGAACATGGGGAAAACACGTTTTGGGACCCCCCTTTTTTCTCAGCCCCCGCTTGACGAATCCCCCCCAAACTTTCAGGGAAAGACCGGAGCGCCGCGAGGCAAATTTGAGGAGATTTTCAGGCAGATTCCTCAACCGGCGCCAAAGTTATTCACAATAGAATGTTGCAATTTTCTATTGAAAATAATGCTAACTATAACTACCTAATGGCGACCGCCAGTAGGTTATTACCTACTGGCGGTCGCCAGAAGGTAGTTATAGTTAGGATTTTTTTCAATGTTAAATCTCAAAATTCTATTTGGAATAACTTTGGCACCGGTTGACGAATCTGCCTGAAAATTTCCTGAAAATGGCCTCGTCGAGCTCCGGTTCTTCCTTGAAAGTTTGGGGGGGATACGTCAAGCGGGGGCCGAGATAAAAGGGGGGTCCCAAAACGCGTTTTCCCCATGTTAATTTCCATAGGGCGGTCGATTTCACTTTTAGCCCGAACGGCTGAATGGATTTCCATCAAACTTGGCAAAATTGTAGGGACTGGTAGCCCGATGTGCCTTTGCTATGTCTCAAGATATGTGCTCCAGTGGATTTTGAGTAATTTAGGTTCAAAAAAATATATATATCTATAGGCGCTCTCCGGTGCGCGCACCGGAGAGCGCTCCAGGCGCGCCACGCGACTTGCGCGCAGAAAGCTGATTGGCTCTCAGTTGTCTGTAAACATTCTAAACAGTCCGGAGCGGCCGCCATCTTGTGTCTCGGTAGGATCGAGACACGAGAGGTGGCCAAAACAAAGGGGGAAATGACCATAAGGGGGCAGAGTAGACACTCCCTGTACCCCTAGGTTTGATGTGGGGGCCATTAAAAGGCCCCGCGGGGTCTCACCCTTTTTTTTTTTTTTCGATTTTCGCGGGGGAAGCGCCCGGTACGCGCACCGGGAGTGTATCAAGGAGGGTACTATGGAAAAATAATCACTTCAAAAAATTATATGTTTATTAATTGTTTTTTTTTTTTTTTTATGTAAGTACCTACATGTAGGTACCAATGAAGAGACTTAAATTTAATGTACACCATCTCCTTTGTAGACATCTTGCATGTTGTTATTGTATTTTTTGTGGTATATGGAATTCATAACATAGTCTGTCTGGAAAGCAGAAACAGATCTTTTAAGCACTCCCTGAGAATTTCTAGGGGATCATGAGTAGTCTATCCTGCTCCCGTATGAAAATGAGGTGTACAATATTCATAGGAGATAATATAGTGGGAGAAAGGTAGTAACTATGAGTAAACTTACTATGTTACAGAAAAATAGTTGAACAGTATACTATAAGTCTCACTTTATATTTTAAACATTTTTGGTAATACTTTATGAATTACATATAAAAATGAATATTGTCTCAAACAATTTAAAATTATTAAATATAAATTTATTCCTCTGATTCTTTTTCATAATTTAATAAAATTTCTAACATAATATTGTCCGGAATTTCCTCATAATTATAAGTACATGATTCCATTTCTTCCAAACATTCTATTAACTGTTCATCCAAAGAGTCATCCATGAAATCTACTTCATCTTTTTGCTCTTCTGGTTTTTCCACCTTTATTTTGATAGAAGTAACATTTGCTTGATTTTCTCCTTCCATTTTCTTTCCGAAAATTGCATACAAATTAACTATATTAGTAGAGTTAGGGTACTGTATACCAGAGAAGCCTAACTCAATCCATAACTATTACAGAGAAGTCTATCTCAATCTATAACTATTACAGAGGGATAGTATATAACTAACAGAATATTTTTTCAGAAATTAACTTAAAGTGTACAATATACTTCCATAATAACAATTTACCTTGGAGAAATCAGTTGAAGTTGTCAGTGTAATTTGTTCTCAAAAGTACTTCTGGAAGCAGTAGTCAAAATGGCTGTGTTTCCCTCTCTTCTTTTATATATATTCTTGTACTTAACCAATGAAACGTCAGGAAATAATCGTAGAAAATGAAAGAAACTTTTTAATTGGTTGTAAATTCTAACATTTCATATGTGTTTTTGTCATGTAATTTACCTCAGGATATTTAGACAGGCCTGTAGCCTAAATGTCTCAATGGAATTCCACCAAGTTTGGGTAAATGGTAGGGACTGCTATGTAGTAGGGCCTATTCTATATTTGATGAAAGTGTCTCCAGTGGTTTTTTTGTAAATTGCTTTCCCACCTTTTTTTATCGAGCGCTTACCGGTGCGCGCTCCTTTACGCGCACCGGCAGCGTTACGGGAGTCCTCCATTTTGTGTTTCTGTACAATCGAGACACAAGATGGAGGGTAAACAATGTTCGGTATGGGTAGAAGGGGGCACGGTAGAGACTTCTTGACCCTCTAGGTTTTCTGAGGGGGGCTTAGGAGGCTCATAAACGTAAAAAAAAAAAAAATTCTTACATTTTCCACGGGGGGAGCGCTCGGTACGCGCACCGTTAAGCGTACCGGAAAGCGTACTTTGGTGAAAAATAGTGGATAAAGTTAGAAAAAGATAAACGTTTTGAATGATCAGAGGTAGGGTAGCTCTGAAAAGAGCTTTTGGGTTGTGTGGTTGATTTAGGTACCTACAAGTAGGTTCCAATGCACATTCTTAAATTCAGGAGGAATATTCTATTCCCTTCATCTGAGAAGTGCACACCATCTCCTCTGTAGATGTCTTGCATGTTGTAACGCAAGTTATTATTGTATATTGAACCCATTCCATAGTCTCTCATGTAAGCAGAAACAGATTTATTCACATGTTTCCGTGCTTTCTCAAATTGTGGACAAAATTGGTTGGACCAGTTCCATTTCTGTCTTTGGCATATATTGGAATATACCAAGGCAGTTTGTGGAAAAAGTGTCATTAATTGATCAAAGGTGTCCTTTAAAAGCATTTCCAGACCAACCCCAGTCATAGTGCCTAAATCATTTCCACCACAGTGCACTATTAAGAGGTCAGGTTTTGGCAAATGCATAAAGGTTTTCACCAATGGTATCAATTGGTGACATTTTAATCCTCTCTGGCCAATCCACTTGATTTCCACATTTGATAAATCAAGGTTGTGAAAATGTCTGCTATCTGCATACCTTTGAGCCCAGTGGATGTATCTGTGTCCAAGGATCCAGACAGAAAACACGATGAGAGAAGGTTCTGATGCAGTCAGATGATGTGTGTGAATGAAATGGCAGTTGGAACAGTAGGAGTTTACAAAAAAATAATTGTGGAGTTTCACTGCTTTTGAATCAGAAGCAATGATTGGTGGATTCAGATAGTTGAAAACTTAAAGTTAGGGTGCATGGTTGTGTTGTGTTAAAGAAGCAATTTGAATGGTTAAAAAAAAGTCACTAAAAGCTAAAATACTCTGGATAGGCTGGTGTATTGAGAGGTCAAACATCCTTGCTGAGTTAATTTGCAACATTGTACAATAAACTTTTGAACCTGAGAGTTCAGTTAGGAGGGAGTTGCTATGGAAACAGATAGAAAGATCTGAGAGGGGGAAGGGTGTTGGTTTGAAAATAGTGAGGGAAAACTTTTGATTGGTTGAATTAAGGCATATGTGTACAAAGTTAGAGATTTTCTATGCCAGTCTTGGTTTCAGTGTATTGAGTGCACACTTTTTGCTCTGCTAAAGAGAAATTGGTGTGTGTGTCTGACACTGTTTTCAATCTCCCAAAGCTTTTGTAAAGGTAAGTAATGATTTATTTAATTTAGATAGAGACTTGTTTGCTCTATGGAGAATATTTAGAAGCAGATAGTTATGTTTTAGAAGTCAAATGGTATGCTAGTATATAAGTCCTGTGTTGTGTTTCTTATATGTTATTGAAAAATCGATTTTTGGGTGCAATTGATTGGTATTTGCATTTGGCCCTTTTTTATGATTGCCTTGTGAAGCTGATGCATCACTTTAAACATGGGTAATAAGTCACGCACTGGTGGCGCAAGGCCTTCATAAATAAGGCTCTGACTTTGTTTGCTGTTGATTTGATTTTGGATTTTTGATAATGCTTGATATCAACATTTGAAAGATAAAGGATTTGTATTTGGGGAAACAGTGATGTTTCAAAATGGATATTCTGTGCTTGTACATAGGTTGTGCGCAATATTTTTTAAATGTTATTCAAAAATCGATTTTGAACTGGTGCATCACTTTATACATGGGTAATAAGTGACGCACTGGTGGCGCAAGGCCTTTATAAATAAGGCCCTGACTTTGTTTGCTGATATTGAGTGGTTGTACATAGGTTCTGCGCAGTGTTTCTTACATGTTATTCAAAAATCGATTTTTGGGTGCAATTGATTGGTATTTGCATTTGGCCCTTTTTTATGATTGCCTTGTGCAGCTGATGCATCACTTTAAACATGGGTAATAAGTGACGCACTGGTGGCGCAAGGCCTTTATAAATAAGGCCCTGACTTTGTTTGCTGATATTGAGTGGTTATACATAGGTTCTGCGCAGTGTTTCTTACATGTTATTCAAAAATCGATTTTTGGGTGCAATTGATTGGTATTTGCATTTGGCCCTTTTTTATGATTGCCTTGTGCAGCTGATGCATCACTTTAAACATGGGTAATAAGTGACGCACTGGTGGCGCAAGGCCTTTATAAATAAGGCTCTGACTTTGTTTGATGATATTGAGTGGTTGTACATAGGTTCTGCGCAGTGTTTCTTACATGTTATTCAAAAATCGATTTTTAGGTGCAATTGATTGGTATTTGCATTTGGCCCTTTTTTATGATTGCCTTGTGCAGCTGATGCATCACTTTAAACATGGGTAATAAGTGACGCACTGGTGGCGCAAGGCCTTTATAAATAAGGCCCTGACTTTGTTTGCTGATATTGAGTGGTTGTACATAGGTTCTGCGCAGTGTTTCTTACATGTTATTCAAAAATCGATTTTTGGGTGCAATTGATTGGTATTTGCATTTGGCCCTTTTTTATGATTGCCTTGTGCAGCTGATGCATCACTTTAAACATGGGTAATAAGTGACGCACTGGTGGCGCAAGGCCTTTATAAATAAGGCTCTGACTTTGTTTGATGATATTGAGTGGTTGTACATAGGTTCTGCGCAGTGTTTCTTACATGTTATTCAAAAATCGATTTTTAGGTGCAATTGATTGGTATTTGCATTTGGCCCTTTTTTATGATTGCCTTGTGCAGCTGATGCATCACTTTAAACATGGGTAATAAGTGACGCACTGGTGGCGCAAGGCCTTTATAAATAAGGCCCTGACTTTGTTTGCTGATATTGAGTGGTTGTACATAGGTTCTGCGCAGTGTTTCTTACATGTTATTCAAAAATCGATTTTTGGGTGCAATTGATTGGTATTTGCATTTGGCCCTTTTTTATGATTGCCTTATGCAACTGGTGCATCACTTTATACATGGGTAATAAGTGACACACTGGTGGCGCAAGGCCTTTATAAATAAGGCCCTGACTTTGTTTGATGATATTGAGTGGTTGTACATAGGTTCTGCGCAGTGTTTCTTACATGTTATTCAAAAATCGATTTTTGGGTGCAATTGATTGGTATTTGCATTTGGCCCTTTTTTATGATTGCCTTGTGCAGCTGATGCATCACTTTAAACATGGGTAATAAGTGACGCACTGGTGGCGCAAGGCCTTTATAAATAAGGCCCTGACTTTGTTTGCTGATATTGAGTGGTTGTACATAGGTTCTGCGCAGTGTTTCTTACATGTTATTCAAAAATCGATTTTTGGGTGCAATTGATTGGTATTTGCATTTGGCCCTTTTTTATGATTGCCTTATGCAGCTGATGCATCACTTTTAACATGGGTAATAAGTGACGCACTGGTGGCGCAAGGCCTTTATAAATAAGGCCCTGACTTTGTTTGCTGATATTGAGTGGTTGTACATAGGTTCTGCGCAGTGTTTCTTACATGTTATTCAAAAATCGATTTTTGGGTGCAATTGATTGGTATTTGCATTTGGCCCTTTTTTATGATTGCCTTATGCAACTGGTGCATCACTTTATACATGGGTAATAAGTGACGCACTGGTGGCGCAAGACCTTCATAAATAAGGCCCTGACTTTGTTTGCTGATATTGAGTGGTTGTACATAGGTTCTGCGCAGTGTTTCTTACATGTTATTCAAAAATCGATTTTTGGGTGCAATTGATTGGTATTTGCATTTGGCCCTTTTTTATGATTGCCTTGTGCAGCTGATGCATCACTTTAAACATGGGTAATAAGTGACGCACTGGTGGCGCAAGGCCTTTATAAATAAGGCCCTGACTTTGTTTGCTGATATTGAGTGGTTGTACATAGGTTCTGCGCAGTGTTTCTTACATTTTTTTCAAAAATCGATTTTTGGGTGCAATTGATTGGTATTTGCATTTGGCCCTTTTTTATGATTGCCTTATGCAACTGGTGCATCACTTTATACATGGGAAATAAGTGACACTCTTGTGGCGCAAGTCCTTCATAAATAAGGCCCTGACTTTGTTTGCTGATATTGAGTGGTTGTACATAGGTTCTGCGCAGTGTTTCTTACATGTTATTCAAAAATCGATTTTTGGGTGCAATTGATTGGTATTTGCATTTGGCTCTTTTTTATGATTGCCTTGTGCAGCTGATGCATCACTTTAAACATGGGCAATAAGTGACGCACTGGTGGCGCAAGACCTTCATAAATAAGGCCCTGACTTTGTTTGCTGATATTGAGTGGTTGTACATAGGTGCTGCGCAGTGTTTCTTACATGTTATTCAAAAATCGATTTTTGGGTGCAATTGATTGGTATTTTCATTTGGCCCTTTTTTATGATTGCCTTGTGCAGCTGATGCATCACTTTAAACATGGGTAATAAGTGACGCACTGGTGGCGCAAGGCCTTTATAAATAAAGCCCTGAGTTGCTATTGTATAAACTTGAATATGTTGCAATTTATTGTTTATATTGTTTGCTTTTTAACATTACTTTGTTGTTTGCTAATATTGGTCTTTCGTGTGTTTTTTTAACAGAACAACAGATTCAAATCAACTTCTGAAAAGCAAGCAAAAATTCCTTCAAGGCAAAGAATTATCAAAAATACCATATGGAAAAGGAGAACATCAACAACAGAGTTTATGGAATCCTCTTCAACAACTACTTCAAAAAACACCAGAAAAGCTTCTGGTAAGCCAATTAAGTCTTTTCTTCGCAACATATGTCGTAGAAAAAAAAATGATATTGCTAATGTGAATATACAGAAAAAGTCAACAAATCTAAAAAGGAAGGAGAGGCCCACAAAAAATGTCTCCATTGGAGCAGGAGAGAAGAGAATGGATAGCAATAGAAGGGTAAATCTTTTTAGGGACATTCGTAGGCGAATGTTTCGCAATAGGGTAGTTTTAAATTTGCTAAAAAATGATAAGAAAAGTAAACTGAGAGCTGCTTTTTACAAGAAAAAGAAAAGTGTAGAAAAGATTGTTGATCAGGCTTTTGAAGTTATGAAAAAATTATTTATTTTAATAATCAATAGAATTAGGATACTTAATAAGGCCATTGATGTTTTCAAATCGAACAGTAGATGGAAAAGAATTATTAATCGGAGTAATTTTTGTGAAGTATTTTCTGGTGAATGGATGCATAGTTCAAGTTCTGAGCCTTTTTTCAATGAGGAGAGTTACTTTCAGGAAAATGATTTGGTGCATGCAGTTGACACCAGTGGTCGAGCATATGAGGTGAAAGATGGTTGTGTGATGGAAAAAGAGAAACTTGTATCTAGAGATGCAGAAGAGGTGTTAGCTGATGAAGTTTTAGGGAGACGTACTAAGGGTCCAGTGTACACATGGAAATGCAGTAGTATTTGTAGTGTGCGACAGGAATCAATCGATTTGCTTCGAAATTTCTTACGTACATATAGTAAGAAAAGTCTTGAACAAAAAATGAAGATCCTGCAAGAGTTAGATCCTTGCAGAGTGAGAGAAAGCACAGGTTTGCATGGGCATTCACTAGCTTGTCTTTCTAGAAAAGTTTGTCGGAGTGTTATTCATCATTTTAGGATGTTAGCAGTGCATCATAATAAAGTGAGGAAATTAGTGAGAAAGTTGTATTATGCAAAAAGTCCCGCACTTAAGCTTAAACAGTTAAACAGTGCTCTTTTGCATAGATCTGAAGTGGATGTGAAGACTATTTGTGAAGAAAATGAGTTTTGTTATTTTGGGAACAAAGAGGACAGTGTAGAAATAGATATAGTAATGGATGGTAATGCAGAAGATAATGGACAGATTTCAAGTATTGAAAAGTTTGATGAGGAAATTATCAAGTTTAAGGTGAAATCAAGTGAAAGGCCTAATTTAACTTGTGTGTGTTGTCGACGGACTCATTATAAGATTCAGACTAGGTTAGTTGATTTATATGCAAAAAGTGAATTGGAAAATAATAGTGAATGGAAGGATTTTGTAAGTTATTTGTTGGTGGAGAATTCTTTTGATTTGAGTTTGGATCAGCGTATTTGTAATTATTGTTTAAATAAATTAAATGAAAATAAAATGCCTGCTAGAGCAGTTTATAATAATCTTCAGTTGATAGATATTCCTTCTGAATTGATGGATCTAAATACTTATGAATCTATTTTGATTCAATGTGTCCATCCTTTTCAGGCTATTGTACGCATGGAGCCTAAGACAGGGAAATTGCCTGCATCAGATTTACTGAGAGGATTAAAGGGAAGAGTTGTTTATTTGCCTCTAGATGTAAAGAAAAATATTGATACAATTGGTGTAGAAAGAGTAGAAGAAGATCCTTTAGTTATTCTAGTTAATGGGGTTCCAACAAAGAGTAAGAAAATCTGGCAAGATTTAGTGGATGTTAAAAAAGTCAAAAAGGCAACGTTGTATTTGGTCAAAAACAATGAGTACTACAAAGATGTAAGTGTTGGAGCAGAGGAAACAGCTATAGAAGAAGATAGTGATTCTTCAGTTGGTCAAATTGAAAAAGTTGATGTGTCTAGAACTGAAGAAATATATGAACATTATACTGTTCATCCTTTGCATTCCAAAGAAGTAATGGGAAATGCAATTGACTTGTTTCAAATGAAAGCAGCAAAAGGAAGTCCCATTAGTGTATGGGAAGAAAGTTTGGAAGCTCGTTGTTTTCCACAATTATTTCCAACAGGTTGTGGTGGACGATATGATGATCGACCAGTTCAATTTCCTGCAGCTGAATACCGGACTCTAAGATTATATGCTGAAGATCCAAGGTTTCGTCAATGCATTCCATATTTATTTCATCTACTGTTTGAAAGTGATTTGTCTGGGCTTTCCTATGCAGTTAATCATATATTAAAAAGTGGAGCTCATTTGCAAAATGTTTGTGCAAGGGACTTTATGGAGAAAGTTAATTTGCAAGACAGTATTTTGGAATTTCAGCTAATCAATCTCATGGCATGTCAACGTGGAACCAACGAGTATTGGTTTCGTCGTCATGGAGAATTGAAATGTATGCTAAGAAACTTAGGAACTCCTACATGGTTCCTCACTCTTAGCTGTGCTGAGTATGCATGGGACGATTTACTTCAATTTCTACGGGAGGCAAATGAAAACATACCAAATATAGAATTGAAAACACCAGGAGAACTGTGTTCTTTAGATCCAGTGAATGTTTGCAGATATTTTAATCATAGATTTGAAGCTATGATGTCTTTTATTACCAACAAAAAAAATCCTCCCCTTGGAGAGGTTTTGGATTTCTTTTGGAGGAAGGAATATCAAGCGAGAGGTGCTCCTCATATACATATGTTGTTGTGGATTAAAGATGCACCCAAATTTGGATCAGATTCAGATGAAACAGTGATGAGTTTCATTGAAGAGTATTCAACATGTGCTGTTCCAAAATCTACTGAAGAAAACAATTTAAGGCAACAAGTTTTACGTTTTCAATCTCATCGTTGTGGGAAGTACTGTCGTCGAAAATTTTAAAACAAGGAAAAGTACTACACGAAATGTCGTTTTGCATTTCCTCGACCAGTGATTTCTAAGGGAAGAGTAAATAATTTAATGTCAACTCTACGACATACTGTGACGAGGAAATCTCCCAAAAATACATACAATTTGAAAAGAAATGAAGAATCTAAGTACATCAACGATTACAACCCAGTGATTTAGTCCATGTGGAATGCTAACATGGATATTCAGTTCGTTGCTGACAACTCTATTGCTGTGGCTCGATATGTGACATCTTACATCACAAAAAAAGAAAAGACAGAACTGAAGGAAATGTGGGAGGACATTTCACATGAAAAGAGTCTAAGCAAGAAATTATACAGTTTCAGTCTGAAGATGTTGTCGCATCGAGAAATTGGAGCATATGAATGTTCTGATCGGTTATCATCAGCAAGTCTCTATGCCAAATCAAGAACAATCATTTGGGTGAGTCTTGGTCTTGCTGCAACATGAAAACGAGTTTTGAAATCGGTACAAGAAATTGAATATTTGGCGGAGAAAGAACCAAACAGTACAGATATTTTGAAGACAAATATGTTGGATACATACTATCCAAATAGAAGTACTCACCTTGAGAACACTTGTTTGTATGAAGTTCTTCAAAACTACAGTTATAAGAGGAACATCACAGAAGATATCAATAATGGAAAATATGCACTCATTGGCTATGAAGGATGTCTAGTGAAGCAGAAAAAAGGCCATTTGATTAATCATCGAAAATTGAGTTGTGAAGTTCCAGACAAAAGAGAATTTTACTATTTAGCTCTTTTGCAACTCTTTAAGCCATGGCGTAAAGAAGAGGAACTACTTGGAGATTTTCTCTGTTATGAAGACTCTTTTAATGCAACTAAGGATACCATAGAATGTCCTATTTTTCTAAATTATCTGCAAATGTTGAATGAAGAAATGGAGCAAGAAACCACAATTTCTGAAGAGATAGCTAGAAACAGTTCTCAAGATAGTCAGAGTTCTACTTCATTGAGCCAGGATCCACTAGGAGGACCAATTATCCAAAATGAAGCTGCCACTGCCATGGATGAGGTGGAAAGAGCTATGGAACAAGCTCAAGAGGATGGAGTTAACTTAGAAGATTTGGTAAAGCAACTAAACATTGAGCAGAAAAAGATATATGATGAAGTCACAGAGCAGATTGAACATGGATTCAGACATGAGAAAAAAGAGTGCTCATGTATATCATTTGACCCTGTCCGACTGTACGTAAGTGGAGAAGCGGGGACAGGAAAAAGTTTTCTAATTAAAGCCATTGCAAGTTATCTGCAGAAAAGGACTGATTCACCACTGTCTTGTGTTATAACTGCTCCAACTCGTCTGGCAGCACATAACATTAAAGGGATTACTCTACATCGTTTATTGAAGCTGCCAGTTGAACATGATAATAAATTGCATTACAACAAGTTATCTGGAGATGCGTGTTCTGAAGTTTCAAGAGTCTTGAAGAAAATGAAACTTCTTATCATTGATGAAGTAAGCATGGTCTCAAATCTAATACTTGATTTTGTGCATTTGAGAATGCAAGAAATTCTTAAAACAGAGTATGATGTGTTATTTGGAGGAAAACACATTATTGTTTTTGGAGATCTATTGCAGTTGACTCCAGTAAAAGGACAACCAGTGTTTAAAATGCTCACACATGAAGATACCAGGAAGTCCCTTGGAAGCATTGGAAATGTTAATATATGGCTAAATTTTAAATATGCTGAACTGCTTCAAAATATGCGACAGGCCAAAGATGAAGATTATAAAAATATTCTACAAGATGTAAGAATTGGAAAAGTGACTGAGCTTGGGAAAAAAGCTTTGCATAGTCGATTAATTTCAAATTTGTATCCAGATGAAAACATTCTTCCAGAGAATATTTTTTAAAAAATGACTGAGAAGAAATCTGGGATATGTTTGATGCCAACTCTGCAAGAATGTTCCATCTTCAACAACAAAATGTTAGAGTTAGAAAATGAAGAGATTGTGAAACTGGAAGCAATAGATAAAATAGAGCATATGGGTGCAACAATTGTTTTGTCTGAAAATTTGAAAACTAAATTGGATTCATTGGAGAAAAGTATTTCAAAAACAGCTGGTTTTGAAAAGACTCTGAATGTGTGTTTAAATTGTCGTATCATTTTGAGAAGGAATTTAAATGTTGAAAGAGGTCTGGTAAATGGAGCAATGGGTTATGTTGTTGATTTTGTGAATTACAGAAATAGAGATGGAATTGAATTTTTAAAAATAAAATTTGATGACATTAAACAAGTACAACAAATAAGTCTTGGTTCTGCTAGATTTTTACTTGTAAAAGACTTATATGTTCGCCGAAAACAGTTTCCTGTTTGTTTGGCGTATGCGGTGACAATTCATAAATCTCAAGGTTTAAGTGTAGATGGTGCTTTGGTGAACATTGGAAGATCTGTGTTTAAAGAGGGTATGGCATATGTGGCATTATCACGAGTCAGAACTTTATCAGGATTGTACTTGATTGCGTGTGATGAGACAAAGATTTCTGCAGATCTAGATTGTGTTAAAGAATACAATAGGTTAAGAAGAGAGTATGCTCCACATTTGCCTCAATATCCTCTGTTTGAAAAACGTGTGGTAGGCCGAAAAAGAAGAAATGAGGATAATTGTAGTGAGGTAGTTGCAAAAAGACAAAAAGTAGAGAAAACTGTAATTGAAAACAGGAAGAAAAAGAATTGTGGAGAAAATGTTGTTGGATTTCAGTTTGAAAATAGTTCTGGTGTCAACTGCTATGCTAATGTAGTGATTAATGTTGTTTTTTTTCTTAAAAGTTTACAAGAACAGATTGTTGAAAATCGGGATCAAAGATTGTGTGGTTTATTGAATTCTGTGTTTGAGAAATGTAGCAGTGTTACAGCACAAATAGAAAGTTTAACAGAAATTCGAAATATTTTAGATATGTGTTCTGGTCAAGATTAATTTTCACAGAACATTCAGCAGAATTGTCAGGAATTTTTATTGTATATGTTTGGTGTTTTGGAAGATGAAGGTGTAGATGTAGATAATCTTTTCAGCCTTTCTTATCAATGGCAGCATGACTGCCACAATTGTAGTTTATCAAGTACTACTAGAATAGATACTGAAAAATTTATATATTTGACTTTACCTGACTGTAAATCAGTGTCTTTTAAAAATCTAGTTAAAGCAGCAGATCATAATATGGTGTGTACCCAATGTAACTGTACAATGCTGTCCACATTATTTATACAAAGTTATGGTCAGTATATCATTTTAGTTTTCCAACAATGTAGACCTGATGGAACTAAATTGACAACTTCTATCAAAAATTTTGTAGCTTCTCAGTTATCAATTTCAGGAAGAACCTTTACAACTGAAGCAATTATTTATCATGATGGATCTTCGACAACCTCAGGACATTATACATGCTACTTAAAATCTGAAAATGGATGGAGTTACTGCAATGATTCTCATTTAACTTATAAACAACGTTTGCCTTATGACTCTACAAATTCTTATCTAGTGTTTTTAAAACCAAAGTTTTAGTAAAGGGAATGGCCTGTAAAAGTTAGTTAGTTAGTTAGTTAATGTAATATTTTAAATTATTTATCTCATGTAGATACTTTAAGTGGATCTCCAAGTAAAAAATACTGATATATCTGACACAAATTGGCCGTGAGGAAAGTGTAAGGTATGATGTTCTTAGATCTTTTTTCATAGGAAGTCGATGAAATGGAAGTTATAGAGCACAGCAGACTTTTTTCCACCAAAAGGACCTTCACTATCTTCTATTTGGCCTCACGGGAAAGTAAGTGAATCAAAGATTAGTGTACATATATGAGATGTATGTTTGAATGGGTTTTTTTAAACACAATCTTTTAGATTGTGTTTTTTTTTTTCCCGCTGTTATATGATGAAGACTTTGAACTCACTAATTTAAGTGAAATTCAATATATTCTGAGAACAGCAAAAATAAATAATGTAACATATTGTAGAAGTTATTGTGTAGTTTGCATTGTGTAATTTATATTGTGTTCACATTGTCTTACACTCATTTTCTTTTTCATCCTTATTTACCTCTCTTTACTAATTTACACTCTTTTTTCATCGCTGTTTCTTTACTGCACTTCATTCACAACTTCTCAATCTAATAGGAACTGTCTGCATTTCCTCTGTTCCTTCCACCACTTTTTATCTTTTTCATATTTTCTCAGTACCACTGCTTTAGTTTCCTAACCCTCTCTTTCTTTTTCTCCATTTTTTTTTCTTTCGCACTCATTGTACTGTAGTTCACTTAGTTCTTCCTTTTGTCTTTCTGTGTACTTAATCTCTCACTCCTGTTTTATCCATCGTTCTATACTAACTTCATTCCTTTCATCCCTTCACTCTGTGACTTCACTTCACTCACTCTCAATCATCTTCTATTTCTCTTTTTTATTTATAGTTTCTCAATCAGACTTCTCTCCTTTTCACTCATTTTTCTTTTACTTTCTTATCTTTACTGATTTTGTTTTGATATCATACATTCTTTTAGTATCTTATTTATCTTTAGGAATTTGTTCTCTTTCTATTTCTTTTTCCTTTTTTTTCTCTTTCTACATTACTTTCTTTCGGTTTTTGTATCCTTCACTATTGCTTCATTTCTTAGTAAACTTTTGTAGATTTTTAAACCTCATGAACTGTTTCTTCAATTTTATTATATATTTTTAAGTAATTATAACGTGTGTTTTCTTTTATCTTTCACAGATACAAGTTTGCATTGATTATATGGTAAGTGTGTTTACAAAATCTTTTTTGTTATCACCTTTGGTTTTATTTTCACTATTTTTCTCTCACCCTACCTCACCCCTGTTTCCTTACTTTGCTTCCCTCACTTATTCTTTTCTTCCATGTTTACTTCCTACCACATTCAACTTCTTTCAGTACCTCTGTCTATGCACACTCCTTCACTTACCTTTTTTACTGGTTCACTTAGTCCCTTTGTGACACTCCTTCTTTTACTCTCTCTCTTCTTTCGCTCTATTATTCCCCATGTCTTACCCTTATTCACTTACATGTACCCTGTTTCACCCCTCTTTACTTATATTCACTGCTATTTACTTTCCCTCCATCACTACTATTCCTTTCCTCTGATTCCGTCACTACCTGTCATTCCCATACCTAACTGTCCTTCCTTTTACTTTCATCATCCATTTACATTCTCCCAGAACCTCTGCTTTAGTCTTCTTCCTATTTCTTCTTTTCTTTTGCTCCCTTATTCATTTTTCTTTTCTCAGTTACTTCCTCTTACACTTTTTATCTGTCTTACTATCTATTACACAATCCCTCTGTGTTCCTCCCTTTAGCTCTCTTTCTCTTAACACCACTCTCTCTGTCCCCATTCCTTATGGTCACTCCTTCATAAATTTTTTTTTCTTTTTTTTTGTTGGTGCGCTGACGGTACGCGCACCGGGGCGTTCACTGGTACGCGCACCGGGAGTGCTCCAAAGTCAAATATAAAAAAAAAAGTAAAATACTCTTTTAAAATAAAAATAGTATCTTAATATACATTATAGTGTTCATTTTTACAAAAACATACCTTTCTCAGCTAAAGACATTTGTGAAAAAATAAGCTTAGAAATTCACTAAAAAGTACATAGGTATGAAGCCCTACAAAAAGTTACAAATTAGCATTAAAAAAACCTATGAAATTCACTGAAAAAACCATAGGTTTCACACCAGTTATAGTTAGGTATTAGCATTTAAAAAACCTATGAAATTCACTGAAAAAACCATAGGTTTCACACCAGTTATAGTTAGGAATTAGCATTTAAAAAACCTATGAAATTCACTGAAAAAACCATAGGTTTCACACCGGTTATAGTTAGGAATTAGCATTTAAAAAACCTATTAAATTCACTGAAAAAAACATAGGTTTCACACCAGTTATAGTTAGCTGTCATGACCATGTCATGAGTGATGTAATATGTGATGTCATCAGCAGTGCATTGCACGCGCAAGTTATAGTGAGTCCGACTAACTATAACGTGGGAATTTCAATGGTTTTATATCAGTAAAATTTCCAGCTAACTATAACTGGTGTGAAACCTATGGTTTTTTCAGTGAATATATATATATATTTAGTTCCTCTCAAATGGTCATTGTCGGCGCGCTCACTGCTGGTTCGGCTTTCAGGGGCATGGCCACACCCTTGTGGTTACGTGTAAACAAGGAGAATACGTCGAACACCCAGAAGTGTTTCAAATAATGTCTTTATTCTTAGCAGCAGACTATGAGTCTATGTAACAACCCAAAAAGGTGACCAGGTCAAGGAAGGTGTGTCGTCATGATAGTGACTGAGGATCACAGGGTAGTGTGTGTGGAAGAGCAGAAAGAGTCACTGATAGCTAATGAAATTCCCATCTGACCACCCTCATGGCGGAATTTCATCATGTGGGAATTGTAAATCGACTTAGGCACCATCCAGACCAAGAGGTAGTGGTGCGGAGGTAGATGTCGATACATTAGCCATATTAGTGCTCAAAAAGATTCTTACTAATAAAGTGCAGTGCTCAAATAATAATATGTGGATAAAATTGGCTACCCAGATCAAAATAATTTGTTAATGGAAAATGTCTAGGTGTCAAGAATAAAAACCCGTCTAGTCGTCTAAACATGGGACAACATTATGACGATATGAAATGGTCAACATCTTTCAGCCGAGATGAGAAATACTCCGGCTTTCGTCAGGACCTCAATAAACGATACGCTACTGCAATTAGAAAACAATAACCATTGGAAAGTATATAAACATCAAATTGCTGTCTGGATACTGTTATATCTACCAGGAACTTGGAGCCCCAATGTCCCCTGGAGACAGTCTGAGTTCTTCTCCCTGTCAAAAAAACAAAGACATACAGAATCTACTCATTTACACACATCAAACCCCATGACCACCCAGACAAACATGAAGAACACACCCAAAAGCGGCAATAATTTGCATCCCGCATTTATATGAAAGCAGCATGGCTACATCATTTAAAGGCATTTCCTGTAAATGATACTCACCCAGCATTGTGTGGGTGAAGGCCTCTCCTTGCCCGGCAACCGCTCGGGGAATCAGAGGCCCCGCTCTAGAGTGTAGAAAATAAAGGACACAGTGAATACACAATTAAACTGTGTCCAGCCAATTGGCACTACACGCTTAACCTAGAAAACGTGTGGGACAGGCTGCCTCTGTCCAAACCCGTGCACCAACCCAAATGACGAAATGATATTGTGTGATGCTCTGTAACGTTCGTAATAGGTGTAGTAACTAAGTCACCAAGAGTGTGTTATTCTGTACAGCCCTCAAGAACAGGGTAAAATGACCAAGTCACCTAGCATATACTCAAGCTACTGCCAATGGTACTCAGTAGTTGTTAGGAGGGACCACAGACAGATAGCTAGCCTAGGAGACAGTAGTAAGGGCTCGAAAAAGTATTAAAGTATCCTACGGAGCATAAGGCTCTGTTGACAATGTGAGCAGTACTAAACAATAAGTACTCGGAAAAGGGTCTCGAGAGACCGGACCGGGCTTACCTGTCCGTCGGTGCCCCGCGCTCTCATCGAGCGGAAGTGGAGGTATCGATTGGACCTCCCTCACTGCTTAAATAACGGAGCTAATTGGGTTTCACGAAAAAAAGGAAGTGACGCCGACGGCAAAACTAAGTCCGCCCCTGGGACCAGTAAATCGTCGGCGTATCCATGACAACAATTCGTGTCAACGAGAGCGTGTCAGCACAGGGTTAGCTATAATATGCACACTCTTGTGATCATTATCTTTGTTGTCAAATATGAAAAACTGCCTGATGGGCAGCAACAGTCCTAATGCGCTTGCGCTCATATGACGACACTCCCCGACGTTGACCTGCGTGTCCCTGCGCATGCGCGATGTTCAAAGCTTCCGTAATGCGTCTTACCGCTGAAGCTGATAAATGAGTTTTTAAGGGAGAAGGAAGAGACCCCTCAGCCAAATGCCCCAGGAGGAAGTTAACTATGTAGTGCGCTTGTCAACACTCCGCAACTATTTAATCATGTATGGAGACCACCTAGACAGGCAGCTCCGATCCCTATGCGCCTGCGCTCTGATAGTCACGCCGACCAGAGCAGGAGAGAATGTCCCTGCGTATAGTATTGTAGGCGAGCTTTGCGGCGCATATTTACATGAAGGTTACAAATTCAGATTGTTATAAAGGAGTGAACAAGAGCACCCCATGGATAAATACTTAGTAAACAAGGGCCGGTGTAAATGAATCACGGCCTGAGAAATATAGAACAGTCAAAAATAAGCATTGGGTCAGCAGGTGGCGCACAGGGTAGGCAGATGCAAGGTCCCACAATTAATCCAGGTGAGCTCAAGGGGTAAACGGAATGTGTTTACATCCCAACTATATCGACCCGCAACCCGGAGGTTGCTCTCATACTAATCAAAAAACAGGTGTGTGGAGGGTCAAGGGGTGTTGTTTAATGACCTGTCATCTTGTGCCCCTAATAACAAACTTGTAACAACCCAAAAAGGTGACCAGGTCAAGGAAGGTGTGTCGTCATGATAGTGACTGAGGATCACAGGGTAGTGTGTGTGGAAGAGCAGAAAGAGTCACTGATAGCTAATGAAATTCCCATCTGACCACCCTCATGGCGGAATTTCATCATGTGGGAATTGTAAATCGACTTAGGCAAGATCCAGACCAAGAGGTAGTGGTGCGGAGGTAGATGTCGATACATTAGCCATATTAGTGCTCAAAAAGATTCTTACTAATAAAGTGCAGTGCTCAAATAATAATATGTGGATAAAATTGGCTACCCAGATCAAAAAAATTTGTTAATGGAAAATGTCTAGGTGTCAAGAATAAAAACCCGTCTAGTCGTCTAAACATGGGACAACATTATGACGATATGAAATGGTCAACATGTTTCAGCCGAGATGAGAAATACTCCGGCTTTCGTCAGGACCTCAATAAACGATACGCTACTGCAATTAGAAAACAATAACCATTGGAAAGTATATAAACATCAAATTGCTGTCTGGATACTGTTATATCTACCAGGAACTTGGAGCCCCAATGTCCCCTGGAGACAGTCTGAGTTCTTCTCCCTGTCAAAAAAACAAAGACATACAGAATCTACTCATTTACACACATCAAACCCCATGACCACCCAGACAAACATGAAGAACACACCCAAAAGCGGCAATAATTTGCATCCCGCATTTATATGAAAGCAGCATGGCTACATCATTTAAAGGCATTTCCTGTAAATGATACTCACCCAGCATTGTGTGGGTGAAGGCCTCTCCTCGCCCGGCAACCGCTCGGGGAATCAGAGGCCCCGCTCTAGAGTGTAGAAAATAAAGGACACAGTGAATACACAATTAAACTGTGTCCAGCCAATTGGCACTACACGCTTAACCTAGAAAACGTGTGGGACAGGCTGCCTCTGTCCAAACCCGTGCACCAACCCAAATGACGAAATGATATTGTGTGATGCTCTGTAACGTTCGTAATAGGTGTAGTAACTAAGTCACCAAGAGTGTGTTATTCTGTACAGCCCTCAAGAACAGGGTAAACTGACCAAGTCACCTAGCATATACTCAAGCTACTGCCAATGGTACTCAGTAGTTGTTAGGAGGGACCACAGACAGATAGCTAGCCTAGGAGACAGTAGTAAGGGCTCGAAAAAGTATTAAAGTATCCTACGGAGCATAAGGCTCTGTTGACAATGTGAGCAGTACTAAACAATAAGTACTCGGAAAAGGGTCTCGAGAGACCGGACCGGGCTTACCTGTCCGTCGGTGCCCCGCGCTCTCATCGAGCGGAAGTGGAGGTATCGATTGGACCTCCCTCACTGCTTAAATAACGGAGCTAATTGGGTTTCACGAAAAAAAGGAAGTGACGCGGACGGCAAAACTAAGTCCGCCCCTGGGACCAGTAAATCGTCGGCGTATCCATGACAACAATTCGTGTCAACGAGAGCGTGTCAGCACAGGGTTAGCTATAATATGCACACTCTTGTGATCATTATCTTTGTTGTCAAATATGAAAAACTGCCTGATGGGCAGCAACAGTCCTAATGCGCTTGCGCTCATATGACGACACTCCCCGACGTTGACCTGCGTGTCCCTGCGCATGCGCGATGTTCAAAGCTTCCGTAATGCGTCTTACCGCTGAAGCTGATAAATGAGTTTTTAAGGGAGAAGGAAGAGACCCCTCAGCCAAATGCCCCAGGAGGAAGTTAACTATGTAGTGCGCTTGTCAACACTCCGCAACTATTTAATCATGTATGGAGACCACCTAGACAGGCAGCTCCGATCCCTATGCGCCTGCGCTCTGATAGTCACGCCGACCAGAGCAGGAGAGAATGTCCCTGCGTATAGTATTGTAGGCGAGCTTTGCGGCGCATATTTACATGAAGGTTACAAATTCAGATTGTTATAAAGGAGTGAACAAGAGCACCCCATGGATAAATACTTAGTAAACAAGGGCCGGTGTAAATGAATCACGGCCTGAGAAATATAGAACAGTCAAAAATAAGCATTGGGTCAGCAGGTGGCGCACAGGGTAGGCAGATGCAAGGTCCCACAATTAATCCAGGTGAGCTCAAGGGGTAAACGGAATGTGTTTACATCCCAACTATATCGACCCGCAACCCGGAGGTTGCTCTCATACTAATCAAAAAACAGGTGTGTGGAGGGTCAAGGGGTGTTGTTTAATGACCTGTCATCTTGTGCCCCTAATAACAAACTTGTAACAACCCAAAAAGGTGACCAGGTCAAGGAAGGTGTGTCGTCATGATAGTGACTGAGGATCACAGGGTAGTGTGTGTGGAAGAGCAGAAAGAGTCACTGATAGCTAATGAAATTCCCATCTGACCACCCTCATGGCGGAATTTCATCATGTGGGAATTGTAAATCGACTTAGGCAAGATCCAGACCAAGAGGTAGTGGTGCGGAGGTAGATGTCGATACATTAGCCATATTAGTGCTCAAAAAGATTCTTACTAATAAAGTGCAGTGCTCAAATAATAATATGTGGATAAAATTGGCTACCCAGATCAAAAAAATTTGTTAATGGAAAATGTCTAGGTGTCAAGAATAAAAACCCGTCTAGTCGTCTAAACATGGGACAACATTATGACGATATGAAATGGTCAACATGTTTCAGCCGAGATGAGAAATACTCCGGCTTTCGTCAGGACCTCAATAAACGATACGCTACTGCAATTAGAAAACAATAACCATTGGAAAGTATATAAACATCAAATTGCTGTCTGGATACTGTTATATCTACCAGGAACTTGGAGCCCCAATGTCCCCTGGAGACAGTCTGAGTTCTTCTCCCTGTCAAAAAAACAAAGACATACAGAATCTACTCATTTACACACATCAAACCCCATGACCACCCAGACAAACATGAAGAACACACCCAAAAGCGGCAATAATTTGCATCCCGCATTTATATGAAAGCAGCATGGCTACATCATTTAAAGGCATTTCCTGTAAATGATACTCACCCAGCATTGTGTGGGTGAAGGCCTCTCCTCGCCCGGCAACCGCTCGGGGAATCAGAGGCCCCACTCTAGAGTGTAGAAAATAAAGGACACAGTGAATACACAGTTAAACTGTGTCCAGCCAATTGGCACTACACGCTTAACCTAGAAAACGTGTGGGACAGGCTGCCTCTGTCCAAACCCGTGCACCAACCCAAATGACGAAATGATATTGTGTGATGCTCTGTAACCTTCGTAATAGGTGTAGTAACTAAGTCACCAAGAGTGTGTTATTCTGTACAGCCCTCAAGAACAGGGTAAAATGACCAAGTCACCTAGCATATACTCAAGCTACTGCCGGTGGTACTCAGTAGTTGTTAGGAGGGACCACAGACAGATAGCTAGCCTAGGAGACAGTAGTAAGGGCTCGAAAAAGTATTAAAGTATCCTACGGAGCATAAGGCTCTGTTGACAATGTGAGCAGTACTAAACAATAAGTACTCGGAAAAGGGTCTCGAGAGACCGGACCGGGCTTACCTGTCCGTCGGTGCCCCGCGCTCTCATCGAGCGGAAGTGGAGCTATCGATTGGACCTCCCTCACTGCTTAAATAACGGAGCTAATTGGGTTTCACGAAAAAAAGGAAGTGACGCCGACGGCAAAACTAAGTCCGCCCCTGGGACCAGTAAATCGTCGGCGTATCCATGACAACAATTCGTGTCAACGAGAGCGTGTCAGCACAGGGTTAGCTATAATATGCACACTCTTGTGATCATTATCTTTGTTGTCAAATATGAAAAACTGCCTGATAGGCAGCAACAGTCCGAATGCGCTTGCGCTCATATGATGACACTCCCCGACGTTGACCTGCGTGTCCCTGCGCATGCGCGATGTTCAAAGCTTCCGTAATGCGTCTTACCGCTGAAGCTGATAAATGAGTTTTTAAGGGAGAAGGAAGAGACCCCTCAGCCAAATGCCCCAGGAGGAAGTTAACTATGTAGTGCGCTTGTCAACACTCCGCAACTTTTTAATCATGTATGGAGACCACCTAGACAGGCAGCTCCGATCCCTATGCGCCTACGCTCTGATAGTCACGCCGACCAGAGCAGGAGAGAATGTCCCTGCGTATAGTATTGTAGGCGAGCTTTGCGGCGCATATTTACATGAAGGTTACAAATTCAGATTGTTATAAAGGAGTGAACAAGAGCACCCCATGGATAAATACTTAGTAAACAAGGGCCGGTGTAAATGAATCACGGCCTGAGAAATATCGAACAGTCAAAAATAAGCATTGGGTCAGCAGGTGGCGCACAGGGTAGGCAGATGCAAGGTCCCACAATTAATCCAGGTGAGCTCAAGGGGTAAACGGAATGTGTTTACATCCCAACTATATCGACCCGCAACCCGGAGGTTGCTCTCAAACTAATCAAAAAACAGGTGTGTGGAGGGTCAAGGGGTGTTGTTTAATGACCTGTCATCTTGTGCCCCTAATAACAAACTTGTAACAACCCAAAAAGGTGACCCGGTCAAGGAAGGTGTGTCGTCATGATAGTGACTGAGGATCACAGGGTAGTGTGTGTGGAAGAGCAGAAAGAGTCACTGATAGCTAATGAAATTCCCATCTGACCACCCTCATGGCGGAATTTCATCATGTGGGAATTGTAAATCGACTTAGGCACCATCCAGACCAAGAGGTAGTGGTGCGGAGGTAGATGTCGACACATTAGCCATATTAGTGCTCAAAAAGATTCTTACTAATAAAGTGCAGTGCTCAAATAATAATATGTGGATAAAATTGGCTACCCAGATCAAAATAATTTGTTAATGGAAAATGTCTAGGTGTCAAGAATAAAAACCCGTCTAGTCGTCTAAACATGGGACAACATTATGACGATATGAAATGGTCAACATGTTTCAGCCGAGATGAGAAATACCCCGGCTTTCGTCAGGACCTCAATAAACGATACGCTACTGCAATTAGAAAACAATAACCATTGGAAAGTATATAAACATCAAATTGCTGTCTGGATACTGTTATATCTACCAGGAACTTGGAGCCCCAATGTCCCCTGGAGACAGTCTGAGTTCTTCTCCCTGTCAAAAAAACAAAGACATACAGAATCTACTCATTTACACACATCAAACCCCATGACCACCCAGACAAACATGAAGAACACACCCAAAAGCGGCAATAATTTGCATCCCGCATTTATATGAAAGCAGCATGGCTACATCATTTAAAGGCATTTCCTGTAAATGATACTCACCCAGCATTGTGTGGGTGAAGGCCTCTCCTCGCCCGGCAACCGCTCGGGGAATCAGAGGCCCCGCTCTAGAGTGTAGAAAATAAAGGACACAGTGAATACACAGTTAAACTGTGTCCAGCCAATTGGCACTACACGCTTAACCTAGAAAACGTGTGGGACAGGCTGCCTCTGTCCAAACCCGTGCACCAACCCAAATGACGAAATGATATTGTGTGATGCTCTGTAACCTTCGTAATAGGTGTAGTAACTAAGTCACCAAGAGTGTGTTATTCTGTACAGCCCTCAAGAACAGGGTAAAATGACCAAGTCACCTAGCATATACTCAAGCTACTGCCGGTGGTACTCAGTAGTTGTTAGGAGGGACCACAGACAGATAGCTAGCCTAGGAGACAGTAGTAAGGGCTCGAAAAAGTATTAAAGTATCCTACGGAGCATAAGGCTCTGTTGACAATGTGAGCAGTACTAAACAATAAGTACTCGGAAAAGGGTCTCGAGAGACCGGACCGGGCTTACCTGTCCGTCGGTGCCCCGCGCTCTCATCGAGCGGAAGTGGAGGTATCGATTGGACCTCCCTCACTGCTTAAATAACGGAGCTAATTGGGTTTCACGAAAAAAAGGAAGTGACGCCGACGGCAAAACTAAGTCCGCCCCTGGGACCAGTAAATCGTCGGCGTATCCATGACAACAATTCGTGTGAACGAGAGCGTGTCAGCACAGGGTTAGCTATAATATGCACACTCTTGTGATCATTATCTTTGTTGTCAAATATGAAAAACTGCCTGATAGGCAGCAACAGTCCTAATGCGCTTGCGCTCATATGACGACACTCCCCGACGTTGACCTGCGTGTCCCTGCGCATGCGCGATGTTCAAAGCTTCCGTAATGCGTCTTACAGCTGAAGCTGATAAATGAGTTTTTAAGGGAGAAGGAAGAGACCCCTCAGCCAAATGCCCCAGGAGGAAGTTAACTATGTAGTGCGCTTGTCAACACTCCGCAACTATTTAATCATGTATGGAGACCACCTAGACAGGCAGCTCCGATCCCTATGCGCCTGCGCTCTGATAGTCACGCCGACCAGAGCAGGAGAGAATGTCCCTGCGTATAGTATTGTAGGCGAGCTTTGCGGCGCATATTTACATGAAGGTTACAAATTCAGATTGTTATGAAGGAGTGAACAAGAGCACCCCATGGATAAATATTTAGTAAACAAGGGCCGGTGTAAATGAATCACGGCCTGAGAAATATAGAACAGTCAAAAATAAGCATTGGGTCAGCAGCTACAACGCTTTTTATAAGTTTTAATTAACCAAACAATAAATATATTACTTACTTACTGTTGTGCAATATTTAAATTTGAGAAAAAATGAAGCTAGATCTAGGTTTTAACTCAAATTTTTATTCACAATTTCTCCGCGATGATCGAAACATCACAAAAATGTGCCAACAGAAACCTCATTTTGAAAAAGAGGGAAAGGATTAACATATGCTAACCATGCACAAGTGGACATGCAGTAGTCTAAAATAAAAGACATGATCTCATTTGCTGCCTTTCTCATGATGATAGAGTAGTAAGTTGAAGCAGTGTCCATTTTAGAGTTGCTTTGTATGGGAGTGGTGTACTATTCTTAAAGGATACCCAAGCAGGATACACTGAACAACTGATGAGTAAAGCCCTACATTGGTTGAACAAACACTCCCTGCGAGGGATACAAAATTTTACACATCCTAGTATGGCAAGAAGGCTGGGGTGGGTTGGCTATTCTAAGAAAACAATAGGGGGAAATACACAGTGGTCAATTTTAAGACCCATCTTTTGGTACAAAGAATATTGGACCTACTACCTAGCTCTTCTTCCCCTAAGTCACATATTTACGCTCTTTTACTGGGCTTTTTTTACAGACCAATAAATAGAAACGTAAACCAAAGGGATTTTAGGTCTAATCCCATATTCCCTCAGGCCATGGTACGACAATTCTATGAACCTGAGATAAATCCCCTGATATCTACTAATAATCAATTCACATCTTTAGAAACTCTGGATTCTTTGATTGTCAGAGGGGGGATAGCAGGAGTCCTGATACCCTGCAGACTTCAGCCAGCAGGTCTTAATGTTTCACCCGATAGTAGAAGAGAGAACTGAGTGGGTGAACTTAATTTATTGGAATATAGTGGGGGCCAAGGCATAAACAGATAATAATTGGATTCATCTCGTAAATAAATATGATTTAATATGTCTATTAGAGACGTGTGAAACTGGCCCGGTCTATATAGATGGTTTTCGATCCTATTTTACCCCTGCTCTACCTTCCAGAGCAGGATGTGCAAGCGGAGGTATTCTGACACGGGTAAGAAACACTTTAAACCTCAAACTACTAGTTTTTTGTAATGATTCTGTATACTCATCTTTTGCTATTCAAAACCAGGTCGGTACCATCATTTTAATTATAAATTTGTATAATATTAATTTTACAATGGAGAAGTCAAGGATCCCGGATATAATAGATAAAGCTATTGAAGCATATAATAGAGAGTATAATATTAGTATGAATATTTTGTGGGTGGGTGATTTAAATGCCCTCAACTGCAGGATAAAACTGGTGTGTGGTCTACCAAATGAGGAAGTTGATCTATCATTTCTCACATAATGATTATAGTCAAGGACTTAATAATGTGCTTATTATAAATTTGGAACTAACTTGCAGGGTACCCCTATTCATTACCTGATAGTCACAATTGCAATTAAGACCCTTTTCAGAAACAAATATATCACTCATATTTTAGCGACCACATGGCATTAGTGTGCAAAATAAAATGGGAAAAAATACACGTCTCGGACATTTGTATCCCAAAGCCATGCATAGGGAGAAAAATGTATTGATAATAGCAAAGTGGTACCCTTGGGTGATTAGCAATAGAAATTCCGAAATAATTCCCTGCTTTAATCTAGACTCCCCTCAAACTAATGTGGTGGCAGCCTTTGAGCTAATTTTGAAAAAGGTGAATCAACCTGTACTAAAGCTTTAACTAACCTTTATAAAGCTCTCAAGGTAACCCATAGGGACCAGCCAGTGATTAGTTATCTTTGTAAACAGTATGAAGAGACCAGAAAGAATAGACAGAATATTTTAAAGGAGGAGGCATGGGAGCATCTTAACAGGCAACTAATTCTAAAGAATTTTTGGCAGTAATAAATTCTCAGTTTAAGGCAATTAACTTAGACCCTACCCTCAGGATCCATGTGGATGAAGAAACTTAAATTGAATATTTTCAAAAAATCTTTGGTCCCATTCCTTGTAAGCTGGAATAGCTTTTGTAGGATCCCTTTTTAAATATAAATACTTTCTTAATTATCTAATAGTTTGAGATCAGAAATACCATAGAGCACTGTAATAGGAATAAGGCTGTAGGAACGGATGACGTACCTATTGATTTCTTTCTCGATAAACTGGACCTGTGGACCCCTTTTTTAACCAATGTTTTTAATGCAATATCTAGTGTTGGACTGCCAGAATCGTGGTTGAAATCAATTACAGTACCAATATATAAAAAAGGTGATAGATCAATCCCCCCAAATTTTTGACCCATTTATTGATGGGTAGTACTGCTAAATTAATGGGATGTGTCCTATTAAGCAGATTAGAGGACTGGGCCAGTCAGAGAAACATTCTGATTGTGGTACAACATGGCTTCAAGAAACATAAAAGCACAGTGGATCAATGTTTAAATCTACATTTGATTGTCTCCAAATATACAGTAGCAAGAAAGGGAACACTCTACATGGCGTTTATGGACTTTATGGCTTCCAACTGCTTTTCCCACACTCAACTATGGCTTATTATGGAAAAAATGGGAATTAATAAAGCCATCATCACCATTATAAGACAACTGTATGCACAGGCTATGGCCTGTGTATGATATGGAAATAAGAGAGATTGTACAAGGTGCTTTAGGATAGAAAGAGGGGTCAGAAATGGGTGTGTCCCTGCTCCTCTCCTTTGTGCTATATATACCATTGGAGTGGAGGCACCCTTGCTCTAATCCACTTTAGATGTCCCCATGATAAACCAGACTCGTATACCCATGCTTCTTTATGCAGATGACGCAATGCTAATTGCTAGGACTGGCTTGGCACTGCAGAAACTAAGAACAGAGTATGTGTTTTTTTATGGAAAAGGTAAACCTCTGTGTAAATGAAGCTAAATCCTTTTCGCTAGTGGCTGGCCAACGGGCAAGGAATAACCCTCCCCTCCACATAGATGTCCGTAAAATTGAACAAATAGACACCTTCTCATATTTGGGAATATTGTTTAATAAAACTGCCACCTGGAACCATATGATTGACAATAGAAACTTGTTTTTAGGGATACACATTATTACCGTTTTTTGTTTTATCAAAAAACTGGCCTTTAAACCATTAGATGTCACAAAACAGATATGTAGGGCCAAAGCTATTTCTGTTGCAACATATGGATCGGGTGTTTGGGGTTACACTAATTCTGAGTCACTTCAGTCCACGGAAGACATTTTTCTGAACAAAATGGTAGCCCTTCCTAGAAGTTGTTCTTCCTTTAATTGCCACCTCGAGCTAGAAGTACCATAGATAATTGATCAGGTCCATCTATCACCAATCTTGCTGTGGCACTCAATCTGGCAAAGGGAATTATTACACTTAACTCAAAATATCATTAGGGACTATCTTTCACTTGATAAAGCACAAAAGTATCCATTGATTTCGTATGTTCATCGTACTTTTACCACTTAAGGTTTACAATATCTTTTTGAGATCCCATCTACCTGTGGGTCTATATCTAAAACATGAATTAAAACTAAATTATTGTTTGAAATAGAAAAAGTAATATTTGTATATAATAACAAAATATTGGTTTTACCTTACTTGGACATGCCTGTTATCCCTAAGGGGACAGCTTCTTATCTGTCATTTGTACCAACTGTCAGCATCTATCAGTTCTGTTAAGGTTCAGACTAAATCTAGTCTCTTGCATGCTCGGCTATCCTTCTGGCATCTACTCGCAACAAGCTTTGCCTTTTTATCAATGTGATGAAGTTTCAACTCAAACTGATATGCACTTCCTGTTTTTCTGCAAACACTATGCAGTTTATTGGAAAATGTATTTGTATAGCTAAAATCATGCGCAAATATAATATTAGGCGATGTCGAGTACCGATGTTTTTTTTAAATGTTACAGGATCATTATATCTGCTATTCAGTAGCATCTTGTTATTGTTAATGATAAAAGCAAGAAGGCTTATGAAGTAATTTGAGACCAGCTTCCTTTTAAACATGTATATTTATTTGATTCATTTTAAAATGCTTCTTGTTAACGATATATTATTGTAAATTGTGCTCTGTGCTTTTATGATTTGAGTGTTTTTTAGATTGAAAAAAGTATGTCTTTGAACTGTAAGCTTCTTTGTGTGGGAGTGGTGTACCATTATTGTGATTAGTTTTACAAATCTTAACAGTGTCAAAACTATCCACAAAGAGCTAAACAACAATATAATCAGAAACTAAATTTACTGGTATGTATATAACTTTGTAATTATTTAAAAAATGTACATTAGCTATGAATATGTGTAAGGGAGTTTTGATTAAGAAGAGTATCACAGTGATGAGAAAAAATATATAAAATTAACCATCTATTAGAGGGTACGTGTTCAAGAGGTTATTGTTGAATGTTTTGGGACGTAAGAGAAAAATGAATTAGTATGTCCTTATTACATTGTATATTTAAGTGAAAAATAATAGTATAGTCCTATGGGAAGTTGCACTGAGGAACTAAGAATGTTTTAAATGTCTAAACATTATGTTCAAAATAGAAACATCTGTTATTTTCATTATAGGAGTCATACTTTTAGTAACATTGTTAAACAGGAAATAGTGTACATATCCACTCACTCGCATGAAAACATAGTTCCTGGGGTGCAGTATTTGCATGCTTAATAGCGATTATCGACTCAGAAGCTAAATACTATGCTTCATTTATACTGGAATATTTATTCGAATGGTAAAATACGAATATATGACGTTACAATGCAAACAATTACAACGCATGCTTTTACATCGCAGTTTTTACAGTGCAACTACAATTCCATCGGATGATTTAACAACACATACCATTACAATGCATTTTCTAAAATTACCATTACAACGCATGCCATTACAACGCATGCTATTACAAAGCATAATACTTTTAGCGCAACAGTAGGTTATGAAGGAAGTGACCCGATTCGGACCACCCGGGTCACTCTCAACCTCCTCTAGCCTTCTAAAAATGAAGATTTGATGACGCAGTAGAGAATACAAGCAAACTAGTTTATTCATAAAATACACTGCAGAGGAGTCCAATCTGACAGCCGCCTACAATGGCTGACGAGGGAATGACTTTAACAAGCATAAAGTTACATTATGTATGTTTTGGAGTCCACAAAGACCCACCTATCATGGAAATACACTGGTAGGTGTCGTAATACAATATGGGTACAGAACATAAGTTTCGATTCCACAGACTGGTACAAGCTTTCTACATTTAAAGGTCCTCTGGCCTATCCTCCCCCCTAGACAAGTGGTAGAAGGCTTTGATCCAAGAGA
Organism: Lissotriton vulgaris; assembly: GCF_964263255.1. Classification (NCBI taxonomy): domain Eukaryota; kingdom Metazoa; phylum Chordata; class Amphibia; order Caudata; family Salamandridae; genus Lissotriton; species Lissotriton vulgaris. Next base: position 576,135,916 of record NC_141693.1, read on the forward strand.
AAAGGCATGCACTAAAAAACTTGCATAACCATTGAAGAAACTAAACTTACCAAAGGCTATTTCTCGTAAATGAGCAAACAACAGTTTCAAATGTGCGAGTAACAGTTTCAATTGTAACAGAACATGGCATCTTCTTTAACTAAAATGGTGGCGCATATATCAACCCAACTAACGTGACATCTGTATCAACTGATTACGTCTTACACACAATATGTAAATATAATGTAATAGCCATATATATGCTAACATAATATAGGGTAAGACATGTATTAGCCATATATATGCTAACATAATATAGGGTAAAACATGAGTAATATAGTAAAACTAAGTTTCAATTCTATCAGACCCTCCTTTTACTATTTATATGCTAAATCATCTTTATTTGTGCTATTAGGTAAGGGTCTTTACAATCCTACTATCTAGGAGAAATATTATTATATAGACACTAATTTGTCAAATATGAATACATATATGAATAGAGCTCAATGAAAAGGAGATACAATATTAGTCATTAGCAACACAAGTAACATCAGAAACAGAATCTGCCACAGGAGTATCTGATCTAAGGACTCCCTCTTCCAGCATTATTTTTGCATTTGTATCATGAATTGAACTTTGTTTGGGTGTAATATAAGTGGCACAATACTAGTAACATAAGGGAAGACACCGTATGGGGACACAGCAGCAAATTAAAATAACATAAAGAAATATATCACCTTTTCTAAGATCCAATCGCACCCTCCGAGCTAGGACCAACTTCAATTGCCGCTATCCATTCTCTAAGATGTCTAAAATATGTTGGGTAATGTTTTTTTCCACATTTGTGATGCCGACCACACACTGATCCCCTATACCAGCACACGCTCCACCATTCTTAGCAAAAATAAAAGCAACAGCGTATCCGGTTTGCTCTGCGTATGTGCACATATTTTCTAATTGAGTGGTAATATCCAGTAAGGCTGACACTGTCGAATCAGATACAATCTATAATTTACACCCAAAATACTTTCTAGCACGTTCACCTCTGGCTATAGCAGTACCACTGACTGTGATAATGGAAAAACGATATACAAAAAAGTAATACCATTGCTATAGTTATTAACTTCAAAATCGGTAACTCCCTCGTAGAATTCCTTGGTCAAAGTTCTTTTTACCCATCTTATATTCGGTCTACTATGCCTACAAGGTACCCTGAGAGGTAACACCATTCCCAAAGCCACTTCCTCTGTACCATTGTACATATTGGAATATATGCCATTGGATAGAAAATAAAAACCTGGATGTGCATAAAGTGGACCTCAGTAATCTAATGGAGCATATCTAGTGCTCATTCCTTTCATACTGGGGTCATCCCTAATCTTAGAACATTTTTGTATACTATTTCTCCATAACAATTAAGATACAAATAAGTATCAGTATTGTTTAGTTCAGGACATGTTCCTGCCTCTTGAGTGACAGTCAGATCATGGTAATGCCAACCTGTCAGAGTGATATTTCTTTTGGTGGAGAAGTGTGGCTCACTGGTTAGAGGAGGCAGACCTGGAAGCAGGGGTCAGCCCGGGACCAGGGTTCAATTCCCGGCTCGGCGGGGTCTTGAGTCCTAAAATGTCCATGGACTCGACAATTCTCACTCCGGTGCCTACTCGATTCACAGGCTCACACTCTGCAACTCTGGGCAATAGCTTGCTTAATCTCCACAATGGCCCCTTGCGGCGGGATGCCTCGCTTTCACCTTGCGGATACCCTGCCGGGGTTATCTCACAGGGGAATACCAGGACGGGTTCCCTAAGCAAGCGCTTAGAAACCGGTGGTGATTTGCGCTATATAAATTCCTGTACATTTACATTTACATTTGCTAAAGTATAGATCACCACAATAGAATTCAGGCATTCATCCCGGAGATCCTGTGCCTCTCGGTTTTCTATAATATAGGCAAGGTCCAGGGTATCCCAAACCAAATTCACCTTTTACCTCTACAAAGGTGGGAGGACAGACATATGTATAATTGACCAGTGATAGGGGATAAGCAGTCCATAGACTCGTGACAGAATCAATGGGGTAACAAGCTGTACTATCCCCAAAGAACTTTTGGTGGGTATCCAAGAAAACAGTACTATGCATAGTTCACTTATGACAATCTGAGGGAACTGCTTGATACAATACACATGATGATGTAACCTCTGAGCACTCCATTATCCAGAACAGCCCACATCTCCCCAATAGAAATAGTAACATAACTACAACCCAACATATCTATTTCCTGAGCAACCATTGAAAACCAACCCGCCCTGGGTGTAAGGCAACAACAACCTGGTCTTCTGCTTTAAGAGGATGACCAAAAAGATACATTATTTTTATATTTATATTCTCAGAGCAAATCCGCAAAGGAAAAACAACTTAGGATGGAGCCAATGATGGGAAGAGGGCACAAAAAGCTAGAAAAACAGAAAAAAGAAATGCCAAAAAAAGGATTGAGAATCAGGGTCCATTCGAAGCCTCCCTGGCAGGCTTCTATCGTCCTATCCTCTCTGGTGCTATTGAGCACGCTGCAGTGGAGCTACACTCTTGCAGTTCATCAAAAAAATTTCAATGTTCTCAGAATAGGGCACTCTCCCTCCTTGGAAGATACCCTTCATTTATCCTGTCCTGTATCACAGGTAGTGCACTAATCTTGTAATCCCTAATCTAATCGGAAGAAGCAAAAACAAGGGACATTTTCACTTATCTTATCCAATGAAATCCATCCCTAACTACACTCACTTTTCTTTTGGCGCACTACCTTTCTGTCAAGGACACAAATTATACCTGTCTTTTCCAGGCACTGTCTCATCGTGTAGCAGAATTTGAAATTCAGGGGGCACTGGGGACTGGGACTCAGGCTCCTGTCAATCTGATGAAGTGGAACCCTGAGCAGCCCTTATTTCTAGGGGGACCGATTTCATTTAGAACAGCATTGTTTTCTTCCTCTGTCTGTGTCCAAACCAGTTGGGCATCCGAAAATGGGAGAACTCTTGGGACGCTTTTAGTTTCATGGTCTCCGATGCCCTCTCATACCCAGGTGTCATGGGGAAGAAGTAACGGCACCCTCTAACAGTGAGAGGCGTGGTTATAGTTCTTCTGACCTTCCACCCTCACTGCAGGATCATTGCAATGTGGACCAAGAAGGGGCCACAACATCTTGGCTCCAAGCCGTCTTTTCACACAAAAGCTTCATATTACCGTCCAATCACCAGGCTTAATTGTATGCCCAGGCCCCTCAGGTGCTGGAGGCAACGCCTCGAGTATCTGTTGGTGAATAGAATGTAAGGTTTTAGTAAGTTCAAACAAATAATCGACCAGTAGAGGATAATCGATGCCAGGGAATTTCTTTGGTCTAGGGATACCCGACACATTCGGTGGATGACCAAAAATTACCTCATAGGAAGATAATCCTGTCCTAGAATGAGCTGTCATTCTGGTCGACAACAAAGCAAGGGGTAATACAACTGGCCACTGCAACCCAGTACTTTCCTTCACTTTTGCAAACTTCAACTTGAGCACTGTATGTTACTATTGCCAATCATTTGATAAGTCAAAGTTGTCAAAAGCCTCTCTATGAACAGATCATATTGAATTTTGGTCCCTTGTGATGTCAAGAATACATCCAAAGTTATTGGCCTCCCGAAGGCATACTGGCTGTCAGTATAAATATTGACAGTCAGTCCTTCGCTTAACTCACATGCCAGCAGAAGGGCTACTAACTCTGCAGCCTGTGCTGATTAATAAGGAAAACGTGATGTCTCAACTACAGTGCACAGCATGGTAATAACGCACTCCGCTGTAGCTGCCATCTGAGAATTTGAAACAAGATCCATCGACATATAGTTCCCCTTGTGGGTTGGATAAGGGATTATCAGTCAGGTCTACCTCTCCCTTTATCTCAGTGCAGAACAAACAATCATGGACATCCGTGTCCTCTTCTTCCGAAGGCAGAGGTAGTAACGTGGCTGGATTCAGAACGGCACATCTTTGATAGTAATATGAGGTGCAAACAATTTCTGTTCCTATCCAGTCAGACGAGCACTGGTAAGGTGCTGAGTCTTCCTTCAATTCATAAGTACATCCATAGCATGCAGTACGGTTACTGTGAAATCATGATTGAGAACGAGCCCTTCCATTTGTCGAATAGAGACCGCCACAGCAGCTCTTAAACAGCTCGAGAGAGCTCTGGCGACAGGGTCAAGTGTGGCAGAAAAATAAGCACATGGCCTCTGCTAACCTCCAAGGGCTTGTGTTAACACAGGAAATGCACATCCAGCCACTTTGTGTACGTACAGCATGAAGGGCTTCTTGTAATCTCCTTGCCAAGAACGGGTGCAGAGCAAAGTGCAACTTTTTTTCAAAAGCATGCTGACATTCATGCGTCCAGGGCAAGGGTTCATGCACATCTTTAGTGATTAGGTAAATCAAAGGATGTATTAATAAGGAATAAACAGGTATCCAGTGTCGACAATATGAGGTAATGCCTATGAAAGCACGCACTTCGCTTTGAGTGACAGGGATGGGCATCTTAACAATGGCATCAACTCGTTCAGGTGTTAGCCTCCGACCCTCTTTGGATAGCAGGTGACCTAAATAGGTGACTTGCTGTTGACAATATTGGAATGTAGAAAGGGACACTTTATGTCCAATATCATCTACATAATACATTACCTTCGGGAAGAGAGAGAGATTCCAATTAACCTTTCAAAGCTTGACTATAAATACTAGGACTTTCCGTATACCCCTGGGGAACTCTACAAAATTGAAATCTCCTGCCAGCTAAACAAATACAAATAAATATTGGCTATCAGGGTGGACAGGAATGCTAAAAAAAAAAAATTCAAATCAATCACAGGGAAATATCGAGCTGTAGAAGGGATCATTGTGAGAAGAACTGTAATATCAGGAACCACTGGAAACTGGGAAATAACTATTTTGTTTACCTCCTGCAGATCAATTATGAAACAGTGAACATCAGGGTATGCATCAGGAGAATCTATAGGTGCCTTTTTAAGAATAGGAAAAATGGGGCAATTACATACATTCGCTACTGTCTCCTCCACCACCCCTAACTTGATCAAATCATGTATAATCTGCATCAGAGCCTGTTCTCCAGCCTGCAATATTTTGTACTCAGAAATATGAGGGAGCACAGCATTATCCTTGATCTTAATAGAAATGGGTGGTATCTGTAGCAACCAAACATCCATGTCCCCTGCTTCCCACAAAGAAGATGGTACATCCTTAAATTCAACAGGAAGTGGCTCATCCTTTGCAAAACACTGTTTTACACCATCCACTTTAGGTCTGAAAGTCATGTGAACACCAACTGGGGAACAAGAAATGGTACCATATAGTTTCTTCTATAAATCCAAATCCATAAACCTTTTTGCCACAATTTGCTGCTAACAAAAATGGGGGAATCCACAGTAAAAGGACCAACAGTCAAAGCAAGAGGTTTGGAGATGAGGCTCATGACTGGTACACCTGAAAAACCTACAGAGATATTATTTCGGCCCGGGGACCAGTGAATGTGAAACAGAGCTATTCATTGCACCTGTATCCTCCAAAATGTTCTTTGTCGAACCATGTAGATCTGCTGTGACATAAGGACCACACTAATCAACAGGAATCTGGACAGGTCCTGCACCCTGCCCCTTCCTGTACAAGCTGTAGGACATCCGTGTAACTTCATCCATATCATATTCATCATGATAATACTGTCTTCCTCTGGATCATCAAAATAATTCTGAATAGACAGACCTCCTGAGGATGCATCCCCTTGAGCCTCATCTCGACTGCCCTAGCCATGACCCCTTACATTCCAACCCCTTCCTCTCGGTACTACAACTTTCTGTAACAGTTCTAGGCACTCACTTCGCCAATGCCCCTCCTTTTTACAATATGCACACTGTATCAGCCCCAGTGGCACACGACCTCTACCAGCACCTCGAGACCTCTAAGCCGGACCAGTACCCGACCCCTTCCAGATCTCCGTAATACTTGCTGCAACAACACCTTTGTCTTTAAATCCTTACTCTTTTCCTCCACCTTATCCTTCTCTTTAACTAAAATGGTGGCGCATATATCAACCCAACTAACGTGACATCTGTATCAACTGATTACGTCTTACACACAATATGTAAATATAATGTAATAGCCATATATATGCTAACATAATATAGGGTAAGACATGTATTAGCCATATATATGCTAACATAATATAGGGTAAAACATGAGTAATATAGTAAAACTAAGTTTCAATTCTATCAGACCCTCCTTTTACTATTTATATGCTAAATCATCTTTATTTGTGCTATTAGGTAAGGGTCTTTACAATCCTACTATCTAGGAGAAATATTATTATATAGACACTAATTTGTCAAATATGAATACATATATGAATAGAGCTCAATGAAAAGGAGATACAATATTAGTCATTAGCAACACAAGTAACATCAGAAACAGAATCTGCCACAGGAGTATCTGATCTAAGGACTCCCTCTTCCAGCATTATTTTTGCATTTGTATCATGAATCGAACTTTGTTTGGGTGTAATATAAGTGGCACAATACTAGTAACATAAGGGAAGACACCGTATGGGGACACAGCAGCAAATTAAAATAACATAAAGAAATATATCACCTTTTCTAAGATCCAATCGCACCCTCCGAGCTAGGACCAACTTCAATTGCCGCTATCCATTCTCTAAGATGTCTAAAATATGTTGGGTAATGTTTTTTTCCACATTTGTGATGCCGACCACACACTGATCCCCTATACCAGCACACGCTCCACCATTCTTAGCAAAAATAAAAGCAACAGCGTATCCGGTTTGCTCTGCGTATGTGCACATATTTTCTAATTGAGTGGTAATATCCAGTAAGGCTGACACTGTCGAATCAGATACAATCTATAATTTACACCCAAAATACTTTCTAGCACGTTCACCTCTGGCTATAGCAGTACCACTGACTGTGATAATGGAAAAACGATATACAAAAAAGTAATACCATTGCTATAGTTATTAACTTCAAAATCGGTAACTCCCTCGTAGAATTCCTTGGTCAAAGTTCTTTTTACCCATCTTATATTCGGTCTACTATGCCTACAAGGTACCCTGAGAGGTAACACCATTCCCAAAGCCACTTCCTCTGTACCATTGTACATATTGGAATATATGCCATTGGATAGAAAATAAAAACCTGGATGTGCATAAAGTGGACCTCAGTAATCTAATGGAGCATATCTAGTGCTCATTCCTTTCATACTGGGGTCATCCCTAATCTTAGAACATTTTTGTATACTATTTCTCCATAACAATTAAGATACAAATAAGTATCAGTATTGTTTAGTTCAGGACATGTTCCTGCCTCTTGAGTGACAGTCAGATCATGGTAATGCCAACCTGTCAGAGTGATATTTCTTTTGGTGGAGAAGTGTGGCTCACTGGTTAGAGGAGGCAGACCTGGAAGCAGGGGTCAGCCCGGGACCAGGGTTCAATTCCCGGCTCGGCGGGGTCTTGAGTCCTAAAATGTCCATGGACTCGACAATTCTCACTCCGGTGCCTACTCGATTCACAGGCTCACACTCTGCAACTCTGGGCAATAGCTTGCTTAATCTCCACAATGGCCCCTTGCGGCGGGATGCCTCGCTTTCACCTTGCGGATACCCTGCCGGGGTTATCTCACAGGGGAATACCAGGACGGGTTCCCTAAGCAAGCGCTTAGAAACCGGTGGTGATTTGCGCTATATAAATTCCTGTACATTTACATTTACATTTGCTAAAGTATAGATCACCACAATAGAATTCAGGCATTCATCCCGGAGATCCTGTGCCTCTCGGTTTTCTATAATATAGGCAAGGTCCAGGGTATCCCAAACCAAATTCACCTTTTACCTCTACAAAGGTGGGAGGACAGACATATGTATAATTGACCAGTGATAGGGGATAAGCAGTCCATAGACTCGTGACAGAATCAATGGGGTAACAAGCTGTACTATCCCCAAAGAACTTTTGGTGGGTATCCAAGAAAACAGTACTATGCATAGTTCACTTATGACAATCTGAGGGAACTGCTTGATACAATACACATGATGATGTAACCTCTGAGCACTCCATTATCCAGAACAGCCCACATCTCCCCAATAGAAATAGTAACATAACTACAACCCAACATATCTATTTCCTGAGCAACCATTGAAAACCAACCCGCCCTGGGTGTAAGGCAACAACAACCTGGTCTTCTGCTTTAAGAGGATGACCAAAAAGATACATTATTTTTATATTTATATTCTCAGAGCAAATCCACAAAGGAAAAACAACTTAGGATGGAGCCAATGATGGGAAGAGGGCACAAAAAGCTAGAAAAACAGAAAAAAGAAATGCCAAAAAAAGGATTGAGAATCAGGGTCCATTCGAAGCCTCCCTGGCAGGCTTCTATCGTCCTATCCTCTCTGGTGCTATTGAGCACACTGCAGTGGAGCTACACTCTTGCAGTTCATCAAAAAAATTTCAATGTTCTCAGAATAGGGCACTCTCCCTCCTTGGAAGATACCCTTCATTTATCCTGTCCTGTATCACAGGTAGTGCACTAATCTTGTAATCCCTAATCTAATCGGAAGAAGCAAAAACAAGGGACATTTTCACTTATCTTATCCAATGAAATCCATCCCTAACTACACTCACTTTTCTTTTGGCGCACTACCTTTCTGTCAAGGACACAAATTATACCTGTCTTTTCCAGGCACTGTCTCATCGTGTAGCAGAATTTGAAATTCAGGGGGCACTGGGGACTGGGACTCAGGCTCCTGTCAATCTGATGAAGTGGAACCCTGAGCAGCCCTTATTTCTAGGGGGACCGATTTCATTTAGAACAGCATTGTTTTCTTCCTCTGTCTGTGTCCAAACCAGTTGGGCATCCGAAAATGGGAGAACTCTTGGGACGCTTTTAGTTTCATGGTCTCCGATGCCCTCTCATACCCAGGTGTCATGGGGAAGAAGTAACGGCACCCTCTAACAGTGAGAGGCGTGGTTATAGTTCTTCTGACCTTCCACCCTCACTGCAGGATCATTGCAATGTGGACCAAGAAGGGGCCACAACATCTTGGCTCCAAGCCGTCTTTTCACACAAAAGCTTCATATTACGTCCAATCACCAGGCTTAATTGTATGCCCAGGCCCCTCAGGTGCTGGAGGCAACGCCTCGAGTATCTGTTGGTGAATAGAATGTAAGGTTTTAGCAAGTTCAAACAAATAATCGACCAGTAGAGGATAATCGATGCCAGGGAATTTCTTTGGTCTAGGGATACCCGACACATTCGGTGGATGACCAAAAATTACCTCATAGGAAGATAATCCTGTCCTAGAATGAGCTGTCATTCTGGTCGACAACAAAGCAAGGGGTAATACAACTGGCCACTGCAACCCAGTACTTTCCTTCACTTTTGCAAACTTCAACTTGAGCACTGTATGTTACTATTGCCAATCATTTGATAAGTCAAAGTTGTCAAAAGCCTCTCTATGAACAGATCATATTGAATTTTGGTCCCTTGTGATGTCAAGAATACATCCAAAGTTATTGGCCTCCCGAAGGCATACTGGCTGTCAGTATAAATATTGACAGTCAGTCCTTCGCTTAACTCACATGCCAGCAGAAGGGCTACTAACTCTGCAGCCTGTGCTGATTAATAAGGAAAACGTGATGTCTCAACTACAGTGCACAGCATGGTAATAACGCACTCCGCTGTAGCTGCCATCTGAGAATTTGAAACAAGATCCATCGACATATAGTTCCCCTTGTGGGTTGGATAAGGGATTATCAGTCAGGTCTACCTCTCCCTTTATCTCAGTGCAGAACAAACAATCATGGACATCCGTGTCCTCTTCTTCCGAAGGCAGAGGTAGTAACGTGGCTGGATTCAGAACGGCACATCTTTGATAGTAATATGAGGTGCAAACAATTTCTGTTCCTATCCAGTCAGACGAGCACTGGTAAGGTGCTGAGTCTTCCTTCAATTCATAAGTACATCCATAGCATGCAGTACGGTTACTGTGAAATCATGATTGAGAACGAGCCCTTCCATTTGTCGAATAGAGACCGCCACAGCAGCTCTTAAACAGCTCGAGAGAGCTCTGGCGACAGGGTCAAGTGTGGCAGAAAAATAAGCACATGGCCTCTGCTAACCTCCAAGGGCTTGTGTTAACACAGGAAATGCACATCCAGCCACTTTGTGTACGTACAGCATGAAGGGCTTCTTGTAATCTCCTTGCCAAGAACGGGTGCAGAGCAAAGTGCAACTTTTTTTCAAAAGCATGCTGACATTCATGCGTCCAGGGCAAGGGTTCATGCACATCTTTAGTGATTAGGTAAATCAAAGGATGTATTAATAAGGAATAAACAGGTATCCAGTGTCGACAATATGAGGTAATGCCTATGAAAGCACGCACTTCGCTTTGAGTGACAGGGATGGGCATCTTAACAATGGCATCAACTCGTTCAGGTGTTAGCCTCCGACCCTCTTTGGATAGCAGGTGACCTAAATAGGTGACTTGCTGTTGACAATATTGGAATGTAGAAAGGGACACTTTATGTCCAATATCATCTACATAATACATTATCTTCGGGAAGAGAGAGAGATTCCAATTAACCTTTCAAAGCTTGACTATAAATACTAGGACTTTCCGTATACCCCTGGGGAACTCTACAAAATTGAAATCTCCTGCCAGCTAAACAAATACAAATAAATATTGGCTATCAGGGTGGACAGGAATGCTAAAAAAAAAAATTCAAATCAATCACAGGGAAATATCGAGCTGTAGAAGGGATCATTGTGAGAAGAACTGTAATATCAGGAACCACTGGAAACTGGGAAATAACTATTTTGTTTACCTCCTGCAGATCAATTATGAAACAGTGAACATCAGGGTATGCATCAGGAGAATCTATAGGTGCCTTTTTAAGAATAGGAAAAATGGGGCAATTACATACATTCGCTACTGTCTCCTCCACCACCCCTAACTTGATCAAATCATGTATAATCTGCATCAGAGCCTGTTCTCCAGCCTGCAATATTTTGTACTCAGAAATATGAGGGAGCACAGCATTATCCTTGATCTTAATAGAAATGGGTGGTATCTGTAGCAACCAAACATCCATGTCCCCTGCTTCCCACAAAGAAGATGGTACATCCTTAAATTCAACAGGAAGTGGCTCATCCTTTGCAAAACACTGTTTTACACCATCCACTTTAGGTCTGAAAGTCATGTGAACACCAACTGGGGAACAAGAAATGGTACCATATAGTTTCTTCTATAAATCCAAATCCAAAAACCTTTTTGCCACAATTTGCTGCTAACAAAAATGGGGGAATCCACAGTAAAAGGACCAACAGGCAAAGCAAGAGGTTTGGAGATGAGGCTCATGACTGGTACACCTGAAAAACCTACAGAGATATTATTTCGGCCCGGGGACCAGTGAATGTGAAACAGAGCTATTCATTGCACCTGTATCCTCCAAAATGTTCTTTGTCGAACCATGTAGATCTGCTGTGACATAAGGACCACACTAATCAACAGGAATCTGGACAGGTCCTGCACCCTGCCCCTTCCTGTACAAGCTGTAGGACATCCGTGTAACTTCATCCATATCATATTCATCATGATAATACTGTCTTCCTCTGGATCATCAAAATAATTCTGAATAGACAGACCTCCTGAGGATGCATCCCCTTGAGCCTCATCTCGACTGCCCTAGCCATGACCCCTTACATTCCAACCCCTTCCTCTCGGTACTACAACTTTCTGTAACAGTTCTAGGCACTCACTTCGCCAATGCCCCTCCTTTTTACAATATGCACACTGTATCAGCCCCAGTGGCACACGACCTCTACCAGCACCTCGAGACCTCTAAGCCGGACCAGTACCCGACCCCTTCCAGATCTCCGTACTACTTGCTGCAACAACACCTTTGTCTTTAAATCCTTACTCTTTTCCTCCACCTTATCCTTCTCCTCATTTTCTCGATGTTCGTAATAATGAGCCATGCTCAATATCACTGAAGGACAGGAAGTGGTCCATGTACTCTCAGAGATTTGCAACCGAGCCGCAATTTCGGGAAGTAGATTTGTACCAAACCTGTTAACAAACAAACCCCACCTTCCACTGACAAATCCTGCCCACTAAAATCCCAAAACACCCCTTCAAACCGAGTAAAAAATTCTGACACACTCTCTTCTTTCTTTTGGTGACATGCTGTCAACTTATCTCAATTTACTTGTCTGGGTGGAATAAGAGAATGCATGTAGGTAATAATAAGATTTGGTAAAGCTAAAATCTCAGCCCTAGGTTTGTCGCCAGGCTTCCGTTCCTTCTCCCATCCCTTAATCTCATCCCATCTACCACCCAGTTCCAATCTGTGATCCTGTGTATGCACCTGCCTCCATATATCTACCGGTACGAACAGACCAATAAAACATCTCAATATCTGCTAAGGTCATAACTGATGAGGAGGCAGCCTTTGTTAGTTCTTTATAATATGCAGTAGGATTTTTCGTGGGGTCTGGTAACTGACTCTTAAGGGCAAGTACCTCACTTCTTTTCCATGGGGCATAGACCCACTGCTCCTGAAAATGAGCCTCTACCCGTTGCAGAGTAACAACATTTAATGCATTATGCTAACTGACTCTTAAGGGCAAGTACCTCACTTCTTTTCCATGGGGCATAGACCCACTGCTCCTGAAAATGAGCCTCTACCCGTTGCAGAGTAACAACATTTAATGCATTATGCTGCTCTGGAATCTCACAGTGGTGAATGGGATGGACTTCCCTCATCGGAGTACTGTGATATAACTTCACCCGATAATTTAAAACATAAGCACAGGTGCACCACATGTCAATTTCAAAAACAGAAAAAACAATTGTGTAATCTGTATACAACACAAATATTCTTCAAAATGTTCCTTTTATTCCAATTTCTATTGCTTTTAAAATAAGGTCATAAACATAAATTCTCACAACAATACAGCCGACGCGTTTCGTCCTTATAAAGGTCTTCTTCAGGGCACTGATAATTTGAATAGGTCAGTCTCAGCAAAAAGAAAGTCAGTAAATAGCCCGATCAGCAGCCTATATGTCGTTCCACATCTAAATCACGGTTATTCGATATCAAGTGAAAAGACAAAGTTACTAATGAAGATTAAACCCAGATTGTTAGACCTAGGAAACCTAGACTACATAGGGTAGCATGGCACAGAGTGGAAACAGCTCACTTCCAAGGCTTTAGTGTAGTGCTTACAAACCCACTCACAGTAACCCAATGTCTTATCACTAAAAATAAAGCACGCCACACCAGTTTAGAAAAATACCAGTACCTTTTATAAAATATATCTATTTGTTCCTTTTTGTTTTTCTTTCAAATCATGGTAGGGTATACATTTAGTACAATAAGTGTATTTACATTCAATGGACACTGTTCAATACATTTGCTTTCAATTATACTTTAACTGTGACTTCTCAGCCACAACAATGGCACTCTATCCCCTCACAGCATAGATGACTTCTCCTGAATAGGACACAGTACTAGGTTAATATTCAATTAGAATCCTGTCATGTACATTACCCTTAGACACATGAAGGCAACCTTAACGTGAGTTCACAGAAGGACAGCAGCCTGACCCCCACACCTTCTTGTGACCCGCTTCCGTAGGCTGTATGATAGGAAGAAGACAGGCAAATTACTTATACATCTACAATGCCCTCACCAGAGATCCCTTCCCACAGAAGGTGACCTATCTCTTTTGTTATACTCTTGAGGATATTGTCGTTAAGCTGCTCTATCACCACCAGTTCAGCTCAGTAGCCTGGTTGTTTAACAGATTGACTTGGTTGACAGTTCACATAGAACCTTGTTCCTTCCTCCTGTTTCACCTTTAGCAGTACTTATTCTAGCAAGTCTATTTCCTGCTGGTAACCCTCGGATTGTCAAATAGGACAGCCAGTGACACCATAGCTCAGCTCAACCCAGAACGGGTTCCTGTTCACCCCTTCGCTTTACGGACACGGCTAGTCCACTTTCTCACCTCCCGCTCCCAGCGTACAGTTCCCTGCTTACTTGAGGGTTTGGAGGATGTTCCCCGAGTCCCGGACGTGCTCCGGCTTTGGTCCTGAACTTGACAGGAGGATGGGGCAGGTCTCCACAGTGGACTCCGCGGCTTCTTCTCTCTTCCCGGTGGTCGCAGAGTTCCGGTTCTCTATCACGCAGGTCTGACTTCAGTGGCGTGTTCTACCAGCCTCCCTCCGATGCCGATTCCTTCCGTGGCAAGCTCAGCCTTACGACGTCACCCGGGGCTTCCCTCTCTCTCTCCAGGAGCCTCCGACGAGCCGTGCCTCCTCCTCAGAAGCCGTCAGCCACGCTACCCACAGAGGAGGGACGCTGCTGGTATGCCAGTGAAACCTCAACTTTTCCTCACAGTAAGTCCGAGATCCGCGCACAAGTTGCGGTTTAATTATTTACCGGACAACCTCCACAACAGAATTATGCGAAGATTTTGTAATTCCGTGATGGTAGGCAGTCCTCGAGTTACAAGACTTCAGATGATAGGTGTGGGGTCTTGCTTTAGGGTTAATGGTCAAGCTCCTATGTCAAGATTTGGTCAGACCCAGAGGGGTAGCGTGAAAGCGCTGACCTCCCCAGCAGTTCGCCTCTCTCCTGTCCTGGTCACTTCTCACCAAAAATGGCCACCCTGAACTCGACCTTATATAGGCTGGCCACGGATTCCTAGAACCTGCTAGAGGGTTCCAGAACTTTCCCCATGTTGTCCAATGGGTCAGGAAACCTGAGGTGACCGTTTTGACAGTTGGTAGCCACCATCTTAGGTCTCAATTTCTAGCAGTATCTGGTTCTGAGGAAAAACTAGGCCCCACAGAAAAATGGCGGGCGCCAGGAACACCTAGCCCCTGCGACAATACTGGAAAAATTCTGGTGGACATTTGAAAGAATGAATAACTGGATCTTCTGGAAGGCCAAAGGGGACAAAATAAATAATTAATAGTAAAGACACTCCCAGAGGCAGACAGGTCTAACACAGATCTTTTGACTGGGTGTGAGTGTTTGATTGATTCGGATGCTCCGTCCATCACCACCCCCTTTTGTACTGCTTTTGACCGCCATAATTTTGGCAGGATATGCTCAGACGTGAGTCCCTTGCTCACTTTGCCACTGGATTCAAGCAAGCCGGGCTGCAGACGGCTGGAATGCCAGAAACCAGTCCTCGGTAGCTTGTTTCCGGTCCAGGGAAGACATGGCTTGGCATTTCGGGCTGGACTGTTCCCATGAGGCACAGGGTCAGACTCATTTGCATATAGCCAGGTCTGAACTGGGGTGGAAGAGTGGGCTAAAGAACGGTGATGGATTAAACCCAGATCTTTTGACTGGCTGTGAGTGTTTGATTGATTCAGATGCTCCGTCCATCACCTCCCCCTTTTGTACCGCATGAAAACCAAGAAGACATAAGAATCAAGGATGCCGGGTGGGTCCATTGTTGGGGCACAGATGGCTACTCGAAATAATACGTAAAAAGGATCACTCCTGAACTGGTCGATACTGCGATTAAATATCAGCCAATTTGCAGATTCATTATATCTCCAACGGCCGTCCTTTTCACCGTGACCTCTGGCCTTTGGAGACATGATGACAGCCTTTGAACACATAGAAGATAATTAATTGACACAGATTGGGTTTGCTTCTCATGTTGTTGGGGCTAATAATACAGTTCTTTATGTTATTCAACAGGGATATAACAATTAGGTTTGCAAGAACCGCGTCCTCTCCTTGGGGTCCAACCTGTATCTTTGGTATATACCCTCCATTGTAAGGAATCTGCAAATTTGCTGATATTTAAACGCAGTATCGACCAGTTCAGGCGTGATCCTTTTTATGTATTGTTAGACCTGGCATCATTGGTGTGAGTCTCCCTTCCATTTTGACGGATTGCCTCCTCTGTTTTGATATGTTTTTGCTGGATTTATGCTTTGGGCACTGTGCCACTGCTAATCAGTGCCACAGTGCAAGTGCTCCCTATGTTATAATAATGTACTAATTGGTTATTCCATGATTGGGTTATTTGATTTATCTGTCAGCCCCTAGTACAGTGCACCAGGTGTGCCCAGGGCTTGAAAATCAAATACTGCTGGTGAGTTTGCTGCACTGGTTGTGCCACCCACAGAAGCAGCTTGTAAAGTGTGTCTCAGGCCTGCCATTGCAAGGCAGGTGTGCAGTCTAGCACTATCATGTCAACTTGGCCAAGTGCACCCACTTGCTAGTCCCTAAACCTTCCCCTTTCTTCATATTATACACCCCTAGGTAGGCCCAAGGGCAGGGTGCACTGTAAATATAAGGTAGGACATGCTCTGATGTGTGCAGCTTGTTCTAATAGTGAATTACAGCCATTTTTGTGTTTCACTATTTAAGGCTATCTGTTCTCATAGGCCAGAATGGGCAGTTAGATTATTACATTCTTATAATCCTAACTGACTCAGGGAACATTGTAGAAATTCAAATGTAGAATGCCTGAACTCAGAATAATAAAGTACATCTTTTAGTAAAGTTTATTTTAATATTCTGTGTTTGCAAATACCACTTTTAGAAAGTACGTATTTGCTTGCCTAACCGTTTAAGCCTGCGTCAGCTGGGTTGTGTATTCCTTGTCAGGGTTTGTGAGTGACAGGGCTGGGGAATTCCAGGAGACAGGCTGGGGCATCCGGGTGGTGAATAGAGAGATGTGCATCTAGATGGGAGGGAGGAGTTGCACCTGGGACCTGAATAGGGCTGGGCCTTCCCTCTACGATGCATGGCTCCACCCCCTGTGGCTTGTCTGATTTCTCTGCCCTGAACTGTGAAAGGTGAGAAGGAATCAGTTAAATTGAGTACTCCGGAGCTGTATCTTCCCTCCCCTGTGCTGGCTCCACCTCCTGTGGGGCGGCTGATGTCTCTGCCCTGCACAGTGAAAAGAAGAAGAGAGTCATGTAAACAAAGTGCTCAGGAACTGGTTTGGACTAGGCCGACGCCTCTCTGACTTCAGAGAACAAAGGATTTGATCCCAAGAAATTAGATCACTTCTTGACAAGAAACCTTTCTGCCAAGGAGAAGAACCAAGAAAGCTGCAGGATTTGTACTGCCCCTCTGCCAGTGTGCTGTTTGCTGGGTTGGCCTGCAGTGGTTGCTTCATTGTCAAGGGAAAGGAGAAGGAACTTTGTAAGGACTTTCATCTACAAAATAATCTCCAAGGGCTTGAACTGTGCTTGCCTCCTGCTGAAGTCTAAGGGACAAAAGACTTCACCTCCAGCTCCATTCTGAATTTCCTTGCTGGGAATTCTGACTCCAGTCACTTGCGTGCTGATGGGAGCTGGAAGCGCGACGAATCGAGAAGAAGCGCGGTGCCGCCGCAGCTGAAATCATCGCATGGCCGGAGAAGCGTGCCTTCGTCACATCTCCCTGGAAGCGTGTGTTCTTCGAAGCTGCCTGCTGTCGCATCACCGGAGAAGCGTGATGCCGTCGTGAGAGTCGCCATCGCATCACCGGAGAAGCGTGTCACAGGGCCTGTCGTGGCTCCAAAGTACAGAGTCATCGCAAGGCTGCCAGGCCATCATCGCATCGCCGCATCAATAGCGCCATCTTCTAGCATCGCAACCGGATCATCGCATCGCATCAAGGCACCATTTTGTGTACTGCAACGGGTCCGCAGGCCGAGAATGTATGCATCACCGGTAAGGCTCATGACGAGTCCCCTACTCTGCGCAAGCATTGAGGAAGCACGCAACCGGTCCCCCGGGTCACGAAACCGACGCATCTCCCCTTTTGCGAGCCTTTTGTTCACTTTGCGTTACGCATCCAGATACTTTGTTGAGAGCATTGTTGCTTTTACCATCAACTTGAACTAAGAGACTTTAATCATCTTTTAAGTAATCTTAAGTGTAGTATTGTGGATTTTGTTGTTTGTGGTCTTTTGTTTAAGCCTGTATAAAGAATACGTATTTTTATAAAACCTGTGTTGTGTCCATCTGTAGTGTTTTCACTGTATTACTGTGTATATTCAGAAATGCTTAACACACTGCCTCTGAATTCAGCCTGTCTGCTTGTGCCAAGCTACTAATGGGGTGAGGAGGGGTTATTAAGGTGTGTAACCCCCTTATCTTGACTTAGAAGTAAGGGTCCCTATTTGGACAAAGGTGAATACCATTGCCAACTAGAGACCCCCAGATCTAACATGTATTATTTCGAGTAGCCATGGGTCGACAACTGTTGTGCGGTAGGTGTAAGAGAAGAAGGAGAAATTGAAACAGAAACAGTTGACAGGGCGGGGGTGCCTACAGTCACTGTACGTCTCTGCTTAGGTTCCTTCTGCCATACCTGCAAAGTTTCACACATCGACTGCCTACTTCTGCTAGCAAATAATTTATCCAGTACATAATTGAATTTTTGTTCATCAAAGGTTCCATCCTGTGGCCACTGAAGCTCAGTATTGCCTCTTGTATACTTGTGTCACAATGTACTAAACGTAATAGGGCCAATACTGTGCTTCACATATATATATAAAAATTCGGAATACCTTCCGGAGGCGAAGGCTTCCGCTCCTCCAGGCAATGTTCTGCAGAGGAGCATCGGCACTCCAAACACCACACTCCAACAAGGCCTCCCAGCATCAGGCACATTCAAGTATTCACTCAATCAACAAGCGCACTCACAGTAAAACACACATAAACAAAGAGCACTTAAGAACAGTCCATTGACTGACCACAACAAGTCAGTCCTCACGCTGCACCAAGACAAGATAGGCTCTAGCTCCAGGCCTTTTCAAGAATAAATGAATGTGTGTGGGTGCTGCACACTTTTATCTGTCTGGTCCGTTTGTACGATTTGTGTGCTACCTTTGATTGGTGCCTGCTAACACCTTCAACAAATGTATAAGGCCTGGCCCCTAATGGCTGCCAGGACTCAAAAGTGCAGTACTTGTAATGAACAATTACTCAATTTTTGACATTTCAATTTGTATTTAAACCATTAGTATTCAATTCATTTCACAATCAACATTTATCTTAACGTTTTCTTCATAACATGATTATAATGAAATCAATATCAACAGAATAATGACATAATCAAATCATATTCAATACATGAACCCAATGCATTTCGGGGCTGGATGGCCCCTTCGTCGGGGGTCTGTTAAAGAAAAAAGGTAATCATATTACTCTTGGTGCTTATAAGTTTCACAGTTGCTGCTCCTATTTAACAGTTGATGTTAAATAGGAGCAGCAACTGTGAAACTTATAAGCACCAAGAGTAATATGATATGTATGGAATATGATTTGATTATGTCATTATTCTGTTGATATTGATTTCATTATAATCATGTTATGAAGAATACGTTAAGATAAATGTTGATTGTGAAATGAATTGAATACTAATGGTTTAAATACAAATTGAAATGTCAAAAATTGAGTAATTGTTCATTACAAGTACTGCACTTTTGAGTCCTGGCAGCCATTAGGGGCCTGGCCTCATATACTTTTCAAGAATAAGTCAAATTCAACAATTGGCCCAGCAGAACGTTCAAAAAGTCGTGCGGCCGGGCGCTAGAGGGAGCACGAGCTGAATTGCCGCACTTTAGTGAGGGCCCGGCAGCCTGGCACTATTATCCTTATTTTATCCTACTTAACCTGCTCCTGCCCATCCGAAACTCCCCACGATGGTCCAGTGAGTGTAGCCTGACACTCGGTGAAAATTTGGCAGCTCTAACTTCAGGGAGGACGGAGTTCGTGCCGGTTGAAGTTCCGGCCCTGGAGACGCCCTGCCGCTGCGGAGCTCTGAGGCGGCTCGGGGGACTGCGCGACGCCGAGGCGCACAACGAGGCGAGCAGGCCCGAGGAGCAGGGACGGGCGGCTTTCCTCGCTGCGCCTGCGGAGGCGAGTTGCGGCTCCTCTCATTACCCCCCCGGTGCCCGCTGGACGACGATCCTGGGAAGCTGGCGAGAGAATCTGGGCACACTTGACACTGGCTGCTATGGGAGGTGGCTGGCATCGATCGCAGCGTTTTTTTTTTTTTTTTGGGCCTAGGAGGGCCTCAGATTCGCCACTGACGCCGGTGCGTTAATAGGGCGCTATAGCGGTGCAGGTTTACTGGGCATACTGTGGGCTTCGCCCTGGACTGCAGGATGCCACCGGGTGGGCGCTAAAGTCACAACTCCCCCGCATGCCTGATTGTGAAGCGACATTGAGAGCAGGAGGGCTTTTCCGCTCCTCGTGCTACTACGGAGGACTTGGAGGCACTGCCGGCTGCACCAAGCTATATGACTGTACACACTGAAATCAATCCCAGTGCTGAATGCTCTGTGACCACGTCTGCCCAGGCGCCGAGATTTCATTCCCTACGTGCTATTAATATAAACGCCATCATGACGATTTTGGCCGGCTAGTGATGCAGAGAGGACAGCACAACTGTTGAGTAGCGATACTTCGACGGAGGTGTGACTTCTCCACTACAGGCTAAACTGAGAGAGATCGGCACTCATCTTGGGCAGGGCACTTTTCTCTGCGTGGCGCAATGGGAAAACCAGACAATAAGCAGCCCAAACTGCAGTTTGAACCCGCAGTGAATAAGAAGTAACAAGGAATACAGTGGATAACGGGCAGCCTCAGAGCCCATCTACAGAGGTGTCCACGTCAGCCCTTGCGGTGCCGGACATTGCCACAATGCTACAGGAGATGCGACAGGGCTTTGCCACTGTCGTTGACAAAGTCGATAGACTCTTAGCCAGAATGGACGGCATAGTCCAGAAAATGGATATTCACGAAGAATGTATTACAGAAGTGGAGCGACGAATATCCGACAATGATGACACCACGGCGTCGCATACCTCGAGACTCTCGAGAATGGATAATGTGCTGCGAGTAATTGCCGCCAAAAATGAGGAGTTGGAAGCGAGGAGCCGACGAAATAATATTCGCGTCACGGGCATACCAGAGACGACCAACACGGGGAAGATGGAGCTCTATATTGAGAAAATACTTATGTCGGCAGTGGGAGCGGAGGCCTTCTCGAACCAATTCATCGTGGAGCATGCTCATCGCTCGCTCGGACCTAGGCCCAAATCTGGAACCTCGCCGAGACCCATCATAGCGCGCCTGCTCAACTATAGAGACTGTGATGCGGCACTGCGAGCGGCACTGGCGAATCAGAACCTCACGCCTAATGGAGTGACATTTTCTATTTATCCTGACTTTACCCAAGTGGTGCAGGAACAAAGGCGAAAATTCCTTGCTGTTAAGAACAAACTTAGGGACCTACACATTGACTATGCCCTTTAATACCCAGCCAAACTGCGAGTGACCCATCAGGGTACACAACATTTTTTTGTCAACCCACAACAAGTCGAGGATTACATTATAACATTGCCTAAACAAGGAAGACACGCTGCAGATGCTGAGGGCCAGAATGACTCGAGTTCTGATTAGGAGGACGACTGAACCTTGTTGCTGAAGTTGGACGCACTACTGGGACATAGTTCTTGTCTCACTGCATGGTTCGGTATCACCACTAAATATGGAGACTGCAACAGATTCAAAGGGTACCACGGACGGGTATCGGACTGCAGGTGGTAACGTATGCCAGGCACCCACCCCCCACTTCCTTCCCCTTCCGGATAGAGACAAAAAGGGCGAGCTTGCACGGAGCGGGAGGAATGGGGGTGGACGGACGTGCACCTCAGTTGACCCCTAATGGGTGTACCCCACAAGACTTGGTACCATTTCTGTTGATGTTTGGATGCTTTGGTCACATTTTGGGTGAGGGGAGGGCTCGAAGTGCTGGCAAGTTGGGGATGCTTCAGTGGGTGGGGGGAGGCGGGAGAGATGTTTTGCATGGGAGGAGTGCAAGCAGCAAGACATGGGGCTTCCTAGAGGAGCCGCGTAACTCTCGAGTGAGGGGATGGGAGGTGATTGTCGCTGTTACTTCTGCGCACATCATGTGCTTGCCGGGGGTTCTTGGGGATGGGTGGGATGGGTACACATTTGGGGGTACTGTTTGGTTTACGTTCATTGCATGTGCAACTGGTATCGAAGAGCTGCTTCTATGTTTAGATTTGGGAGTATTCGACTGCATCGGGGATGTGCGTGGGCATATTGTGCGATATGTGAGCTCTGCATTACAGCGAAACACTACTGGGGGCGGGACACTGCCCTTGTGTTGGGTCTCCTGCTCTCCCTGGAGGAGACTGGACATGCATCTCGTGGGCATAGCCTGCTACTTACTGGTGGTAGATTTGCCATACAGTATGCCGCGATGTCTGGTTCATATGTCCACTTCCAGGCATGGGGGACACTAACCTGAATATATTTACATGGAATGTGCGAGGGCTGGGCGATCCTAGAAAGAGAAGGCAAATACTATCTTGATCGACATAAAATCCATATTGTCTTACTCCAGGAAACACACTTCAAGCCACATGGATTACACTCCTTTGGAAAGAGGTGGGCCTCGTATACAGTATTCTCCTCCTACTCATCATATGCACGGGGTACGGCTATTTTGATAAAAAGAAACACACCTTTCCATTTAGCGGGCTCTAAGGCTGACCCACAGGGGAGATTTTGCTTAATGTGGGGCAGACTGGGTCGTATGGCTGTGACACTGGCTTGCTGCTACGGGCCTAATGTGGATGATCCACAATACTTTACTGACCTGTGGGCGGCAATTGTGGGAACTGAGCCACATCATCTTATCTGGGGGGGTGATTTCAACACAACCCTGAATCCTACCTTGGACAGGTCACATCCCGCGCCCCATCACTATACTAATGGGAGGGGGATTCTCCGTGCCACGATTGATGATAATAATCTCTTAGACGCATGGAGATCTATGCATGGGACGAAGGGGGAAGGTACACACTTCACTGCTCAGGCAAGGTCATGGTCATGGGCCAGACTGGATTATATATCTTGACGCCACAGCTTTACACATCACTGGTGTACTCAGCACATCTCCCCAGAACATATTCGGATCACGCACCTGTACTCATCACGTTACGAGGAACTGAATTGGGCCCCCCTGTCACGGCATGGCGTATTCAGCCCACGATGCTACTGGACACTGAATTCCAGGAAGAGCTTTGAGTTGAATGCCTAGATTTTTTTCAACGTAATAAAGATTCAGTAAATGATGTCGAAACTATATGGGATGCTTTTAAAGTCACGCTCAGAGGACTTTGCATTTCGAAAGGCTCAGGGGTACTTAAGAGTATATTGAATAGATTGAGGACTTTGGAGTCAGAACTTAGAGACGCGGAGGATGCCCTCCGAGTTAGCCCTGGGAGTGACACACTAGCTGTAATACGAGATAAGTTGTCGGAATATACTGATGAGGCTGCGCGGGAGGTAAAGTTCAGGAACAAACACTGGGTGGCCAGAAGGTATGGGGAAGGCGAAAGACCTGGGAAAGTCTTAGCTGCAACTATTAAACTTATGCGTTCGCCCACTGTCATACTAGAATTGGAGACTGCTGAAGGGATACTACTCAGGGACACCACACACATACTAAATGAATTTGTAGGGCACTACAGTACATTGTATTCCTCGACAAGAGCGGGGGAACTAATGCTAGATGACTACCTGGAAGATATGTCATTGGGATGGCTGAGTGATTCACAGAGAGCCTTTCTAAGTGCCCCGTTCGAACTAGATGAGGTGGGGGAGGCTATCATGCACATGAATTCTGGTAAGGCCACTGGATTAGACGGCATTCCTATTGAATTTTAGAAGACATTTATAGACTTCATGGCACCGGTATTGCGCGAAGTGTATGAAGATGCTCTGGAGGTCGGCCCCCTGCCTGCCTCCATGAGAACCGCTCTCATTACGTCCCTTCTCAAGCCAGGGAAACCTGCTAACCGATGTGATTCATATAGGCCCCTGTCACTATTGAATTGTGACGTGAAGATTCTCGCCAAGTTGATAGCTACGCGCATTAGTCTTCTACTGCTTGACTTGATACTCCCAGATCAGGCTGGATTTGTCCCAGGCAGGGCAACGTCGCATAACCTCGGCACCTTTTTTTTAATCTATAATTCAGTTCATGAGGACTTGCCAATGGCAGCCATTTTTTTAGATGCCACCAAGGCGTTTGATTCATTGGAGTGGGATTATGTCTTCCAGGTGCACGGGCGTATGGGCTTTCCTCTTATTTTCATATCCTGGATTAGATTACTGTATACGGACCCGGTGGCCAAGGTCCACATCAATGGCAAATTGTCCTCGGAATTTCCGGTTTCCAGAGGGACTAGGCAGGGCTGCCCCCTTTCCCCAATCCTGTTTGCCATAGCCACGGAGCCCCTTGCGGCTAAGCTGCGTCAACATCACCGGGATAGTGCGTTGCGCTGTTTTCAAAGACAGATACTAATCTCAATGTATGCCGACGCTCTATGTTCATCACCCTTGTGAGAATTTGAATCCCCTTCTTAGGGAATTCATACAATTTGGGGTCCTCTCCGGTGTCCAGATAAACTGGACAAATCGTGTATATTTCCACTTACTGCCTCGACACATAAATTTGCATTGGACTACCCACTTGCCTGGTGTGAGGGAGACTTTAAATACTTGGGAATACACATAGAAAGAGACAGGGAGGCGTTAATTCGGGCTAATTACGGCACTGTAATGGATAAAATCAGTGATAATATCTCCAGGTGGATAACCCTTCCCTTGTCTATGGCTGGAAGAGCTTCCCTAATTAAGATGGTGATGCTCCCTCAACTACTATATCTCTTTTTGAACATACCATTGCCCCAGAGGTTTTTTTTTTCGGCTGCTGCGTACGGAACTACTTAAACGAGTGTGGGGCCGGAAATCACCGAGACTGAAATGGGAGGTCCTTATTAGACCTTACTCGCAGGGCGGCTTTGGAATGCCGGATTTTGAGCTTTATTACCGCGCAGCCCAGGCCCACTTTGCTTATTTTTGGATACGACAACCTAGATATATGCCCCAATTGGCAGCTGAACACTGGCTGGCACACCCAACTCCGATTGAACGTGCATTATACTCCCCGGTAGAGGGTCGAGACAAAACCCCCAACACAGTGTTAAGCACCGTAACTGCGTGGCAGCACATAGGCTCGAGACTAAACCTGAAACTGCTATACGCCCCACTGTTGCCTTTGGTTTATCACCCACAGCTGCCGCTCTTGAACGAAACAGGCTTTCAGAAACTACTGAAGAGGATACATGTTGTAACATGGGGGGATCTGTACCACAATGGCACATTTCGTTCCAGGGAGCAGCTATATGAAGGGATACAGCCAACACCGCTAGATGTATTTTACTATATCAGGCTCCGGCATGGATTGCAGGCGGTTACACCTGACTTCCCACACGAGCCTCCTGTACTTTCCCCATTACAGAACATTCTTTTGCATGATAATCCCTGCAAACTAGTATCCACGCTATACAAATCGATCCGTGCCAATATGGACTACAAAGGTTTACCTGCCAGGGAGAAGCGGGATCAAGGGTTAGCCATGACACTCACAGATAAACAGTGGGATTTCTGTCTGCAGCAGACGGAACGCATATCATCTAGTAGTAGGTATAGGATTATTCACTACAAATTCATACACAGATTACATTACACGCCTGCACGTATGCACAGATTCCAGTTAAGAGCCACTGACAATTGTGACAGATGTGGGGCTCCGGGGGCGGATTTCTTACACCTTGCATGGCGGTGTGATCAAGTGCACCGTTATTGGGATCAAGTTTTTACGGCCATATCCAAAATGATACACACGCTGGTGGAACCATCCCCGATTTTAGCACTACTGGGTTATGTGGAACCGCTTCAGGCAGCCCACCGCAAATATGTAGCACTGGCTATGTTATTGGCCAAGCGAAGAGTAGCATGCAGATGGGGGAGGGGTAGAGCCCCCAAATTCAAGGATTGGATGAAAGACATGGTGTACTGTCAAGAACAATTGCATACCTACTCTGAACTGTTACCTGTCGCCTCCAGACCTACTGACATATTGGCTCCACTACAATGTTATTTGCTAGAGGTGTCTGCAGAGGAGGCCTGTGATTGATTGTTTGGGAATTGCATTGATGTTCTGCTATTGAGAACTCTCATGGTCACTGGAAAGGAGGGGGACGTGGTATACAGATATGCTCTCAGTTACTGTTATTAATATTCCCCTTTCGTCATATTGTGGACGACTCGTGCCACCAATGTGGTGTGTTGATCTTCGAATGGCGCTGTATAGGTGACTGTTGTATGCTGTTTTTGCGGTGGACCAGGATGTTACCTTTACAGGAAGCGATGGCTTATTCCAGCTCTGCTACGTATTTTTGAGATGTACTATGTGTAGTGTACCATACTCTGATGTAGGCTCACCACTGTACCTATGAACGAAAACATCCCTCATACAGATCAGATGCCGCATGTGTTGAAGTTTAACAAAAAATGTAAAAAGTGAGACGCATTGATTTGTTCATATTGAATATGCATACTGTCATTATGTTTAGATCACAACTGCGAGATTATATATGTGAGGGTTCTTCTTATGCATCATGACTTCCTGATAATTTGTGCAGATAGCGGCCGCCTCAGGGTTGTATGCATGACGCTGTGTACACTTGACAGTAATTAATAAACGTATTGCAAGAAAAATAAAAAAAGGCGTGCGGCCACATGCATCATTGTTGCCCGTTGCGATTTCTTAATTGTGAAAATTAAGGAAACGCAATTAAGAAATCGCAAACGGCTATGCACCAAGAAATCGTAATTTATTTTGCGATTTCTTAAATTTCCTTAATTGAGATTCACAATTTGCAAATGGCAATTAAGGAATCCCTTCCCATTGATTCCTATGGGCCTAGAGGTCCATAGGAATGAATGGGAAGTCATTTTCAATTTGCGATTAGCAATTTGCGATCGCAAATTGAAAATGCTAATTCAAGGGTGCAGGGGGGGTCCAAAAGGACCCCCCTGCACCCCTGAAATTTAACTGTAAATGCATTTTTCACACAAACGTGCCCCAAGGGCATGTGTGTGTGTAAAATGAAACTTTCAAAAATGCACTTTTGTGCATTTTTGAAAGTTTTCGCAAATTACCATGAAGGTCAACTTCATGGTAATTTACCTTTCCATATTTGCGAATTCGCAAATTTAAAATGTTCATGCATTGCATTTAAGAAATCTCAAATTGCGATTTCTTAAATGCAATCGCAATTTTAGAAATCGCGACACGATTGCGATTTCTAAAATTGCGAAAAACATGATGCATCCCAATTTTGTCAATTGCATTCGCAAACGTCCGAAAATTGCGATTCGCACCGTTTGCGAATGCAATTGACAATGATGCATGTGCCCGTTTGCATCACAAGGGTCCACAGACCTACCAAATTAACCAAGAGCGCGCCGCACTTACCAATAATTCAAGATGAATCACCTGGTGCACACAGGTCAAACAAGATTATTCTTCACTGCCGACACTTCGGACCAAAACGGTCAGATCCCAGGGTTTTGCCTTCTCTGGACTCCAGCCAAGGTGACCACTAGACAAGGAGCTGCCAGATCAGACAGGCGGGGCAGCTGCAAGATTCAAGCTCGATCGTGTGGGGATCCCCGATCCGCCCATCCGACAAGACACAACCCCGACTTCTACATCCCTTCTACGGGCACCTGAAGGAGTCCCTGTTCAGGGTGCCAACTGAAAGAAGTGACCTGATTCGGGCCGCCAGGGTTCACTCTCGACCTCCTCTAGCCTTCCAAGAATGAAGAGTTGATGACGCAGTAGGGAATACAAGCAAACTAGTTTATTCATAAAATCCACTGCAGTGGAGTCCAATCTGACCAGCTGCCTACAATGCTGACAAAAGACTGACTTTAACAAGCATAAAGTTACATTATGTATGTTGCGGAGTCCACAAAGACCCTCTTATCATGAAAAAACACTGGTAGGTGTTGTAATACAATGGGGGTACAGAACATAAGTCTCTATTCCACAGTCTGGTAAAAGTTATCTATATTTCAAGGTCATCTGGCCTATCCTCCCCTCTAGACAGGTGGGAGAAGGCCGTGATCCAAGAGAAAAGGCACACACTAATGAGCTGGCATAACCATTGAAGAAACAAAACTTACCAAAGACTGTTTCTTGTAAATGAGCAAACAACAGTTTTGAATGTGCGAGTAACAGTTTAGATTGTAACAGAACATGGCGTCTTTTTGTAACTAAAATGGTGGCACAGATTTCAACCCAACTAAAATGACATCTGTATCAACCGAGTACGTTTTACACACAATATGTAAATATAATGCATTAGCCATATAAATGCTAACATAACTCAGGGTAAAACCTGGGTAATATAGTAAAACTAAGCTTTAATTCCATCAGGTAATTGTTGGATAGCATAGGGGTAAATTTACTATTCCCCCTCCAGTGAGTGCAACAGTAGGGAAAGTGTTGGTTACTGTAGGGGTAAAAAATTACTATTCCCACTCCTGTGAGTGCAACAGTAGGGAAAGTGTTGGATAGCGTAGGGGTAAAAATTACTATTCCCAACTACCCTAAAACATATGCCCACCCTAAAACTTAAAAATCTCCGTTAATAACCTTATAATGCGTTGTCATGGCATGCATTGTAATGGCATGTGTTGTAATGGCATGCGTTGTAATGACATGCATTGTAATGGCATGCATTGTAATGGCATGCAATGTTAAGGCACCTGCGATGTAAAGATTGTGTTGTAAAGGCATTACGATGTAATGCCTGCGTTGTGATGGATGTTCTCCATCAAATACCAAGAATCTGATTCCAGCCCAACATACAGGCTTTCGGACAGGGTTTGAAACCACAATTAATATGTGAACAGTTGCAACAATTGTTGAGCAGTGCAACTCAGATTATCCATCTGTAAGCAGCTTTTGATCGGGTGGACCGACCCCTCTTATGGGCAAAATTAAGATGATGGGGCATTAAAAAAAAATACCTTGAGAGTGATTGAAAAATTATATACTGACACATGGATTCATATCAAGGTGGGAGACGGTACAAGAATGTCCAGAAACATACCAACTGCAAAGGGTCTTAAGCAAGGATGCATGCTTACCCCACACCTATTCAATCACTTTGCGCCCAGTTTAGCCACCCACCGGGATCATGAAACTCACACGCTCTGTGTCAGGTTCCTCCTTCCAGATTCCTCGGGACGGTGCTGATGCTCAAATGGGGCCTACCTCTCGACAACCCCAAGTCTGATTGGTAAACGTACACAGACTGTTGAGGTAATCAAGAGAGGGAAGGAATGGGTATGAACAGCTGGGAGGGAGATCTTGGAAAGACACAACATTCAAGATATTTGTAACTCTATATACTGTTAGGATTTCCTGCAAAAGACACCACATTCCAATAAAACTAAGTTTCACACACCCTACCTGAAAAAAGAAGATAGCATGAGATTGATGCCAGAAGAGAGTAGGGTGGTAGCACAGTCCCAAACACATGAGACTAAGAAGAAAAGAGAACAATCATGGTAAAACAGTTCTACCTTGTTCTATTTCTAGCACAGATCATGAAGCTTCCCCTCCCAACAAATACCTAAGAATACATGTGGTAGAGACTGTATATGTATAGGAAGTGTCAGCCTGTACACCCTTAAGGTTTCTCTCTCCTGGGAAATAAAACAGAAACAAAGGCTTCGTGTTGAGCAAAGAAGATAGCGTGGATATGATACAATAACAGTCTTGTACTATCCAAAGTAAATGTCAAAACAGAAAACTCATGGATGATCACGATTCACTGCTCCCAGAGCTTTCTTGCACAACGAAGAGAAATAATGTTCTCACGCTCAAAATCCAACACTGATGGCATGGCACAAAGCTGTATAAACAAGAATGATTCCAGGCTTCACGTCATGTGAATAGAAACAGCGTAAGTTTTATACCTGGAGTCGTGTTCACAAACACCTCCTCCGCAAAGAGACCACTGAATGTCAGTATCAGCCAACGGAGAAGGTATGCAAGGAATATCCACAACACGTGAGGATCCGGGGTCTTCCTCGCAAGAGACAGCTTGTTGCAAGTCTCTGCCAACAAAGGAAGCAAAACGAGCCCGAGCAGGCTTGAGATTCCCCCTGCAAGAGTTGGCTAACCGCCGGTCTCCGCCAACAGAGGAAATACTGGCAGATGAGGGAACGAGGAAAGAGCACCTCACGACCCCTCTCTCATGATGACGGTACTAAAGAGAAGGTGCTCACCGCGCCGTTACCGCCTGGATGAATCTGAAGTCCGTCGGAGGTTCCACGAAGGCTTAATATCAGGAATAATCGCCAGCGTTCACAAATTCCAGCCGTCTTTTACATGTGAACGTTGTGACGATCGAATCATGTATAACATGGTTCACTTTGCCTGCCTGAGAATTGTAGTGCAGTAATGGTTCTTTGTTTCCGGGTTTACGCGTTCAAGGCAGTCACAGCGTAACCCGAAATGAAACCCTGACCCTCCAAGACTAGGTCCACTAACTATATATCATCTGTCATATGCTGATAATATTGTGTTGCTGAGTCAGACGGAGTTGGGACTTCAAACATTAATTGAAGAAATTGGAAATTAATATTACAAACACAAAAATCCTGTCAATAGGAAATAATCTCAATGCTCCACTCAAAATCAAACGGTGTAACACAACCATAGAAGAAGTCAGCACTTACCAATATCTAGGCTTCTACTTGGACAAGAACTTTAATTTTCAGACACACCAGTAGTATATGGTTAGAATAAACACCACCTAAATCCATGCCTTCTGCGCACTTGTAAACAAACTGGATGGCCCCTCCTTTCAACCATTGCTCGATGTTATCAAAGAAAAATTACTTCCGACTTTAACTTACGCAAGTATGGTGATGCATGGTAAAGATTCTAAAATCCTGAACAGATTACAAATCAAAAAGTATAAACTTATTTTTGGTCTTTCTTGTAATGCTTCACTTGCTTAAATCTGCATGGAATTTGAATTGATCCAGCAAAATATAGCAAGAAGATACCACTCCATCAAATCCTGGCATAAAATACGAAACAATCAGTCTAGCCCTCTAGTCTATATCGCAGTCACTGATTAACGATACAAACTCGAGCTACAATAAATACTTGCTATATTCTTTAGAAATAACTAACACAGTTGACTTATAGGATCTAAATTTGACGCATTCCACTTTCTTTCATGCGAGCAACAAAGCAGGAAAAACTCATTCACTAGTTGACGTTGAAAACATCTTTTCACGGCGATCACATGCACTGATGACAATTCAAACATACGTCACCTTGAAACCGGCAGCATACCTTCTTCTAATGTATCCATCATATCTCAAGAAAAAGTTCTTGGCTATACGCTTAGGAGAACTGCCATCATTAGCAGATAAACCCCCATGGAGATACAAAGGCCCAAAACGTGCAGGTTATATGGCACCCCTAAAGAGGATTTTTTGCATTTGGTTTGCATATGTCCCATACTATATAATGCACACCTCATATTCCTAAGACTCTTATTTAAGGAGAGGGGGAGTCGTACCAGAACAGCAATCATGAGGAGCCTTGACTGCACAAACACTCAGCTAAATTGCAAACTTTGATGTTTTTACAATCACATGATAAATTAATCAAACAGAATTCCAAGGGTGTAACCACAGTACGAGAAACTCTGCATAAACAAATAGTTGATTGTGAGTAAAAGACAACAATATGATATCCACATAAGTATGGGACTTGGATACTTTGTAAAAATTAAAACTATCATTTAATTTTTTTACTGATGCATATGCCAATTTACAACAATCTAGCTGAATGCGATTGGCTACAATTGAAGGAAATGTAATAACAACATTTTGAGATGCAGGACATTTTATTATGTTCTATTCTTGTAATATCAACTCGTGCATTTTAGAAAACGGATTAATTTTAAAATCAAAGTATTTTATTTTAAACATGTTCCATCATTCAGTATTAATTGTAAAATAATGTGAGAGGGATCAATTAGAAAGGCAATTTATTTTATTGCAAACACGTTTTTAACCAGTATCAATTGTAAAATGTTTATTAACTTGCAACAATAAACAATAAACCATGCATGCAGGAAAGTGTATGAGTAGTACAGGGCCTGAAGGGATGTCTGGCCATTGTAAACACTCATCCTCACAAACAGCCATGTGATGGAGCAGGTTAAAGAACAATATTTTGTTCAGGCTTGTGAAGTAAGACTTCCATAATGTTTAATAAAACTAATATGTTTGCTGCATGTTATTAAATCAACCTAGAATAAACTGTGCAACATGAACACATGGGACTAACATTATGCGTATTTGTACAAAATGCAAAAGAAATAATACAA
Source organism: Lissotriton vulgaris (assembly GCF_964263255.1). Taxonomy (NCBI): domain Eukaryota; kingdom Metazoa; phylum Chordata; class Amphibia; order Caudata; family Salamandridae; genus Lissotriton; species Lissotriton vulgaris. The sequence continues at coordinate 576,168,357 of NC_141693.1, forward strand.
CAATTATTGTCTATTGTCTTTGTCGTATACTAACTGCTGCTGTCAAAAATAATAGCATGTGCTTTTAAATGTGCTTTTGTCTTGTCTTTTCTGTGACAAATGCAGTTCCAGATCGGATTGGTATATCAAAGGTAATATATGCTGCTTAAATGTTCTTTTGCTAGGTAACATAATTAATGGGTTAACATTTAGCAAAAGGGGGTGGGTAACAGAACAAATGTCAATTCTTTAATTAATTGATGTTTTATGTTTGTTTAAATAATAGTTTCTAAAAGAAGCATAGAGTTGGCTGCAGAAAAATAATGCTTTTTAAAAAACAAGTGACGCAAGAAAAAGTGCAAAAAACACAGTTGATGGACAGAATGTAGAACAATGTCATACATTCACCCCAGTACAAGGATCTGGGCCTAAATCCATCGACCACCCTGGGTTAGACACTGGCTATATGCAAATCAGCTCTGACCCTGTGTCCCATGGGAATAGTCCTGTCCGAACTACCAAGCCATGTCTTTCCCAGACCGGAATCAAGCATCCACGGACCGGTTTCTGACTATCAGCCTTCATTCCGCCTGGATAGCTTGACTCCAGTGGTGTGGAGAGCCTGGGACTCACGTCTGAGTATACCCAGCACACTCGGGTGAAAATTGCAAAAAACACAGTTGATGGACAGAATGTAGAACAATGTCATACATTCACCCCAGTACAAGGATCTGGGCCTACATCCATCATTTTTGTGCACTCCACACCACCCTAGGTTAGACACTGGCTATATGCAAATCAGCTCTGACCCTGTGCCCCATGGGAACAGTCCAGTCCGAACTACCAAGCCATGTCTTTCCCAGACCGGAATCAAGCATCCGAGGACCGGTTTCTGGCTATCAGCCTTCATTCAGCCTGGATAGCTTGACTCCAGTGGTGTGGAGAGCCTGGGACTCACGTCTGAGTATACCCAGCACACTCGGGGTGAAAATTGCAAAAAACACAGTTGATGGACAGAATGTAGAACAATGTCATACATTCACCCCAGTACAAGGATCTGGGCCTAAATCCATTGTTTTTTTGCACTCCACACCACCCTGGGTTAGACACTGGCTATATGCAAATCAGCTCTGACCCTGTGCCCCATTGGAACAGTCCAAACTACCAAGCCATGTCTTTAACAGACCGGCATCAAGCATCCAAGGACCAGTTTCTGGATATCAGCCATCATTCAGCCTGGATAGCTTGACTCCAGTGGTGTGGAGAGCCTGGGACTCACGTCTGAGTATGCCCAGCACACTCGGGGTGAAAATTCCAAAAAACACAGTTGATGGACAGAATGTAGAACAATGTTATACATTCACCCCAGTACAATGATCTGGGTCTAAATCCATCATTTCTTTGCACTCCACAGCACCCTGGGTTAGACACTGGCTATATGCAAATCAGCTCTGACCCTGTACCCCATGGGAACAGTCCAGTCCGAACTACCAAGCCATGTCTTTCCCAGACCGGAATCAAGTATCCAAGGACCGGTTTCTGGCTATCAGCCTTCATTCAGCCTGGACAGCTTGACTCCAGTGGTGTGGAGAGCCTGGGACTCACGTCTGAGTATACCCAGCACACTCAGGGTGAAAATTGCAAAAAAACACAGTTGATGGACAGAATGTAGAACAATGTCATACATTCACCCCAGTACAAGGATCTGGGCCCAAATCCATCGTTTTTTTGCACTCCACACCACCCTGGGTTAGACACAGGCTGTATGCAAATCAGCTCTGACCCTGTGCCTCACGGGAACAGTCCAGTCCGAACTACTAAGCCATGTCTTTCCCAGACCGGAATCAAGCATCCAAGGACCCGTTTCTGGCTTTCAGCCTTCATCAGCCTCCATCATTTTCATCAGCCACCATCTTTTTTTTGCACTCCACACCACCCTGGGGTGGTGTGAAGTGCATAAAAACGATGGATTTAGGCCCAGATCCTTGTACTGGGGTGAATGTAAGACATTGTTCTATATTCTGTCCATCAACGGTGTTTTTTGCAAGAAAAAGTGGCGCAGAAAATTGACGCTTTCTGATAAGAGGCCTGCTGATGTAAAGCCACAAGAGAAAACATATTTTGAAAAAGATGAGAAGCCTATAAACTTTTATTATGAAAAGTTTTGACAAGAACTGCCAAAGGCGACCCTGTGGAGAGGTTTGCTATTGTGCCACGGGAGGCTCAGATTGGACAGGCTCAAGGCCAGGATGTGAGTCGTGGCATTTTGTGTACTACATGAACATCTTTCCTACAAAATGTAGCAGCCTAAGGAAGTGCCGCCAGGACTCTGTGCATGAACAATGGGTTAGTGTAAAAGCCTGGACCTAAGGTGGAAGATGTTACAATTTACTGTGGCATGAGGTGGTTCAGCCAATGGGGAGACAGAATTCAGCTGTTGGAATGTGAAAATAGTTAGTTTAGCCTTAGTTTTAGGGTATAAGAATTGGCTCAAGGAGCAGACTTTTTCCTACGCTTCTTGATTCCAGAGGGTCGTGTTCTGCTGATCGACGAACGCACGTAAGGAAAGCAGACTTTTAAAGACTTTGTTTTCAGGCGATGTGGGTAGAGACAGGGAATTAGTTAGGGTTTGGAAATGCTAATTTTCACTTATTTCTGTTAATGAATAATATTTCTTGAAACATGTCACTGATGATGTCATGAGTGATGTAATATGTGACGTCATCAGCAGTGCATTGCAGGCGCGCTTGTTATAGTGAGTCCAACTAACTATAACATTGGAATTTCTATGGTTTTATGTCAGTAAAATTTCCAGCTAACTATAACTGGTGTGAAACCTATGGCTTTTTCAGTGAATTTAATAGGTTTTTTAAATGCTAATTCCTAACTATAACTGGTGTGCAACCTCTGTTTTTTTCAGTGAATTTCATAGGTTTTTTAAATGCTAATTCCTACATATATATATAGGGCCTCAAACCTATGAAATGTAATATTTTTTATAATGAATCCTATAATATATATTTATATAATACTATTTTTTTTTTTGCCCTGGTGCGCTCCAGGTGCGCGCCCCGGTGAGCGCACCGGAAAACGCAGTTTTCCGGCACGGCCCGGGGCGCGCACCGGTGAGCGTCCCATTAGCGCTATTGCCGCGAATGAAAACATCAACGGGACGTATCGCGTAGCCGCCTCCGTGTGATAAGCATGGCGTAAGCGCACCCGGAAGCACTCGAGCGAATACAATCTCGCAACGTAAGCATCTGACGCGCTTACGAGACGCGCCCTGGGGCGCGTCGCGTAAGCGCATCGGGTCATGTGACCTGAAAATAACACTTTATATTGGTGCAGAACAGTTTTGGTTTCCAAATGATGAAAGCCTGGGTCATGTGACCTGAAAATAACACTTTTCATTGGTTCAGGACAGTTTTTTTCCTTATTCTGACTTTGTCCTTTGACTGAGGAAGACCTGTTTGGAGATCTTTGAGTAATATTTTGTACTTTAAAATGGCTGCAGTAGCAGTAGCAGCAGCAGCTGGAGCATCTGCACCACCACCACCACCACCACCACCAAGAGGACCACCACAACATCACATTGGTGGTCAAGAAGAAAAGAAGGAGGAGGAGGAGGAGGAGGGGAGGAGGTGGCTGCCAGAAGACAATACCCCATATAGGCCAAAGCAGCACATTGTATGGGAGTTTTTTTCCATCCCAGAGGGCAAGAAGAAAGTGAATGCGCCAAAGGTGACTTGCCAAATCTGTGGCATTGAACTTTCAAGGGGGAACTCTAATAAGAAATATTCATTTGGCAATAACACCATGATTCGGCACATGCAGCGCAAGCATCCCAACAACTATGCTGCCGCAGAGGTGAGAGAACTGACCAGTAACCCTCCCCAATATTCACCCAGCACCTCCAAAAGAAAGCAACCCACTCCATCGGGACCAGAGACAAGGGAGATGGTCCCAAACATTCAAACAAAGTTTGGGCAATACAAGATCATTTTTATTTTTTGTGGTAAGACCATCACCTATGGTGAGGAAAGCATAACGCTCATCAACCGTGCTGGTGACAACCACAAATGCCCCAAAAATCCATAATTTTTTCCTGATTTTTTTTTGCTCCAGTTGAGCGGTTTTCAAATCCCTCTTTTTTGTTTCTCCCCATAAAAATAACAAAAAAAATATAAAATAGTTCATAAAACAACAAAGAGAGGAAAAAAAACAGTTCTTTTTAGAACTACCTCCAAATTATAAAAAAAGGCTACCTTTTTTAAAAACTTTATCATTCTTTTTTCCCCATGGTGCACTCCCCGGTGCACTCCTTGGTGTGCGTACCGGGCGCTCCCCCCGCGCAAATCGGAAAAAAAAATGTTTTTTGCCCCGCGGGCCTTTTTATAGCCCCCACATCAAACCTAGGGGGTCAGGGGGGGTCTACTCTGCCCCCTTATGGTCATTTCCCCCTTTGTTTTGCCACCTCTTGTGTCTCGATCCTACCGAGACACAAGATGGCGGCCGCTCCGGCCTGTTTGGAATGTTGACAGACACCCGAGAGCCAATCAGCTTTCCGCGCGCAAACTCGCGTAGCGCGCTGGTTAGCGCCCCGGTGCGCGTACCGGGGCGCGCTTACAGATATATATATTTTTTTAAACCTAAATTACTCGAAATCCACTGGAGCATATATCTTGAGACATAGCAAAGGCACATCGGGCTACCAGTCCCTACAATTTTGCCAGGTTTGGTGGAAATCCATTAGGCCGTTCGGGCTAAAAGCGAGGTCGACCGCCCTATGGAAATGAACAAGGGGAAAACACGTTTTGGGACCCCCTGTTTTTCTTGCCCCCGCTTGACGAATCCCCCCCGAACTTTTAGGGAAGGACCGGAGCGCCGCGAGGCAAATTTGAGGAGATTTTCAGGCAGATTCCTCAACCGGCGCCAAAGTTATTCACAATAGAATATTGCAATTTTCGATTGAAAATAATGCTAAATATAACTACCTACTGGCGACCGCCAGTAGGTAATGTATATATATATACATACATATACGTGGAGGAGTGTGGCTCACTGCTTAGAGCGGCAGTCCCTGGTATAGAGGTCTGGCCGGGACCAGGGTTCAAATCCCGCCTCGGCTGATCTTGGCGGTTCTTGGGCTCATAATTCCTCGGACATGATTTCTCGCCTCGGTGCCTACTCTGAGCATGAGTCTCACGCTGCAACTCTGGGCAATAGCTTGCTTAGCCTCCACAGCGGCCCCCTTACAGAGCTGGGGATGCCTGGTTGCACCCCGGGGATGCCCAGGAGTGGACATTTCACGGGGAAAAGCCAGGACGGGTTCCCCAGCGGTATGAGTACAGCGCCAGGACACACTGCTTGCCGGGGTATCAGTGCGCTTTACAAATACGTCTACAACTTACATCTATATATATATATATATATATATATATATATATATATATATATATATATATATATATATTACCTACTGGCGATAGCCAGTAGGTATATATAGTTAGGATTTTTTTCCTATGGGATTTTTGAAAATTCTATGTCGAATAACTTTGGCTTATGAGGACAAAATTGGCTGAAATTTTCAGGAAAATGGAACATTTTGTTTCTGAGCAGCCCCTGAAAATTTGGGGGGGTTTCGTCAAGGGGGGGCCGAGAAAAAAGGGGGGTCCCAAAACGTGTTTTTCCCATGCAATTTTCCATAGGGCGGTTGGCCTCACTTTTAGCCTGAACGGCTGAATGGATTTACACCAAACTTGGCAAAATTGTAGGGACTGGTAGCCCGATGTGCCTTTGCTATGTCTTAAGATATAGGCTCCAGTGGTTTTTACGAAAATTAACTTTGAAAAATATATATTGGGCTACATTGGGCTATATATATGTTGGAGCCCAAATGTAGCCCAATGTAGCCCAATGTAGCCCAATGTAGCCCAAAGATGGCCCCCAGAGACAAAAAAAAACAAATGTAGCCCAAATATCAGCCAGATGTAGCCCAACTATAGCCCAATGGCAGATTGTCCCAGAGTGTTCTAAAGAACAACTAGAGTGCTAACAGTCCTACTTATTACAAAGGTATGGCACACCTGAAGCCATCTTGATTGGAATAAAGTGGTAACTCTTAAAACATTTAATTTAAAAAGGAACAAAATGAGGGGGTTAATTTTGCCATAGAAAGTATGATTAGCGAATATATGACGAAATCCCGCATACCATCAGTCCGCAAAAAAATCCCGCATGTACTATTAGGCCGCAAATTAAAATAACGTAAACTTTTAGAACGAATATGCCTTTAGCATACACTAAACAACTAAACTACCCTAAACCCTAAAACACTACCCCAGCATGACCCTACACTACACAAACAGTACAACTCTACCCTAAACCCTAAAACACTACCCCCAGCATGACCCTACACTACACAAACACTACAACACTACCCTAAACCCTAAAACACTACCCCCAGCATGACCCTACACTACACAAACACTACAACACTACCCTAAACCCTAAAACACTACCCCCAGCATGACCCTACACTACACAAACACTACAACACTACCCTAAACCCTAAAACACTACCCCCAGCATGACCCTACACTACGCAAACACTACAACACTACCCAAAACCCTAAAACACTACACCCCAGCATGACCCTACACTACGCAAACACTACAACACTACCCTAAACCCTAAAACACTACCCCCAGCATGACCCTACACTACACAAACACTACAACACAACCCTAAACCCTAAAACACTACCCCCAGCATGACCCTACACTACGCAAACACTACAACATAACCCTAAACCCTAAAACACTACCCCCAGCATGACCCTACACTACGCAAACACTACAACACTAACCTAAATCCTAAAACACTACCCCCAGCATGACCCTACACTACGCAAACACTACAACACTACCCAAAACCCTAAAACACTACACCCCAGCATGACCCTACACTACGCAAACACTACAACACTACCCTAAACCCTAAAACACTACCCCCAGCATGACCCTACACTACGCAAACACTACAACACTACCCAAAACCCTAAAACACTACACCCCAGCATGACCCTACACTACGCAAACACTACAACACTACCCTAAACCCTAAAACACTACCCCCAGCATGACCCTACACTACGCAAACACTACAACACTACCCTGAACCCTAAAACACTACCCCCAGCATGACCCTACACTACGCAAACACTACAACACTACCCTGAACCCTAAAACACTACCCCCAGCATGACCCTACACTACGCAAACACTACAACACTACCCTGAACCCTAAAACACTACCCCCAGCATGACCCTACACTACGCAAACACTACAACACTACCCTAAACCCTAAAACACTACCCCCAGCATGACCCTACACTATGCAAACACTACAACACTACCCTAAACCCTAAAACACTACCCTCAGCATGACCCTACACTACGCAAACACTACAACACTACCCAAAACCCTAAAACACTACCCCCTAGCATGACCCTACACTACGCAAACACTACAACACTACCCAAAACCCTAAAACACTACACCCCAGCATGACCCTACACTACGCAAACACTACAACACTACCCAAAACCCTAAAACACTACACCCCAGCATGACCCTACACTACGCAAACACTACAACACTACCCAAAACCCTAAAACACTACACCCCAGCATGACCCTACACTACGCAAACACTACAACACTACCCAAAACCCTAAAACACTACCCCCAGCATGACCCTACACTACGCAAACACTACAACACTACCCAAAACCCTAAAACACTACACCCCAGCATGACCCTACACTACGCAAACACTACAACACTACCCAAAACCCTAAAACACTACCCCCAGCATGACCCTACACTACGCAAACACTACAACACTATCCTAAACCCTAAAACACTACGCCCAGCATGACCCTACACTACGCAAACACTACAACACTACCCTAAACCCTAAAACACTAGCCCCAGCATGACCCTACACTACGCAAACACTACAACACAACCCTAAACCCTAAAACACTACCCCCAGCATGACCCTACACTACGCAAACACTACAACACTACCCTGAACCCTAAAACACTACCCCCATTATGACCCTACACTACGCAAACACTACAACACAACCCTAAACCCTAAAACACTACCCCCAGCATGACCCTACACTAAACAACCACCACAACTCCACACTACACTGACACAACACTACACTACACAACACTACACTACACTACACAATCACTAACCCACGAAAAAATTAACTCAAACCCACTTACCTCTCTCGTCATCGTGGTTTTCACAACGCAAATGCATTTACCATACATGCCTTTAAAACGTAATTCTTTGTAAAGGCATGCGCGATAAATGCACATGCGTTTTGAAAAAATGCGGGATAATGGTATGCGAGCTCAATGACCTTGCGGGATAATGGTATGCGGACTGAAAGTCTGCGGGATAAAAAATGCGGGAAAATGGCTGCAAACCATGATTAGCAGCAGACTTCCCTGGTGAGCACTAGCTTTACTACAGTGATCTAATGAGCAACTAGAGTGCTAACATTCAGAATTTATGGCAAATGTGTGACACATCTGAATGCCTTCTTGATAGAACCAAAGTAAACAAGCATTGAAAATGCAATAGATCTCGCCCTCGTTTAAGTTAAAGCCATTCTGTTTGTAATGAGGTGGCTTTTTAGCTTTGCTTTTATTAGTGTTTTTAAAACTTTCATGTAAATAACATGCATATGTATGCATATATGTATATGTATGCATGCATTTATATTTATATAGATATGCAGATTACATATTTTTATATATGTACATTACCTACTGGCGATAGCCAGTGGGTATATATAGTTAGGATTTTTTCTCTATGGGATTTCTGAAAATTCTATGTCTAATAACTTTGGCGTTTGTGGACGGAATTGGCTGAAATTTTCAGGAAAATGGCACATTTTTTTTCTGAGCAGCCCCTGAAAATTTGGTAGGGTTTCGTCAAGGGGGGGCCGAGAACAAAGGGGGGTCCCAAAACGCGTTTTTCCCATTCATATTTCCATAGGGCGGTTGGACTCACTTTTAGCTCGAACGGCTGAATAGATTTACATGAAACTTGGCAAAATTGTAGATATGGTTTGCCCGACGTGCCTTTGCTATGTCTCAATATATGTGCTCCAGTGGATTTTGAGAAATTAACGTTTAAAAAAATATATATATCTGTGACAGCGCTCCGGTTAGCGCCCCAGTTCGCGTACCTGACGCGTAACGGAACTTCGCGAAGCGAATCTGATTGGCTCTCTGGTGTCTGTCAACATTCTAATCAAACCGGAGCGGCCGCCATCTTGTCTCTCGGTACGATCGAGAGACAAGATGTGGTGAAAAACGAAGGGGGATATGAAGGAAAGGGGGCAAGGTAGACCACTCCTGACCCCCTAGGATTGATGAGGGGGATATTAAAGTGCCCCGCGGGGCAAAAAATTTTGCGATTTTACGCCGTAAAGGCGCATCCCGGTACGCGAACCGGGCAGCTCACCGGGCAGCTAACCGGGCAGCTAACCGGCAGCGTAGCTGTCAACATTGTAAACAGTCCGGAGCGGCCGCCATCTTGTCTCTTGGTAGGTTCGAGAGACAAGATGTGGTGAAAAAAGAAGGGGGAAATGAAGGAAAGGGGGCAAGGTAAACCCCTCCTGTCCCCCTAGGATTGATGAGGGGGATATTAAAGTCCCCCGCGATTTTTCGCGGTAGAGGCGCTTCCCGGTACGCGAACCGGGCAGCTAACCGGCAGCGTAACGGGAGTCCGCCATCTTGTGTTTTTGGAGCGTCCGGTTCGCGTACCGGGTAGCGTCCCGGTAAGCGTAACAAGGGGAAAACCAAAAGAAACTGTAAAAAAAAAATTAAGGGAATAGATTTCCAGCAAACTTGGCAAAATTGTAGGGACTGTTTGTTTGATGTGCCTTTGCAAGGCCTCAAGATATGTGCACGTGTGGATTTTGTCTAATTAAGGTTAAAAAAAATATATATATCTGTAAGCGTGCTCCGGCACGCTTACGTTACGGGTTTTGTTTGCGCTGCAGAACCGATACGTCACGGTTATGCGACGCGTCATGAGGCGTCTCACGTGGCTACGTGATACGTCACGTAATAAAGAATATATTTTACAGCTATAGAAATTAGCTTTTAAAAAACCAATGAAATTCACTGAAAAAACCATAGGTTATAGAACATATATAGTTAGGAATTTGCATTTACAAAACCTTGAAAATTCACTGAAAAAACCATAGTTTAGAGACTATATATAGTTAGCTGGACATTTTATTGACATAAAACCAATGAAATTCCATATATAGTTAGTTGCACTAACTATATATCGCGCACCCGCAATCCACTGCTGATGATGTCACATATTACATCATTCATGACATGGTCAGTGACATCACTGATAACATCACTGATGACATCTCAAATGACATCACTGATGACATCACTGATGACATCTCAAATGACATCAGTGATGACATCATGACACACCAATACCAGTTACTACATACGCACTCACTGATTCCTACGTCTACACACACATTCACTCATTCACCCATACAATCACTCATACATACAGTCACTCATTATTACAACACTATCATATGCACTCATACACCTATGCAGACACTCACACACTGCCACTCATCCATGGAGTTACTCACACACCTAGTCAGTCCTGTAAAGAATCAATCACACTTCCATTTCCTCATCTATACAGTTAAACACAGAACACCATACTTCAGTGACATCACTGATGACATCACTGATGAGATCTCAGATGACATCACTGATGACATCTCAAATGACATCACTGATGACATCATGACACACCAATACCAGTTACTACATACGCACTCACTGGTTCCTACGTCTACACACACATTCACTCATTCACCCATACAATCACTCATACATACAGTCACTCATTATTACAACACTATCATATGCACTCATACACCTAGTCAGTCCTGTGAAGAATCAATCACACTTCGATTTCCTCATCTATACAGTTAAACACAGAACACCATACTTTTCACACATATACTAACACATACTTACTCTCTTATACAATCACTGATACAAGTACACATTGATATGCACAGAGTCACACACCTCCCAGCCAGCCACACACACACTCAGTCTTCCATACATCCACTCATTCTTCAATATGTAAAACATATTTAAACTTTACAAAAACACACAGACACTAGATGATGTCATCAGTGATGTCATTTGAGATGTCATCAGTGATGTCATCAGTGATGTCATTTGAGATGTCATCAGTGATGTCATCAGTGATGTCACTGACCATGTCATGAATGATGTAATATGTGACATCATCAGCAGTGGATTGCGGGTGCGCGATATATAGTTAGTGCAACTAACTATATATGGAATTTCATTGGTTTTATGTCAATAAAATGTCCAGCTAACTATATATAGTCTCTAAACTATGGTTTTTTCAGTGAATTTTCAAGGTTTTGTAAATGCAAATTCCTAACTATATATGTTCTATAACCTATGGTTTTTTCAGTGAATATATATATATATATATATATATATATATATATATATATATATATATATATATATATATATTACCTACTGGCGGTCGCCAGTAGGTATATATAGTTAGGATTTTTTCCCTATGGGATTTCTGAAAATTCTATGCCTAATAACTTTGGCGTTTGTGGACGGAATTGGCTGAAATTTTCAGGAAAATGGCACATTTTGTTTCTGAGCAGCCCTTGAAAATTTGGGGGGGTTTTGTGGAGGGGGGGCCGAGAAAAAAGGGGGGTCCCAAAACGCGTTTTTTCCATGTTAATTTCCATAGGGCGGTTGGACTCACTTTTAGCCCGAACGGCTGAATGGATTTGCACGAAACTTGGCAAAATTGTAGGGACTGTTAGCCCGATGTGCCTTTGCTAGGTCTCAATATATGTGCTTCAGTGGATTTTGAGAAATTAACGTTTAAATCAAGATATATATCTGTAACAGCGCTCCGGGCAGCGATCCGGTTAGCGAACCTTTCGCGTATCGGAACTTTGCGATGCGAAGCTGATTGGCCCTCCGGTGTCTGTCAACATTCTAAACAGTCCGGAGCGGCCGCCATCTTGTCTCTCGGTAGGATCGAGAGACAAGAGGAGGCCAAAACAAAGGGGGAAATTACCATAAGGGGGCATAGTAGATCCTCGTTGACCCCCTAGGTTTTATGTGGAGGTTTTAAAAGGGCCTAGGAGGGTCCAAAAAAAAAAATGTTTTTTTTTGCGTGGTAAGCGCCAAGTTCGCGAACCGGAAAGCGTTCTGGGCAGCGAACTTTAAGGATAAAAGAATGATAGACTTTTCTAATACTGTATGTTAATTATTTGTTGTTTTTGTTCGTTTTTTTATTTATTTATTTATTTTGATTTAAAAAAAAATTATTTATTATTTTCATAGTTCATTAAAACTTCCAGCATTATATCATCTGGTATCTCGTCAAACATGGATGTTTCTGTCTCTTGTAAGGTTTGAATAAATTGTTCGTCAAAAGATTGATCCATAAAATCTTCATCCACATTTTCTTCAGTTACAATGTCTTCGGATGTAATCTCGAAGGAAACATTAGTTTTTTCTTGCTCCCCTTCCATTTTTTTGCTGTAAATTGCATAAAAAAATAATTAAATTAGAAGAGTTAGGGCACTGTTGGGTTTAAGTTCAGACAGGTACTTCTGTTTTTTTAACAGTGAACTTAAAGTAAGTAAATTCATAATTATAGCAGAGAAGTGTAAGTCAATCAATAAATATAACAGAGGAGTCTATCTGTATCTATAACTATAGCAGGGGGACAGTAAATAATTATCAAAAACGTTTTTACAAATTAATTTAAAGTGCCACTTACAAATTATCAATTTAATTTACAGGGAGGTGAAAAGGCTCTTGAAATGTAGTTCAGGAAGTAGTAGTCAAAATGGCTGTGTTTCCTTCTCTTCCTTTATATATATTCAGGTACATAACCAATCAAATGTCAGGAAAAAAAAATTGAAAATGAAAGTAACATTTTCATTGGTTGTCAATTCCAACACTTCAGATGTGTTTTGTGAAGTAATTTACCTCACGGTACTTAGAGAGGTCTACAGGCTTAATGGCTAAATGGAATTTCAATCAAATTTGTGAAAATGAAAGGGATTGTTATGTAGTATGAGCTAATCTATATTTGGTGAGAGTGTCTCTAGTCGTTTTTCTGTAAATTACTTTCCCACCTTTTTTTTAGGACCGCTTTCCGGGAAGCGGCCCGGTTCGCGAACCTTAAGCGTCACGGGAGTCCACCATTTTGTGTTTCGGTCGCATTAAGATACAAGATGGAGGGCAAATAATGTTTAGAATGGGTAGAAGGGGTCATGGTAGACTTATCTTGACCCCCTAGGTTTTCTGAGGGTGGCTGAGGAGGCTTATATGTGCGGAAAAAAACATTTTTTTAAAAATTCCGCGAGGTTAGCTTTCGGTTCGCGAACCGGGTAGCGCTCCGGGGAGCGTATTTTGTGGAAAATTAGTGAAAAAAGTTAGAGAAAAATAATAATTGTGAGTGATCAGATGTAGGGTAGCTCTGAGAAGAGCTTTTGGGTTTATGGTACATTTAGGTACTTATAAGTAGGTACCAATGCACAGTCTTAAATTCAGAATGAAAATTCTGTTGCCCTCATCTGAGAAGTGAACTCCATCTCCTCTGTAGATATCTTGCATGTAGTAACGCAAGTTATTGTTGTACAGAGAGCCCATTCCATGGTCTCTCATGTAAGCTGAAACAGATTTGTTTACATGCTTCCTCGCTTTCTCAATTTGTGGACAAAATTGGTTGGACCACCTCCATTTCTGTCTTTGGCATATATTGGAATATACCAAGGCAGTTTGAGGAAAAAGTGCCATTAATTGCTCAAAGGTGTCCTTTAAAAGCATTTCCAGACCTACCCCTGTCAAAGTGCCCAAATCATTACCTCCACAGTGCACTATTAACAGGTCAGGTTTTGGCAAATGCATAAAGGTTTTCACCAATGGTATCAATTGGTGACATTTTAATCCTCTTTGGCCCAACCACTTAATTTCCACATCTTGTAAATTGAGGTTAGGTAAATTTCTGTTCTCAGCATACCTTTGAGCCCAGTGGATGTAACTATGTCCAACAATCCAGACCTTAAACATGGTGGGAGAAGGTTGTTCTGCAGTCAGATGAAGTGTGGTAATGAAAGGGCAGTTGAAACAGTAGGAGTTTCTAAAGAAAAAAAACTGTGGATTTCCAATGCTAATGATTCATTAGCAGTGATTGGTGCATTTCCATTTCTGAAAACAGAAAGTTAGGGTGCATGGATGTGTTCTTTGAAACATGTAATTTGAATGGTCAAGGAAGAAACATTTAATGAAAGATTGCACTGGATACGCAGGTGCACTGAGAGTTCAGAGTTCAATTGAAACATTGTTGTGTGAATTTGCAAACATGAGAGGTCTTCCAGGAGGTGGTTGCTATGGAAACAAGGCAGAGAGGGCAGAGGGGGGAAGGGTTTTGATTTGAAAAAAGTGAGGGAAGAGGTATGATTGGCTAATATGAGAGATATGTGAAATGAATATCTGTATTTCTGTGCTTTCAATAGCTGCAGCCTTTGGAGTGCATCCTTTTTCTTCTGCTGAAGACAATTTGGTGTATTTCTGAGACTGTTTTCAAAACTCAAAAAATATTTGCTAAGGTGAGAAAAGATTTATTTAATTTAGATAGAGAATAGTATGATTTAAGGAGAAAATGATGAAGAAAGCTGTGTTTTTAAAATGTGGTTTTGTCTCTAGTGATAAACTAATAGAATTAGTTTCTTTGAGAAATTGTAATTGCATATTCGGTGTAGCATTCTGGCATGCAGTAACACAAGTTATTGTGGTACATGGAGCCCATTCCATGGTCTGTTATGTAAGCTGAAACAGATATGTTGTTTTTAAAAACGATTTAAGAAATCAATTACATTTCTGGATATGTACTGCTAGAGCTTCATAGGTTGTTTTGAGCCATATTTATAAGGCATTTGAGTGTCTTTGATGTTATGTTTTCCTTTTAAAATGTAAAGTGTTCCTCATGGGGCAAGTGTCTTGTAAATACGCTCCCACTTGTGCTTTGCAAATTTAGATTTTGATTATGGGAGTTACATAGCCATGTTAATAATGTCCAAACAATGGTGGTAGGGCATTCAAGAAAACGTTTTTCTGTGTCTCTAGGACATTTTCAGTCCTTTCCTCTTGAATGCAGGTATACAATTGATTTATATGCTGTGTTTAAAAACGAATTTTCAAATCAATTACATTTCTTGATATGTACTGTTAGAGCTTCATAGGTTGTTTGGGGTCATATTTAGAAGGCATTTTAGTGTCTTTGATGTTATGTTTACCTTTTTAAATGGAAAGCGTTCCTCATGGGGCCCTGAGCAGTTCTTAGCCATGTTATTTAATGGGAAGTGGATATCATGGCTAAGAGTATTTGCTGGAAAATGCATGAATATTGCTGACTTTTCTGCGATATTCATGCATTGTGGGCGTTTTTTTTCGCATTTGCGAGCAGTTCTTAGCCATGTTATCCAATGGGAGGTGGATAACATGGCTAAGAGCATTTGCTGGAAAATGCATGAATATCGCTGACTTTTCAGCGATATTCATGCATTGCGGCCGTTTTTTTTCGCATTTGCGAGCAGTTCTTAGCCATGTTATCCAATGGGAGGTGGATAACATGGCTAAGAGCATTTGCTGGATAATGCATGAATATCGTTGACTTTTCAGTGATATTCATGCATTGCGGCCGTTTTTAATCGCATTTGTGATAAACAATTACATTTCTTGATATGTACTGTTAGAGCTTCATAGGTTGTATGGGGTCATATTTAGAAGGCATTTCAGTGTCTTTGATGTTATGTTTACCTTTTTAAATGGAAAGCGTTCCTCATGGGGCAAGTGTCTTGTAAATACGCTCCCACTTGCGCTTGGCAAATTGAGATTTTGATTATGGGAGTTACCTAGCCATGTTAATAGTGTCCCAAAAATGGTGCTAGGACATTCCAGAAAACACTTTCATGTGTCTCAAGGACATTTTTAGTCATTTCTTCATGAATGCAGGTATACAATTGATTTATATGCTGTGTTTAAAAACGAATTTTGAAATCAATTAAATTTCTGGATATGTACTGTTAGAGCTTCATAGGTTGTTTGGGGTCATATTTAGAAGGCATTTTAGTGTCTTTGATGTTATTTTTCCCTTTTTAAATGGAAAGCGTTCCTCATGGGGCCCTGAGCAGTTCTTAGCCATGTTATTTAATAGGAAGTGGATAACATGGCTAAGAGCATTTGCTGGAAAATGCATGAATATCGCTGACTTTTCTGCGATATTCATGCATTGCGGCCGTTTTTCTTCGCATTTGCGAGCAGTTCTTAGCCATGTTATCCAATGGGAGGTGGATAACATGGCTAAGAGCATTTGCTGGAAAATGCATGAATATCGCTGACTTTTCTGCGATATTCATGCATTGCGGCCGTTTTTTTTCGCATTTGCGAGCAGTTCTTAGCCATGTTATCCAATGGGAGGTGGATAACATGGCTAAGAGCATTTGCTGGATAATGCATGAATATCGTTGACTTTTCAACGATATTCATGCATTGCGGCCGTTTTTAATCGCATTTGTGATAAACAATTACATTTCTTGATATGTACTTTTAGAGCTTCATAGGTTGTTTGGGGTCATATTTAGAAGGCATTTTAGTGTCTTTGATGTTATGTTTACCTTTTTAAATGGAAAGCGTTCCTCTTGGGGCAAGTGTCTTGTAAATACGCTCCCACTTGCGCTTGGCAAATTTAGATTTTGATTATGGGAGTTACCTAGCCATGTTAATAGTGTCCCAAAAATGGTGCTAGGGCATTCCAGAAAACACTTTCATGTGTCTCAAGGACATTTTTAGTCATTTCTTCATGAATGCAGGTATACAATTGATTTATATGCTGTGTTTAAAAACGAATTTTGAAATCAATTAAATTTCAGGATATGTACTGTTAGAGCTTCATAGGTTGTTTGGGGTCATATTTAGAAGGCATTTTAGTGTCTTTGATGTTATTTATCCCTTTTTAAATGGAAAGCGTTCCTCATGGGGCCCTGAGCAGTTCTTAGCCATGTTATTTAATAGGAAGTGGATAACATGGCTAAGAGCATTTGCTGGAAAATGCATGAATATCGCTGACTTTTCTGCGATATTCATGCATTGCGGCCGTTTTTTTTCCCATTTGCAAGCACTTCTTAGCCATGTTATCCAATGGGAGGTGGATAACATGGCTAAGAGCATTTGCTTCAAAGGTTGTTTGGGGTCATACACCATTTTTGGGAAATTATTAACATGCCTATGTAACTCCCATAATCAAAATCTAAATTTGCCAACCGCAGGTGGGAGCGTATTTACAATAAATTTGCACCATGAAGAACGTAAAATAGCATAATAGACACTCAAATGCCTTATAAATATGACCCAAAACATCTTATGAAGCACTAGCAGTGCATATTTCCAGAAATGTATTGGTTTTCATTTAATGATTTACTTCATTGGTAGGCCTTCACATGTTTTTTTACCTTGGTTTTTTACAATGAAAATCTTATCTGCAACCATGTGTTGGCCTCACCTCAAATAAACAAAACAGGTGATGGACTTAATGTGGATCAATGACACACATTCACCCCAGTCTAAAGATCTGGGCCTAAACAAATCTTTAGATAGGCTACATCTTATCGTCATCCTGAATTAATCATTTAAAATATTAGGGAGTGATTTATGATTGTTGTATGCCTGTTTTGTACCATTGAGTGTCATTTTTGTGATGCAGTGCTGGTGGAAAACATTTGCTATGTTAAATAATTAGTAGGGCATTAAGTTTTAGATGACTGTTATTTATTTACTGTTTGGTAATAGTGGTTAATAACATTTTATATTATATTTTTCCACAGATTCAACTGCAGATTCTTTCATAGTTTGGAAAATGCCTACAAAAAGTAGAATAAGAAAGGCTAGAAAACGTCAAAGACAGCAGGATGATGTTTTATTGCAGCAGTCCTCTTCCCCAAATACTTGTCAAAACACCAAGAAAGGTCCGGGTAAGAGCACGAAATCATTCTTAAGAAATATTTGTAGTAAAAAAAGTTTTGCTCAAAAAAATGTTTCAGTCCACAAAAAGAAAAGTAATTTAAATGGAAAGGAGAGACCCATCACAAATGTTACTGGTAGAGGAAGAGATAACTCTGTGCATGATAGTAGAAGGAAACAACAGTTTAGGGACATTCGAAATCGAATGTTCCGTAATAGGATATTAGTTAATTTATTGAAAAATATTAAAAAGAAAGGCCAACAGAAAGCAGCATTTTATAAGAAGAAGAAAAATGTAGAGAAAATTATTGATCATGCTTTTGAAATTAAGCGAAAGTTGTTTATTTTGGTAATCAATAGAATTAGGAAACTAAGCAAGGTAATTTCTGATTTCAAAACAAAAAGTAGATGGAAGAGAGTAGTAAATAGTACTAACTTTTGTGAAGTTTTTTTCGGAGAATGGATGCATAGTTCAAGTTGTGAGGCATTTTTTAATGAAGAGAGTTATTTTCAGGATAATGATTTGGTGTTTGCAGTTGACACCAGTGGTCGAGCTTATGAAGTGAAGGATGGTTGTCCAGTTGAAAAAGAACAACTTGTGACAACTGAGACAGAAGAGGCGCTAAGTGATGAGGTTTTAGGAAGACGTCCTAAGGGTCCTGTGTACATTTGGAAGTGTAGTTCTATTTGCAGTGTGCGACAGGTTTCCATCAATTTGCTTTGTGATTTTATACGGACATTTAATAAGAAAAGTTTGAAGCAGAAAATGAAGTTGTTGCAAGATTTAGATCCTTGCAGAGTGAGACAAATGACAGGTTTGCGTGGTCATTCACTGGCTTGTCTTTCCAGGAGAGTATGCCAGAGTGTTTTTCATCATTTCAGGATGCTAGCAGTGCATCATAATAAAGTGAGAAAATTAGTGAGAATGTTGTATTATGCTAAGAGTCCAGCAATTATGCTTAAACAATTATGTGCTGCTCTTTTGCATGGTTGTGAAATAGATGTGAAGAATATTTGTGAAGAAATTGAGTTTTGTTACTTTGGTAGTAAAGATGAGAATGTTCAAATTGACCCTGAAGTAGAGGGTAATGTTGAAGATAATGTACAGGTTTCCAGTACAGATTATTTTCAGAAGGAAATTGCCACGTTTCAGATGAAATCAAGTGAGAGGCCTAATTTCACTTGTGTATGTTGTCGACGCACTTATTATAAGAATCAGACTAAGTTAGTGGATTTATATGCAAAAAGTGAAAGGGAAAATAATAGTGAATGGAAGGATTTTGCCACATACTTGATGGTAGAAAATTGTTTTGATTTGGGAGTGGACCAACGTGTGTGTACTTATTGTTGTAACAAATTAAACCAAAACCAGATGCCTGCTAGGGCGGTTTATAATAATCTGGAATTGGTTGAGATTCCTTCAGAATTGAAGGATTTAAATACTTATGAATCTATTTTGATTCAAAGTATCCATCCCTTTCAGGCTATTGTAAGAATGGAGCCAAAGACAGGGAAGTTGCCTCCAGCAGATTTACAGAGAGGATTAAAGGGAAGAGTTGTTTATTTGCCTCTAGATTTGAACAAAAACATTAACACAATTGGAATAGAAAAAGTGGAAGAGGAACCTCTGGTTATCTTGGTTAATGGGGTTCCGACAAAGAATAAGAAAATATGGCAAGATTTAGTGGATGTTAGGAAAGTCAAAAAGGCAACAGTGTATTTGAAGAAAAATAATAAGTACTATAAGAATGTATATGTTGCAGAAGAGGAAGTAAGTGATGAAGAGGATAGCGATTTGTGTGCTGGCCAAATTGAGAAAGTAGAGGCCTCTAAAAGTGAAGAAATATATGAACATTATAGTGTTCATCCTTTGCATTCCAAGGAAGTCATGGGGAATGCTATTGAGTTGTTTCAAATGAAACAAGCCAAAGGGAGTCCCATTAGTGTTTGGGAGGAAAGTTTGGAAGCTCGGTGTTTCCCACAGCTATTTCCCACAGGTCAAGGAGGAAGATATTATGAGCGACCTCATCAAATTCCTGCGTCTGAATACCGGACTTTACGATTGTATGCAGAAGATCCTAGGTTTCGGCAATGCATTCCCTATTTGTTTCATCTCTTGTTTGAAAGCGATCTGTCAGGACTGTCATATGCAGTGAACCACATTTTAAAAAGTGGTATACAGATGCAAAACATCTCGGCAAGTGACTTTATGCATAAAGTCAATGTCCAAGACAGTATTTTGGATTCTCACTTAATTAATCTCATGGCGTGTCAGCGTGGTACTAATGAGTACTGGTACCGTCGTCATGGTGATTTAAAATGTATGCTGAGGAACTTAGGAACTCCAACATGGTTCCTCACTCTGAGCTGTGCCGAGTATGGCTGGGAAGACTTACTTGAATTTCTACGAGAGGCAAATGGAAATATTGAAAACATTGAATTCAAGACACCTGGAGAACTGTGTTCTTTGGATCCAGTGAATGTATGCAGGTACTTCAATCATAGATTTGAAGCTATGATGTCTTTCATCACAAATAAAAAGAATCCACCTCTTGGAGAGGTGTTGGATTTCTTCTGGAGAAAGGAGTACCAAGCAAGAGGTGCCCCTCATATACATATGTTGTTGTGGATCAAGGATGCACCTAAATTTGGAACAGATCCGGATGACTTAGTGATGAATTTCATAGAACAGTATTCTACGTGTGCTGTTCCAAACGCAACGGAGAAGAAAAGTCTAAGAGAACAAGTTCTACGTTTCCAAAGCCATCGTTGTGGAAAGTACTGTCGTCGTAAATTCAGAAACAAGGACAAGTTCTACACCAAATGTCGTTTCAACTTTCCACGACCGGTGTGTTCTAAAGGAAGAGTGAACAGTTTGATGTCTTCGCTGCGACATAATGTGACGAGGAAATCACCCAAGAATACATACAATTTGAAAAGGAACGAAGAGTCCAAGTACATCAATGACTACAACCCAGTGATTTTGTCCATGTGGAATGCTAACATGGATATACAATTTGTGGCTGACAACTGTATGGCTGTGGCTCGGTATGTGACATCTTACATCACCAAAAAAGAAAAGACCGAACTGAAGGATATGTGGGAGGACATTTCCCATGAAAAGAGCCTCAGCAAGAAGTTGTACAGTTTCAGTCTGAAGATGTTGTCACATCGAGAAATCGGAGCTTACGAATGTTCTGATCGATTGTCTTCAGCAAGTCTCTATGCCAAATCCAGGAGTCTCGTTTGGGCGAGTCTTGGTCTTGCTGCAACGCGAAATCGAGTTCTAAAACCTGTCCGGGAAATTGAGTATTTGGCAGAAAAGGAACCAAACAGTACCGACATTTTGAAGACCAACATGTTGGATACATATTATCCAAATCGAAGCAGTCACCTTGAGAATGTTTGTCTATATGAGGTTCTCCAAAATTATATATTCAAGAGGAACATCAAAGAAGATATTGAGAAAGGAGTGTATGCTGTAATTGGAAGTGAGGGATGCCTGGTCAAGCAAAGAAAATGCCAATTAGTAAACCATCGAAAATTGAGTGGTGAATCTCCAGAAAAAAAGGAGTTTTTTTATTTAGCACTTTTGCAACTTTTCAAGCCTTGGCGTGCAGAAGAGGAACTGCTTGGAGATTTCCTCTGTTACGAAGACTCTTTCAATGCAGCCAAGGAGTCCATAGAATGTCCTGCTTTTTCTAAATATCAAGAAATGCTAACTTTGGAAATTGAGCAGGAAGCAACGATTGCAGCCGAGATTGCCAGAGACAGTTCTCAGGACAGTTAGAGTTCTGTTTCATTGAGTCAAGATCCACTTGGAGGACCTATTATCGAAAATGAAGCTGCCACTGCTATGAATGAAGTAGAAAGAGCCATGGCACATGCTCAGGAGGATTCAGTTAACTTAGAAGACTTGGAAAAACAACTCAACGTTGAGCAGAGGAAAATATATGATGAAGTTACCAAGGAAATTGAGCACGGATTAAGTCATGAGAAGAACAAGTGCTCATGTACATCGTTGAAGCCTGTCCGACTGTACGTGAGTGGAGAAGCGGGAACTGGAAAAAGTTTCCTCATTAAAGCAATCTCTTGTTATTTGCAGGAAAGGACTGAGTCATCGCTGTCTTGTGTTGTGACCGCTCCTACTGGACTGGCAGCACATAACATTAAAGGTATTACTTTGCATCGTCTACTGATGCTGCCGGTGGAGCATGACAACAAATTACAATACAACAAGTTATCTGGAGATGCTTGCTGTGAAGTTTCAAGAGTCTTGAGGAAAATGAAACTACTTATCATTGACGAAGTAAGCATGGTTTCCAATGTCATGCTTGCCTTTGTGCATTTGAGAATGCAAGAAGTACTTAAAACTGAATATGATGTGTTATTTGGTGGGAAACACATCATTGTTTTCGGAGATCTTCTGCAGCTGACACCAGTAAAAGGTCAACCTGTGTTCAAAATACTCACGCATGAAGATACCAGGAAGTGCCTAGGGAGCATTGGCAACGTCAATATATGGTTAAACTTCAATTATGCTGAACTGCATCAAAATATGCGTCAGGCAAAGGATGAAGATTACAAGAATATTCTACAAGATATTAGAATTGGAAAAGTGACCGAGCATGGGAAAGAAGCTTTAAATGCACGATTACTGTCAAATTTATATCCCAAACAAGAGATTGTGCCTGAGAATATTTTTCAGAAAATTACTGAGAAGAAATCCGGAATATGTCTCATGCCAACTCTTGCAGAATGTGCCATCTTCAACAACAAAATGTTGAATTTAGAAAAGCAAGAGATTGTGAAACTTGAAGCTATCGACAAATTAGAGCATATGGGATCAACAATTATTTTGTCAGACAATTTGAAATCAAAATTGGATTCATTAGAGAAGACTATATCTAAAACAGCGGGTTTTGAAAAGACTTTGAATGTGTGTTTAAATTGCCGAATCATTTTGAGAAGGAATTTACATGTAGAAAGAGGTCTGGTAAATGGATCAATGGGTAATGTTGTTGATTTTGAGAAATACAGAAATAGAGATGGAGTAGAATTTTTAAGAATTAAATTTGATGGCATTGAGGAAGTACAGCAAATTGGTCGTTGTTCTGCTAGGTTTTTGCTTGTTAAAGACTTATATGTTCGCCGTAAACAGTTTCCTGTTTGCTTGGCATATGCGGTGACAATCCATAAATCGCAAGGTTTAAGTGTAGACTGTGCATTGGTGAATATTGGCAGTTCTGTGTTCAAGGAGGGTATGGCATATGTGGCATTGTCACGAGTTAGAACTTTATCGGGATTGTACTTGATTGACTGTGATGTCACAAACATTTGTGCGGATCTAGATTGTGTTAAGGAATACAATAGGTTAAGAAGAGAGTATGCGCCACATTTGCCTCAATATCCTTTGTTTGAGAAACGTGTGGTAGGCCGGAAACGTAGAAATAGCAGTAATAGTAGGGAGGTTGTTGCAAAAAGACTAAAAGTCAATGAACCGAAAATTGTTAGCAGAAAGAAAGTGGATTCTGTTGAAGATGTTGTCGGTTTTCAATTTGAAAACAGTTCTGGTGTCAACTGCTATGCAAATGTAGTGGTTAATGTTCTCTTTTCACTAGAGAGTTTAAAAGAACAGATTCTGTTGAATTCAGAACAAATTTTATGCTGTTTGTTGAATTCTGTTTTCGTAAAATGTAGCACTGATCGAACAAAAGTAGAAAGTGTGTCTGAAGTTCGTTATCTGTTAGATGAATGTTCAGGTCAAACAGACTTCTCTGAAAATAATCAGCAAGATTGTCAGGAGTTTTTAATGTATATGCTTGATATATTGCAAGATGAGGGTGTAGATGTAGATCACCTGTTTGGGCTTTCTTATCAATGGCAGCATGACTGCGAGAATTGTAGGGTATCAAGTACTACTAGTGTAGACTCAGAAAGATTTATATATTTAACTTTGCCAGACAGTAAATCAGTCTCCTTTAATAAGCTAGTAAATGCAGCGGATCACAACATGGAGTGTAGCCAATGTAAATCTGAAATGATGTCAACATTACTTATACGTAGATATGGACAGTATGTCATTTTAATGATGCAACGATGTAGGCCTGATGGATCAAAATTGTCAACTTTAATAAAAAATGTTGTGGCTTCTCAGCTTTCAATATCAGGAAGGACTTTTGTAACTGTAGCAATTATCTATCACGATGGTCCTTCAACAACTTCAGGACATTATACATCTTATTTAAAGTCTCGAAACGGCTGGTCATTCTGCAATGATTCCGTTGTAACTTTCAAAAAAAAATTGCCGTTTGACCTTAAAAATTCTTACCTGGTGTTTTTAAAACCAAAATTTTAAAGAAAGAATCTCGGGATTTCCAGTGAAGAATTGCAAAATGTTCATGAAGTTGAGGGAATGTAAGTCTGCAATGCTGTCTAGATTATTGGTCCAAAACTTTTAATTATAATGTCATTTTGTAAAATCCGACTATATAAACCTGATGCAAGTAAGTCTGCTTCATAGTAAGCAGTATCAGTGTCATAGGAAAAGGAGAACATGAGTGACAAAGAAGGGTAAGATATTAGTAGTCCAGGATTGTGAAAATTATCTTAAATGTTTTCTTTTTGAAAGTTGCAAAAATAGAAAATGACGGGATTTGATTGGAAGAATTACAAGACTTGTGAATAGCTGCAACATGATTTGGCCAAGTGGAAACATGTGGTAGAATGTGAGAAGTCTTTTCTTGTGAAGTAGTGTGGCTCACTGGTTAGAGGCGGCAGACCCGAGAGCCGAGAACGGCCCGGGACCAGGGTTCGATTCCCGGCGCGGCAGGTTTCTGGACCAGGGTCAGCGGACTCGATAATTCTCTCGCCTCGGTGCCCACTCTGATCAGCGATCACACTCGGCAACTCTGGGCATTAGCTTGCCTCATCTTCACTAACGGCCCCACCAGACCGCCGGGGATGCCTGGTCTCACCCTGGAGATACCCAATAACGGACCATCTCTCAGGGAAGCCAGGAAGGGTTTCGCAGCGGTCGAAGCGCCTTGGGACCCTACGGGTAAGTAGTGCGCTATATAAATGCCTATACATACATTGTATGTAACATATTTTTCGAATTGTTGGAGGTTTTCTTTCAGAAAGAGGCGGGCTGACAATATTTATAGCACAACACAGTGGACGCTGTTCATAGGACATCCTTCGACGTCATTGAAAGTAAGTTAATTTTAAGGAGTTTTGAATTCAGATTTCTTATGTTGAATGGGTTTTTTAAACACAATCATTTTGATTGTGTTTTTTTTTCCCCGCTGTTACATGATGAATACCTTCAAGTCACTGATTTAAGTGAAATTTGATACATTCTGAGAACAGCAAAAATTAACCATTTAACATGCATAATTAATGTTCTGCTTTTTGTACTTATGATATACATTTAGAAATGTGAGGTAGATATGGATTAACTGAGTCTTCTGTAAGTGTCAATGTTAATGCTTACAGAGCTGTACTTCTGGGTACTGTTTTTTTTTTAAAAAAAATGAATAGGCCTCACCTCAAAGAAAACTCTTGAAAGCACACATCTTATTTGCATCCTGAAACAATCATTTAAAATGTTAGACTCAATTTTATGATGGCTTTACATCTTTTTTGCGCTGCTATTGCATCACTATTGTGAGACATTAGCAGTGCAAAAGAAGCACCATGTTCCAAAATAGGCCTCAGTTCATCAACATCAAGATACAGTTTGTTTAAAATATATATGTTTAGGATTGTGTAGGGGACGTAGAGAAGCAGAGGCTTCTGTAAATGTAAAAGTTGTTGAAAAACTGTTTGTTCTTGAACCTTTTCCCTTGTCTTTTCTAATTTTTAAATACATGTTTTAATATTTTTGGAAATGTTTGTTCTCTCTTTTACAGATTGAAAGTATGAAAAAATATTTTAAAAAGGTAACAAGAATTATAAGGTAAATGTTTTCTACTCCTTTTACCCGCAATGCACTGCTGATGATGGCACTGACCATGTCATGAATGATGTAATAAGAGGACATGACTTACTTCATTGGTAGGCCTTCACATGCATTATCTGCTCTGTATTCTTCAACAAGTGTAAAATTGATCTGTAACCCTGAGTAGGTCTCACCTTAAACAAACCTCAGGACAGATCACACCTTATCGTCATCCTGAATTAATAAATAGATCTATTAAACAGTATCTCTGGTTTACTCCCTATAGCTGTCTTTCTCTTAACATTACTCTCTGTTTACTTCCCTTATACTAACTCTTCTTTTTTTTAAAAAAATATTTTTTTGGTTCGCTTCAAGTTCGCGAACCGGGCAGCGAACGGGAAAGCGAACCAAAAGAAATAGAGCTTGCCAGAGTGATAAACATTCTAGCAATTTTATTTGAAAGGGGAGGTAGTTCTGAAAATAACTTTTTTTTTTGTTTTTGTTGTTTTATTTATTTTATTTTTTTTTCTGAACATTTTTTGATTTTTTTGTATTTTTAGAACAGTTTTATGTTTTTTTTGTGTTTTTTATGGAGGGGAAACAACAAAAAAACAGGCATTGAAAACGGCTCAACAGGAGCAAAAAAAAAATTACTGCTTGGGTGCGTTAGGGCACTTATGGTTTTCGAACACCATATTGATCAAGTTCACGCTCATGTTCCCATACGAGAGCATAGCACCACAATATATACAGGTAAACTTCATATGTTTAAAGTTTGGCTGAATGTTTGGCACAGTTTCCTGTGCCTCTCTTCCTGTCAAAGATATTGTTGACGTAGATCTGGCCACAGGAGTTGTCGGGGGATTATCTTGTAGGTCCCTCAACTCTGCCCGGCTGTAGTTTAAGGGATGCCACCTGGCCATATGGCGATGCATAGTGTAGTTGCCCATACTATATTTTTTCTCTGTGCCTCTAGACAATCTGTATTTACAGATGAGGCAGGTGGCATATTTAGCATTGACCTTCTTGTCCCCTGGAGGGATGGAAAAAAACTGCCATATGAAACTTGTTTTTCTTTTAGAAACACGGGGCAACTCCGGGATAAATTCTGGTTGATCTCTATCCTCTTCTTCTTCTTCCTCCTCTTCCTCCTCTCTGTTGGAGATAAATTGACTTGGTGGTCCTCTCTTCTTATGAGGAGATGGAGGTGGTGGTGGGGGTGCACCAGCTGCAGCAAGTATAGAAGCCATTGCTGAACTCCAGGAAAATGGTCTTTCTCTCACCAAGATGAAAGTCAGAGTGAGGAAAGAAGGAGGGGTTTACATGATTTGGGAAAAGCAAAAGTTCTGAACCAATGAAAAGTGTTATTTTTAGGTCACATGACCTAGTCATACATCATTTGGAAACCAAAAGTGAAATGAACCAATGAAAACTTTGATAAACAAGTCACATGACCTGTTCCGCTTACGTTACGCGGTGCGCGCCGCGTCCCGGATCGCTTCCGGTTCGCGGTCCGGAGCACTTCCGGGAGCGCTAACGCGGCGCGTCATTAGACGCATTACGCAACAACGTGATACGTCGCGCTTCCGCGACGCGTCACAGTTCCGCTAACGTAACGTTTACCGGTTCGCGGACTAGGTCGCGGCATCAAGATGAGCTAACGGAAAGCTTCCCGGTTCGCGAACTGGAAGCGAAGAAAAAAAATATTTAAAAAAAAATTATTAATAAACATCTAAAATATATTTTAAGATTTAAAGAAGAATACATTTTACAGTTACAGATGTTAGCTTTTAAAAAACCAATGAAATTCACAGAAAAAACCATAGGTTGTAGACCATATATAGTTAGGAATTTGCATTTACAAAACCTTGAAAATTCACAGAAAAAACCATAGGTTATAGACCATATATAGTTAGGGATTTGCATTTACAAAACCTTATTTTACTCGCATAAAACCATTGAAATTCCATATATAGTTAGTTGCGCTAACTATATATCGCGCACCCGCAATCCACTGCTGATGATGTCACATATTACATCATTCATGACATGGTCAGTGACATCACTGATGACATCACTGATGACATCTCAAATGACTTGAAGAAAGCTACGAGAGGTATTCGATTTCCACATGTTTAATGGCAGCATGCTGACAATGCACCAGACGAAAGTCACACCAAGCATATTCCATCGCCAGACGCGTTTCAGGAATCCAAGTTCCTTTCATCAGTGGCGTTGTGCTGTAATTGGTTAAAAAGCGCTATGGATCTCATGCAGTTTAAATGCACCACCTGTCGACCAGGGCGTGGCCGGCAGCACGGCATTCTGGATGTGGTAGTCCTTCAATTAATCCCCAGTGGGTAGCGCTTTTAACCAAAATTAAAATAAAACACATTTCATTCTCCGTAGTAGATGTGTCAAAACGTCTATTGTAATGTCTTGCTTTCTTGTTGCCATCGTGAATTGAGCAGGCGCTACCCTGCATAGACGTCTGCTCACCTCCCATCCGTGTAGTAAACCTCCGTTTGGAAGCTAGCATGGATTCTGCTCCGCAGCGAGCTTTCTTCCCGACCGGGAACAGCCGGTATAAATCCAACAAAGCAGGAAACCCAACTTGAAGAAAGCTACGAGAGGTATTCGATTTCCACATGTTTAATGGCAGCATGCTGACAATGCACCAGACGAAAGTCACACCAAGCATATTCCATCGCCAGACGCGTTTCAGGAATCCAAGTTCCTTTCATCAGTGGCGTTGTGCTGTAATTGGTTAAAAAGCGCTATGGATCTCATGCAGTTTAAATGCACCACCTGTCGACCAGGGCGTGGCCGGCAGCACGGCATTCTGGATGTGGTAGTCCTTCAATTAATCCTCAGTGGGAAGCGCTTTTAACCAAAATTAAAATAAAACACATTTCATTCTCCGTAGTAGATGTGTCAAAACGTCTATTGTAATGTCTTGCTTTCTTGTTGCCATCGTGAATTGAGCAGGCGCTACCCTGCATAGACGTCTGCTCACCTCCCATCCGTGTAGTAAACCTCCGTTTGGAAGCTAGCATGGATTCTGCTCCGCAGCGAGCTTTCTTCCCGACCGGGAACAGCCGGTATAAATCCAACAAAGCAGGAAACCCAACTTGAAGAAAGCTACGAGAGGTATTCGATTTCCACATGTTTAATGGCAGCATGCTGACAATGCACCAGACGAAAGTCACACCAAGCATATTCCATCGCCAGACGCGTTTCAGGAATCCAAGTTCCTTTCATCAGTGGCGTTGTGCTGTAATTGGTTAAAAAGCGCTATGGATCTCATGCAGTTTAAATGCACCACCTGTCGACCAGGGCGTGGCCGGCAGCACGGCATTCTGGATGTGGTAGTCCTTCAATTAATCCCCAGTGGGTAGCGCTTTTAACCAAAATTAAAATAAAACACATTTCATTCTCCGTAGTAGATGTGTCAAAACGTCTATTGTAATGTCTTGCTTTCTTGTTGCCATCGTGAATTGAGCAGGCGCTACCCTGCATAGACGTCTGCTCACCTCCCATCCGTGTAGTAAACCTCCGTTTGGAAGCTAGCATGGATTCTGCTCCGCAGCAAGCTTTCTTCCCGACCGGGAACAGCCGGTATAAATCCAACAAAGCAGGAAACCCAACTTGAAGAAAGCTACGAGAGGTATTCGATTTCCACATGTTTAATGGCAGCATGCTGACAATGCACCAGACGAAAGTCACACCAAGCATATTCCATCGCCAGACGCGTTTCAGGAATCCAAGTTCCTTTCATCAGTGGCGTTGTGCTGTAATTGGTTAAAAAGCGCTATGGATCTCATGCAGTTTAAATGCACCACCTGTCGACCAGGGCGTGGCCGGCAGCACGGCATTCTGGATGTGGTAGTCCTTCAATTAATCCCCAGTGGGTAGCGCTTTTAACCAAAATTAAAATAAAACACATTTCATTCTCCGTAGTAGATGTGTCAAAACGTCTATTGTAATGTCTTGCTTTCTTGTTGCCATCGGGAATTGAGCAGGCGCTACCCTGCATAGACGTCTGCTCACCTCCCATCCGTGTAGTAAACCTCCGTTTGGAAGCTAGCATGGATTCTGCTCCGCAGCGAGCTTTCTTCCCGACCGGGAACAGCCGGTATAAATCCAACAAAGCAGGAAACCCAACTTGAAGAAAGCTACGAGAGGTATTCGATTTCCACATGTTTAATGGCAGCATGCTGACAATGCACCAGACGAAAGTCACACCAAGCATATTCCATCGCCAGACGCGTTTCAGGAATCCAAGTTCCTTTCATCAGTGGCGTTGTGCTGTAATTGGTTAAAAAGCGCTATGGATCTCATGCAGTTTAAATGCACCACCTGTCGACCAGGGCGTGGCCGGCAGCACGGCATTCTGGATGTGGTAGTCCTTCAATTAATCCCCAGTGGGTAGCGCTTTTAACCAAAATTAAAATAAAACACATTTCATTCTCCGTAGTAGATGTGTCAAAACGTCTATTGTAATGTCTTGCTTTCTTGTTGCCATCGTGAATTGAGCAGGCGCTACCCTGCATAGACGTCTGCTCACCTCCCATCCGTGTAGTAAACCTCCGTTTGGAAGCTAGCATGGATTCTGCTCCGCAGCGAGCTTTCTTCCCGACCGGGAACAGCCGGTATAAATCCAACAAAGCAGGAAACCCAACTTGAAGAAAGCTACGAGAGGTATTCGATTTCCACATGTTTAATGGCAGCATGCTGACAATGCACCAGACGAAAGTCACACCAAGCATATTCCATCGCCAGACGCGTTTCAGGAATCCAAGTTCCTTTCATCAGTGGCGTTGTGCTGTAATTGGTTAAAAAGCGCTATGGATCTCATGCAGTTTAAATGCACCACCTGTCGACCAGGGCGTGGCCGGCAGCACGGCATTCTGGATGTGGTAGTCCTTCAATTAATCCCCAGTGGGTAGCGCTTTTAACCAAAATTAAAATAAAACACATTTCATTCTCCGTAGTAGATGTGTCAAAATGTCTATTGTAATGTCTTGCTTTCTTGTTGCCATCGTGAATTGAGCAGGCGCTACCCTGCATAGACGTCTGCTCACCTCCCATCCGTGTAGTAAACCTGTGCTAGCTTCCAAACGGATGCAGTAGTCTAAAATAAAAGACATGATCTCATTTGCTGCCTTTCTCATGATGATAGAGTAGAAAGTTGAAGCAGTTGCCATTTTAGAGTTGCTTTGTATGGGAGTGGTGTACTATTCTTAAAGGATACCCAAGCAGGATACACTGAACAACTGATGAGTAAAGCCCTACATTGGTTGAACAAACACTCCCTGTGAGGGTTACAAAATTTTACACATCCTAGTATGGCAAGAAGGCTGGGGTGGGTAGGCTATTCTAAGAAAACAATAGGGGGAAATACACAGTGGTCAATTTTAAGAGCCATCTTTTGGTACAAAGAATCTTGGACCTACTACCTAGCTCTTCTTCCCCTAAGTCACATATTTACGCTCTTTCACTGGGCTTTTTTTACAGACCAATAAATAGAAACGTAAACCAAAGTGATTTTGGGTCTAATCCCATATTCCCTCAGGCCATGGTACGACAATTCTATGAGCCTGAGATAAATCCCCTGATATCTACTAATAATCAATTCACATCTTTAGAAGCTCTGGATTCTTTGATTGTCAGAGGGGGGATAGCAGGAGTCCTGATACCCTGCAGACTTCAGCCAGCAGGTCTTAATGTTTCACCCGATAGTAGAAGAGAGAACTGAGTGGGTGAACTTAATTTATTGGAATATAGTGGGCGCCAAGGCATAAACAGATCATAATTGGATTCATCTCGTAAATAAATATGATTTAATATCAGTAGCGGTCGGCAGTAGGTGTTTTTATAGGGCGGTGACGAAATAATGTATGGATTACGGAGTTTTACAGGTAAGTAAACATTTAAATACATAAAACGAATTTTGTTGCGCACACTGCATCACCAAATGTGATGCAGTGCGCGCAACGAAATTCGTTTTATGTATTTAAATGTTTACTTACCTGTAAAACTCCGTAATCCATACATTATTTCCCCCCACCCTGCCCCTCCTCCTGCCCACGTCACCGCCCTATAGAAACACCTACTGCCGACCGCTACTGTTTAATATGTCTATTAGAGACGTGTGAAACTGGCCCGGTCTATATAGATGGTTTTCGATCCTATTTTACCCCTGCTCTACTTTCCAGAGCTGGATGTGCAAGCGGAGGTATTCTGACACGGGTAAGAAACACTTTAAACCTCAAACTACTAGTTTTTTGTAATGATTCTGTATACTCATCTTTTGCTATTCCAAGCCTGGTCGGTACCATCATTTTAATTATACATTTGTATAATATTATTTTACAATGGAGAAGTCAAGGATCCCGGATATAATAGATAAAGCTATTGAAGCATATAATAGAGAGTATAATATTAGTATTAATATTTTGTGGGTGGGTGATTTAAATGCCCTTAACTGCAGGATAAAACTGGTGTGTGGTCTACCAAATGAGGAAGTTGATCCCTCATTTCTCACATAATGATTATAGTCAAGGACTTAATAATGTGCTTATTATAAATTTGGAACTAACTTGCAGGGTACCCCTATTGATTACCTGATAGTCACAATTGCAATTAAGACCCTTTTCAGAAACAAATATATCACTCATATTTTAGCGACCACATGGCATTAGTGTGCAAAATAAAATGGGAAAAAATACACGTCTCGGACATTTGTATCCCAAAGCCATGCATAGGGAGAAAAATGTATTGATAATAGCAAAGTGGTACCCTTGGGTGATTAGCAATAGAAATTCCGAAATAATTCCCTGCTTTAATCTAGACTCCCCTCAAACTAATGTGGTGGCAGCCTTTGAGCTAATTTTGAAAAAGGTGAATCTCAATCTTGTACGTAAGGTCACCAGCCATAATACTTCTAGTCAAGGCTGGTTTGATTCAACCTGTACTAAAGCTTTAACTAACCTTCATAAAGCTCTCAAGGTAACCCATAGGGACCAGCCAGTGATTAGTTATCTTTGTAAACAGTATGAAGAGACCAAAAATAATAGACAGAATATTTTAAAGGAGGAGGCATGGGAGCATCTTAACAGGCAAATAATTCTAAAGATTTTTTGGCAGTAATACATTCTCAGTTTCAGGCAATTAACTTAGACCCAACCCTCAGGATCCATGTGGATAAAGAACCTTAAATTGAATATTTAAAAAAAATCTTTGGTCCCATTCCTTGTGAGCTGGAATAGCTTATGTAGGATCCCTGTTTAAATATAAATACTTTCTTAAGTATCTAATAGTTTGAAATCAGAAATGCCATAGAGCACTGTAAAAGGGATAAGGCTGCAGAAACGGATGATGTACCTATTGATTTCTTTCTCGATAAACTGGACCTGTGGACCCTTTTTTTAACCAATGTTTTTAATGCAATATCTAGTGTTGGACTGCCAGAATCGTGGTTGAAATCAATTACAGTACCAATATATAAAAAAGGTGATAGATCAATCCCCCCAAATTTTTGACCCATTTATTGATGGGTAGTACTGCTAAATTAATGGGATGTGTCCTATTAAGCAGATTAGAGGACTGGGCCAGTCAGAAAAACATTCTGATTGTGGTACAACATGGCTTCAAGAAACATAAAAGCACCGTGGATCAATGTTTAAATCTACATTTGATTGTCTCCAAATATACCGTAGCAAGAAAGGGGACACTCTACATGGCGTTTATGGACTTTATGGCTTCCAACTGCTTTTCCCACACTCAACTATGGCTTGTTATGGAAAAAATGGGAATCAATAAAGCCATCATCACCATTATAAGACAACTGTATGCACAGGCTATGGCCTGTGTATGATATGGAAATAAGAGAGATTTTATAAGGTGCTTTAGGATAGAAAGATGGGTCAGAAATGGGTGTGTCCCTGCTCCTCTCCTTTTTGCTATATATACCATTGGAGTGGAGGCACCCTTGCTCTAATCCACTTTAGATGTCCCCATGATAAACCAGACTCGTATACCCATACTTCTTTATGCAGATGACGCAATGCTAATTGCTAGGACTGGCTTGGCACTGCAGAAACTAAGAACAGAGTATGTGTTTTTTTATGGAAAAGTTAAACCTCTGTGTAAATGAAGCTAAATCCTTTTCGCTAGTGGCTGGTCAACGGGCAAGGAATAACCCTCCCCTTCACATAGATGTCCGTAAAATTGAACAAATAGACACCTTCTCATATTTGGGAATATTGTTTATTAAAACTGCCACTTGGAACCATATGATTGACAATAGAAACTTGTTTTTAGGGATACACATTATTACCGTTTTTTGTTTTATCAAAAAACTGGCCTTTAAACCATTAGATGTCACAAAACAGATATGTAGGGCTAAAGCTATTGCTGTTGCAACGTATGGATCAGGTGTTTGGGGTTACACTAATTCTGAGTCACTTCAGTCCACGGAAGACATTTTTCTGAACAAAATGGTAGCCCTTCCTAGAAGTTGTTCTTCCTTTAATTGCCACCTCGAGCTAGAAGTACCATAGATAATTGATCAGGTCCATCTATCACCAATCTTGCTGTGGCACTCAATCTGGCAAAGGGAATTATTTCACTTAACTCAAAATATCATTAGGGACTATCTTTCACATGATAAAGCTCAAAAGTATAAATGGATTTCGTATGTTCATCGTACTTTTACCACTTAATGTTTACAATATCTTTTTGAGACCCCATCTACCTGTGGGTCTATATCTAAAACATGAATTAAAACTAAATTTTTGTTTGAAATAGAAAAAGTAATATTTGTATATAATAACAAAATATTGGTTTTGCCTTACTTGGACATGCCTGTTATCCCTAAGGGGACAGCTTCTTATCTGTCATTTGTACCAACTGTCAGCATCTATCAGTTCTGTTAAGGTTCAGACTAAATCTAGTCTCTTGCATGCTGGGCTATCCTTCTGGCATCTACTCGCAACAAGCTTTGCCTTTTCATCAATGTGATGAAGTTTCAACTCAAAAGGATTTGCACTTCCTGTTTTTCTGCAAACACTATGCAGTTTATTGGAAAATGTATTTGTATAGCTCAAATCATGCGCAAATATAATATTAGGCGATGTCGAGTACCGATGTTTTTTTAAAATGTTACAGGATCATTATATCTGCTATTCAGTAGCATCTTGTTATTGTTAGTGATAAAAGCAAGAAGGCATATGAAGTAATTTGGGACCAGCTTCCTTTTAAACATGTATATTTATTCGATTCATTTTAAAATGCTTCTTGTTAACGATATCTTATTGTAAATTGTGCTCTGTGCTTTTATGATTTGAGTGTTTTTTAGATTGAAAAAGTATGTCTTTGAACTGTAAGTTTCTTTGTGTGGGAGTGGTGTACCATTATTGTGATTAGTTTTACAAATCTTAACAGTGTCAAAACTATCCACAAAGAGCTAAACAACAATATAATCGGAAACTAAATTTACTGGTATGTATATAACTTTGTAATTATTTTAAAAATTTACATTAGCTATGAATATGTGTATGGGAGTTTTGATTAAAAAGAGTATCACAGTGATGAGAAAAAATATATAAAATGAACTATCTATTAGAGGGTACGTGTTCAAGAGGTTATTGTCGAATGTTTTGGGAAGTAAGAGAAAAATTAATTAGTATCTCTACTTATTACATTGTATATTTAAGTGAAAAATAATAGTATAGTCTTATGGGAAGTTGCACTGAGGAACTAAGAATGTTTTAAATGTCTAAACATTATGTTCAAAATAGAAACATCTGTTATTTTCATTATAGGAGTCATACTTTTAGTAACATTGTTAAACAGGAAATAGTGTACATATACACTCACTCGCATGAAAGCATAGTTCCAGGGGTGCAGTATTTGCATGCTTAATAGCGATTATCGACTCAGAAGATAAATACTATGCTTCATTTATACTGGAATATTTATTCGAATGGTAAAATACGAATATATGACGTTACAATGCAAACAATTACAACGCATGCTTTTACATCGCAGTTTTTACAGTGCAACTACAATTCCATCGGATGATTTAACAACACATACCATTACAATGCATTTTCTAAAATTACCATTACAACGCATGCCATTACAACGCATGCCATTACAAAGCATAATACTTTTAGCGCAACAGTAGGGCATGAAGGAAGTGACCCGATTAGGACCACCCGGGTCACTCTCAACCTCCTCTAGCCTTCTAAAAATGAAGATTTGATGACGCAGTAGAGAATACAAGCAAACTAGTTTATTCATAAAATACACTGCAGAGGAGTCAAATCTGACAGCCGCCTACAATGGCTGATGAGGGAATGACTTTAACAAGCATAAAGTTACATTATGTATGTTTCGGAGTCCACAAAGACCCACCTATCATGGAAATACACTGGTAGGTGTCGTAATACAATATGGGTACAGAACATAAGTCTCGATTCCACAGACTGGTACAAGCTTTCTACATTTAAAGATCCTCTGGCCTATCCTGCCCCCTAGACAAGTGGTAGAAGGCTTTGATCCAAGAGAAAAGGCATGCACTAAAAAACTGGCATAACCATTGACGAAAGTAAACTTACCAAAGGCTATTTCTCGTAAATGAGCAAACAACAGTTTCAAATGTGCGAGTAACAGTTTCAATTGTAACAGAACATGGCATCTTCTTTAACTAAAATGGTGGCACAGATATCAACCCAACTAACGTGACATCTGTATCAACGGAATTACGTCTTACACACAATATGTAAATATAATGTAATAGCCATATATATGCTAACATAATATAGGGTAAGACATGTATTAGCCATATATATGCTAACATAATATAGGGTAAAACATGAGTAATATAGTAAAACTAAGTTTCAATTCTATCAGACCCTCATTTTACTATTTATATGCTAAATCATCTTTATTTGTGCTATCAGGTAAGGGTCTTTACAATCCTACTATCTAGGAGAAATATTATTATATAGACACTAATTTGTCAAATACGAATACATATATGAATAGAGCTCAATGAAAAGGAGATACAATATTAGTCATTAGCAACACAAGTAACATCAGAAACAGAATCTGCCACAGGAGTATCTGATCTAAAGACTCCCTCTTCCAGCATTATTTTTGCATTTGTATCATGAATCAAACTTTGTTTGGGTGTAAGATAAGTGGCACAATACTAGTAACATAAGGGAAGACACCGTATGGGGACACAGCAGCAAATTAAAATAACGTAAAGAAATATATCACCTTTTCTAAGATCCAACCGCACCCTCCGAGCTAGGACCAACTTCAATTGCCGCTATCCATTCTCTAAGATGTCTAAAATATGTTGGGTAATGTTTTTTTTCACATTTGTGATGCCGACCACACACTAATCTCCTATAACAGCACACTCTCCACCATTCTTAGCAAAAATAAAATCAACAGCGTATCCGGTTTGCTCCGCGTATATGCACATATTTTCTAATTGAGTGGTGATATCCTGTAAGGCTGACACTGTCGAATCAGAAAAAATCTATAATTTACACCTAAAATACTCTCTAGCACGTTCACCTCTGACCATAGCAGTACCACTGACTGTGATAATGGAAAAAGGATATACAAAAAAGTAATACCATTGCTATAGTTATTAACTTCAAAATCGGTAACTCCCTCGTAGAATTCCTTGGTCAAAGTTCTTTTTACCCATCTTATATTCAGTCTACTATGCTTACAAGGTACCCTGAGAGGTAACACCATTCCCAAAGCCACTTCCTCTGTACCATTGTACATATTGGAATATATGCCATTGGATAGAAAATAAAAACCTGGATGTGCATAAAGTGGACCTCGGTAATCTAATGGAGCATATCTAGTGCTCATTCCTTTCATACTGGGGTCATCCCTAAACTTAGAACATTTTTGTATACTATTTCTCCATAACAATTAAGATACAAATAAGTATCAGTATTGTTTAGTTCAGGACAACATACAGGACATGTTCCTGCCTCTTGAGTGACAGTCAGATCATGGTAATGCCAACCTGTCAGAGTGATATTCCTTTTGGTGGAGAAGTGTGGCTCACTGGTTAGAGGAGGCAGACCTGGAAGCAGGGGTCAGCCCGGGACCAGGGTTCAATTCCCAGCTCGGCAGGGTCTTGAGTCCTAAAATGTCCATGGACTCGACAATTCTTGCTCCGGTGCCTACTCGATTCACAGGCTCACACTTTGCAACTCTGGGCAATAGCTTGCTTAATCTCCACAACGGCCCCTCGCGGCGGGATGCCTGGCTTTCACCTTGCGGATACCCTGCCGGGGTTATCTCACAGGGGAATACCAGGACGGGTTCCCTAAGCAAGCGCTTAGAAACCGGTGGTGATTTGCGCTATATAAATTCCTGTACATTTACATTTACATTTGCTAAAGTATAGATCACCACAATAGAATTCAGGCATTCATCCCGGAGATCCTGTGCCTCTCGGTTTTCTATAATATTGGCAAGGTCCAGGGTATCCCAAACCAAATTCACATTTTACCTCTACAAAGGTGGGAGGACAAACATATGTATAATTGACCAGTGATAGGGGATAAGCAGTCCATAGACTCGTGACAGAATCAATGGGGTAACAAGCTGTACTATCCCCAAAGAACTTTTGGTGGGTATCCAAGAAAACATTACTATGCATAGTTCACTTATGACAATCTGAGGGAACTGCTTGATACAATACACATGATGACGTAACCTCAGAGCACTCCATTATCCAGAACAGCCCACATCCCCCCAAACAACCCAACATATCTATTTCCTGAGCAACCATTGAAAACCAACCCGCCCTGGGTATAAGGCAACAACAACCTGGTCTTCTGCTTTAAGAGGATGACCAAAAAGATACATTATTTTTATATTTATATTCTCAGAGCAAAGCCGCAAAGGAAAAACAACTTAGGATGGAGCCAATGATGGGAAGAGGGCACAAAAAGCTAGAAAAACAGAAAAAGAAATGCCAAAAAAAGGATTGAGAATCAGAGTCCATTCGAAGCCTCCCTGGCAGGCTTCTATCGTCCTATCCTCTCTGGTGCTATTGAGCACGCTGCAGTGGAGCTACACTCTTTCAGTTCATCAAAAAAATTTCAAAGTTCTCAGAATAGGGCACTCTCCCTCCTTGGAAGATACCCTTCATTTATCCTGTCCTGCATCACAGGTAGTGCACTAATCTTGTAATCCCTAATCTAATCGGAAGAAGCAAAAACAAGGGACATTTTCACTTATCTTATCCAATGAAGTCCATCCCTAACTACACTCACTTTTCTTTTGGCGCACTACCTTTCTGTCAAGGACACAAATTATACCTGTCTTTTCCAGGCACTGTCTCATCGTGTAGCAGAATCTGAAATTCAGGGGGCACTGGGGACTGGGACTCAGGCTCCTGTCAATCTGATGAAGTGGAACCCTGAGCAGCCCTTATTTCTAGGGGGGCCGATTCATTTAGAACAGCATTGTTTTCTTCCACTGTCTGTGTCCAAACCATTTGGGCATCCGACAATGGGAGAACTCTTGGGACGCTCTTAGTTTCATGGTCTCCGATGCCCTCTCATACCCAGGTGTCATGGGGAAGAAGTAACGGCACCCTCTTACAGTGAGAGGCGTTGTTATAGTTCTTCTGACCTTCCACCCTCACTGCCGGATCGTTGCAATGTGGACCAAGAAGGGGCCACAACATCACACAAAAGCTTCATATTAACTTCCAATCACCAGTCTTAATTGTATGCCCAGGCCCCTCAGGTGCTGGAGGCAACGCCTCAAGTATCTGTTGGTGAATAGAATGTAAGGTTTTAGTAAGTTCAAACAAATAATCGACCAGTAGAGGATAATCGATGCCAGAGAATTTCTTTGGTCTAGGGACACCCCACACATTCGGTGGATGACCAAAAAT
This sequence comes from Lissotriton vulgaris, assembly GCF_964263255.1. NCBI lineage: Eukaryota > Metazoa > Chordata > Amphibia > Caudata > Salamandridae > Lissotriton > Lissotriton vulgaris. Next base: position 576,208,425 of record NC_141693.1, read on the forward strand.
TACCTCATAGGAAGATAATCCTGTCCTAGAATGGGCTGTCATTCTTGTCGTCAACAAAGCAAGGGGTAATACAACTGGCCATTGCAACCAAGTACTTTCCTTCATTTTTGCCAACTTCAACTTGAGCACTGTATGTTACTATTGCCAATCATTTGATAAGTCAAAGCTGTCAAAAGCCTCTCTATGAACAGATCATATTGAATTTTGGTCCCTTGTGATGTCAAGAATACATCCAAAGTTATTGGCCTCCCGAAGGCATACTGGCTGTCAGTATAAATATTGACAGTCAGTCCTTCGCTTAACTCACATGCCCGCAGAAGGGCTACTAACTCTGCAGCCTGTGCTGATTAATAAGGAAAACGTGATGTCTCAACTACAGTGCACAGCATGGTAATAACGCACTCCGCTGTAGCTGCCATCTGAGAATTTGAAACAAGATCCATCGACATATAGTTCCCCTTGTGGGTCAGATAAGGGATAATCAGTCAGGTCTACCTCTCCCTTTATCTCAGTGCAGAACAAACAATCATGGACATCCGTGTCCTCTTCTTCCGAAGGCAGAGGTAGTAACGTGGCTGGATTCAGAGGGGCACATCTTTGATAGTAATATGAGGTGCAAACAATTTCTGTTCCTATCCAGTCAGACGAGCACTGGTAAGGTGCTGAGTCTTCCTTCTATTCATAAGTATATCCATAGCATGCAGTACGGTTACTTTGAAATCCTGATTGAGAACGAGCCCTTCCATTTGTCGAATAGAGACCGCCACAGCAGCTCTTAAACAGCTCGAGAGCGCTGGCGACAGGGTCAAGTGTGGCAGAAAAATAAACACATGGCCTCTGCTAACCTCCAAGGGCTTGTGTTAACACAGGAAGTGCACATCCAGCCACTTTGTGTACATACAGCATGAAGGGCTTCTTGTAATCTCCTTGCCAAGAACAGGTGCAGAGCAAAGTGCAAGTTTTGTTCAAAAGCATGCTGACATTCATGCGTCCAGGGAAAGGGTTCATGCACATCTTTAGTGATTAGGTAAATCAAAGGATGTATTAGTAAGGAATAAACAGGTATCCAGTGTCGACAATATGAGGTGATGCCTATGAACGCACGCACTTCGCTTTGAGTGACAGGGATGGGCATCTTAACAATGGCATCAACTCGTTCAGGTGTTAGCCCCCGACCCTCTTTGGATAGCAGGTGACCTAAATAGGTGACTTGCTGTTGACAATATTGGAATGTAGAAAGGGACACTTTATGTCCATTTTTTGCCAAATGCATTATCAATTTTACCGTGGCCTCCCAACAAACCTCTTCGGTGTCGGAGGCTATTAAAATATCATCTACATAATACATTACCTTCGGGAAGAGAGAGAGATTCCAATTAACCTTTCAAAGCTTGACTATAAATACTAGGACTTTCCGTATACCCCTGGGGAACCCTACAAAATTGGAATCTCCTGCCAGCTAAACAAAGACGAATAAATATTGGCTATCATGGTGGACAGGAATGCTAAAAAAACATGTTTCAAATCAATCACAGGGAAATATCGAGCTGTAGAAGGGATCATTGTGAGAAGGACTGTAATATCAGGAAACTGGGAAATAACTATTTTGTTCACCTCCTGCAGATCAATTATGAAACAGTGAACATCAGGGTATGCATCAGGAAAATCTATAGGTGCCTTTTTAAGAATAGGAAAAGGGGCAATTGCATACATTCGCTACTGTCTCCTCCACCACCCCTAACTTGATCAAATCATGTATAATCTGCATCAGAGTCTGTTCTCCAGCCTGCAATATTTTGTACTCAGAAATATGAGGGAGCACAGCATTATCCTTGATCTTAATAGAAATGGGTGGTATCTGTAGCAACCAAATATCCATGTCCCCTGCTGCCCACAAAGAAGATGGTACATCCTTAAATTCAACAGGAAGTGGCTCATCCTTTGCAAAACACTGTTTTACACCATCCACTTTAGGTCTGAAAGTCATGTAAACACCAACTGGGGAACAAGAAATGGTAGCATTTAGTTTCTTCTATAAATCCAAATCCAAATAACTTTTTGCCACAATTTGCTGCTAACAAAAATGGTGGAATCCACAGTAAAAGGACCAACAGTCAAAGCAAGAGGTTTGGAGATGAGGCTCACGACCGGTAAACCTGAAAAACCTACAGAGATATTATTTCGGCCCGGGGACCAGTGAATGTGAAACAGAGCTATTCATTGCACCTGTATCCTCCAAAATGTTCTTTGTCGAACCATGTAGATCTGCTGTGACATAAGGACCACACTAATCAACAGGAATCTGGACAGGTCCTGCACCCTGCCCCTTCCTGTACAAGCTGTAGGACATCCGTGTAACTTCATCCATATCATATTCATCATGATAATACTGTCTTCCTCTAGATCATCAAAATAATTCTGAATAGACAGACCTCCTGAGGATGCATCCCCTTGAGCCTCATCTCGGCTGCCCTAGCCATGACCCCTTACATTCCAACCCCTTCCTCTCGGTACTACAACTTTCTGTAACAGTTCTAGGCACTCACTTCGCCAATGCCCCTCCTTTTTACAATATGCACACTGTATCAGCCCCAGTGGCACACGACCTCTACCAGCACCTCAAGACCTTTAAGCCAGACCAGTACCCGACCCCTTCCAGATCTCCGTACTACTTGCTGCAACAACACCTTTGTCTTTAAATCCTTACTCTTTTCCTCCACCTTATCCTTCTCCTCATTTTCTCGATGTTCGTAATAATGAGCCATGCTCAATTTCACTGAAGGACAGGAAGTGGTCCATGTACTCTCGGAGATTTGCAACCGAGCCACAATTTCGGGAAGTAGATTTGTAACAAACCTGTTAACAAACAAACCCCACCTTCCACTGACAAATCCTGCCCACTAAAATCCCAAAACACCCCTTAAAACCGAGTAAAAAATTCTGACATACTCTCTTCTTTCTTTTGGCGACATGCTGTCAACTTATCTCAATTTACTTGTCTGGGTGGAATAAGAGAATGCATGTAGGTAATAATAAGAGTTGGTAAAGCTAAAATCTCAGCCCTGGGTTTGTCGCCAGGCTTCCGTTCCTTCTCCCATCCCTTAATCTCATCCCATCTACCACCCAGTTCCAATCTGTGATCCTGTGTATGCACCTGCCTCCATATATCTACCGGCATGAACAGCCCAATAAAACATCTCAATATCTGCTAAGGTCATAACTGATGAGGAGGCAGCCTTTGTTAGTTCTTTATAATATGCAGTAGGATTTTTCCTGGGGTCTGGTAACTGACTCTTAAGGGCAAGTACCTCACTTCTTTTCCATGGGGCATAGACCCACTGCTCCTGAAAATGAGCCTCTACCCGTTGCAGAGTAACAACATTTAATGCATTATGCTGCTCTGGAATCTCACAGTGGTGAATGGGATGGACTTCCCTCATCGGAGTACTGTGATATAACTTCACCCGATAATTTAAAACATAAGCACAGGTGCACCACAAGTCAATTTCGAAAACAGAAAAAACAATTGTGTAATCTGTATACAACACGAATATTCTTCAAAATGTTCCTTTTATTCCAATTTCTATTGCTTTTAAAATAAGGTCATAAACATACATTTTTACAACAATACATCCGACGTGTTTCGTCCTTATAAAGGTCTTCTTCGGGGCACTGATAATTTGAATAGGTCAGTCTCAGCAAAAAGAAAGTCAGTAAATAGCCCGATCAGGAGCCTATATGTTGTTCCACATCTAAATCACGGTTATTCGATATCAAGTGAAGAGACAAAGTTCCAAATGAAGATTAAACCCAGATTGTTAGACCTAGGAAACCTAGACTACATAGGGTAGCCTGGCACAGAGTGGAAACAGCTAACTTCCAAGGCTTTAGTGTAGTGCTTACAAACACACTCACAGTAACCCAATGTCTTATCACTAAAAATAAAGGACGCCACACCAGTTTAGAAAAATACCAGTACCTTTTATAAAATATATCTCTTTGTTCCTTTTTGTTTTTCTTTCAAATCATGGTAGGGTATAAATTTAGTACAATAAGTGTCTTTACATTCAATGGACACTGTTCAATACATTTGCTTTCAATTATACTTTAACTGTGACTTCTCAGCCACATCAATGGCACTCTATCCCCTTACAGCATAGATGACTTCTCCTGAATAGGACACAGTACTAGGTTAATATTCAATTAGAATCCTGTCATGTACATTACCCTTAGACACATGAAGGCAACCTTAACGTGAGTTCACAGAAGGACAGCAGCCTGACCCCCACACCCTCTTGTGACCCACTTCTGTAGGCTGTATGATAGGAAGAAGACAGGCAAATTACTTATACATCTACAATGCCCTCACCACAGCTCCCTTCCCACAGAAGGTGACCTATCTCTTTTGTTATACTCTTGAGGATATTGTCGTTAAGCTGCTTTATCACCGCCAGTTCAGCTCAGTAGCCTGGTTGTTTAACAGATTGACTTGGTTGACAGTTCACATAGAACCTTGTTCCTTCCTCCTGTTTCACCTTTAGCAGTACTTATTCTAGCAAGTCTATTTCCTGCTGGTAACCCTCGGATTGTCAAATAGGACAGCTATTGACACCACAGCTCAGCTCAACCCAGAACGGGTTCCTGTTCACCCCTTCGCTTTACGGACACGGCTAGTCCACTTTCTCTCCTCCCGCTCCCAGCGTACAGTTCCCTACTTACTTGAGGGTTTGGAGGATGTTCCCCGAGTCCCGGATGTGCTCCAGCTTTGGTCCTGAACTTGACAGGAGGATGGGGCAGGTCTCCACAGCGGACTCAGCGGCTGCTTCTCTCTTCCCGGTGGTCACAGAGTTCCGGTTCTCTATCACACAGGTCTGACTTCAGTGGCGTGTTCTACCAGCCTCCCTCCGACGCCGATTCCTTCTGTGGCAAGCTCCGCCTTCCGACGTCACCCGGGGCTTCCCTCTCTCTCTCCAGGAGCCTCCAACGAGCCGCGCCTCCTCCTCAGCAGCCGTCGGCCACGCTACCCGCAGAGAAGGGACTCCACACGCTGCTGGTATGCCAGTGAAACCTCGACTTCTCCCCACAGTAAGTGCGAGATCTGCGCACAAGTTGCGGCTTAATTATTTACCGGACAACCTCCACAACAGAATTATGCGAAGATTTTGTAATTCCGTGATGGTAGGCAGTCCTCGAGTTACTTCCCTGGAAACAAGACTTCAGATGATAGGTGTGGGGTCTTGCTTTAGGGTTAATGTTCAAGCTCCTATGTCAAGGTTTGGTCAGACCCAGAGGGGTAGCGTGAAAGTGCTGACCTCCCCAGCAGTTCGCCTCTCTCCTGTCCTGGTCACTTCTCACCAAAAATGGCCACCCTGAACTCGACCTTATATAGGCTGGCCACAGATTCCTAGAACCTGCTAGAGGGTTCCAGAACTTTCCCCATGTTGTCCAATGGGTCAGGAAACCTGAGGTGACCATTTTGACAGTTGGTAGCCACCATCTTAGGTCTCAGTTTCTAGCAGTATCTGGTTCTGAGGAAAAACTAGGCCCCACAGAAAAATGGCGGGCTCCAGGAACACCTAGCCCCTGCGACAATACTGGACAAATTCTGGTGGACATTTGAAAGAATAAATAACTGGATCCTCTGGAAGGCCAAAGGGGACAAAATAAATAATTAATAGTAAAGACACTCCCGGAGGCAGACAGGTCTAACACAGATCTTTTGACTGGGTGTGAGTGTTTGATTGATTCAGATGCTCCATCCATCACCACCCTATTTTGTACTGCTTTTTGCCGCCAAAATTTTGGCAGGATATGCTCAGACGTGAGTCCCTTGCTCACTTTGCCACTGGATTCAAGCAAGCCGGGCTGAAGACGGCTGGAATGCCAGAAACCGGTCCTCGGTAGCTTGTTTCCGGTCCAGGGAAGACATGGCTTGGCATTTCGGGCTGGACTGTTCCCATGAGGCACAGGGTCAGACTCATTTGCATATAGCCATGTCTGAACTGGGGTGGCAGAGTGGGCTAAAGAACGGTGATGGATTAAACCCAGATCTTTTGACTGGCTGTGAGTGTTTGATTGATTCAGATGCTCCGTCCATCACCACCCCCTTTTGTACCGCATGAAAACCAGAAGACATAAGAATCAAGGATGCCGGGTGGGTCCATTGATGGGGCACGGATGGCTACTCGAAATATTACGTAAAAAGGATCACCCCTGAACTGGTCGATACTGCGTTTAAATATCAGCCAATTTGCAGATTCATTATATCTCCAACGGCCGTCCTTTTCACCTTGACGTCTGGCCTTTGGAGACATGATGACAACCTTTGAACACATAGAAGATATTTAATTGACACAGATTGGGTTTGCTTCTCATGTTGTTGGGGCTAATAATACAGTTCTTTATGTTATTCAACAGGGTTATAACAATTAGGTTTGCAAGAACCGCGTCCTCTCCTTGGGGTCCAACCTGTATCTTTGGTATATACCCTCCATTGTAAGGAATCTGCAAATTTGCTGATATTTAAACGCAGTATCGACCAGTTCAGGTGTGATCCCTTTTATGTATTGTAAGACCTGGCATCATTGGTGTGAGTCTCCCTTCCATTTTGACGGATTGCCTACTCTGTTTTGATATATTTTTGCTGGATTTATGCTTTGGGCACTGTGCCACTGCTAATCAGTGCCACAGTGCAAGTGCTCCCTATGTTAAAATAATGTACTAATTGGTTATTCCATGATTGAGTTATTTGATTTATCTGTCAGCCCCTAGTACAGTGCACCAGGTGTGCCCAGGGCTTGAAAATCAAATGCTGCTGGTGGGTTTGCTGCACTGGTTGTGCCACCCACAGAAGCAGCTTGTAAAGTGTGTCTCAGGCCTGCCATTGCAAGGCAGGTGTGCAGTCTAGCACTACCATGTCAACTTGGCCAAGTGCACCCACTTGCTAGTCCCTAAACCTTCCCTTTGCTTCATATTAGACACCCCTAGGTAGGCCCAAGGGCAGGGTGCACTGTAAATATAAGGTAGGACATGCTCTGATGGGTGCAGCTTGTTCTAATAGTGAATTACAGCCATTTTTGTGTTTCACTATTGAAGGCTATCTGTTCTCATAGGCCAGAATGGGCAGTTAGATTATTACATTCTTATAATCCTAACTGACCCAGGGAACATTGTAGAAATTCAAATGTAGAATGCCTGAACTCAGAATAATAAAGTACATATTTTAGTAAAGTTTATTTTAATATTCTGTGTTTGCAAATACCACTTTTAGAAAGTACGTATTTGCTTGCCTAACCGTTTAAGCCTGCGTCAGCTGGGTTGTGTATTCCTTGTCAGGGTTTGTGAGTGACAGGGCTGGGGGATTCCAGGAGACTGGCTGGGGCATCCGGGTGGTGAATAGAGAGATGTGCATCTAGATGGGAGGGAGGAGTTGCACCTGGGACCTGAATAGGGCTGGGCCTTTCATCCACGATGCATGGCTCCACCCTCTGTGGCTTGTCTGATTTCTCTGCCCTGAACTGTGAAAGGTGAGAAGGAATCAGGTAAATAGAGTACTGCGGAGCTGTATCTTCCCTCCTCTGTGCTGGCTCCACCTCCTGTGGGGCGGCTGATGTCTCTGCCCTGCACAGTGAAAAGAAGTAGAGAGTCATGTAAACAAAGTGCTCAGGAACTGGTTTGGACTAGGCAGACGCCTCTCTGACTTCAGAGAACAAAGGATTTGATCCCAAGAAATTAGATCACTTTTTGACAAGAAACCTTTCTGCCAAGGAGAAGAACCAAGAAAGCTGCAGGAGTTGTACTGCCCCTCTGCCAGTGTGATGTTTGCTGGGTTGGCCTGCAGTGGTTGCCTTATTGTCAAGGGAAAGGAGAAGGAACTTTGTAAGGACTTTCATCTACAAAATAATCTCCAAGGGCTTGAACTGTGCTTGCCCCCTGCTGAAGTCTCAGGGACAAAAGACTTCACCTCCAGCTCCATTCTGAATTTCCTTGCTGGGAATTCTGACTCCAGTCACTTGCGTGCTGCTGGGAGCTGGAAGCGCGACACATCGAGAAGAAGCGCGTTGCCGCCGCAGCTGAAATCATCGCATGGCCAGAGAAGCGTGCCTTCGTCACATCTCCCTGGAAGCGTGTGTTCATCGAAGCTGCCTGCTGTCGCATCACCGGAGAAGCGTGATGCCGTCGTGAGAGTCGCCATCGCATCACCGGAGAAGCGTGTCACAGGGCCTGTCGTGGCTCAAAAGTACAGAGTCATCGCAAGGCTGCCAGGCCATTATCGCATCGCCGCATCAATAGCGCCATCTTCTCGCATCGCAACCGGATCATCGCATCGCATCAAGGCACCATTTTGTGCACCGCAACGGGTCCGCAGGCCGAGAATCTACACATCACCTCCGCACCGGTAAGGCTCATGACGAGTCCCCTACTCTGCGCAAGCATTGAGGAAGCACGCAACCGGTCCCCCGGGTCATGAAACCGAAGCATCTCCCATTTTGCGAGCCTTTTGTTCACTTTGCGTTATGCATCCAGATACTTTGTTGAGAGCATTGTTGCATTTACCATCAACTTGACCTAGGAGACTTTAATCATCTTTTAAGTAATCTTAAGTGTAGTATTGTGGATTTTTGTTGTGGTCTTTTGTTTAAGCCTGTATAAAGAATACGTATTTTTATAAAACCTGTGTTGTGTCCATCTGTAGTGTTTTCACTGTATTACTGTGCATATTCAGAAATGCTTAACACAACGGCCTCTGAATTAAGCCTGTCTGCTCGTGCCAAGCTACTAATGGGGTGAGCAGGGGTTATTAAGGAGTGTAACACCCTTATCCTGACTTAGAAGTAAGGGTCCCTATTTGGACAAAGGTGAATACCATTGCCAACTAGAGACCCCCAGATCGGACATGTATTATTTCGAGTAGCCATGGGTCGACAACGGTTGTGTGGTAGGTGTAAGAGAAGAAGGAGAAATTGAAACAGAAGCAGTTGACAGGGCGGGTGCCTACAGTCACTGTACGTCTCTGCTTAGGTTCCTTCTGCCATACCTGCAAAGTTTCACACATCGACTGCCTACTTCTGCTAGCAAATAATTTATCCAGTACATAATTGAATTTTTGTTCATCAAAGGTTCCATCCTGTGGCCACTGAAGCTCAGTATTGCCCCTCGTGTACTTGTGTCACAATGTACTAAACGTAATAGGGCCAATACTGTGCTTCACATATGTATATAAAAATTCGGAATACCTTCCGGAGGCGAAGGCTTCCGCTCCTCCAGGCAATGTTCTGCAGAGGAGCATCGGCACTCCAAACACCACACTCCAACAAGGCCTCCCAGCATCAGGCACATTCAAGTATTCACTCAATCAATAAGCGCACTCACAGTAAAACACACATAAACAAAGAGCACTTAAGAACAGTCCATTGACTGACCACAACAAGTCAGTCCTCACGCTGCACCAAGACAAGATAGGCTCTAGCTCCAGGCCTTTTCAAGAATAAGCCAAATTCAACAATTGGCCCAGCAGAACATTCAAAAAGGCGTGCGGCCGGGCGCTAGAGGGCGCACGAGCTGAATGGCCGCACTTTAGTGAGGCCCCGGCAGCCTGGTGCTATTATCCTTATTTTATCCTACTTAACCTGCTCCTGCCCGTCTGAAACTCCCCACGATGGTCCAGTGAGTGTAGCCTGACACTCGGTGAAAATTTGGCAGCTCTAACATCAGGGAGGACGGAGTTCGTGCCGGTTGAAGTTCCGGCCCTGGAGACGCCCTGCCGCTGCGGAGCTCTGAGGCGGCTCGGGGGACTGCACGAAGCCGAGGCGCACCACGAGGCGAGCAGGCCCGAGGAGCAGGGACGGGCGGCTTTCCTTGCTGTGCCTGCAGAGGCGAGTTGCGGCTCCTCTCATTTCCCCCCCCCCTGTGCCCGCTGGACGACGATCCTGGGAAGCTGGTGAGAGAATCTGGGCACAATTGACACTGGCTGCTATGGGAGGTGGCTGGCACCGATCGCAGCATTTATTTTTTATTTTTTTGGCCTAGGAGGGCCTCAGATTCGCCACTGACTCCGGTGCGTTAATAGGGCGCTATAGCGGTGCAGGTTTACTGGGCATACTGTGGGCTTCGCCCTGGACTGCATGATGCCACCGGGTGGGCGCTAAAGTCACAACTCCCCCGCATGCCTGATTGTGAAGCGACATTGAGAGCAGGAGGGCTTTTCCGCTCCTCGTGCTAATACGGAGGACTTGGAGGCACTGCCGGCTGCACCAAGCTATAAGACTGTACACACTGAAATCAATCCCGGTGCTGAATGCTCTGTTACCACGTCTGCCCAGGCGCCGAGATTTCATTCCCTACGTGCAATTAATATAAACGCCATCATGACGATTTTGGCCGGCTAGTGGTGCATAGGGGACAGCACAACTGTTGAGTAGCAATACTCCGACGGAGGGGTGACTTCTCCACTACAGGCTGAGCTGAGAGAGATCGGCACTCATCTTGGGCAGGGCGCTTTTCTCTGCGTGGCGCAATGGGAAAACCAGACGATAAGCAGCACAAACTGCAGTTTGAACCCGCAGTGAATAAGAAAGTAACGAGGAATACAGTGGATAACGGGCAGCCTCGGAGCCCATCTACAGAGGTGTCCACGTCAGCCCCTGCGGTGCCGGACATTGCCACAATACTACAGGAGATGCAACAGGGCTTTGCCACTGTCGTTGACAAAGTCGATAGACTCTCAGCCAGAATGGACGGCATAGTCCAAAAAATGGATATTCACGAAGAACGTATTACAGAATATCCGACAATGATGACACCACGGCATTGCATACCTCGAGGCTCTCGAGAATGGATAATGTGCTGCGAGTAATTGCCGCCAAAATGAGGAGTTGGAAGCGAGGAGCTGACGAAATAATATTCGCGTCACAGGCATACCAGAGACGACCAACACTGGGAAGATGGAGCTCTATATGGAGAAAATACTTATGGCGGCAGTGGGAGCGGAGGCCTTCTCGAACCAATTCATCGTGGAGCTTGCTCATCGCTCGCTCGGACCTAGGCCCAACCTGAAACCTCGCCGAGACCCATCATAGCGCGCCTGCTCAACTATAGAGACCGTGATGCGGCACTGCGAGCGGCACGGGCGAATCAGAACCTCACGCACAATGGAGTGACATTTTCTATTTATCCTGACTTTACCCCAGTGGTGCAGGAACAAAGGTGAAAATTCCTTGCTGTTAAGAACAAACTTAGGGACCTACACATTGACTATACCCTTTTATACCCAGCCAAACTGCGAGTGACCCATCAGGGTACACAACATTTTTTTGTCAACCCACAAAAAGTCGAGGATTACATTAAAACATTGCCTAAACAAGGAAGACAAGCTGCAGATTCTGAGGGCCAGAATGACCCGAGTTCTGATTAGGAGGATGACTGAACCTTGTTGCTGAAGTTGGACGCACTACTGGGACATAGTTCTTGTCTCACTGCATGGTTTGGTGTCACCACTAAATGTGGAGACTGCAACAGATTCGAAGGGTACCATGGACGGGTATCGGACTGCTGGCGGTAACGTATGCCAGGCACCCACCCCCCACTTCCTTCCCCCTCTGGATAGAGACAAAAAGGGCGAGCTTGCACGGAGCGGGAGGAATGGGGGTGGACGGACGTGCACCTCAGTTGACCCCTAATGGGTGTACCCCACGAGACTTGGTACCATTTCTGTTGATGTTTGGATGCTTTGGTCACATTTTGGGTGGGGGGAGGGCTCGAAGTGCTGGCAAGTTGGGGATGCTTCAGTGGGTAGGGGGAGGCGGGAGAGATGTTTTGCATGGGAGGAGTGCAGGCAGCAAGACATGGGGCTTCCTAGAGGAGCCGCGTAACTCTCAAGTGAGGGGATGGGAGGTGATTGTCGCTGTTACTTCTGGGCACATCATGTGCTTGCCGGGGGATCTTGGGGATGGGTGGGATGGGTACACAGTTGGGGGTACTGTTTGGTTTACGTTCATTGCATGTGCAACTGGTATCGAAGAGCTGCTTCTATGTTTAGATTTGGGAGTTTTCGACTGCATCGGGATGTGCGTGGGCCTATTGTGCGATATGTGAGCTCTGCATTACAGCGAAACACTACTGGGGGCGGAGACACTGCCTGTGTGTTGGGTCTCCTGCTCTCCCTGGAGGAGACTGGACACACACCTCGTGGGCATAGCCTGCTACTTACTGGTGGTAGATTTGCCATACAGTATGCCGCGACGTCTGGTTCATATGCCCACTTCCACGCATGGGGGACACTAACTTGAATATAATCACATGGAATGTGCGAGGGCTGGCGATCCTAGAAAGAGAAGGCAAATACTGGGCTATCTTGATCGACATAAAATCCATATTGCCTTACTCCAGGAAACACACTTCAAGCCACATGGATTACACTCCTTTGGAAAGAGGTGGGCCTCGTATACAGTATTCTCCTCCTACTCATCATATGCACGGGGTACGGCTATTTTGATAAAAAGAAACACACCTTTCCATTTAGTGGGCTCTAAGGCTGACCCACAGGGGAGATTTTGCTTAATGTGGGGCAGACTGGGTCGTATGGCCTTGACACTGGCCTGCTGCTACGGGCCTAATGTGGATGATCCACAATACTTTACTGACCAGTGGGCGGCAATTGTGGGAATTGGGCCACAACACCTTATCTGGGGGGGTGATTTCAACACAACCCTGAATCCTACCTTGGACAGGTCACATCCCGCGCCCCATCACTATACTAATGTGAGGGGGATTCTCCGTGCCACGATTGATGATAATAATCTCTTAGACGCATGGAGATCTATGCATGGGACGAAGGGGGAAGGTACACATTTCACTGCTCAGGCAAGGTCATAGGCCAGACTGGATTATATATCTTGACGCCACAGCTTTACACATCACTGGTGTACTCAGCAAGCACATCTCCCCAGAACATATTCAGATCACACACCTGTACTCATCACGTTACGAGGAACTGAATTGGGCCCCCCTGTTACGGCATGGCGTATGCAGCCCACGATGTTACTGGACACTGAATTCCAGGAAGAGCTTCGAGTTGAATGCCTAGATTTGTTTCAACGTAATAAAGATTCAGTAAATGATGTCGAAACTATATGGGATGATTTTAAAGTCACACTCAGAGGACTATGCATTTCGAAAAGGCTCAGGGGTACTTATGAGTATATTGAATAGATTGAGGACTTTGGAGTCAGAACTTAGAGACGCGGAGGATGCCCTCCGAGTTAGCCCTGGGAGTGACACACTAGATGTAATACGAGATAAGTTGTAGGAATATACTGATGAGGCTGCGTGGGAGGTACAGTTCAGGAACAAACACTGGGTGGCCAGAAGGCCTGGGGAAGTTGAAAGACCTGGGAAAGCCTTAGCTGCAACGATTAAACCTATGCGTTCGCCCACTGTCATACTAGAATTGGAGACTGCTGAAGGGATACTACTCAGGGACACCACACACATACTAAATGAATTTGTAGGGCACTACAGTACATTGTATTCCTCGACCAGAGTGGGGGAACTAATGCTAGATGACTACCTGGCAGATGTAGGAATATTAGTGAATCTCTTATGCACTCGTTTTTAACATTGGTTGAACTAGTAGTTCAGTATTTTATGAATGTGGCGTAGACGTTTGTCACACGATGCCTTGTCGTGTCTTGAATTTGAGGAGCAATGCGTGGAGGTCGGGTAACCTTTCACATAAACGTGCGCACAATTATACATGAAGCACAAAGGCTTCTTCACATGTTTGTGATTTTTCGATGAAGTAAAACAAAGTAATCTTGTTGTACATATATGTTGTTCTTTATTTAATTGATCATTTCATTCCTTATTTGTATTCCATAAGGGTTAGTGAAATTCCTTTTACATCCAAATATAAGCATTACTCATCCGCCCAATGCATTTCGGGTCGAAGAGTGACCCTTCCTCAGGGGACTGAAAAAATGAAATAATACAGGACCTTAGCATGCTTCCAAGGTAAAAACTATACATACATGATAAATAAACATAATGCATTTCATGTTGTTTGCTAAACATTTCCTGATTGTCTAAGTCGATCTTAAATGGTTAACATGGTTGGTTATTGTGAGCATTAAAAAATAGACGTCATGGTAGCTAATGTCTAGCATTGATAAAGAGGTACGTGAGTGTGGGTCGGGGATTAAATAAATGGGTAACGAGCATGGAAGAGATTTACTCAAGGAGGTGGGTGTTGGTTCACGCCATGTGAAAATGAACGCAGTCTGGCACTAATGATAAAGAGCATGGGTAGGGGTCGGGGGTTAAATGGAAAGATACCGCGCATGGGAGAAACTTACTTGGAGTGGTGAGTGTCGGTACACGTCGTATGGATGTAGACGCAGTGAATGTTTGTGGAAGCTGCGGTATTAAACTAGAAGTTCCGGGGTCACGTGATAAGAGTATGCTGGCTTCAATAGAAGTCGAAGAGATACTATGCGTGTACGGCGTGATGCGTCATATGGATGTAAACATAATGGGTGTTTGCAGAGATGAATTGGATGTTCCGGGGTCACGTGATAAAAGAATACTGGGTACAATAGAAGTCGAAAATATACTATATGTGTCAGGCGTAATGTCAAAGGGGTTCATAAAGAATTCAACCAAGGGGAAAATAAAATTAAGATATGAGAAAAAGTGTGACAAGAAGGAATTATGGAAATGAAATCATGGTAATAAAGCGGTTTAAGATAATTAGGCCAATCGTGATGGAAGGGAGTGAAGGACTATCTATATCAATACTATGTGGTGACAATAAAAATACTATGTGGTGACAAAAAATGTTTTGGATTCTCATTATGAAATCAGAAATATCCAGAAAACTTTAGGTATATAATTGATGGCTTAATATTAGCAGTCTAAATGATATTTAAGCACGGGGGAATAGACCTTATGTCGAGCTGATTAAAGAAAACATGAATATTCAATACGATCATTCATTCCTATCGGCTGTAGAGTATTTAATTTTTTTATCCAGAAAAATTCTGCTCTAAGTCTCTGTTTAGTAGGGTCCATGTCGCTGCGTTGTGGGATTATCTCCAAGATTGTAAACCTGAGTTGAGAGATTTGATGTTTAGCTTCCAGCCAATGAGTGGCTATGGTAGATTTCATATTTTGTGCATGAATATTGCTTTTATGTTCCGTTATTCGTACCTTAATCTTTCTCTCTGTTTGGCCCACGTAAGTTTTACCACATGGGCATTTTATGGCATATATGCTGTTTTTGCTATCACAAGTACTGTTGTGTCGTAGCTCTATATCATGTCCTTTGGTAGGATGCGTGAACTTATTTCCAGTCATGACGTTATTGCAATGGATGCAATTTAAACATTTTGACATTCCTTTGTAGTCGATTTTTTGAGCTTTATTAGTGGTTAGAATTTCTTTCAAGTTTTTAGATCTTTGAAAAGCAAAAGTAATGTGTTCACTGTACAAATTTTTGAGGTCAGGTTCCATATTGATGAGACTCCAATGTTTATTCATTATTCTTTTTATTTTAGAGGCTTCTGTGGAGTATTTTAAAACATATACTGTTTTCTTTTCAGGGATTGAATTTTTAGATGTAAGGAGTTTCTCTCTAGGAATGGTTTGAACTCTTTTCATAGATTCTTCAAGCACATCCTGGGGATAGCCTCTTTGTTGGTTATAACACAATTTCCTATGCACACAACTTATCAATTTAGGTACAACTATATCTTAAAGCAAACATCCAGTATATTTGGTCCTAGAAAATAATAATCCGCTTCTTCTGTTTGAGCAAACGTTGTTGTTTTATTGCCCAAAAAGAATGCCGTGGCTGGCGTAAGGTCTTTTTGGGCAATAAAACAACAACGTTTGCTCAAACAGAAGAAGCGGATTATTATTTTCTAAGACTAAATATACTGGATATTTGCTTTAAGATATAGTTGTACCTAAATTGATAAGTTGTGTGCATAGGAAATTGTGTTATATGTAGTCCAGGTGTTGTTCTCGACACCGTGTAAAGGGTCCAGAGGGTTTCCCTTTTTCCTGTGGCACCAGTGTTGATACTGTTAACCAAACAAATTGTCAGTAACTCATGTAGAGCGCAAGTAGTTCCTGCCGATATAAAACCCTTTTGTCTTTGAGAATATAGAGCCTCTTTGTTGGTATTTGATGATTTGTTCTTTGATGGTGAGTTCAAGTTGAATTGGTTCGGATGTTATTCTTTTTAATCTGATCAATTGCGATGTGGGTAAATGTTTTTTGAGCGTATCAGGATGGAAGCTTTGATATAACAGACTTGAGTTTCTGTCAGTAGGTTTGGTGTGAACCTGAGTTGTAAATTTGAAATCTTTTATATTTACTTTAACATCCAGGAATACTATAGAGTCTTGGTTGATGGTATGAGTAAACTTGATTCTTTCATTATGCATGTTCATTGTGGCGATATTATTTTCCAGATCGATTTTGTCACCTTTCATAGGATGAAAATATCGTCAATGAATCGTTTGAATATAATCAAGTTGTTTTGCCAAATGAAATCAGATTCAAATTTAGACATGTAGATGCAGGCATATGAGGGGGCCTCCCCAAAGTCCATCGATGTTCCGTTGCATTGATTGTAAAAATGGCCTTGCCATTCGAAGTAGCTATGGAAAAGGGCGAAATGCATCAATTCAAGTAAGAATACGTTTTGGGTGTCTTCAATATCTTCATTTAGTAGACTCCATTCGAAGGCTTCTAGGCCTTCGTTATGGGGGATAGAGGTGTATAAAGAGGTCACATCTATCGTACATAGCCAGTAATCTGCATTTTACGATAAGGAAACATCTTTAAGCAGTTGCAAAAAGGTCATGGTATCTTTAATGTATGTTTGTCCTTTTTGTACAATGGGTTGAAGATGCCAATCAATATATTGACCGATAGGTTCGGAGATTGATCCACAAGCAGAGACAATGGGTCTGAATGGCGGATTTTTGCTGTCCTTATGGATTTTGGGTAGCATATAAAGTTTTGGGCGTCTAGGGTAATTTGTTATGAAAAATTGGTGTGTTTTCTTCCCAATCCATTTCATATCTAGAGCATGGTCAATGATCTGTTGTAGTATTTTCTTGTATTCATTGGTAGGGTCTGAGTCTAGTGGTATGTAGGTATTCAAATCTTGAACGTGAATATTTAGGCTTTGAATATAGTAGTTCGTATCCATTACTATCAGAGCGCCACCTTTATCTGCACGTTGAAAAGTAAGTTCTTTATCCTGGCTTAGATTTTTTAGTGTGTTCCATTCATGTGGTGTCAAGTTCATTCTTTTAGGTTTTGCAAATTTGATTTGTTGAAGTTCAGTGAGGACTGTTCTTTCATAAGCTTCGATAGTTTTATGGGTCGTTGGTGCGCAGAATGTGCTTTTTGGTTTAAATTCTTTGCTGGTAACATCTGTGGGACTTTGAATTTCCTTGAAAAAATATCTTAATTTCAAGTTACGGAAAAATTTAAACATAGCTATCTCAGTTTCTGGTAGGTTTGATCTGTATGTAGGGACGAATGTAGTACCTTTGTTGAGTGTCATTATTTGAGTTTTAGTTAATTCTTTGGAAGAGATGTTAATGACTAGGTCACTTTCGTCTGGCTCCTTGTGACTCGTCTTACTCGTTCTTCTTCTGTTTCTTTTTCCTC
The DNA here is from genome assembly GCF_964263255.1 of Lissotriton vulgaris. Lineage (NCBI taxonomy): Eukaryota > Metazoa > Chordata > Amphibia > Caudata > Salamandridae > Lissotriton > Lissotriton vulgaris. Next base: position 576,226,110 of record NC_141693.1, read on the forward strand.
TCCTTGTTTTCCTGTCTGTGGAGCAGCATTTGCTGCTGGGCTTATTTCTAAAAAAGCCGGTTGTTGTGTTTGAATCGGATGTGTTTGTTTATCAGGTTGTTTTGAAGTGGAGGGAATAGGTTTCCTTGTTTGTGATATTTCTGATTCAGATACTACGCTTTCTTGAGAAGAACCTGCATTAGATCACTGCGTCTACATCCATACGACGTGAACCGACACTCCCACTTCAAGTAAGTTTCTCCCATGCGCGGTATCTTTCCATTTAACCCCCGACCCCTACCCATGCTCTTTATCATTAGTGCCAGACTGCGTTCATTTTCACATGGCGTGAACCGACACCCACCTCCTTGAGTAAATCTCTTCCATGCTCGTTACCCATTTATTTAATCCCCGACCCACACTCACGTACCTCTTTATCAATGCTAGACATTAGCTACCATGACGTCTATGTTTTAATGCTCACAATAACCAACCATGTTAACCATTTAAGATCGACTTAGACAATCAGGAAATGTTTAGCAAACAACATGAAATGCATTATGTTGATTTATCATGTATGTATAGTTTTTACCTTGGAAGCATGCTAAGGTCCTGTATTATTTCATTTTTTCAGGCCCCTGAGGAAGGGTCACTCTTCGACCCGAAATGCATTGGGCGGATGAGTAATGCTTATATTTGGATGTAAAAGGAATTTCACTAACACTTATGGAATACAAATAAGGAATGAAATGATCAATTAAATAAAGAACAAAATATATGTACAACAAGATTACTTTGTTTTACTTCATCAAAAAATCACAAACATGTGAAGAAGCCTTTGTGCTACCTGGCAGATGTGTCATTGGGATGGCTGAGTGATTCACAGAGAGACTTTCTAAGTGCCCCGTTCGAACTAGATGAGGTGAGGGAGGCTATCATGCACATGAGTTCTGGTAAGGCCACTGGATTAGACGGCATTCCTATTGAATTTTACATGACATTTATAGACTTCATGGCACCGGTATTGCGCGAAGTGTATGAAGATGCTCTGGAGGTCGACCACCTGCCTGCCTCCATGAGAACCGCTCTCATTACGTCCCTTCTCAAGCCAGGGAAACCTGCTAACCGATGCGATTCATATAGGCCCCTGTCACTATTGAATTGTGACGTGAAGATTCTAGCCAAGTTGATAGCTACGCGCATTAGTCTTCTACTGCCTGAATTGATACTCCCAGATCAGGCTGGATTTGTCCCAGGCAGGGCAACGTCGCATAACCTACACACCTTTTTTTCAATCTATAATTCAGTTCATGAGGACTTGCCAATGGCAGCCATTTTTTTAGATGCCACCAAGGCGTTTGATTCATTGGAGTGGGATTATGTCTTCCAGGTGCTCGGGCGTATGGGCTTTCCACTTATTTTCATATCCTGGATTAGATTACTGTATACGGACCCGGTGGCCAAGGTCCTCATCAACGGCAAATTGTCCTCGGAATTTCCGGTTTCCAGAGGGACTAGGCAGGGCCGCCCCCTTTCCCCAATCCTGTTTGCCATAGCCACGGAGCCCCTTGCGGCTAAGCTGCGTCAACATCACCGGGATAGTGCATTGCGCTGTTTTTAAAGACAGATACTAATCTCAATGTATGCCGACGATATTACGCTCTATATCCGTTACCCTTGTGAGAATTTGAATCCCATTCTTAGGGAATTCATACGATTTGGGGTCCTCTCCGGTGTCCAGATAAACTGGAGCAAATCGTGTATATTTCCACTTACTGCCTAGACGCATACATTTGCATTGGACTACCCACTTGCCTGGTGTGAGGGAGACTTTAAATACTTGGGAATACACATAGAAAGAGACAGGGAGGCGTCAATCCGGGCTAATTACGGCACTGTAATGGATAAAATCAGTGATAATATCTCCAGGTGGATAACCCTTCCCTTGTCTATGGCTGGAAGAGCTTCCCTAATTAAGATGGTGATACTTCCTCAACTACTATATCTCTTTTTGAACATACCATTCCACCCCGGAGGTTTTTTTTTTCGGCTGCTGCGTACGGAACTACTTAAACTAGTGTGGGGCGGGAAATCACCAAGACTCAAATGGGAGGTCCTTATTAGACCTTACTCGCAGGGCGGCTTTGGAATTCCGGATTTTGAGCTTTATTACCGCGCAGCCCAGGCCCACTTTGCTTATTTTTGGATACGACAACCTAGATATAGGCCCCAATTGGCAGCTGAACACTGGCTGGCACACCCAACTACGATTGAAGGTGCATTATACTCCCCGGTAGAGGGTAGAGACAAAAACCCCAACACAGTGTTAAGCACCGTAACTGCGTGGCAGCACATAGGCTCGAGACTAAACCTGAAACTGCTATACGCCCCACTGTTGCCTTTGGTTTATCACCCACAGCTGCCGCTCTTGCAAGAAACAGGCTTTCAGAAACTACTGAAGAGGATACATGTTGTAACATGGGGGGATCTGTACCACAATGGCACATTTCGTTCCAGGGAGCAGCTATATGAAGGGATACAGCCGACACCGCTAGATGTATTTTACTATATCAGGCTCCGGCATGGATTGCAGGCGGTTACACCTGACTTCCCACACGAGCCTCATGTACTTGCCCCATTACAGAACATTCTTTTGCATGATAATCCCTGCAAACTAGTATCCACGCTATACAAATCGATCTGTGCCATTATGGACTACAAAGGTTTACCTGCCAGGGAGAAGTGGGATCAAGAGTTAGCCATGCCACTCACAGATAAACTTTGGGATTTCTGTCTGCAGCAGACGGAACGCATATCATCTAGTAGTAGGTATAGGATTATTCACTACAAATTCATACACAGATTATATTACATGCCTGCACGTATGCACGTGCACGATTCCAGTTAAGAGCCACTGACAATTGTGACAGATGTGGGTCTCCGGGGGCGGATTTCTTACACCTTGCATGGGGGTGTGATCAAGTGCACCGTTATTGGGATCAAGTTTTTACGGCCATATCCAAAATGATACACACGCTGGTGGAACCATCCCTGATTTTAGCACTACTGGGTTATGTGGAACCGCTTCAGGCAGCCCACCGCAAATATGTAGTACTGGCTATGTTATTGGCCAAGCGAAGAGTAGCATGCAGATGGGGGAGGGGTAGAGCCCCCAAATTCAAGGATTGGATGAAAGACATGGTGTACTGTCAAGAACAATTGCATACCTACTCTGAACTGTTACCTGTCGCCTCCAGACATACTGACATATGGGCTCCACTACAATGTTATTTGCTAGAGGTGTCTGCGGAGGAGGCCTGTGATTGATTGTTTGGGAATTGCATTGATGTTCTGCTATTGAGAACTCTCATGGTCACTGGAAAGGAGGGGGACCTTTGTATACGGATCTGCTCTCAGTTACTGTTATTAATATTCCCCCTTCGTCATATTGTGGACGACTCGTGCCACCAATGTGGTGTGTTGATCTTCGAATGGCGCTGTATAGGTGACTGTTGTATGCTGTATTTGTGGTGGACCAGGATGTTACCTTTACAGGAAGCGATGGCTTATTCCAGCTCTGCTACGTATTTTTGGGATGTACAATGTGTAGTGTACCATACCCTGATGTAGACTCACCACTGTACCGATGAACGAAAACATCCTTCATACAGATCAGATACCGCACGTGTTGAAGTTTAACAAAAAATGTAAAAAGTGAGACGCATTGATCTGTTCATATTGAATATGCATACTGTCATTATGTTTAGATCACAACTGCGAGATTATATATATGAGGCTTCTTCTTATGCATCGTGACTTCCTGATAATTTGTGCAGATAGCGGCCGGCCTCAGGGTTGTAGGCATGACGCTGTGTACACTTGACAGTAATTAATAAACGTCTTGCACCAAAAAAAAAAAAAGGCGTGGGGCCACATGCATCATTGTTGCTCGTTGTGATTTCTTAATTGTGAAAATTAAGGAAACGCAATTAAGAAATCGCAAACGGCTATGCACCAAGAAATCGCAATTTTTTTGCGATTTCTTAAATTTCCTTAATTGCGATTCACAATTTGCAAATCGCAATTAAGGAATCCCTTCATTGATTCCTATGGGCCTAGAGGTCCATAGGAATGAATCGGAAGTCATTTTCAATTTGCGATTTGCAATTTGCGAATCGCAAATTGAAAATTCTAATTCAAGGGTGCAGGGGGTGTCCAAAAGGACCCCCCTGCACGCCTGAAATTTAACTGTAAATGCATTTTTCACACACACATGCCCAAGGGCATGTGTGTGTGTAAAATGAAACTTTCAAAAATGCACTTTTGTGCATTTTTGAAAGTTTTCGCAAATTACCATGAAGGTCAACTTCATGGTAATTTACCTCTCCCTATTTGCGAATTCGCAAATTTAAAATGTTCATGCATTGCATTTAAGAAATCTCAAATTGCGATTTCTTAAATGCAATCGCAATTTTAGAAATTGCAACACAATTGCGATTTCTAAAATTGCGAAAAACATGATGCATCCCAATTTTGTCAATTGCATTTGCAAACATCCGAAAATTGCGATTCGCACCGTTTGCGAATGCAATTGACAATGATGCATGTGCCCGTTTGTATCACAAGGGTCTGCAGACCTACCAAATTAACCAAGAGCGCGCCGCACTTACCAATAATTCAAGGTGAACTTACCCGGTGCACACAGGTCAAACAAGATTATTCTCCACTGCCGACACTTCGGACCAAAAGGGTCAGATCCCCGGGTTTTGCCTTCTCTGGACTCCAGCCAAGGTGACCACTAGACAAGGAGCTGCCCGATCAGACAGGCGGTGCAGCTGCAAGAACCAAGCTCGATTGTGTGGGGATCCCCGATCCGCCCATCCGACCAGACACAACCCCGACTTCTACAACCCTTCTACGGGCACCTGAAGGAGTCCCTGTTCAGGGTGCCAACTGAAGGAAGTGACCTGATTCGGGCCACCAGGGTTCACTCTCGACCTCCTCTAGCCTTCCAAGAATGAAGAGTTGATGACACAGTAGGGAATACAAGCAAACTAGTTTATTCATGAAATCCACTGCAGTGGAGTCCAATCTGACCAGCTGCCTACAATGCTGACGAAAGAATGACTTTAACAAGCATAAAGTTACATTATGTATGTTGCGGAGTCCACAAAGACCCTCTTATCATGAAAAAACACTGGTAGGTGTTGTAATACAATGGGGGTACAGAACATAAGTCTCTATTCCACAGTCTGGTACAAGTTATCTATATTTCAAGGTCATCTGCCCTATCCTCCCCTCCAGACAGGTGGGAGAAGGCTGTGATCCAAGAGAAAAGGCACACACTAATGAGCTGGCATAACCATTGAAGAAACAAAACTTACCAAAGACTGTTTCTCGTAAATGAGCAAACAACAGTTTTGAATGTGCGAGTAACAGTTTAGATTGTAACAGAACATGGCGTCTTTTTTAACTAAAATGGTGGCACAGATTTCAACCCAACTAACATGACATCTGTATGTATTTATTTATTTATTTATTAATACAACTTGTAGAGCGCATACGTTTGCCCGTGGGCGTCTTGGCGCTAAGATTACTATGACGAGTCTCTGGGTGATAGAAACATTGAGGCAAGAGAATAATTACTGGTTAAACAACCATGTCTTCACCATTTTCCTAAACTGGAGCAGGGATTGTGCCATTCGAATGGTTAACGGGAGCGAGTTCCAGAGTCTGGCTGCAGACACTGTGAAAGGCCTGTCTCCCCAGGTAACCGTTCTGGTGCGGGGTACTGCCAACTGTTGTAGTTGCATCGATCTCAGTTGTCTGGTCGGGCAGTAGATGGAAAGCTGCTCTTGCAAGAATCTTGGGCCCAAATTATGAGTAGCTTTAAAAGTTAAACAGAGTGATTTGAATTTAATGCGGTTTTTAATTGTCAGCCAGTGGTAGCTCCTAATTATGTGACTGACTGATTTAAATTTTGGAGTCCTTGATAGTAATCTGGCAGCCGCATTTTGGATCATTTGAAGTTTAGAAATTACCCTGGATTGTGCATTGGCGAATAAACCGTTACAGTAGTCCAAGGAGGAGAGCACAAGAGTGCTATCCACTGTTTTTCCCGCACTATCAGAAAGAAATGGGATTATTTTCCTAATTAGTTTGAGTTTGTGATAGGCGTTGGCTACTGTCTGGTTGGCATGTGCTGCAAAATTAAGTTTATCATCAAAAACTATACCTAGGTTTCTAACCTTAACTGACGGTCTAGGTAGAGTTCCCAGCAATTTAGGCCACCATTCAGGGGACCATTGCGGAGTGATCTTACCGAAGATGACCACCTCCGTCTTTTCGGAGTTTAGCCTCAAGCAGTTAGCCTGCATCCAGTTTTTAATGGCCAGCATACCCTCTTGAAACAGTGCCGCTACCTGATCCCCATCATTATTGATAGCGAGCACCAGCTGGGTGTCATCAGCATAGGAGGTAAGGCTCATGTAATAGGATTTAATCACTCTCGCCAAGTCCAACACGTAGATATTAAACAGTGTTGGACTTAGCGATGAGCCCTGGGGAACTCCACAAGGTAATGCAAGCTCTGGTGACTTAAAAGGTCCCAGCGTGACTGCTTGAGTTCTGCTCGATAGAAACGAGGTAAGCAGTTCCTTGGCGCTGGATCGGATGCCCAAATTTCCGACACGGTCAATCAGAATGGAATGATTGACCGTGTCGAAGGCGGCCGATAAGTCCAGCATTATAAGGACGGCTGTCCCTCCATGATCCCTGATTGTTCTAATGTCATCTGCAGCTTTGATAAGAGCCGTCTCAGTGCCGTGGAGCTTCTGGAACCCGAACTGCGTGTCATCCAGCAGTTTATTTTGCTCCAGATAATCAGCAAGCTGAGTGTTCATTACCCTTTCAAGCACTTTGGCGAGAAATGGGAGGCTTGCGCTAGGTCTATAGTTTTTCAACAACTCTTTGTATAAAGATGTTTTTTTAAGGAGTGGTTTTAAAAGAGTGTTTTTTAGCATGTTCGGGTATCTCCCTGACCTGAGGATTGTATTGCTCACTTGCGTGATGGTGGTACAGACAATATCAATCACTGGGAGATAGACTTTAGGGGGGCAGGGATCTAGGGCAGAGCCCGTCTTTACGGATCTCATGATATCCCTGATTTGGTTCTCCTCTACTTCTTTGAATTGGGACAGTGAGCAAGTAGGTGGGCTAGTTTGGATGACTAGTGATGCAGAAGTATCATTAGTTGAGAACTCAGAATAAATATCATTGACTTTGGTGAAAAAGAAATCAGCCAAGGAATCACACAGAGCCTGCAATGGAGAGGGGGCCGTATCTATAAGCTTCCCAGCCAATTGCTTCACCACCTCGAATAGTTGTTTACTCGAGTTTTTAGAGGAATCAATTTGATCCCCGAAAAACTTCTTCTTAGATTCAGTGATCAACTGAGTACGTTTTATACACAATATGTAAATATAATGCATTAGCCATATAAATGCTAACATAACTCAGGGTAAAACCTGGGTAATATAGTAAAACTAAGCTTCAATTCCATCAGGTAATTGTTGGATAGCATAGGGGTAAATTTACTATTCCCCCTCCAGTGAGTGCAACAGTAGGGAAAGTGTTGGATAGTGTAGGGGTAAAAAATTACTATTCCCACTCCTGTGAATGCAACAGTAGGGAAAGTGTTGGATAGTGTAGGGGTAAGAATTACTATTCCCAACTACCCTAAAACATATGCCCACCCTAAAACTTAAAAATCTCCATTAATAACCTTATAATGCGTTGTCATGGCATGCGTTGTAATGGCATGTGTTGTAATGGCATGCGTTGTAATGACATGCATTGTAATGGCATGCATTGTAATGGCATGCAATGTTAAGGCACCTGCGATGTAAAGATTGTGTTGTAAAGGCATGACGATGTAATGCCTGCGTTGTGATGGACGTTCCCCATCAAATACCATCTGATTCCAGCCCAACAGACAGGCTTTTGGACAGGGTTTGAAACCACAATTAATATGTGAACAGTTGCAACAATTGTGGAGCAGTGCAACTCAGATTATCCATCTGAAAGCAGCTTTTGATCGGGTGGACCGACCCCTCTTATGGGCAAAATTAAGACGATGGGGCATTCAAGAAAAATACCTTGAGAGCGATTGAAAAGTTATATACTGACACATGGATTCATATCAAGGTGGGAGAAGGTACAAGAATGTCCAGAAAAATACCAACTGCAAAGGGTCTTAAGCAAGGATGCATGCTTACCCCACACCTATTTAATCGCTTTGCGCCCAGTTTAGCCACCCACCTGGATCATGAAACTCACACGCTCTGTGTCAGGTTCCTCCTTCCAGATTCCTCGGGACGGTGCTGATGCTCGAATGGGGCCCACCTCTCGACAACCCCAAGTCTGATTGGTAAATGTACACAGACTGTTGAGGTAATCAAGCGAGGGAAGGAAAGGGTAGGAACAGCTGGGAGGGAGATCTTGGAAAGACACAACATTCAAGATATTTGTAACTCTATATACTGGTAGGATTTCCTGCAAAAGACACCACATTCCAATAATACTAAGTTTCACACACCCTACCTAAAAAAAGAAGTTTGCATGAGATTGATGCCAGAAGAGAGTAGGGTGGTAGCACAGTCCCAAACACATGAGACTAAGAAGAAAAGCGAACAATCATGGTAAAATAGTTCTACCTTGATCTATTTCTAGCACAGATCATGAAGCTTCCCCTCCCAACAAATACCTAAGAATACATGTGGTAGAGACTGTATATGTATTGGAAGTGTCAGCCTGTACACCCTTAAGGTTTCTCTCTCCTGGGAAATAAAACAGAAACAAAGGCTTTGTATTGAGCAAAGAAGATAGCGTGGATATGATACAATAACTGTCTTGTACTATCCAAAGTAAATGTCAAAACAGAAAACTCATGGATAATCACGATTCACTGCTCCCAGAGCTTTCTTGCACAACGAAGAGCAATAATGTTCTCACGCTCAAAATCCAACACTGATGGCATGGCACAAAGCTGTATAAACAAGAATGATTCCAGGCTTCACGTCATGTGAATGGAAACAGCGTAAGTTTTATACCTGGAATCGTGTTCACAAACACCTCCTCCGCAAAGAGACCACTGAATGTCAGTATCAGCCAACGGAGAAGGTATGCAAGGAATATTCACAACACGTGAGGATCCGGGGTCTTCCTCGCAAGAGACCGCTTGTTGCAAGTCTCTGCCAACGAAGGAAGCAAAACGAGCCAGAGCGGGCTTGAGATTTCCCCTGCAAGCGATGGCTAACCGCCGGTCTCCACGAAGGCTTCATATCAGGAATAATCGCCAGCGTTCAAGAATTCCAGCCGTCTTTTACATGTGAACGTTGTGACGATCGAATCATGTATAACATGGTTCACTTTGCCTGCCTGAGAATTGTAGTGCAGTAATGGTTCTTTGTTTCCGGGTTTACGCGTTCAAGGCAGTCACAGCGTAACCCGCAATGAAACCCTGACCCTCCAAGACTAGGTCCACTAACGATATATCATCTGTCATATGCTGATAATATTGTGTTGCTGAGTCAGACGGAGTTGGGACTTCAAACATTAATTGAAGAAACTGCAGCTTTCACAAAATTAAACAAATTGGAAATTAATATTACAAACACAAAAATCCTGTCAATAGGAAATAATCTCAATGCTCCACTCAAAATCAAACGGTGTAACACAACCATAGAAGAACTCAGCACTTACCAATATCTAGGCTTCTACTTGGACAAGAACTTTAATTTTCAGACACACCAGTAGTATATGGTTAGAATAAACACCACCTAAATCCAAGCCTTCTGCGCACTTGTAAACAAACTGGATGGCCTCTCCTTTCAACCATTGCTCGATGTTATCAAAGCAAAATTACTTCCGACTTTAACTTACGCAAGTATGGTGATGCATGGTAAAGATTGTAAAATCCTGAACAGATTACAAATCAAAACGTATAAACGTATTTTTGGTCTTTCTTGTAATGAATCACTTGCTTAAATCTGCATGGAATTTGAATTGATCCAGCAAAATATAGCAAGAAGATACCACTCCATCAAATCCTGGCATAAAATACGAAACAATCAGTCTAGCCCTCTAGTCTATATCGCAGTCACTGATTAACGATACAAACTCGAGCTACAATAAATACTTTCTATATTCTTTGGAAATAACTAACACAGTTGACTTATAGGATCTAAATTTGACGCATTCCACTTTCTTTCATGCGAGCAACAAAGCAGGAAAAACTCATTCACTAGTTGACGTTGAAAACATCTTTTCAAGGCGATCACATGCACTGATGACAATTCAAACATACGTCACCTTGAAACCGGCAGCATACCTTCTTCTAATGTATCCATCATATCTCAAGAAAAAGTTCTTGGCTATACGCTTAGGAGAACTGCCATCATTAGCAGATAAACCCCCATGGAGATACAAAGGCCCAAAACGTGAAGGTTATATGGCACCCCTAAAGAGGATTTTTTGCATTTGGTTTGCATATGTCGCATACTATATAATGCACACCTCATATTCCTAAGACTCTTATTTAAGGAAAGGGGGAGTCGTACCAGAACAGCAATCATGAGGAGCCTTGACTGCACAGACACTCAGCTAAATTGCAAACTTTGATGTTTTTACAATCACATGATAAATTATCAAACAGAATTCTCTGGGTATACTCAGACGTGAGTCCCAGGCTCTCCACACCACTGGAGTCAAGCTATCCAGGCTGAATGAAGGCTGATAGCCAGAAACCGGTCTTTGGATGCTTGATTCCGGTCTGGGAACGACATGGCTTGGTAGTTCGGACTGGACTGTTCCCATTAGGCACAGGCTCAGAGCTGATTTGCATATAACCAGTGGCTAACCCAGGGTGGTGTGGAGTGCAAACAAACTATGGATTTAGGCCCATATCCTTGTACTGGGGTGAATGTATGACATTGTTCTACATTCTGTCCATCAACTGTGTTTTTTGCAATTTTCACCCCGAGTGTGCTGGGTATACTCAGACGTGAGTCCCAGGCTCTCCACATCACTGGAGCCAAGCTATCCAGGCTGATGAAGGCTGATAGCCAGAAACCGGTCCTTGGATGCTTGATTCCGGTCTGGGAAAGACATGGCTTGGTAGTTCGGACTGGACTGTTTCCATGAGGCACAGGGTCAGAGCTGATTTGCATATAGCCAGTGTCTAACCCAGGGTGGTGTGGAGTGCAAAAAAACGATGGATTTAGGCCCAGATCCTTGTACTGGGGTGAATGTATGACATTGTTCTACATTCTGTCCATCAACTGTGTTTTTTGCAATTTTCATCCCGAGTGTGCTGGGTATACTCAAACGTGAGTCCTAGGCTCTCCACACCACAGGAGTCAAGCTATCCAGGCTGATGAAGGCTGATAGCCAGAAACCGGTCCTTGGATGCTTGATTCCGGTCTGGGAAAGACATGGCTTGGTAGATCGGACTGGACTGTTCCCATGAGGCACAGGGTCAGAGCTGATTTGCATATAGCCAGTGTCTAACCCAGGGTGGTGTGGAGTGCAAAAAAATGATGGATTTAGGCCCAGATCCTTGTACTGGGGTGAATGTATGGCATTGTTCTACATTCTGTCCATCAACTGTGTTTTTTGCAATTTTCACGACTAGTGTGCTGGGTATACTCAGACGTGAGTCCCAGGCTCTCCACACCACTGGAGTCAAGCTATCCAGGCTGATGAAGGCTGATAGCCAGAAACCGGTCCTTGGATGCTTGATTCCGGTCTGGGAAAGACATGGCTTGGTAGTTCGGACTGGACTGTTCCCATGAGGCACAGGGTCAGAGCTGATTTGCATATAGCCAGTGTCTAACCCAGGGTGGTGTGGAGTGCAAAAAAACGATGGATTTAGGCCCAGATCCTTGTACTGTGGTGAATGTATGACATTGTTCTACATTCTGTCCATCAACTGTGTTTTTTGCAATTTTCACCCCGAGTGTGCTGGGTATACTCAGACGTGAGTCCCAGGCTCTCCGCACCACTGGAGTCAAGCTATCCAGGCTGATCAAGGCTGATAGCCAGAAACCGGTCCTTGGATGCTTGATTCCGGTCTGGGAAAGACATGGCTTGGTAGTTCGGACTGGACTGTTCCCATGAGGCACAGGGTCAGAGCTGATTTGCATATAGCCAGTGTCTAACCCAGGGTGGTGTGGAGTGCAAAAAAACGATGGATTTAGGCTCAGATCCTTGTACTGGGGTGAATGTATGACATTGTTCTACATTCTGTCCATCAACTGTGTTTTTTGCAAGAAAAAGTGGCGCAGAAAATTGACGCTTTCTGAAAAGAGGCCTGCTGATGTAAAGCCACAAGAGAAAACATATTTTGAAAAAGATGAGAAGCCTATAAACTTTTATTATGAAAAGTTTTGAAAAGAACTGCCAAAGGCGACCCTGTGGAGAGGTTTGCTATTGTGCCACTTGAAGCTCAGAACGGACAGGCTCAAGGCCAGGATGTGAGTCGTGGCATTTTTGTGTACTACATGAACATCTTTCCTACAAAATGTAGCAGCCTAAGGAAGTGCCGCCAGGACTCTGTGCATGAACAATGGGTTAGTGTAAAAGCCTGGACCTAAGGTGGAAGATGGTACAATTTACTGTGGCATGAGATGGTTCAGCCAATGGGGAGCCAGAATTCAGCTGTTGTAATGTGAAAATAGTTAGTTTAGCCTTAGTTTTAGGGTATAAGAATTGTCTCAAGGAGCAGACTTTTTCCTACGCTTCTTGATTCCAGAGGGTCGTGTTCTGCTGATCGATGAACGCACGTAAGGAAAGCAGACTTTTAAGGACTTTGTTTTCAGGCGATGTGGGTAGAGACAGGGAATTATTTAGGGTTTGGAAATGCTCATTTTCACTTATTTCTGTTAATGAATAATATTTCTTGAAACAAGCTCTTTTTATAAATGCTGAATAAACCTTTCTTTAATGACATTTTCTAATACTTGTTTAATAAAGTTCCAAAACCTAAGTTTTAATGAATATGTTTGAATAAACTTACTAAATGACAAGCTGATCTTGTTTATTGTAGATAGTTTAAACAACATATTAGATTCATTCGCTTCATGATTCAGCTGCTCTGTTATTTTTATGGGCCTGGTATTGATTGGTAAGTTTGGTGGTAGGTGGTGTCATCATTTATGCAGAATTTTGGTAGGAGCTCTGGATCACATGCAAGACCACTAAGAATCTTAATCTATAAACTATAGAAACTATAGAATCTTAATCTATAAACTATATATTAAATGTATGCTTTTATTAACAATTAAATGTTCAATAGGTAGACAGACCAGGAACATGCAATGAAAGAGATGTGTGACACCGAATGCACATCATCTCACATACTCAAACATGCCCACCACTGGACACAGTCATGTAGTTATTTCTACATTACACATGCAATCACACACACAGACTATGTTCAATGTTGATGATGCTATAATATGTAACAACACCATACACTACAGCATTGAGCAAACAGATAGTCTAATAATTCACATTTCGTAAACAAGCTGAAGATGAAGAATAATTTCACTGTCTACTGATCCAAAGGTAAAAGCTTTAGCCATTACTTACACAACAGACATCTACAGTCTGAAATGACATCAATTGCCCAATCAGTCATACAGTCCACACATGCTGTGACAAGGCAGGTATGTACATGTACATCCACACAACAATAATGGGCACTGTGACCAATACTATGCAGATAACTGGATTTATCCCCAAACATGCTTGCATTTGCCCATGAAACAGTGTGTCATGTGCTCCTCAAGGTTAGCTAATCATGGGAGTGTGTCTTATCTATTTCAAGGTAACTTTTTTCATCCACACATGTAAAGGACCAAAATACAACAATCACAGCAGTGTGTGCTCTGATGGCGGTTAATTCAAAGGACGCAGTAGCCGCATTCGGTCACAGACATTGGCTGTTGGTTGTTGTGGTGAGTGATGCAGGTGAGTATTCAAAGGACACAGCAGTGGCATTAAAAATGATCCTGGAAACAGCTACTGGTTGTTAGTTGTTATGGTGAGCATTTGGGCTCATGTCTTCAGCGCATGGAAACCGACTTGGTTACCTCCTATCACCAATGTACCAAAGTCAATCGTGGTGCGCTGATGAGTTTTTGAACATTGCGGTAGATGTGTCGGTTGCAAACAATGTAATGCATTTGACTGATATGGACAATCCGTCTGAGGCAAACCTATCACTTTTGATGCATGGATTTGAACAGAATGAAAACAGTGAAGGCCTTCAGTTGTTAAGCCATGGTCGAGCATCAAGCTGTCAACCGCTGACAAGGTCACTCTACAGTAACAGCCAGGACCCTATCTGAAATCACAAGGATATCTATCCAATCGGCCAAACACCACACCAGCAATAACCTGAAGGGACAGTGTTTTCATTCTGGAATACACACAGGACATGATTGTACTCAACATTGTCCTCTCCAATCAACAAGGATCAAATTTATCGCTTGCTTCATTCGCTCTCGGCTGTTAATAGGACACCACACTGTCCTGAAAAAGACCCCTGTGATGTTTCTCCAATAACACGTTCTTCTTGGGTCAAAATGTTGACGCTCAATAGTATCCTGTCCAGAACCACTACACCCTTGAAATCAATGTGAATAATAACACAGGGTTTGGTTGGCAACAATTGGACGGATAATCCCAGCAACGTCTTTGTGTATTTTGATTTTTTCATCAGTCACGTGTTGTACTTCCACATTATATGTTCTGTCACTTTCGTATTATTATTACTTTTTGTCCTCTAAAACCATGGTACACCAGCCTTATATTGTATGCAGCAATTAATGGATATTTAAAGTCTTGAATTAACACGTTTTGTTTTGTTTTATTTTTGGTGTGTCTCTGATTGAATCATAATATTTAACTGTCTTTGAACTTTGAATAATACACCAGCGATTAGTTCTTGTTTAAAAGCTAAGCAATTGTTATACCTGATGTAGTCATTTGTACTAATTATCAATTTCAACCAGGTTCTGAGGGACACCGGATAGCCCCATTATACTTTACTTGTGTATGAGCTTCAGCATGAAACCCATAGCTTGACATGTGTCTACACATTCATTGATGGATGTGCCTGTTCTCAGAGTGTTTTTAACAAATCATTGAAGTGTATTGTAATTGTAGCACCCAATTATGGAAAGCCCATGATAAACATTTTGGCAGAAGGAGTTGTCTATGTTCATGCCTAGGCGAGTTTGGCTTGGTCTGTGTGCCAATGTTTGAACACAGCGGTGCTACTAAGTATAGTCCCATGTATCTCATGGGACAATCACAACTAGGCTAACTCTGGTCACATGTCACACTGACCTAACCCATTATATTAATTAAATCCAAGGCTCACCATTCTTAAGAGTGAATCCAGGTGTCTGACTTTGTAAGGGTGAAAACACAACCCATTCAGTGTCAAACACTGGTTGTCATGCACTTGTGAGGCATGGTATGAGGTACACAGTCACAACAGTTGACATGTGTCTAAATGGTATTGACTATTTCTAATTGATGGCTTAGTGAATGTGTTTGATGCATCACTCTCTGATTCAGAGATGTCAAATATTCATCAAATTTGAGTTGGTTACCAAAATGAGATTTTCAACTGGAGCAAAATCAGCTGTTCGATGTGTGCATGATGTGTAATCTAAGTGATGGACATTCAGACTTGGCCCATACAAATGGGGACTTGTGCAGTCTAGACAGGATGTGTCCACAGTGTTGACAGTACTCATGATGGATATTGGTACAGTAACAAGGGTCTCTACAGTTAATGCACCCAGATGTGCCAGTGGTATAGTGTTCCACCTGAGGCATTGTGAAGCTGCAGTGATCAGATTTGGACATTTATAGACCATTTTTCACATCTGTGAAACTTTTCAATGCACAAAACATTCTGATGCTGTTACATGACACTGTGCACAGATGACACAGGACAGTGTGCCACATGCCTGTCAGCCTAGCTATGCGTACTACCTTGGTGTCTCCGCAAAATGAGTCATGTGTGTGAACTGACAGTAGAGAAGAAAAGTTACAGGACAAATTTGATCAATCCCTGTTATTTGTGTGATATGACTCATGCAATGACTACGCATTGTGAATGTTTGACAAGGAAGACATTTGTGCTGTGACATATGAGGCCAATGGTTCCACTTTTGATGACTAAGGATTACAGAAGGTATACCATGTCTCAATTAAAATTTGAGAATCATATTCCCATTGTGATGGCTAAACTCACTTGCAGGAGAGGAGACAAAAATGTCAAGACACAAGACTGTCATGAGCACAAGATGATACATCCCCTGCTACATAGTCCATTAGTCACCCCTGTGGTTAGGTAATTTGATGTTGATACACCCAATGTTGCAGATCACATCATGTGTGATTTAGAAATGATCAACTGGCAGACTAACAAGTACCATGTATGTTAAAGTAGCAAAAGATAATAGTACAACGCAATGCTATGTCTTATTTCTTGGATCTGTGAACATTTGTGATGTTACCCATGTGTCAAGTACATATGGATGACTCATGAAATCCTTTTTTAATCTTGGTCACAGCATCGTCAGTGGCACCAGAGGAGACAGTGCCATGGATATGGTTGGAGCAGTAGGTCAGTCTGGCTCCAGTGATGAGTAGTCGGAGAGGGGAACCAGTGACGGAGACGATGAGGAGAGCCTCACAGGGCACGGCCCTGCAACTCCATCAGCAGGGTCTGAAGCAGATCACAGCTCCATTGACAACTCCCATGTGGTGGTGTGAGACACAGTGACTGGATCAACAACCTCAGAGTCTACTACCACCAACACTCCCATCTCCACCCTCCCAGCTGCTCCCAGTACCAGTGTCTGTGTCTGCTCCCATGACAGGGGAGCTGTCTCATTTGAGTCAGGCAACTCACCCCCTGCTCCTGTCTCCCCTTGCTGCCCTCAGTATGCAGGCCAATGACCTCCTGAGGCAGATCACTGTGGGAAAGACATCCATGCTGAATTTCCTCCATGCACATGCCACTCATTTGACAGAAATGTTGCTGTTCATGGAGGGTATTCACTCTAACATGTCTTCCCTACAGAGAACAAACCAGGCTATAGCCTCTACACTGTTGGCAGCACTGTACCTTCTCCAGCATTACCTCCCCTAACCCACCTCTTCATTAGTCACTGTCCAAACTCCCATCCCTGACCCAAGCACATGCAAGCACACACATACACATACCTCAACATCCACATGCAGCACAAAAACACACAGACACAAGTTGCAAATGACACACAAGCACACTCAGGGGACAGAGAGCACACTATCCACCAAGGACCTGACAGCACACAACACACATGCATCCACAGACACTCCACATACCTCACAACCGTCCGCCTCCATAACTCCTACCCTTTCCTCTCTTTTTCTCCCCTCAGCCTAGACAACCAAACTAGTTCCCATAGAATTCTTCCCTCCCCAAACATACACTCCCTCCTAAGAAGAGAAAGTACCACCCCCCTGACCCAGCATCTCCCCCCATTGAGAAGAAACCACAAAAACAAACAACTCCCATCAGAAAATCCCCCCGGTCCCAGAAGAAAAAATCAGCTGTAGCAACCCATAGCTCCACAGACTTGCCCTGTACCTCTATCTCAAAAACAAACCCCAATAAAAGACCTCTCTCCTCCTCATTCCTGACACACCCCTCAAACATTTCAAAATTCCCAAATTAGTTCAGGTCACACTATCCCCAGATCCATATGCCAATACCACCACAGCTGCCCCCCTCAATTAGAGACAACCACTGCAGTGGAGTCCCACCCCGCCATCAGAATCTACCACTGCAGTGAGCCATGACACTTCTCCTGATCCCATCCCTCCCAAAACACAACCCAGTCCCCATTAGTTTGCCCCCTTTGGTGCCTGGCATGCTCCCTAGATGTTCCTCCCAGGGGAGGTGTCTCCTAGAAGAACTTGTGCATGCAAGAGTAGATGGGCATGATGGTTTTGGCTTATCAAAAGCATGCACATTGATGGAGTTTTGCTGTGAATAGATTGTTATATTGAGGCTGAATAAAGCATGTTGTCATTCAAGTTTACAAATGTCTGTGTACACCAACTTGTTTGTTAGTTAACGGTATGACATGTACAATCTGTACTTTACATATACAATGATGTTAGTAAGTCATGGATTGCATATGTTCCATGGAGTATAAGCACTTCGACAGTATGTAGTCAAGAATGTTGTGTCTACATTTCCTGTGGGTCATTGTCATCTTCAGTTTTTGGTAAGAATGTGACATGAAGTACAAACCTTTTCATTTTTTGGCACACTTACACATAGGTCATGCTTTCATTTGTCAACATAGTGTAAGTGCTTCAAAGTGAAACACTTTAGGCGAAGCATGCTGCATATGTTTGGGATGTGCAGAAAGGCACCTGTCTCGTCAATTGACCTAAATACATATGTTTATGACTACTTGTCAGTTACTTTGTGCACACCCATGTACACAAAGTGATGAAACAATACTTGAATGGGACTTTATAGTGGTGGACCCATGTCTGTGACCTCTTCAGATCTTGTAGAGTAGTAGCACTGTCAACCTTGCAACACGTGGCATGCCACTGTGGGCAAAAACCCTTCATGGCTGAGAACACATCTGATGCATTTCCTGAGCCCATGGTGAGTTTAAGGTGAGTAGTATTCTCACAGACGACTGGCCCTCTCCCTCAACAGGACTCCAATTACTTCAGGGGCTCTTGTTATTCAATGCATATGTTGTCTTAATAGTCTATTGCTTTCTCATTTACAAGTCGTTCATGCATTCCTGTTTTTGTTTGGTGACATTACATGTATGGTGTTCAAGGATTGTCCCAGATTGGATTTCATTTTACAACCACACACCAGACGTAGTTGAACATATGAATTGTGTGTTTTTTGTATTTTGTGGATGACTGAGGAGGGTGTTGATTTGAACTTAGATTGATGCTAATCTATCTGACACCAAGCTGAACTATGAGTGCTGCAATGTCTGTTGAATTACCAGGTGCTACATGTGGTAAGGCAAGTGGACAGTTAGTGCACAGAAAGGATGTATCTGTTGACTGTGCATGTGCTCCATGATCTGGAGTCTCCACCATGCTGTTAGTTGCCTCAAATGGGAGGATGTGTTAATGGCAATATGAGAGGTATTATCAATGGTTTCTGCTGCATGAGCTGAGCTAGCATAAACAAGGGAAAGGTGAGAGTGACTAATATTTTACATTTTGGTTGGAGTGGAGATGCACGTGTTATGGGGGCAGGACAAATTTAGTGATTGTCAGAGAGTCTGAGGTATATGTTGATTGCATAATCAGGTCATATGTATCCACATTCACCCTATGTGAGTGTTTACAGATAGAATGATGTGATTCAGAGTATGCAACTGGTTAAGTCCTGTTCAAGGTATGGGTTGAAGGGTGTACAGACAAAATATCGACTCCAAAATATCGACTGGACATAATATCGAGTTTTAAATATAGACTGGACAAAATATCGACTGGACATAATATCGACTACAAAACTATCGTTTTTCAGGTAAGTGAAGTAATATCGACTGTATAAAATATAGATAGCAAAAATATCGAATTTTTAATAATATATAATATTTTATAGTGTATTTTTATGTAATAATATGTGTGAAAAGTGTGTCTTAATGTTATGAAATATTTTATTAAATGAATTTTGTTTTTATAATAATTGTGTAATGTAATTCTGTAGCGGGTTGTGGGTTCATAGGGGAATAGGGTGGGAAGTAATTTAATAATAATTAATTAATTAATATATGTTTGTTAATATTTTAATTAATAATTAATTGATAATTAATTAATATTAATTAGTTAATTAATTAATATAATTTTGAACATATTTTGTATTAGTAATTAATTGGTAATTAATTAAATGTAATTAGTTAATTACATTAATTAGAGTAAATTTTTAATATATATAATTTTGTGTTATTTTTAAGTAATTAATTTGGAAAAAATAATATTAATTATTAAAATAATTACAGCTAATGTGCTAATATATTTACTTTATTGTTATTGTTAATTAATAATTAATTGGTAATTAAATAATATTGATACATTTTGGGTAAAGGAGCATTTTTAGGGTTCAGGGTCAGTTTTCAGTTTTAGGGTAAAGGGGTATTTTTGGGGTTCAGGGTCAGTTTTCAGTTTTTGGGTAAAGGGGCATTTTTAGGGTTCAGGGTCAGTTTTCAGTTTTAGGGTAAAGGGGTATTTTTAGGGTTCAGGGTCAGTTTTCAGTTCATGGGTAAAGGGGTATCTTTAGGGTTCAGGGTCAGTTTTCAGTTCATGGGTAAAGGGCTATTTTTAGGGTTCAGGGTCAGTTTTCAGTTCTTGGGTAAAGGGGTATTTTTAGGGTTCAGGGTCAGTTTTCAGTTTTTGGGTAAAGGGGCATTTTTAGGGTTCAGGGTCAGTTTTCAGTTTTTGGGTAAAGGGGTATTTGTAGGGTTCAGGGTCAGTTTTGAGTTTTTGGGTAAAGGGGTATTTTTAGGGTTCAGGGTCAACAAATAAGATTGTAAAAAATTATTTTTATTATTTTCATTTATTATTTAATTATTATAATTTTATTTAAGTATTTTAAAGTATATTTTAGTAATTAAAATGTAATATTAATTTAATTTAACACTGTTTTTAATAAAGTCGATATTTTTTACATCTATATTATTGTTAACGATATTTTGTACTCGATATTTTTGTACTTACCTGTTTGTAGATACAAACTCGATATTTTGACTGTCGATATTTTGTCAACGATATTTTGGCAAGTCGATATTTTGTCCCTCGATATTATTTCAGTGATCCGGATTGAAGAGGTAGATGTGATAGGTGTTAAAGCACATAGACCCGGTTTTATTCTGGTAGGAGTTGAGCTGTAGTCTCTGCCTCTTCAGTGAGGGACGACTATAACCAGGCATTTCCAATGAGAGAGGATAGTTGTTGATATGCATAAGTCAATGTTGGTATGGAGCATGTAAGCCATAAGTGGATGTGATAGGGCTACAATGAGACTAGGTTCAACTTGTCATTTGTGACAAAAGGGATAATTATATGTGAAGGGTACACGCCAGTTGTGTAGTATGCAGAACAGTGAAATGTGTGGTGTTGTATAGTTGATGTATTTTGGGATTTGCATCTGTGTATGCATGTGTTTCAGAAATGAGTATCTAGTATCTTTAACAGAGTGGAGTGAGTGTGGTGATCTGTGACTGACTCAGGAGATAGTCATTGAGCAATGTAAATATCTTTCTGTGAGATGTGGTGATGTGTAAGGTTTGCATGTCAGAGTGGGAAGTTATGCTGCACATTGTGATATGAGTGCAGTCCAAAGACATTACTGATGGTGCAACTGGTGGGGATCGTGGTCCTTTGTACATGTTACGTTTGACATCTGATGAGGATGTGATGGGTACTGTACATTGTATGCATGTCATGTATGTGAGAGTTGTTGTGTACATAGTGAGGAAGAGTGGTGCTGTGCATACAGGTGTGTATGTGAGAAGGGAAGCACCAGAGTGAGATAGCTATAATTGAGTTTGAACAGTTGAAGTACAAGGCTGTAGCTTACAAGGTAGACATATTGTTCTATCTAGCTGCAGCTGAGGTGGCTTATGACGTGCTTGTGTGTTTGATCATTTTGAAAGTTGAGCATGCACTTTGAAGAGGATGTGAGAGGGGTCATACCTACATAAGTAGAGTTCATGCAGGCCATGAGGTAATGTTGAAATGGACACATGTCTAAATTTTGTGTTGGAAATAGTCAAATACAGTTGCCAGAGTAAATATGAAGATGTGGAATGTGTTGTCTGCAGCTTGCTGTCTGCCAATGGATTTTCATGACTAATTGTTTAAATGGCCACTTTGAGTACACTGTAATATGCAAGACCTATTGGTATCACTGGAAATGTTGGCTCCACCAAACCTTACCTTGTCTGAGTTGTGTGTTCGCATGTGTAAAGAGATTTTGGGTAACCCAATAAACCCTTGTAGGCTTGGGCAATGGATAATTCAGGGTGAGGAATGGCTACAAGGGATTTTATTCTTAAACTCATTATATATGATTAAACCTATATCATTCATGGGTTGATTAAGCAATTGAACCCTATCGTACCTGCAGGATAACTAAATCATTCGTGTGTTATTCATAAACAATCAATAAAATTAAGCTGAAGAGAAGAAAAGAATAAAGTAAGCACACAGCAAGTTAATGTTATCTTAACATTTTTTTAGTATTGAGTTGATCAAAGAGTACAAATCTTGGGGATAAAAAGAAACAAATCCAATGTTAGCAGTTATGAATGGATGTACATACAAATCAACAAATCAATTCATAACAGAAGAACTCCATGGATATAAAGAAGAAGTTCACTGGTGTATAAAGGTATCCTTCTAGCATTAATGCTGTGGAGATGGTGATTAGGTCGACGTTTCGGTCTTGCTGGTAGGCATCAATAGGACCATCATCAGGACTACTTTTTCCTGAAAAGCCCCTTTCGAAAGACAGGGCGGAAATAAAATTGGTTGCCACCTTCAGTATATTCAACTGGACAATCTGCAGTGACTAATAATGTCAGTTGTGACTGTGGATAAGGTGTTACTGATAGAAGTCTTGTCTGGGTAGACAGATGTATCGTGGTGTTGGTATTAGTCGCACAAACGTCGTAGGGCGTGGCTTGGGCGCCGATGGCGATGGTCGCCTGAGAGCTCGGCTCCGGGACTAAGCCCGGAATTATCCTGAAAATCGGAGGCTGCGGGGCACCCCAGACCCCGCATTCTGCTGAGCGTACCGACGGAAACCTGCCGGGGCCCCTGATGAAGCCCGGGCGAGGGTTGTTCCGGAGTAAAACCGAAGTTTGCGGAGTTGCGGAGTGCAACCCAACATGGCGCCCGGACCCCTTTGTCCCCCTAGTCGGAACTACTGAGTTGAAGAGGTGCCGCGGGTGGCGACTGGCGCCCTGCTTCGCCATCCCCGGCTGTTCTGGACATTGGACATTACTGGATTGGACCTCTTGCAACAGATTTGCACTCGGTTGGACGGCCGGGCAGGTGCCCACGCAGCGGAGGGCACCGGGAGCGGACGCCCTGTGATCCAAGCGGGGGCCCGCCTCGCGACTCCGCGACTAGCTACGTCTTCCTGGCCAGTCCACCTACATGGGAGGCGCGACACTCTGGCGCCACAGATCACCCGAGGGAGTAGGTGGCCCTCACCCCGGGGTTATAGTGGGTGAACGGGTCTGCCCGACTCGACGACGGCTGTCTCCGCCCCCTCATCGGTGCCCTCGGACGCCGTGGCGATGGCGTGAGCCGAAGCGGCGGAGTCTCCACAGGCTCTGGAGAAGGAGGTCGCCCGGACCCGAATTGAGGACAAGCACCCGGGAAGGTCGTGGTCGACACCCGCACACGGAGACGCCTACTACGGGACCCCCACGGAGTGCCCCTGGAGGCATGGGGAAACCCAGAGGAGCTAAGGGATCCACCCAGACCGCCTCGGACTCTGAAGCCCAGGACAAAGAGGAGCACGGGGACCCAAAAAGTTCTGGTGGCGCGCCGATGCAGCAACAGTTCGACCGTGTCCTGGAGGCGATAGAGACTACGAGATCAGCCCTCCAACAGGACATTGCTCAGGTGGCGACGAGCCTGGGCCTCCTCAGGGCGGACCATGGCAAACTTTCAGACCGGGTCAAGGAGGTGGAGGGCACGGTGAAAACCTTGGAGCCGGAGCAGCGAACCTTGGCTGCGACGATGAAGGACGCCCTATCCCGAATTGAGACCCTGGAACGGAGGGCGGAGGATGCAGAAGGCCGCAACAGGAGGAACAACATCCGAGTGGTGGGCCTGCCGGAAAAGATTGAGGATGGCGACATGGTGCAATACTTGGAGACCTGGCTCCGAGACACGGTGGTCCCGGAGGGACTGTCCTCCTTCTACACTCTGGAACGGGCCCACAGAGTCCCAGCACAGCCCCTACAGCAGGGACGCACCCCGAGGCCGGTGGTGGCGCGGTTGCTGCATTTCCGAGACAGGGACTTAATCCTCAATGCCGCCAGGCACAATGGCCCGTTCAAAGTAGCGAACAGTCAGGTGAACATTTTCCCAGATTACACCTACGAGACGCAGCGCAAGCGGTTCTCCTTCCTGGCGGTTAAGCGCGAGCTCAGGAGCGAGGGCATTCAGTATTCACTCCTATATCCTGCAAAGCTTCGCATCAATGTCGATGACAAAACCCAGTTCTTCGACACCCCGGAGGATGTATGTGCCTGGCTCGACCTATACAGGACAGGGAAAGATGGCTTTGGCTCCTCGTCCCAACAAGCAGATGAGCCGGAACAAAGGCGGCGATCCAAGAGGGTCAGGAATCGCCGCGGCCGCACGGGAGGGCCCTCGACTGCGGAGACATCATCGAAACGGAGGGGAGTGCTGGAAGTATTGTCGGAGTTGTCGGGAGCACGGGAGGAAGTCATCGAGGAGGAAGAAAACCCGGGTGATGAGGGAGCACCATCGGACTCGGAGGATTCAGTAGCAGATAGTGCCCATACACCGGTGATCACACCGAAATCGGTGGAGGACCTTTTGGATGGACAAGGGTAACGGGGCATACTGCTTTGTTTTGGGTGGGGGCCCGGCAGGGGGGAGGCGGTTGCCGTTCCTTACTGATGACAACGAGGGGGAGAGGGTTGGGGGGCCTCTGCTTTTGCCCCGGGAGGTCTTGGCACGGTTTGGGGCTTGTTATAGTCCTGGTGGCCTGGGCGACGAGGGCCCACTGCCTCCGCCCAGCCCGCACCTGGCCCATAAGGCCTTCCTACGGTGGCGACCGTAGGATTAGAGGGGGTTCTGGGGTTGATGGAGGACGAGGTTTGGATGGGATCTAGATGGTGCAGTTTGGGTCCTGTTCTGGGGTGGGTGGGGGGAGTTGGGTTGGTTTTTGGGTTGCTTGGTTTGGGTTGGGGAAAATGGCCGCCATCAGCGCTGGGAGGATTGATGTCCTTTCTTTGAGGGGACCCGGATGGGGGGACTGTGCAAGAACAATCTGGGACAATGGCTGATGTTGCTAACTTGAAATGTGTTACTTGGAACGTAAGGGGGCTTCACACTATGTCCAGGCGCCACAAGGTCCACGCTTATTTAGTGCGTAGGGGGGTGCAAATGGCGCTGCTACAGGAAACTCATCTGAACAAGGCGGAAGGGGCGGCGCTTCAGCGTAGGTGGCGGGGGCAGGTCTTTTCCACGTCGTACTCTGCTTATGCCAGGGGGGCGCTAATATGGATCAGGGCAGGGGTCCCCTTCCAAGTCACGAGGACAGTATTGGATCCAGAGGGGCGTTTCGTGGCCATCTCGGGCACTCAAGGGGGGAGGGACCTGAATGTTTGCTGTGTATACGCTCCTAATGTAGACCAGACTGCCTTCCTTTCCAGGTTATCGGGCTGGTTGGCCCACTTTTTCGCCGGGCCCCTCCTGCTGGGGGGAGACTTTAACTCCGTAGTGGATGTGGACATAGACCGCTCGCATCCCCCGCTTCCCGATTCCCCGGTCCGTCGCACGGCTAAGGGTCGTCAGGATTGGCAGACTCGCTGGGGTTTGACGGACATTTGGAGGGCGCATCACCCCGCAACTAGGGATTATTCATACTTCTCGAGCCTCCATGAGTTGCATGTCAGACTAGATGGATTTCTTGGATCGCCCGAACTGGTTTCGGCAGCGGTCCGATCGGAGTACTTATCGAGGACCATCTCGGACCATAACCCCCTCCTACTAGACCTTCGCTGGTTTCCGGGGACACCGGCGGTGCCCACCTGGAAATTGCGACCCGAGATCCTCGAGGACAGTGTCTTCAAGGCGGACTTGGGGGAGAGAATATCGGATTATTTTGCGTCCAACGGCGGCTCAGCGAGTACTAGGGCGTTAGAATGGGACGCTTTTAAGGTAGTGGTGAGGGGCTACTGTATCTCCAAGAAGGTGGGCATGAGGCGTGTCATCCTGGCTGATCTAGACACAGCGGACCGGGAACTCCGCGAATTTGAGATTCGACGCCCCGGACACCCGGAATTGCAAGCACAAACGGCAGAGGCGAGGGAGAAGGTGGCAGTGGAGGTCGAACGGCTCCGCTGTTTTGATTATAAGGCCTATACGGTCCGGTCTATCGCGGAGGGGGACAGGGCGAGTGCGTTGTTGGCGTGGTTGGCCAACCCTACGCGCCAGTCCCAAACGACGACAAATATGCGTGGAGCAGACGGAACCGAGGTATGCACCCAACCGGAGATTCTCAGTTGCTTCCGGCATTATTATGAATGTTTATACCGCAGTCGCTCCGCACGTGACCCAGACCGGCTTGATAATTACCTTCGCCCACTGGAGCTCCGCACGGTGGAGCAGGAAGTGGCGAAAACTCTGGGTTCCGACATTGAATTAGGGGAGATCCGCGGGGCCATTAAACGGATGGCGAGAAACAAGACCCCGGGCCTAGATGGCCTACCAGTGGAGTTTTATGCAGCTTACGCTGACCTACTAGCCCCTCGATTACTGGTGGTCTACAGGGAGGCGAAGAGGCTGGGGCGACTCCCGAGCTCGATGTGTGAGGCGCTGGTGGTTCCTCTCCTCAAACCGGGCCGAGACTCATCAGACCCGGGGTCCTACCGTCCCCTATCGATGTTGACGGTGGACTACAAAATACTGAGCAGTATCTTGGCCTCGAGGCTGCTGGGACACATGAGTTCTCTGGTGCATGAGGACCAGGCCGGTTTCATCCCACGGCGGAATACGACTATGAATATTCGTAGGTTGTTCCGTTTGTTAGGGGAACCATTTGTGGATGCCCCGTCCCCGGTAGTCTTATCGGTAGACCTGGAGAAGGCTTTTGATAGCCTATAGTGGGACTACCTCTGCACGGTGTTACGGAGATTCGGCCTAGGGGAGGGATTTGTCCGATGGACCACGGTCCTTTATACTTCTGCTTCGGCCAGGGTCCGAGCGGGCCCATTGATTTCATCGCGGTATCCGGTGGAACGAGGCACGCGGCAAGGGTGCTCCTTGTCCCCACTTCTTTTTGCGCTGGCAGTGGAACCACTGGCACTGCACCTTCGCTCGGGAGCCCACTATACAGGCTTATGGTCGTCTGCGGGCCCGCATTATGTCTCGCTTTATGCGGACGACCTGTTGCTCTTCCTAGAGGACCCGGTCGACGCTTTACGGGGAGCGGAATTAGCGCTCACGGAGTTCGGAGAGGTCTCGGGCCTCCGAGTGAATTGGTCTAAGACCTGTCTTTTTCCGGTACGCAGGGGTACCCCCGCCCCTGCGCTGAGTAGGGAGATTAGATGGGAGCCCGGTTGCTTTAAGTACCTTGGGGTATTCGTTTACCACGAACAACCCGACCTCCTAGATGGAAACATTACCCGCTGCATTCGAGCACTCCGAGGTTGCATGGACTTTTGGGCCACGCTGCCGCTCTCAGTGGCGGGACGTATCGCCCTGCTCAAAATGGTGGCGCTTCCCCGGTTATTGTACTACTTCCGGACTTTGCCGATCTGGGTCCCACCGGCCACGTTCCGTCGATTACGCTCTATGGTGGTCGGATTCCTTTGGGGAACGGGCCGGCGGCGGGTGGCCCTCAATACCTTGATGAGGCCGAAAGACGAGGGGGGGCTCGCTGTGCCGGACTTCGAAAAGTATTATCTGGCGGCACAGCTCCAGACCTTCACCCAGGAGATCGCCAGGGAATTTCGGGGCCCGGAAGACGGAAGAGGGACAGGTATGGCCAGGCATGTTCTCTCCTTTATAGCGCTGCGACAACGTTTAGTCCTGCGGGACTTGTCGATGGAGGAGCGGACTGTCTGCCTGTGTTGGAATCGGGCCCACGCCCGAGGCCAACTGAGAACGCCATATGCGCCTGAAATACCGTTGGGGATGCTGACGGCCCTCCCCCACGGAGGGGATTGGTCACGTTTGGCGGCCTGGGAGGATTCCGGTTTACAGCTCGTAGGTGATCTGTACGAGGACGGCGCGCTCTTGTCCTTTCAGGATCTTATTGACCGCTTCGGGATCTCCCGAGGTGACTTTCTGCTGCACTCGGCCATTGTACGAGCGATCCAGGCACACTGGAAGAACGGGCAGGAGGAACCCCACTTATCTCAGGTGTGCCAGTACGTAATGATGTCGGCGGGCACGGTGAAGGCGGTCACTTGCCTATACGGCAGGTTGATTACCGAGGGATTGGCTCCTCTCACCACCTTGAGGACCCGCTGGGAGGAGGACATTGGTAGGGAGATCCCGGAAACGACCTGGTCCCAGTTGGTGAGACGGGCCTGGAAGGGCACACGCAACGCCCGTTTCCAACTGGTCCACTATTATGTTCTCCACAGAGCGTACCTGACCCCGGTGAAAGTCAGGCGTTATTTTGCCACGGCCTCGGCGGAATGCCCTAGATGCCCGGCTCAGGAGGCGGACCTCCTACACATGTTATGGGCCTGTCCAGGACTGACATCCTACTGGCAGGAGGTAGCGACGACCCTGGAGGAGGTGACAGGGAGGCTCTTATCATTGGATGCGGCGGTGGGGCTCCTCCACTGGTTTCCCCATACCCCCAGGAATAAAATTTCTAGTAAGTTTATCGACCTGGGGCTCCTCCTTGCTAAACGAGAGGTGACTAGGAACTGGAAGGCACGGGCTGGTCCGGCGGGCAGCAGATGGCACAGTGAGCTTTTGAAGTGGGCGGCGGGAGAGAGCGCACTGAGATATCAACTGGCTTGGAGGCGGGGTAATGAGAAGGCGCAGGAGGCCGCGTTGGAGTGGGAAATGTTGGTGCAGGCCCTCAGAGATTATAGTGCCCCTAGCGACTCTGAAAGTGAAGAAGCGACTCGCCCCGAGTCCCGGTGAACATTAGTACTGACAGTCCTATTGCCTTCCCCGTGGGTCCGATAGTAGATCCTATGTTGATAGCTCCCCGGCGCTGGTGGTGGGGGGGGGGGGGGTTCTCTTAGTTAGTAGACATTTATGGGGAGGGGGTTTATTTTGGGGGTTTTAGGCTTGTTTGGAAAAGCAGACGACGGACAGTGCATTATCCGGACCAGCTCCAGCATCCTACTGACCCCCATTGCAATTCGCCGCCCGACCCCAGGGTTGTGGGCTGGTTGGCTGTGTACAGACTATATGGAGGGGGGCCAGAGGGCTTTATTCTGTTACTATTGCTTATGATGCCATGCTGGTCGTTACTGTACTGATTTACTGATTCCTGCAATAAAAATATATTTAAAAAAAAAAAAAAAAAATTAGTCGCACAGACGTCGGTCTCCTGCTCTTGAAACTTTCACTGTAATGAGTACGAGTGTAACAACGTTTAATCATATATACTGAGTTTAGGAATAAAATCCCTTGTAGCCATTCCTCACTCTGAATTGTTCGCATGTGTGGCATTTCACCCTTTGTAGGTAGTTGTGCTCATTGATTAGTCATTCTTGGCCTTGGAAAGTGTCTTGGATGGATGTGGTGATAGCTACATTTGCAATGTCATGATTCTGGAGCATTGGATGACAGTCCATTCCTTAGAGGGCTACTGGCCATCAATGTTCAAGTAATGGATGTGTGTTGTTGTGCCACTTGGGGTAAGACTTTTCCAAAACGCATTGCCACACTTGCCAGTACACTACACACGCATGGTTATAGTTGGCATTCTGACTTTGAATGTCCAAGGTATGGTGACAACAAGGGAGATGGAGTCATTGTGATGATGTCTCTGGTTGTGCTGAGGAAAACACACTGCACTGTAAACAAACCCACATTTGACACTGGAACACGACACTGAGTTCCATAAGTGTTTGCAATCTCAATTTTTTTTAACCTCTGATGTGGTATCGCAAAGGTTGCCCTTGTGTGCATCCATGAGGGATCCCACTGTGCCCATTAAGTACTGCCTCAGGGAATGATGGTAATATGTGTATGTTGAATGTCTCCTTGATGTTGCCATGGATTTTTGGACATAGTTTCAGTGCCAAATATGGACAAAGCAGACTTATTTCTGGACATTTCTTTCATCATCACAAGATGTACCCAGATCCCCTGGATTTAGGCTGATTATGTCAATTGTGTTGGTGAGCCACAGATTGAGCCACCACCCCAGCATCCTAACCCATCCTGGCAGCTTATCTTACACAATGAGCTGCACACTAACACACAAGCACTGTTTCTGGATCCTATGTCCTAAGACTCATGCATACTCCTACCACTGTGCAGGACAGATTCTGCACATTCCAAATGGAATTATTAATTTCCGGCACGCAAAACAGCTTGAGGGGCTAGATGCAGATTTGCTGGACATTGTCTAAAGATGACCGTAGACACATGCAGATTGGAATTTGTGTGCATATGGACCAGTCCACACATGGGGACCTTTTCCTCATTGTTGTTGGCCCATGCTTTTTTCAAAACCAAGATGGATTTTGAATATAAATATTTCCATGACGACAGTGACACAACCACTTCAGTGTTGTTGTATTTGGGCACACTGAAATCAGTAATGAGTGGCATGTGTCTGTGGACATGTTAGTTTTCTGGGCCTAAATCCCCTGTGCTTTACTGTACACAGAGGCATCACAATAGCATACTATTGTGAGTACATTGTAGTTTTGTTATCCTGCAATGTTTCTGTATGTGTTTTGGTGGACTCATGTATTCACTTTTTGATACACCCAAGTGTACGGTTATTGCAATTCCTGTTCTACCATCAAATGTGTGATTCCCTTAGTATTTAGTGTGCTAACTGTACCTACCTGATGATGATATCCCCTCATTATACATACACAACATGCTACGTGACCCATCTGATAAATAATGATGCTCAGGTCCTCTGAAAGAAATTGGAACATAATCTGTGATCATCTCTTGAACCTGGCATCTGTGATTTTACCTGTCAAAGTTTTTTTGTGAAAGGCCCACTGCTGCTGATCAAGGGGGTATATGTAGGTCAGACTTTCCAGAAGTGGCTTGATTCCCTGCAAGGCTCCTACATACAACGCAACCTCCCTGCATCTGACATGACCTGAAGGTGATGATCGTGTGGAGGAGATGACACCATCTCTGTCAAGGCATGTAAGTCAGTGCACCAGGGTGGCTATGCTACAAAGGCTGTTTCCCAGCCTTCATTTAAAGAACAGCTGGTGAGCCAGGGGAATCCTGGTACCATTTTGCAGTGGCCTGGTGGGGACTGTGTAAGTAAGTCTATTGATGTGATATACAAAGGCCCTCAAAACTGTGGCTCACCGGTGACCATGGTGCACCAGCCCATAGACCAATGCACAATTGACATCACGGCCAATTCAAGGGTATGCTGAACACTTTCTGATTGGATCTCAACAGCCATAGGGCTCTATGGGCTTCGCCCCCATTGTATGTGTCATCCTAGGATGAGACTGCTTCCCCACACATGCATACAGTCCTTGAACTGCTGTACGTGGATGGTCTGTCTTGTTTGTGCATCAGCCTCCAGTATTTAACAGGTTTGTAAGGGACCATTTAGTAGAAGATGAGGTCCCTGGAACACTCTCATCTCCAATTTGTCCATTCCTCAAGATTGCCATTTACTTTTGCTGCAACAGTATGGGAATGCATTTAATTGAAAAAGACCTTTGTGTTAGTTCATGTAGACATTCCTGCAGTATGTACTCCACCTGTAGGTATTGAGGCACTGTGCATGAGCACAAGCTACATTGTTCATGTACACATTGTTGGGGGGTTTTGCCCCCAAACCCCATAATTTGCATCTACATGAAAGGGGTTTTTCCCCCCCAACACCACAAATGTGATTCTACATTGATGTAGGTATTTGCCACCTCTACAATTTGGCTCTACATTGCTGTGGGTATTTGCCACCCATCAAATAGACTCAACAATACTGTGAGTATTTTCCACCCGCCAAATTGGCTCTACATTGCTGTTGGTATTCCGCCCACCAATTGGCTCTACAGTGCTGTGGGTATTTGCCATCCCCCCAGATTGGCTCAACATTGCTCTGGGTACTTGGCCCACATCCACCAATTTGATACCACAATGCAGGAAGTGATCTTCCCCTTTTGGCTGTAGATGTGCGCCTGCTTTCTGTTGTATTGCCTTTTGTGGGGTTATGTTATTCTGTATGGGGTGGAGTCGGACTTACCTTCTTCAAAGAATGCATTGGTTGTGGTTGTAATGTTGCTCAAAGAGGTAGAGTATAGGGATGACATGCACAATGGAATTCATGGCTGCACCGTCTCGTTTGCAGGATTTGTGGTGTAGTGCTATTTGACTTTAAAACAACAATGGTCCCATGGAAGGAAGGGAATTGTGAACAATAAATATAGACTCAGTTGTAACTATATTTGTTTGACATATCCAGCCAGACAGAGGTCTGATATTTACTTATGATCAATTAAGGAGGTATTTTCCAGCAATACAAAAAGTGGGGTACAAGCCCTTGCCCTACTTACCACAAAAACACATACAATCAAGAACTGAACAGAGAACAGGGGGCTTTTAGGCAAAAGTTTAAGGTTTGTTCCAATGAGAATTAGACGATGTCACACTACAACAAAAAAAAGTAAACACAACACCTTTACACTTTTAGTACCACAAAGTTCGACTTGTGTAAGGTGTATACAGAGTGTCAATGGCGTTTCGATCCGCCTAAGTGATAGGCGGATCATCATCAGGACATAATTACTATGCCTAAAGATCGGAAGCCTCAATTGCCGAATCAGTTCGAAGGAACCTGCCTCTGACCGGACTGACCTGTGTCTTTGCCGGGGTTCCTGGTGGCTCCTGGTTCCCTGTTGTTGGTGCCTCTGACCGCGCCCTTGCCGCTGGTCTCCCCCTGCCGCCGCAGCCTCTTTAAATCATGGGGTGGCCGCAGTGAGGGGGGGACTTTATTTTCCAGCATCCCCAGCCCCAGGAAGCCGCACACACCTGTTCCGCGACCGGAGGCGCATAAAAATCAACAAGAGCCCCGGTGGAGCGGGGCTCTAACCTGACTGACCTGTGTCTTCGCGGGGATTCCTGGTGGCTTTTGGCTCCCTGTTGTTGGCGCCTCACACCGCACCCTTGCCGCTGGTCTCCCCCTGCCGCCGCAGCCTCTTCAAATCACGGCGCGGCCGCAGTGAGGGGGGACTTTATTTTCCAGCATCCCCAGCCCCAGGAAGCCGCACACGCCTGTTATGCGACCGGAGGCGCATAAAAATCAACGGGAGCCCCTGCGTCGTGGGACACGCTTGGGTGGTGCTGGGCGAAGCCCGGGCAAAGGGCGGGCCATCTGTGGCTATCAGTGGCAGGCAGAGGCTGGGCTGGGCCTCCTCCCTAAGCTCCTGAGTGAGGTGAGTGCAAAACAAGTACTATAGGGAAACGTACAGCTATTACAACCACCTCGGGCCCTAAGAGTTCCACTATTACCACCTCCTCCTTTGAAAGCATGCTTGAAAATGCCATCAATATGGTTACCTCTGAGATTGAAATCACAGAGAGGAGACTTTCTATGGGCCAACTAGCATCCCATTTGTACGTGTCTGATGGACTAGAGAGGGGTGGTTTCACGGCGCCTCCGCCGTTATCACCTACAATATTAATTGATAATTCTCTCCATCATGGAAAGTTACCTGTGGGCTCTGTGACTGACAAAAATGTAATAGATATTCCAGACTCCCAGAAGGGGCTCCAAGTTAATACTAGCGTTACCAACCCAGCTTCAACTACACAGAATGTGAGGGAGAAAAGGAAGAGAGGACCATCAAAAATGACTATTAATAAGAGGAAACAACCACCCGGCAATAAAACTCAACCTACCCCTCTGAGTATGTGGTCACGAAGAGCGACTGGAGCAAGTGGGGTGTCAGTTGGCCCAACTGTGCAACCAAACGACAGCACTGTAGATTTGACCACAACGGAAGCTGTAGTTAATTCCATCTGCATACAAACTGAGTCAACAACTGCAAACGGCATACAAGGAAGGCCAAATGAAAACTTAATTGACACTATAGTGGACTCTAGTTTTAATAGTTTGAAAAGCTTAATGGACAAACAATTTAATTATATTTTCAAACGTTTGGATAGACTGGAAAGCTTGGTGAAGAAAGAGGATGCTGAAAGAAAAATGGTTACTATTATCGACCAAATTAGGGGTGAACGGCTTTTAAAAGAAATGGAAGCAATTAATAAGGGCACTGTGGGGGGAAGTGGTAATTGTATAACTTCTGGTACCAATAATGTATGCGAAAAGTGTAATGGTAAAAAGAACAGCCTGTGACGTAATGGCACGTCTAGTACTATGGTTAGCATGTTGCCTTTGTTAAATGTACCTGCCGATAATAGGCCCCCTAGTAACACTCCATCACTTACAGTAGCCCCGCCTGTATTGCCTGTACCAACCTCCACGAAATCGGCGACAGGCCTAAATAACAAGCCCATTCCTGATACACAGGTTAAAAACACCCTGACGCTGTTCTTCATTTGCCCCCGGAAGCATGCCCCTATGTCGTAATTCTAGCTGGTGTACCTCCACTGAAAACAGATCAAAGCGAGTCCTGGGACCGACTCAAAAATAAGTGTATTGATTGGTTATCTAAGTACAAGGGGACTGGGAGGGAGATTGCTAATTAAATTTTGATGGTGAGATGGGTGGGATGGGTAGGACCTTCAGTTAAGACTATTATGGGCGACTGTATAGTTGTGAACTTTAGGCACCCTTCCCTGGTGAAATGGATATTGAAAGGCCAAACCGACCACTTTAGCACTCCAACCCTCATAACCTCATTATCATTGGGTGGAGAAGTGTGGCTCAATGGTTAGAGTGGCAAACCCTGATGCAGAGGTCTAGCCCGGGACCAGGGTTCAATTCCCCGCCTCGGCGGGTCTTGGGCTCAAAATTCCATGGACCTGATAATTCTCACCTCGGTGCCTATTCCAATCATGGAGTCCCACTCTGCAACTCTGGGCAATAGCTTGATTAATCTCCACAACCGCCCCCACAACGCTAAGGATGCCTGGCCTCCACCTTGGGGGTGCCCAGGAGTGGACGCTTCACAGTGAAAGCCAGGATGGGTTCCACAGCGGTATTCGTACAAGCGCCTTGATACCCTTGCGGGTGAGTAGTGCGCTATACAAGTATCAATTTACATTTGGGTTTCTTCTATAGACCGCCCCAGAGAGCTTGTAACTTAGTCACCCCGATATATTCTACATACAATCGGTTTACCGCTCTGTCTGACCTGGAAAGTCAGGACTGGCTACCGGCCAAACCTTTGAATACCGTAGTAGGGCCAATAGATTTACAAATGGTCTGTCAAGTTGATATCGAACTTAGGCATATCGATACCCCTCAAAAATTCTCCTCGGTAGAATCGCTATCAATCTGTCCTGTCATTATCGAACCCAGTCCTTCAGATCAAAACCTAAACATACTTAGCTGGAACATTGCAGGTCTAAAATTTAAAATGAATATAGCGGAGTGGATTAGCTTGGTTAGTAATTTTGACATCTTAATATTCCAAGAGACATAGTGTACCAGTGGAGCAGGTGGCAGCAGAGAGCAGTGGCGAGCAGTTTGGCGCTTTCAGTTTGGCGCTTTTCGCCGGAGTAGAGGAGCAGAGGAGCAGCAGAGGAGCTGCGTGATCCGCAAAGGCTTTCAAAAGCCTTCAAAAGCTGACGGCCAGAAAAATTCGGGTTGCCACGAGCCTCGAGCTCTGTGTGAGCTCCGTGCGCTGAGCACCGAAAGAACACCAAAAGAAGCCGCGGGGGTCTGGCGGTGGCCAGCGGGAGCTCTGGACCTGCAAGGGAGTGGAGAAGGAGGCAACAGGCAACAGAGGCAGCAACCGCACTGGAGGGCTCTGCTTATGCGGCTGAAAAAACCCGTAGAGGAAAACCGCAGTAATTTTAAATTCCTGCTTCTCCGGCACCAGCCCTGAGCAGGAGGGAAACAACTACTTCTGTAGTCCACGACGAAGAGAGGTAAACACAGCTGTGAAAACCCACCCGTGTATCTCCCTCCACCCCAGCCCATGAGGAGAGACCTGCCAGAAGCAGAAGCAGCTTCAGTGTGCCCAGCGGTTTGGTAGCAGGCCGCAGGGTCTTGCACGCAGCATAAAGCAGCAATAAAGCAGGTTGGGGCAACCACCCTCCCACCCTCCCCCCTCCCCAGCCCGTGGCGCCCCCGGTCCCGGTCCTTGCTCCCATCCTGCACATCCTGCACATCCTGGCTTGGCTCTGCCAGCACCTACACTCATACCGGTCCATACTTGCCAGTGTGCCTACAAAAAAACAGAAACACAATACAGCAATACTGCAGGCAGCGCCAGCAGGAGTGCATTGTAAGGAGGAAGGGGGCGGACCCCTGGAGTGCAGACAAGCGACAAGCGGCGGGGAAGTTTTCCTTGGCAGCATCAGGAGTCTGGGAGTTGGAACTGGAATTGGGCTCATTGTTACAAGGCTAAGCATCACCGAGCTTAAATTAGAGCGCACAGAGTAGAGCCCCGAGCAGAATAGAACAGAGAGTAACAAAGTACCAAAACTAAATCAAAAGACCACATCAAGGGAATCTTGTCCAGTGTGGTAGCCGAGCACCCTGATAACAACGGTACAACTCCTCGCCCACTCCATTGACCACGGAAAAACAACTTAATTCCACAGCTACCCGTACTAAGAGGACTCCCCAAGAGAAGATAAAACAAGACAAGACAAGAGTTTGCTGAAGTACTTCGAGCCGAAACCCTACCATCTTGGTGGTGGCGAAGCAATTGGGCGTCTGAAAGGCCGCAAGGAGCAGGGGGCAAGCCCCTCCAAAAACCACATCGCAGCCTCACCATGAGATCAGGGAGACTCAGAACAGACCCCATAGTTAAATCAAGTAAAAGTAAACAACTCACATGCCGGAAAAAGAGTGAAGAGCCCATCCACTCATCTGAAGAGGACATAACAGAGGACACTCTAGAGGCAAAAGACATTACTCTCAGGGCCCTCACGGTTAAAACACCTCTGAAGACCGCATGCCTAAGAAACACAAAGATCACAGACTTTCTACTCTCGGCTCCATTATCCGCTCCGCCAGCCTTGCAGGAACAGAACATAAAGACAGCACTCAGAATCAAAAGAATGTCTCAATCAGTATCCTCTCTAACCAAAGCTTTGCACACCCACAACAACACTCAAAGCAATAAAACATATGAGAACAAACATTATCCTTGGGATATTCCCCAAAAGAATCCAAACAAGACGACGAATCAACACACGGTGAACGCCCAAATAAATACAAGGGAGGAAGCTAGCGGCACCAACCCAGACATTACGCCAAGTGAGGAGCGCATGGAGTACTCAAAGGATCCTCAAATGGATCCCACCATCCCAGAAAAGCGACGCTCACTAAGTTTAGGATTTTATTTCCGCCCTAGAGTTTATGAAAATGACCTCGGGGTCGGTAAGAGAACAGTTTCGAGAAAGGATAACGAGGCCTCATTGGATATTCCGGATAAGGACACCAAAGAAACCGATACTAAGGACCAATCTCCAAGCGCAAGGATGAAATCCTATGGCCCAACACAGCCAAAGGATGACCTGTTAGGCACAGATGCACAAATTAATCATCATATCACTCCAAATTTCACTGCAGGTAAAAACGCGCAGGAGCCCTACAGACCGACCAACGTTGGCACCACTCCTACCAGCCAAATGACCTCAAATCGTCCGTCAGGGCTATTTCCGCTCCACTTCAACATCGTTTCACCAAGTCGAACAATTTCTTTCAAGGGCCAAGAGCAGAGGATTAGAACATCCTACCACACGCTCACCCCTGACAAGGGTCTGGGTGGAGACCAGCGAGACCTACCAGATTCCGGAGACCTACGAGCCTCAGGCGTAATAAGATCCAAAACAAGGGACAAAGCCCGTAGCAGCCCTCAAGACCCAAGACACCTAGCAGATGACAGATTACCATTCCATGGTCCACTCTGGCCTCCGTTCATAAACATTATGGAAACAATCTCCTCAGCCCTCCTTCAACACTCAGAAAAGTTAGAGTCCCAGATAAACATCTTGCAAATTTTAGCCTCACATGTGGCGGGTATAGATAAAAAGATTCTCGAGCTTAACCGCCCCGTAACAGAGCAACAACAGATTTTCACACCACAAGTTTTAGCGGACTCAAGCTCAAAGCAGGTGGTCTCCGATATCGAACCAGGATCTCAGTTGATCGCCCCAAACCAGGGGAGTCCTTCTAGACAACCCAAACTAAATGATCATATCCGTTTATTAAATCAGAATGAGAAGCTAGATATAACTTATCCGGTGGGATCACTAGTGCAGGAAATAATACCGCACTATAACTCAAGGGGATATCACGATATTCTTAACCGGAGTGCCATTCTAAAACTCACCAACCACTTCGAGACGTTAAAATATGTGAACACAACTCACATAGACAGCATCGAATTTAAAACAATTCCCAACACAAATGGGAGAGAAATGACTGTGGCAACATGGAAGGACCCGGAAATAGCCAAAGAAATTTGGCGTTACAGAGAAGATTTCGCCAACTGGGGAATTGAAATAAGACCAGTGCCGCCAGAAAGATACCCAGGCCCACTATCCATGCTGGCGGAAGAAAGATCAAAACCAGAAGGCGGAATTCTTTGGGGCGCCGTCGGGGGCATGGACATCAACAAGGGGGGTTGGGCCAACTTACGCATCATTCACCAAGGCCAGTGTGGTGTAGACAAAGAATGTCGGAAAATTTTACAACCAATTCAAAACACATCCACAGCAAGGAGGGCTGAAGCATGAAAACCGACTCTGAAAGTCTGCTCGTGGGATATCAATGGTCAAAACCAATGATGCAGAATTAATGTCATTTTTAAAACTTTTTGACATTATCCTATTTCAAGAAACCTGGCCAACGGCTTTCCAGCATATTGACGGCTTTAGGGAAATCCAATTAGAAGCGACCAAAAGAGGCCCTTCAGGAAGGGCTGCCGGAGGCCTTTCAATCTAACTATACACTGTGATCACTTGGTCATGTGATAACATTGACACAGGACAAAAATGGATCCAGTGTATCAAAATTGAGTTGACGCAAGTTGCCGGCAATGGCAGGCAGTGGGCCCATAACACCTCGTCAATAATAATCTTTAACCCCTATCTTCACCCAAACCCCAAAAACAAAATGGAGAAAATCTTGACCTTAAAAGCCTTTATAAAATCAATACAAACCATGTACCCGCAGGCGGGGCTGGTCGTGTCTGGCGACCTGAACATGCTCTTGCTTCAAACAGACTACGCCCAACTTATGAATCAACACAAATGGATTGGCGGACCAATCCCAAGCATTATTACAAATCATCAAAAAAGGGATAAGATCGGTAAACAGTGTGCACGCATGTTCGCTGAGGTCGGGATGATTGCATTGAATGGCCGCTTTCCACAAGACCAACCAGCATCTTCAACTAGAATATCGAAACAGGCCCAATCAGTGCTGGACTATACCATCGTGGATCTAGATGTTCTGCAAACAATCGTTAGTTACAAAATCATCCACAAATTGGAGAGTGACCACAGCCTGCAATCATTTGAAATCAACATCCAACATAAAAGGGCCACACCGACCAAAGACCTGACAGAGCCCCCAAGCCTCTACAACCTAAAGAGACTGGTATGGAATGGCAATAACATCAAAGACATAATGATATTCGTGAAAAACATTGATACTGAAGTGCTTGGAGAAGAGCCATCCGCACATCGGGAAAATTGGGAAAGACTGACCTCATCTCTAACCGAGAGATTCGGCAACCACAGCAACATAAAGAAACCAAGTAACACTCCTCATGCGTCTTTGGGCAATATAGTGTGCAAGAAAAGGACCCTTAATCAAGAAATCAGGAAGCTGCAAGCAGCAGCCAGGTCAAGGGGTGATGATATAACCACTCAAATTTATAGTTTAAGGCAAAATTACAAAAAAGAAGTGTGGTTAGAAAAATCAAAATACCAAACAAACATCTGGCAATCACTATTTGCATCCAGTCAATCAAATAACAACAGGAAATTTTGGGCTGAAATCAATAAAGTTGCAAACTGGACGGCACAGGTTTTCAGCGCCAATATTCTGGATGATGACTGGATACAGCACTTAGAGCAAACTCAAAACATCAACTATCCAGTGGGGAGCCCAGCGTTGCAGACTCTGCAATCAGAAAACAACCACAAAGCAGTCCAGCTTTCGGATGAAAACAGGATAACGCCATCCCAGGTAGAAAAGTTATTAAAAAACTTGAGATCTAAGGGAGCCCCTGGTCCAAACGGTTTACCGAATGGTCTGTTCAAACAAGACCAACAATTCTGGGCAGATCATCTCTCCCCACTATTCAACAGTGCACTGCAGACTGGAAGCATTCCCTAGTCATGGATAGGCAGTATTCTTCATCCAATCTTTAAGGCAGGCCAAAGAACCGATCAAGCCAATTACCGCCTCATCGCACTCATAGATGTTGAGGCTAAAATATACGCCTCGAATCTTGTGATGGCCTTGGAAGGCTGGGTCTGTGCGAACAAGATCTTGCCGATCACGCAGGCTGGCTTTAGGCCCGGAACCAATACCTCATGTAACCTGCTGGCGTTAAACCTCCTGGTGGACAAAGCCAGGGATAAGTCAACCAAGCTGTACATGTGCTTTGTCGACCTGAAAGCTGCGTTCGATACAGTCCCTATGGAATAAAATGTCCACTTGGGGAATACCATCAAAGCTGCTGCGGGCCATCATGAATTTGTATTCATCCACATGGGTTCGAATAAAATTAGGCAATGGCGTCCGAACTACACAAAAAATTTACACCCATGTGGGCCTCAAGCAGGGCTGTGCATTGGCCCCAACTCTTTTCCATATCTTCACAGCTGACCTAGACAAGCACATTGCAGAGACAGAAAGTGATCCGCCAAAGCTAGCCCATCATAAAATCAGGAGCATTCAGTATGCGGATGACATTGTACTCTGCAGTCAGACCCCGCTGGGCTTACAACGTTCCATCATGAAGCTCCACGAGTACATCAGTGCGCAGGGCCTGCAAATTAATTATAAAAAGACGAAGATCGTCTGTTTTGCTTCTCGTCCAGGGAGGAGATGTTTCAAATGGCACATCGCAGGCAACAAAATAGAGCAGACCTGCTCGTACAAATATCTGGGAGTAGTTGTAGACGCCAGGTGGACTCTGAAAGATCACCAACTGTATAGAAAGGCACAGGCAAATAAACTTTGTTTTGCCCTAAACATATTAGAAACGAAATTGAACTGTCCATCCAAAGCCCACCTGTTGAAGGTGATAGCCGCCAAGTTCTTACCCTCGCTCACGTATGGTTCGGAATTGTATAGGGGTAAAGATGCAAATTTTTTTAACACACAGCCATCAGAGCTGTTCAAATATATCTTTAATATACCGAGGTTTGTATCTCAATCTCTGATTTGACTGGAATTTGGTCTATCAAATCAGCATCAAGTCAGACAAGCGGCCATTCTAAAAACATGTTGGAAAGTAAGAGCAGCCTAAGAAGACACGCTCATGGGCCTCTGTTGGCTTGAGATGAACAACCAGACCAAGTCGAAACAGGCTTGGAAACCAGTATGGGAGAACGCCCTTACAAGTCTTAAGTTGGAGAAGGCTTGGAATACAAATCTAACCTTCGCGGCTTTCAAAAAAGTAACCAATGGAGCAGCTAAGCAAAGATCTTGGCTAACAGACAAAGCCGCAACAGCACAGAAAAAACACAGTTGGACGGTCCTGGCCACGTATGTGAAAATGGAGCCTCAACCGTACTTAGTAAATCACATATCCAATGCCGCCCAAAAAACACTACTACAATTACGGCTGGGCATCACCATTTTAAAAGATCATACACCTCCATGGAAGCAAACATGGCCGTCCCCTGTCTGCAGACTATGTGGGCAAATGGAAGAATCAATGTTGTACATATTGTGCATCTGCCCATCCTTGAAAATTTTGAGACGTTATTATCTACTGTATGTATTTCGACTTTTTCAGATTAGATCATGCCGCCCAGCTGTCATGCTAGCACTGAATAGTCACCATCTGCAGACAGCTTGTAGGGCCGCCAGATTCTGCCAAAAGGAATTGCTGCTAGTAGCGAAGACTGAGAAAAAAGATCACTGAACGCTCGAACATGAATGCCCGAAGGGTTACGAACAGACTTTGAATCCCCTCTTACATATATACCAAAAATATAGACATTTTAGAAAGTTATCTTTTTGTTTTCTCTTTTAAAGATCAGCTAAAGTCGTACATTTTATTCTTAAAACATGTGTTTTTATGTCACCATATTGTAAAGGTTTTAATTAACTATATACAATAAAAAAAATTACCTACTTACTCAGTGGTCTGTTTCTTGAGGGATTTGTTTGCTACAATAGCATTGTACCCAGCCCTGAATTTGGTTGACCTAGTGGGGGATTATCCACATGGATCAAGATTACTGCGGGAAGTATATAAAAATCCCTGGAGACAAATGATGGGAACTTTCAGGCTATGATCTATTCACATGGGATCACGTTATGTTTAATACATTTTATAACAATGATTTTACATCACTGCCCAATAGGAATTTTATTAACTTATTTGAATTTATCGACAATTTGGCAGATGAACAGAGGTATGCAAATTGGACGGAATCTGTTTGGGGGGTGATTTCAATGCACATTTGTACAACGGAACAGATAACCCTGTTGTCACACCTGTCCGGGTAATTCCGTGTAAAAGAGGGGGAGAACTGCATAATCATCTATCCACTCGGGATTTAACCAATGTAATGGACAAGGTTGGATGTGAGTCCGACAAAGGCCTATTGCCTACTTTTAGAGGAGGTGGCCGTTTGTCTACCATCGATTATGTTTTTATATCCTCCTCCCTTGAGAATTGTTTAGTCAAGGCTGAAGTTTTAGGCACTAGTTACAGTGATCATAACCCAATTTTGACATCTATTAGATTTTTTAATAAATGTATAAAATGGAAGGAAATAGGGGCAAAGAACCTGGTAGCATCGACCGGCAAACTCAAAGTGATTTGAAAGGGCATAGATAACAAGGCCCTACTTGCATGTACTATAAAATCCTACCCCCTATTTGTGGAGACGTGCTTGTCTAGTAGATGCTCAGGTACAGAGATTGTCAAGGCTTTTTTCGAGTTATGCGTTGGCATTAAACATGAAATCTCTAAACCTGTCACAAAACCGAGTAAGAACCCCAGATGGTTCGATGGCACTTGTTCCCGGGTCAACAGACAACTCCGCGAAGCATTAGCTGGGGAAA
This sequence comes from Lissotriton vulgaris, assembly GCF_964263255.1. Taxonomy (NCBI): domain Eukaryota; kingdom Metazoa; phylum Chordata; class Amphibia; order Caudata; family Salamandridae; genus Lissotriton; species Lissotriton vulgaris. Next base: position 576,269,518 of record NC_141693.1, read on the forward strand.
CCAGGAACATGACTTTGGTTAGAGTATTATGAGAGCGCTATAAGAAAGCAACTAAATCACGTGCAGAGAAGATACTGAAGGAACGGTGGGATTCTCTCGCCTGCGCTGCCGCACTTAAAGATGTAACCGTGTTAAGGAGTTAGGTAAAAGCTATGCGGTCTATGGGATTAAACATCACTCCCATAAACTGTAATATAGCTAGTAAATCATATGAGGAGCATTTTTCAAGAATATACACAGCCCCCATATTGACCGATGATAGTTTTCTCCCAGTTACTAAGGTCGCTATATCTATAACTGAAGTCGAAGATGCTATACATCAAAGTGCAACGAATAAAGCGCCGGGTCCGGATGGATTCTCAATTGATCTTATCAAATCTGAACCAGACTTCTGGTCTCCTCTTTTATGTAATGTTTTTAATAATTTAACCAATACCACAATCCCAAAAACCTGGTCAACTAGTAATATTGTGCCCATTTTTAAAAAGGGCGATAGATCCAACCCTAGCTATTATCGCCCAATATCTCTGATAGATAACACCCTGAAAATTTTGGGCAGGGTTGTTTTTAATAAAATCAGGAACTGGGCAGAGGACAATCAAATTTTAAATTGTTGTCAGTTGGACTTTAGGAGTAATGTGGGAACCGTGGAACAGTGTCTGAGCCTAAATCTTATATTGGGTAAATATACCATCGCTAAAAAAGTTCCTCTATATTTGGGGTTCATAGACTTAACCTCAGCCTTTGATTTTGTTAACTGATTGTGTTTATGGGAGATTCTTTTAAATTATGGGTTGTCTGAGGCACTTTTTGGCGTACTTGCACAGAGACCTGAAAGCACGGGTGAGGATAAATAATGAAGGAGAGGTCTCTGGGGATATTTTAATTGGTAGGGGGGTTAGACAAGTGTGTGTCTTGGCCCCTCTACTTTTAATTATTTATATAAATGAACTAAATAATTCCCTGTCCAAACTGACATATGATGTACCTAAAATTAATGGCAAACTGTTCCCCGTACTTTTATATGCGGACGATGTGGTCCTCATGGGCCGCACACCAAAAGAACTTTGCACTTTAATTACGGGTTTTGTATCTTTCATGGCAGACTTGGACCTTTGCACTAATTTTTAAAAATCATATATAATATCCTGTGGGCCTAAAAAGCCTCGCATTAATCACATTACGTCGGGAAATGACTCCCTAAAAAGCACAAGCACTTTTCCTTACTTGGGTTTAGTTTTTTTTAGATTCGGGCTCATGGCAAGCACATATAGCCTATGGCAGAAATAAAATTGGTAAGGCGGTTAATTCTATTGTTAACTTACGACAGCCTAAGCAGGTAGAGGTGGTGATATCGTTATTACAGAGTTACAAATCCCAATGTGTACCAACGGTGGCTTTTGACGCTGAAGTGTGGGGGTATGTAAATTGCAGCGGGATCCAAATCGAGGAAAGGAGATTTTGTAGAAGGTATTAGGGGCACAGATCTCATCACCAAATTGTATATGCCATAAAGAATTAAATTTACATTATGTGGAGGATTTTATCAAATCCCGGGCAGCATTATTCTGGCTAAAGATATGGCAAAATCCTGCTGCAATTTTAACACAATAGATAATTACAGGTTGCCTTAAGTGTGATAGGTGTAGCTGTATACCTTGGCTCGGTGCAGTGAGCCTGGCCAGCATGACGCTGGAGCATACTTTTCTCCATCCCCTAGCCACAGACGGTGTAAATCTAAAAACACTGAGAGGGGCATTGTATGATTTATACCGTAAGGAAAGAGGAAATACTGAGCTCTGTAAACCATCAATTATCAGATATATCGCCATCTTGATGTCATTAGGCAATGAATATCATATGCCACAGGACTATCGGGAGATAGAATAGGACCCTACTTTTTCGTCTCAGGGATGGCAGCATAAAATACTTACTCTGTTTTCCGATTGGTTATAATAATAATCTAGAGAAGTTGTGCTGTCCATGTGGCATTGGTAGTAAACAAACATTGTTACATTTCCTGTTTTTCTGCAAATGTTATGTCAGATACACTAAACAGTATTTAATCCCTTATTTTAAGGTACATGCCATTATTGATTTTAATCTGGCATATCATGAAATATTGCAGCTAGGAAGTGACAATATGATTTTCCGAGTAAGTTCTTTTTTGCAATCTGTGGTACGCTCACGAGCCTCTATGAATACACTGTAGAAAATGTAATATATTTGCAATTGCTTTTTAATCAGTCCTTTTTATAGAATAGAGTTGTTTTTGCACATGTAATGCTTGTTTAAGAGGACTTAATGAATATGTAACTGCTGATTTTGCACCTAGTCCAAAGTATACAATTTGCACAATGATACTGCTAGTCTTGACGTTTGCTTAATGTATATACAGCACTTTATCTGCACTTTATCACTATCCTTTGCACAATGGCTCTATGCTACTAATGACGTTAGACTTGAATGAAATGAAATGAAATTTGAAATGAAATGAAATTTGATTTGTAGAGCGCATGGCTGCCCGAAAGCGTCCCAGCGCTTGCTTGGGGAACCCGTCCTGGTATTCCCCTGCGAGATAACCCATTACTGGGCATCCCCAAGGTGAAAGCCAGGCATCCTGCTGCGAGGGGCCGTTGTGGAGATTAAGCAAGCTATTGCCCAGAGTTACAGAGTGGGACTCCATGATTGGAATAGGCACCGAGGCGAGAATTGTCAGGTCCGGGGAAATTTGAGCCCAAGACCCGCCGAGGCAGGGAATTGAACTCTGGTCCGGGCCAGACCTCTGCATCAGGGTCTGCTGCTCCAACCACTTGAGCCACACTTCACCCAACCCTATTTTTATTGTTTTTAATGTTTTTGTCAATTGTTGATCGTATATTTTATGTCCTATTGGTGGTGATGATTTGCACTTTTATGGATATTTTATATCCGAATAAAGATCATTTGACTCAACACAGTGTTTGTGAGATCCGGATGAGGGGTTTAGCAGGTCCAACCAACTCACTATTAAGGAGTGGTACAATGAATCCTAATATGTTCCAGGAGATATGCGGCAACCCGGTAGCCAGAATCAGTGATCCTAGGCTGCGCTAATGCAGGTCTTGTGAAAGAATGTTCAAGGGTCAGGCGGCGGCAAGATGACCGGATGCGATGACAAAGTTCTGCACGATCGCGGGTTCTGTGAAGTGTTCTCCCCCTTTTGGCTGTAGATGCGCACCTGCTTTCTGTTGTATTGTCTTTTGTGAGATCACGTTATTCTGTATAGGGTGAAGTCGGACTTACCTTCTGCAAAGAATGCGTTGGTTGTGGTTGTAATGTTGCTCATAGAGGTAGAGTATAGGGATGACATGCACAATGGAATTCATGGCTGCACTGTCTTGTTCACAGGATTTGTGGTGTAGTGCTATTTGAAGCTGAAATACTCCTACGTCTAGATGCTCAGACGTGTTGGTTCTGTGAACGATTCATTGCATAGGAAGTACTCATCGTACATGGGCATTCGGAATCGGATTTGGAGCTGCCTCGGGACAACTCCATTCTGCGTTTCTAGAGGCTTCTCATTTGGGAATTTGGATGGAATCGGAGTGACCGAGTCATTCAGTAAGTAAAGAGTTTTGGGCATTGTACTGTGTCGTTTGGTAGAACCGGCTCCCAGTACGAGTCAGTTGTAATGTCCGGCTTCGGACGGCTCTGGGATGGCCTTCCAAACAAGATTGGAATCAACCCCTAAATCTACCTGAAAAAACAGGGAGGCCACTTAAAGAGATGCCATGCCTTACGCCTAATTACTAAAATATATTTTTGATGAATACTTCCATTCATAACTGAATCTAGATTTCCAATTTTTACAAATATTCTGGTTATATTCAATTAATTGAAATGCTTTAAAATTCATAAATATGTTAAAATTACCTACACTAGGTTGTTTCTGATTTAGATTTGTATGAGGTATCAGTCACAGATGCTTGTGTAAAATATCAATTGTGTTGTTTAAACAAATAAAGAGTAAACCCACACTGATTCCGAATATACCGGGAAGTAAACAAAAATGAGGCTGCAAACAATTTTATTTGCAAACACGTAAATGCTTCTATACTGATAGCTACCGTCTATTTATATTTTGATTCAAGATTGGCAAGCATGTAGTACGTGGTGACAGAGGGTGCAATATCACCATTAGGGTCCTGCAGAGGTATCACTGAAGTTCATGTGGCATTGTTAACAAAATGTTTGCTAGTTTTTCTCCATCTGGAGAAATTCATAAGCAAGTTTAAAATTAGCAAGGGGCAGATATCTCTCTATGGTAAAGCATAGGAAAATGTAAAACGTTTATTAATCTTTAAAAATTAGTAAAAATATTTTATGTGAAATATTTATCCTACTGCTGTATACTTATTGTAACGTAGAGGAAAATAGAAAATGCTACAGAAGTAATTTACTTTTGCATTAAATATGTATTTAACTTCATTCAGTCAGTCAATTCACTTTATTCAATACTTATAATATGAGATCATAAAAGTACAGATATGCACGATAAAAACAACCATCCAAATACAAATTTTGGAGGTGCAAGAAAAACATCCATTAAAAACATGCAGTACATTCTTGATTACTAAACAGACAGTGAAAACCAGCTAATAAGGACGAGAGCTATAATTCATTCTTGAGCATTGCACAGTTGCCTGGTCTTCCATGATAGGATTAAAAAAGATGCCACAGAATAACAAACTAGAGGATCAGGTAATGATTGTAAAAAATACATTCCTACCTGACAGTGTTTAAAATTATATTTAAGCATAAGGGGCAATATGAATCTTTTACGATGTTCATGCGTGCCACTTAACATACTTATGCTCCGTTTTGGCTGTAGTAACTTACACTCGTAAATTTGGTTCTACCCATAGTTTCAGGGGAAGAAGGCATGTTAGTATACACTTTTAAATAACTTTATACTTGTAAATGATGAGTAGAAAAAGCAGTTACTTAAAAGTGCAAGAATAAACCTACATGTGAAAATTACTCACAGGAGTAAGTTACCTTTGTGAAAAAACTTTAAATTGAGCCCCTTAGTCTACATGAATTTGGAATCCTTCTGGAATGTTTTTATGACAGAGGCATGTATTGCTAAACCACGCGTGCCTCTACAATTCTGTCTGAAGAACTAATGCATCCGAACAATGCATTCCCTTACCATGCATGCCTTTCCCACAAAATTTTGTGGTAAAGGCATGACAGGTAAAGGGATATGTGTGGTAAAGACCACATCCCAGCACCCGGGAGCCCCAACAACAGCACAACCCCTCCCAAACCCTAAAAATAACCCGACTCACCTGAGCCCTAAAAACAACCTCAATCTCCCAAGCCATAAAAACAACCCGGACCCCTCCAAGCCTGAAAAACAACATTGTCAGTTGTAGCCTCGAAAACAACCCGACCCCTCAACTCAGCTCTAAAAACTTACCTACTGCTAAAAACTACTCCTCCCCAACACCCCAAATCATGGCCGCACTTACCAGACAACGTACTGGAGCTCCCTCTCCTTATCCATCCTCTTCCTTTGCCCGCCCATCCAAGAATCTAGACCTCACACTGCCTGGTCAAGGCACATGCATGGTTAAAGCAACGCGTGGCTAAGCACACGAAGTAAAGGCTGTTTCCCTTCTGTAATGTATCATGTTAAGGAATTAAACAACGACGTCTAGGAAACAGAAATGCAAAAGCCACTGATGTATTAACTGGGCCAAACATTCCTATCACATTTTAACAAAATCAATTGAGTCTCAATTTTTCACAGGACTAACTCCAACATGATACTAAAGCTATGTATTGCTGATGGAGCCATAAGGGGCAGATACTTCTCTGAGGACAATCTTCCTGTGCAGACAAGTCAGTCCATATCAGTTTGTGACAGACAAGTCTTTCTGTGGACCCGTTATATTTCTCTTATGCCACAGAAAATAAGACAATGACAACATGTTTACCAAAAGGCACATAGGTATTGAAAGGATTGGCCGTGTCTCATCCATCATGTTTGTGAAAGGACAGACTCTACTCCAAGGCAGGCATTGCCATCTCTGAAAATATCTCAACAATAATCAACAATCGCAGACACCTTTTCCCGCCATGGACTCAGGAGAGTGAGAATTTTTTTTCAGTAAGAGTGGATGACACCGAAGAAGAAGCAACCATCTTTCTTCATCTGACCTCCAAATCTCAATAAACTCATCTTCTAATGCTGGGAGGCTTATGCAGTCTTTCATGTGGTGGAGAAAATGTTATTCGGTCTACTAAATTTACTAAACTACCGAGTACCAGCACTTAAGCCTTGGATATTACATGTAAAATTAACAATAATGATCACCATGACTGGCATATTGAATAGTTGCAATCAATCCGGTATATATTTAAGACAAATAAAATGTTCTTTTTAAGTCAATGTATTTTTCATCTCTCAGGGAAGAATCAACCATGAATCTGATCCTTGCGCTAAAGGGTACAGCAGCTGCGTTCTCTTGTAGAGTTATGGGCATTAATTCTTTTAGCTTCTATAGGTGATTTTTTTTTAAACAGTGTTCAAATGGAAGCTAGAGAATGGTGGGGTCAGCCATTTGTGAAAATATGTTAGTTTCTTGTGAAAAGTCATTGCAATAAACATCTGTTGATGTCACAGAAACATACCACATAGTCGACATAAAAAGATTGTTTATAAATGATTGTCAGGGTAACATTGTGCCTTAAAAAACTGTGCACATTGATGTCAGAATAACTGTAAAAAAACACTAGTGCACTGTCTACTACGTTTTGTTGCATCCAGTAGACCCTTGTGAAGCAGAGCTATAACTAGGGATATAAGGATTCTGGACCCTGATGGTGGCGCACAATGTAAATTCAATGCAGCAGATTTCAAAACATGATCAATACCAAATTGGAGTTGCAGTGCCGTGTGCCGTATCCATGGCAACTAAGTTGCCACCATTCAATATATGTTCTCCAGTAGCCTGCTTTTCAAACCAAATAACACTGCTAAGAGCTGACATTCAGGTTAATTAATTTTACTGTACATCAACTATTAAGGGTTGCTGTTCCTAAGACATGCACAAGTGCTGTCTGAGCAACCATGTGCATTGAAAAGAACAAAGAATGGCTGACTACATGCACCTGAGGAGGCTAAATTGATGTGGCAGGCATGCTTAGCAAGAATAAAGGCAAACAACACGCATTAAAGTTGATCAAAGATATGTGTAAGAAACACTTATCAAAGAGACTTTTTCTAGGTCTGAGATCTCTCTTCCTTCCTCAAGGAAAAACAGCGTACTGCAAGCTGTCATGCGTATTCTATGCTCTGATCAAAGAAAACTTAACCCCGCCTGCAACAACTTTGTGAAAAGGAGACACAAAGTGGATTTGGGAATTATTAATATTTTCTTTCTTTCGGGCCAGATGCAGTACTTTGAACACGCAATCCAATCCTTGGGAAAAGCAGCTATGTGATTGTGTTTTGAGAGTTTAAATTAAAGAAGTTTTATTACCCCTTGTGGTAGTGATTATGTCAATGTCAGAGACCGAAAGGCTGTCAGTCCCTGGAGTATTTGGACACATTGGAATGATTTTAGCCCATAGAACTAGCTCTGCTACTTTTAAATCAGAATGCATATATATCAGTCAATCAATCAATAAATCAATCAAATAATCAAGCCACTGATATATATATATGTATATATATATATATATATATATATATATATATATATATATATATATATATATATATATATATATATATATATATATATATATTCAATGAAAAAACCATTGGTTTTAGGCCATATATAGTTAGGGATTTGCATTTACAAAACCTTATTTTACTCGCATAAAACCATTGAAATTCCATATATAGTTAGATGCGCTAACTATATATCGCGCACCCGCAATCCACTGTCACATATTACATCATTCATGACATGGTCAGTGACATCACTGATGACATCACTGATGACATCACTCATGTGATAATACAATGAACCTCTTCAGACTCTAATATAACCTTACATACACTCAGTATAAACAGACACTCACAGACTGTCACTCATCCATGGAGTTACTCACACACCTAGTCAGTCATGCAAAGAATCAATCACACCTCCATTTCCTCAACTATACAGTTATACACACCTTACTTATTCAAACATATTCTAACACATATTTACTCTCTTATACAATCCCTGATACAAGCTCACAGTGATCCATACAGCCACTCACACATTCACTGGCTCTTATCCACAGTTATTTATATATGTCAACTCTCACATGTATTGTGTTTTACATACGTATTTACTTGCACATGTAGCACTGAGATATCCATTCACTCACCAACACACCCATGCACAGTCAACCGCCCATATAGCTGTTTCCACATGCACTCTTGAACTCATACACCTAGTGAATCAACTGCTTACACATCTATGCAGAGAGTCACACACCTCCCAGCCACCCACACACACACTCAGCCTCCCATTCAAATACTTGGGCAACCAATCAATAACCCATATAGCCACTCTTATAGCTACTGATCAACACATGCAGCAGCTTACACAACAACAGACATACTGATGCACAAATTAAGACAGTTTAATCACTAACCCATGCACTCAGTGAGACACATTTAATCACTCTTTCATACAGTCAGTCATGCACCTACTAAATTCTTCATCCAGACACTTATACATCCACTCATTCTTCAATATGTAAAACATATTTAAACTTTACAGAAACATAGTCACTGGATGTTGTCATCAGTGATGTCATCAGTGATGTCACTGACCATGTCATGAATGATGTAATATGTGACATCATCAGCAGTGGATTGCGGGTGCGCGATATATAGTTAGCGCATCTAACTATATATGGAATTTCAATGGTTTTATGCGAGTAAAATAAGGTTTTGTAAATGCAAATCCCTAACTATATATGGCCTAAAACCAATGGTTTTTTCATTGAATTTTCAAGGTTTTGTAAATGCAAATTCCTAACTATATATGGACTATAACCTATGGTTTTTTCATTGAATTTCAATGGTTTTTTAAAAGCTAATATCAAAAGCTGTCAAATGTCAAGTACGTGATCAGTAAAAACATTTCGTGTTTATGCACGCTGATGTGCTTTGAACGCTGCCCCCCTCCCCTCTTTTCTCTTAGTAGTACTCTCTCTTTGCAGATAGTGAACGGTAGTTAACGCAGACCTTTGCCCCCGTTGTAATCCGTCGTACTTGCTTGTCTCTCCATTTGATTGATTATTATCCAAGCATTTACTGTTTTACAATTGGTTCTCTTTGGATCATTCTCTATTTACAAACAAGCACAAAGTCACAATACTCTGTTTAATCTTTGCAGATAGTGAAAAATCATGTAAAAAAATAAAAGTAATCGAGCAAAATCAGTAGACCACTAATTCGATCTCTTTTTGACCTCAGTAAAATACAAACATTAGGAACAACCCTTCATGAGAAATACGAAAATAGTGAAATGAACTGAGCTCCACACCATGAGGGCTGCAAGACAGCTCGACTCCGCCACCCACACCGCCCAAAATAACGACAAACCCTATGCAAATATTATAAATATACACAACACACCAGCAAAGAAACAGAGTAAAACATTTTATTAAATAACTATTTACATAACTATTTTATACTTTTTATTGCCCGATCCGGCTAGCTCAATCGATCGAGCATGAAACTCATGCACTGATAGCAAGCGTTGAGAGTTTGTAGAACGATGGCTTCAGATTTTCCACATACGGTGTAGTGGCGCGAACTGGCAGGGGGCGTTTGGATTCTACCCCTTCCCCAAATAAGATTTTCATACGTGAATGTTCGTTCATGCTTTTAGTCCCTAAGTTGCTTCCATGTCACTGCCTTACACAAATGGCATAAGTCCTGGTTGTTGAGTGCCATACTTCAGAGTTCGAAGCAGCTCTTGTAACACTGTTTAAACCTTATTTGCACCTGCTGCAGCTTCACTATTCAAAGTAAGTGGGGTCCATTTGTGGACCTGACTGCATTGGAAAACAATGTGATACGGTGCCTCCCTAAACCACTTGACGGAGGCCCCCGAGAGGCGGTGAGATGGCGCGGACTGAGAGGGGGCGCTTGGCTCCTGCCCCCTCCCCAAGTCGTGTTGCCCTGGTGACGCCTGAGATCGCCCCCGGCATAGGCGGCCGGCTCCCGGGGTCCGGCGGAATTTTTTCCCTTTTGAAGAATCTTCCATTCTGGACCTTGTCCCACAATCCGTTTGACCTGAAGACACACTGTCGTGGGGCGCCCCTTTACCGTTTTAGTTGCCATTCCGCCCGCTTTTGGTACTCTGTGCCTCTTCCGCCATTCAGCTGTTTACCGCCCGCTCTTGCGACTACAACGTCTCGCTCACCATGTAGTTGAGTTGCTCCCGCTCTTAAGATTTAACCGAACTTTTTGGACTGCTGAAAGCGGTTGTATTCCGACCGCTGGTTGGTGGAGACATTTTGACTATATTCTGGACCTGCATTGTCGCGTAATGCGTCATATGACGCGACGCGTTAGCGCACCCGGAAGTGCTCCGGTGCTTCCCGGAAACGATCCAGAGCGCGCCGCGCAGCGCGTAACGTAAGCATAACAGGTCATGTGACTTGTTAATAAAACTTTTCATTGGTTCATTTTACTTTTCTTTTCCTAATGATGTAAGACTAGGTCATGTGACCTAAAAATAACACTTTTCATTGGATTAAAACATTTTTTTTCCCAAACGATGAAAGCCCCACCTTGTTTCTGGATGTTTCAGACTGAAGCTGGCGTCACCATGAGAGCACCACCATCTCGTAGCTCCGTCATGGCCATTTCGCAAGCAATCATGGCAGCCGCTCCCCACCGGAAGCCTGCGGGAGTCGACGGCCCCCAAGACTTTTGTACAATCTTCAAGGCTGAGGGGACGCTTTCGAGAATGGAACCCAAGCCATGGCAGACAAGCGTCCGAGTTCCAAGGTGTCCCAGGGCCATTGTACCGGACCAGGCCCAAATCCGAAGAGCCGGCTGCCATTTTAAGAGTCCTGTGGAAGCCGCCTATCGCTGCACAGCAAGAGTGGGAGCAACTCAACTACATGGTGAGCGAGACGCTGTAGCCGTAAGAGCGGGCGGTAAACAGCTGAATGGCGGAAAATGCACAGTGTAGCAAAAAGCAAAAACGGGCGGAATGGCGACTGAAACGATAAAGGGGCGCCCCACTACAGTAGACGAGCCTCCGCCATGTGCTTCAAAACTGCATATGTATCTCGTGATATCAAGATTGGGCAACCAGTACACAACAAGCAGTTACGAGTCCCATTTACACCGGCGCCATTTTGGGCGCGGCCGGGCAGGTCCAGGATCTAGTCAAACATAACAAATGAGGCTGACGTCTCTGAAGCAGTTGACGAACAGCAGGACATAGCAAATAAACATGAAGTCTCTAAAGCTGTTAACTCACTGCAGGACAAAACAAGTAAACCTGAAACCTCTGGAATAATTGTCGCTCAGAAGAACAACACACAAAACTCTGTAGTGTCTGTGGAAAGTAAAACAGAAGGGCACTGGAGTTTCAGACACACTTAACACTAATGACTTAACAAAGATATCGTCTGTCTATGAAGCAGCTGTCACAAGGAAATCCCTAACGCATCAGCATTCTCGGAAGAGGTTGACACAAATAACATCTTAAGGAACAAAGAAAGACCTGTTCACTCTTGACACCCCAGGTGCTGTCTATGTTGCACTATAGTGCTGCATCGAGAAAACGGACAACCCTATTGATGTGGATTTTTCATTATTGATTATTGTAAAGAAATGGCGACTCCCCCCTTTAGCAGATTAGCTAAATGTTTGTGTAATTTAGGCATAAAAGTTATAATATTGTTCTTGTTGTTGTTATCGTTATAGTTCTGGTTAATTTCAAAAAATGGTTAAATATATTTACAGTTTTTGTTGCGTTCGTTATAGTTAAATGTTAATAAAGTTTTAAAATCTAACTTTGTTGGAGTGCTATATATGTTTAAAAAATCGGATGAATGGGGCCTTGAATCGGGTTATTGTCATGTGTGGGCTTTGCAAGTGTACTGCTACAAGATCGGACATTTCAAACTCAAATGCACATTCTTTTTCTTACCTTTCCGAAGCATGGAGCGCAATAGCAGGCAGAGAAAGGGTGATGCACGTGTTGAACACTGCCTGGCCTGGCAAGTTGCTGGCAGTGCCCCCCGCCCGCTCCTGAAAGAGGGCACACACACACAGCCGCCCCGAGTACTTCACAAATCTTTAAAAGACCATGCGCTTGTTCATGAGGCTTAAATGGTTTATCACCCCTTCTATAACCCCTGCATCGACCCTCTGACGTTTCCTGGAAGAATTAGCACGTAACACAATACCAAGCCCTGTCAGCTAAAACCCCCGAGAAATCATGGGGCATATTATCAAGGGGGTTTATTTCCACTTTTTTGGCTTTAAAAGCCAAAAAAAAAGAGATAAAATTATCTCCCTATTACCAAGCTGTCGCTAACACCAGTTAGTGACAGCTAAAAGGAGATAGCGACCATCTTGGGCCCCGCTTTGCATATCAGTGATATTTATCACTAATGACATGCAAAGTGGGCGTGCCAAGATTTTAGCGACTGGAAACAGTCCCTAACCATCGCTATCTCCTATTACCAACTTTTGGAGATATTTGCGCTAAGAGCGAATATCTCCAAAACCTAACACCTGCCCTGAGCAGTTTTAGCCATGTTATCCAATGGGAAGTGGATAACATGGCTAAGAGCATTTGCTGGATAATGCATGAATATCGCTGACTTTTCAACGATATTCATGCATTGCGGCCGTTTTTTATCGCATTTGCGATAAACCTTGCTAATAGCAAGTTTATGTGCGATATAATTCGCCGATGTGCAACGATAATTTTTGTCTCTAAACAAGTTAGAGACAAAATTACCGCTAGTTGTTGGTAATATGCCCCCGGGTTTTTCCTTGCAGGAATCAGGAAGCGAAAGACTAGCACTGAAATCAGTAGTCTCACGCCTGAATCGGGAGGGTTGGCATGTCTGGATACTCTACAGCTGGGGTCATAAACTACATTCGCAGGGCTAGGTGATAGCCTAGGTCCGGCCTGGACAATCGGACACAGAGGAAGAGGAGTGTCAGAGGGTGCGGTAGTGAATAGGGTGAAAGGGAGGTGTCGGGCAGGCACAGGGTGTGATTCTCAGAGAAGAGCAGCGCAGATGGGGGGAAGTATATGGCCCATGCATGAGAGAGAGAGCGGGGGTGACCATTGCGTGGGGGAGATGCGTGCGAGGGTGGGGAGCCATGCTGAGAATCGGCGGCGTGCAGAGAGTGGCCCTGGTCAAGGCATCTAAAATGGCTGCCGTGCACGACAAAATTGTGGCATTGGACAAAACGCAAGATGGCGCAGACAATGTTTATCAATAAGGATTCATTTATAACAAAATATTTACTCGCAGTGACAAAATGGTGGTCACCACTGCCTGATTTCCATCGAATCGAACGTTAACAAACGTCACGCAGCAAAAAAAAACAAAAAAAAAAAACACGCACAGAGCAGTTTTTAGCCATGTTATCCAATGGAAGGTGGATAACACGGCTAAGAGCATTTGCTGGATAATGCATGAATATCGCTGACTTTTCAACGATATTCATGCATTGTGGCCGATGTGCGGCGATAATTTTTGTCTCTAAACAATTAAAACGAAGCACAAAATGGCGAATTCCCGTTTCGCTACCAGTTTGCGGCCCAGTTCGCGCCCCGGGAAACGCTTCTACCGTGAAAAATAATTTTTTTTTTATTTTCCCCACGGGACCCTTTAATAACCCCAACAACAATCCTAGGGGGTCAAGAGGGGGATACCTTGCCCCCTTTCATTAAATTCCCCCTTCGTTTTTCACCTCTTCTTCTCTCTCGATCCTACCGAGAGATAAGATGGCGGCCGCTCCGGACTGTCACGCAGCAAAAAAAAAAAAAGCTCACGCACAGCCGCTGGAAGAGATGTATCAACATATATGAGCCTCCTCAGCCACCCTCAGGAAATATAGGGGATTAGGATACGTCTCCCGCACCCCCTTATACCTAGTAATTTAATTAACGAAGCACAAAATGGCGAATTCCCGTTTCGCTACCAGTTTGCAGCCCAGTTCGCGGCCCGGGAAGCGCTTCTACCGTGAAAAATCATTTTTTTTTTAATTTTCCCCACGGGACCCTTTAATAACCCCAACAACATTCCTAGGGGGTCAAGAGGGGGATACCTTGCCCCCTTTCATTAAATTCCCCTTTCGTTTTTCACCTCTTCTTCTCTCTCGATCCTACCGAGAGACAAGATGGCGGCCGCTCCGGACTGTTTAGAATGTTGACAGACACCGGAGAGCCAATCAGCTTTCTGCGCGCAAAGTTCCGATAAGCGAAAAGTAAGCGGACCGGATCGCTGCCCGGAGCGCTGTTACAGATATATATCTTGATTTAAACGTTAATTTCTCAAAATCCACTGAAGCACATATATTGAGACCTAGCAAAGGCACATCGGGCTAACAGTCCCTACAATTTTGCCAAGTTTCGTGCAAATCCATTCAGCCGTTCGAGCTAAAAGTGAGGCCAAAGGCCCTATGGAAAAATGAATGGGAAAAACGCGTTTTGGGACCCCCCTTTTTTCTCGGCCCCCCCTTGACGAAACCCCACCAAATTTTCAGGGGCTGCTCAGAAACAAAATGTGCCATTTTCCTGAAAATTTCAGCCGATTCCGTCCACAAACGCCAAAGTTATTAGACATAGAATTTTCAGAAATCCCATAGGGAATTAATCCTAACTATATATACCTACTGGCGATAGCCAGTAGGTAATATATATATATATATATATATATATATATATATATGTATATATATATATATGTATGTATATATATATATATGTATATTACCTACTGGCGGTCGCCAGTAGGTATATATAGTTAGGATTTTTTCTCTATGGGATTTTTGAAAATTCTATGTCGAATAACGTTGGCGTTTGTGGATGGAATTGGCTGAAATTTTCAGGAAAATGGAACATTTTGTTTCTGAGCAGCCCCTGACAATTTGGGGGGGTTTCATCAAGGGGGGGCCAAGAAAAAAGGGGGGTCCCAAAACACGTTTTTCCCATGTTAATTTCCATAGGGCGGTTGGCCTCACTTTTAGCTCGAACGGCTGAATGGATTTGCACGAAACTTGGCAAAATTGTAGGGACTGTTAGCCCGATGTGCCTTTGCTAGGTCTCAATATATGTGCTCCAGTGGATTTTGAGTAATTTAGGTTCAAAAAAAGATATATATCTGGGCGGAGCCTAACCACACATCTGATCTGATTGGCTGTCAGCACTTCATCCAAGAAGTGTTGGCAGCCATCTTGGGACCAATATACATGATAGCACCTCATTAAAAAGCATTGTAGTTAATAGAGGGTTTTAGGACTTTAGTTACATTATAAATCATTTGTTGATGGTACCATACTCGTTTTAGGAATTGTGGTGGGTTCTAAGGTGATTTTACCATGTGAAAAAACCTTCTGCTGTGATATCATGAATATTGTTTGAAAGAAAACTAATATCTCATGATTTTCCCACAGTGGTTTGGAAGGGGATCTATAAGCTAAACTGAAAGCATATTTTCTGTAAATTCACATTATCTTTCTCAGTCATGTGAAAATGAAGTCTGACATTCTCAGTAAAACATGTACATCCAACAAGGACAGAGACTGTCAGTTGATTCCTTTGTGTTCTACTGCAGCCTCCTAGAGTGTTCTAAAGAACAACTAGAGCGCTAACAGTCCTACTTATTACAAAGGTATGGCACACCTGAAGCCATCTTGATTGGAATAAAGTGGTAACTCTTAAAACATTTAATTTAAAAAGAAACAACATGAGGGGGTATATTTTGCCATAGAAAGTATGATTAGTGCTGCAGAATGAAAAATTAGGGCACATTTTGAGTGACTTCTCAAATCCTTTTCTATTTCATTAAAACATTCTGACATGCAGTCTCCCAAAATGGCCACCAGAGACAAAAGAGCCCAAATGTAGCCCAAATATCACCCAGATGTAGCCCAAGTATAGCCCAATGACAGAATGTCCCAGAGTGTTCTAAAGAACAACTAGAGCGCTAACAGTCCTACTTATTACAAAGGTATGGCACACCTGAAGCCATCTTGATTGGAATAAAGTGGTAATTCTTAAAACATTTAATTTAAAAAGAAACAACATGAGGGGTATATTTTGCCATAGAAAGTATGATTAGTGCTGCAGAATGAAAAATTAGGGCACATTTTGAGTGACTTCTCAAATCCTTTTCTATTTCATTAAAACATTCTGACATGCAGTCTCCCAAAATGGCCACCAGAGACAAAAGAGCCCAAATGTAGCCCAAATATCACCCAGATGTAGCCCAAGTATAGCCCAATGACAGAATGTCCCAGAGTGTTCTAACGAACAACTAGAGCGCTAACAGTCCTACTTATTACAAAGGTATGGCACACCTGAAACCATCTTGATTGGAATAAAGTGGTAACTCTTAAAACATTTCATTTAAAAAGAAACAACATGAGGGGGTATATTTTGCCATAGAAAGTATGATTAGTGCTGCAGAATGAAAAATTAGGGCACATTTTGAGTGACTTCTCAAATCCTTTTCTATTTCATTAAAACATTCTGACATGCAGTCTCCCAAAATGGCCACCAGAGACAAAAGAGCCCAAATGTAGCCCAAATATCACCCAGATTTAGCCCAAGTATAGCCCAATGACAGAATGTCCCGGAGTGTTCTAAAGAACAACTAGAGCGCTAACAGTCCTACTTATTACAAAGGTATGGCACACCTGAAGCCATCTTGATGGGAATAAAGTGGTAACTCTTAAAACATTTAATTTAAAAAGGAACAAAATGAGGGGGTATATTATGCAATAGAAGGTATTATTAGTGCTGCAGAAAGAAAAATTAGGGCACATTTTGAGTGACTTTTCAAATCCTCTTCTATTTCATTAAAAAATTCTGACATGCAGTCTCCCAAAATGGCCACCAGAGACAAAAGAGCCCAAATGTAGCCCAAATATCACTCAGATGTAGCCCAAGTATAGCCCAATGACAGAATGTCCCAGAGTGTTCTAAAGAACAACTAGAGCGCTAACAGTCTTACTTATGACAAAAGTATGGCACACCAGAAGCCATCTTGATTGGAATGAAGTGGTAAGTCTGAAAACACTCAATTTAAAAAGGAACAACATGAGGGGGTTAATTTTGCCATAGAAAGTATGATTAGTGCTGCAGAATGAAAAATTAGGGCACATTTTGAGTGACTTCTCAAATCCTTTTCTATTTCATTAAAACATTCTGACATGCAGTCTCCCAAAATGGCCACCAGAGACAAAAGAGCCCAAATGTAGCCCAAATATCACCCAGATTTAGCCCAAGTATAGCCCAATGACAGAATGTCCCAGAGTGTTCTAAAGAACAACTAGAGCGCTAACAGTCCTACTTATTACAAAGGTATGGCACACCTGAAGCCATCTTGATGGGAATAAAGTGGTAACTCTTAAAACATTTAATTTAAAAAGGAACAAAATGAGGGGGTGTATTATGCAATAGAAGGTATTATTAGTGCTGCAGAAAGAAAAATTAGGGCACATTTTGAGTGACTTTTCAAATCCTCTTCTATTTCATTAAAAAATTCTGACATGCAGTCTCCCAAAATGGCCACCAGAGACAAAAGAGCCCAAATGTAGCCCAAATATCACCCAGATGTAGCCCAAGTATAGCCCAATGACAGAATGTCCCAGAGTGTTCTAAAGAACAACTAGAGCGCTAACAGTCCTACTTATTACAAAGGTATGGCACACCTGAAGCCATCTTGATTGGAATAAAGTGGTAACTCTTAAAACATTTAATTTAAAAAGGAACAAAATGAGGGGGTATATTTTTCCATATGAATTATGATTAGTGCTGCAGAAAGAAAAATTAGGGCACATTTTGAGTGACTTCTCAAACCCTCTTCAATTTCATTAAAAAATTCTGACATACAGTCTCCAAAGATGGCCACCAGAGACAAAAGAGCCTAAATGTAGCCCAAATATCACCCAGATGTACCCCAAGTATAGCCCAATGACAGAATGTCCCAGAGTGTTCTAAAGAACAACTAGAGCGCTAACAGTCTTACTTATGACAAAAGTATGGCACACCAGAAGCCATCTTGCTTGGAATTAAGTGGTAAGTCTGAAAACACTCAATTTAAAAAGGAACAACATGAGGGGGTTAATTTTGCCATAGAAAGTATGATTAGTGCTTCAGAAAGAAAAATTAGGGATCATTTTGAGTGACTTCTCAAATCCTCTTCTATTTCATTAAAAAAATTCTGACATGCAGACTGAAACATGCACTTTGAATACCAGCAGCAGAAGTCCCTGGTGAGCAGTAGCTTTACTACAGTGATCTAATGTGCAACTAGAGTGCTAACATTCAGAATTTATGGCAAATGTGTGACACATCTGAATGCCTTCTTGATGGAACCAAAGTAAACAAGCATTGAAAATGCAATAGATCTCGCCCTCGTTTAAATTAAAGCCATTCTGTTTGTAATGAGGTGGCTTTTTAGCTTTGCTTTTATTAGTGTTTTTTCAACTTTCATGTAAATAACATGCATCTGTATGCATATAAGTATATGTATGCATGCATTTATGTTTGTATTTATATAGATATACAGATGATATATGTTTATATATGTATGTATATATATATATTCACTGAAAAAACCATAGGCTATAGACCATATATAGTTAGGAATTAGCATTTACAAAACCTTGAAAATTCACTGAAAAAACCATAGGTTATAGACCATATATAGTTAGGAATTCGCATTTACAAAACCTTATTTTACTCACACAAAACCATTGAAATTCCATATATAGTTAGTTGCACTAACTATATATCCCGCACCCGCAATCCACTGCTGATGATGTCACATATTACATCATTCATGACATGGTCAGTGACATCACTGATGACATCACTGATGACATCTCAAATGACATCACTGATGACATCTCAAATGACATCACTGATGACATCACTGATGACATCTCATTTGATATTACTGATCACATCACTGATGATATAATTCATGTGATAATACGATGAACCTCTTCAGACTCTAATATAACCTTAGATACAATCAGTGTAAACAGACACTCACAGACTGTCACTCATCCATGGAGTTACTCACACACCTAGTCAGTCATGCAAAGAATCAATCACACCTCCATTTCCTCAACTATACAGTTATACAAACTTTACTTATTCAAACATATACTAACACATATTTACTCTCTTATACAATCCCTGATACAAGTTCACAATGATCCATACAGCCACTCACACATTCACTGGCTCTTATGCACAGTTATTTATATATGTCAACTCTCACATGTACTGTGTTTTACATATGTACTTACTTTGACATGTAGCACTGAGATATCCATTCACTCACCAATACACTCATGCACACAGTCAACCACCCATACAGCTGTTTCCACATGCACTTTTGAAACCATACATCTAGTGAATCAACTGCTCACACATCTATGCACAGAGTCATACACCTCCCAGCCACCCACACATAGACTCAGTCTCCCATACAAATACTTGGGCAACCAATCAATAACCCATATAGTTACTCATATAGCTACTTATCAACACATGCAACAGTTTACAGAACAACAGACATAATGATGCACAAATTAAGACAGTTTAGTCACTAACCCATGCACTCAGTGAGACACATTTAATCACTCACTCATACAGTCAGTCATGCACCTCCTAAATCCTTCATCCAGACACTTATACATCCACTCATTCTTCAATATGTAAGACATATTTTAACTTTACAGAAACATACAGTCACTGGATGTTGTCATCAGTGATGTCATTTGAGATGTCATCAGTGATGTCATCAGTGATGTCACTGACCATGTCATGAATGATGTAATATGTGACATCATCAGCAGTGGATTGCGGGTGCGCGATATATAGTTAGTGCAACTAACTATATATGGAATTTCAATGGTTTTGTGTGAGTAAAATAAGGTTTTGTAAATGCGAATTCCTAACTATATATGGTCTATAACCTATGGTTTTTTCAGTGAATATATATATATATACATACATACATATATATATATATATTATATATATATCTTTTATATAAACAAAAATGTAAATGTTCGTTTATTCAAAATTGCAAATCTCCGAAAGTTCTTCACCGATTGCTTCGAATTCGGGCGTGTTTTTATATACACAACGAATAAAGTTTAAATATGTTTTATATATTATCTACTGGCGGTCGCCAGTAGGTAGTTATAGTTAGGACCTAGTTTCCATAGGAAATCTGCAACATTCTATTGGGAATACCTTTGGCACCGGTTGTTGAATCTTTGCGAATTTCTCAAAGAAGATGGCCCGCTCCGCTCTGCTCCTTCCCTGAAAGTTTTGGTGGGATTCATCAAGTGGGGGCTGAGAAAAAAGGGGGGTCCCAAAACATGTTTTCCCCATGTTATTTTCCATAGGACAATTAGACACGGCTACAGCCCGAATGGCTGACCGGAATTACAAGAAATTTGGCAAAATGGTAGTCTGATTCGCAGATCACCCTTTTGCTTAAATGGTGTAAATCCCTCCAGTAGTTCCTGAGAAAATCGAAAGGAAAAAAATATATATCTATAAGCGCGCACGGTGCACGCACCACGCGGTATTTCGAAAAAAAACATTTTTTAGGGGGCCTTGGGGATCCTTGTGGGACCCCCTGAGCAGGCCTAGAGGGTCAGTCTGCTTCTACCCTGCTCCCTTTTTGAGTTCTACACATTTGTTTTTCTGCTTTCCTGTGCCTTAGTCTACCGAGGCACCAGATGGCTGCCAACAATTTCTGTTTTGGAGTGTTGACCGACAGTGGCAGCCAATCAGCATGCCTTCCTTAGAAAGCTGCATGCTCATTGGCTTCAACACTTCAAACCAGGAAGTGTTGGCATCCATCTTGTGCTTGGTAGACCGAGGCACAAGAAAGCAGAAAAACAAATGTGTAGAACACAAAAAGGGGGCAGGGTAGACACACCCTGACCCCCTAGGCCCACCCAGGTGGTCCAAAAAAGCCCCAAAGGCCCAATTATTTTTTTAAACCTGGTCTGTTTTTTTTCAAATTACCCCCCGGAGGGACTAAATCGTTGGGGCATAGTGATAAAGAAGTGTGGGGGTCCCCAATCCCCCCCACACTGCCCCAGGGACCCCCGCCCCCGGGGCAAAGCAACACAGCTCCCTGGCACATACTGAAGGTTCCTGGTGGGCTAGTTGGCCCCCAGGGACCCCCAGTATGCAAGGGGAATTAGTTCCCCCTCTGCAAACGCGCCAGGGGGCTGCGTTGCAGAGAGTTGTAAAAAGGGCATAGCCTCATTACACCTCTCTGCAATGCAGCCCCCTGGCGCATACTGGAGGTTCAAGGTGGGATAGTTGGCACCCAGGGACCCCCAGTATGCAAGGGGAATTAGTTCCCCCTCTGCAAACACGCCCGTGGGCTGCGTTGCAGAGAGGTGTAAAAAAGGGTGTGGCCTCATTACACCTCTCTGCAATGCAGCCCCCTGGCGCATACAGGAGGTTTCAGGTAGGCTAGTTGGCCCCCAGGGACCCCCAGTATGCAAGGGGAAATTAGTTCCCCCTCTGCAAACGCGCCAGGGGGCTACGTTGCAGAGAGGTGTGAAAACATTTTTTTTTAATTTATATTAAAAATATGTAATGTAAATTAAAAAATAAAATATCTAAAAATAAATAATTTAAAATAATGCAGTAGATCAGTATAAAAAATATAACAATTAATACATTTAAGAATGATCATTTACAAAACCATTGAAATTCACTGAAAAAACCATAGGTTTCACACACATTATATTTCGGAATTAGCAGTTAAAAAAACTTGCAAAGTCACTGAAAAAACCATAGGTTTCACACACGTTATAGTTAGGAATTAGTATTTAAAAAACCTTGCTAATTCACTGAAAAAAACATAGGTTTCACACATGTTATAGTTAGCTGGACATTTCACTCATACAAAACCTTTGAAATTCCCCCGTTATAGTTAGTTCAGCTAACTATAACTCGTGCGAACGCAAAGCACTACTGGTGTTATCACATATTGCATCACTCATGACATGGTCAGTGACATCACTCATGACATCACTCATGACATGTCAAATATATAATGTATAATATAACATAATTCTGCTGCTCCAGGACAGCTGATCTCCCGTAGCGAGATAGCACCATTTGGGTACCATCACGGGTGCGCTAACAAGTGGCAGGCTGAGTTCATCACTATAAACAGTTGATTAAAACATATATCCAAAAGCTCAGTTGCCCTGATGCAAGAATGCCTCGAAATGCAAAGTGCTTGTGAAAGCCTTTTATTGTCAAACCGGTAATTTCAGCTCCAACAGAAATGTTCTCCGTACGTAGTTTCAGAGCTCAGGGGCTCCTTCGTTAGAGGATAGCAGCTGATGAAACTGAATGACTCGTAAGCCCATTAACTGCATGCCTTCTTTAAAGCTGATCTTGGCTCTCTCAGGTGAGTTATGGTTTTAGCATGCTGGTACATGTAGTTTTAACATCGAGTTGTATTTCCCCAGTGGGCTCAGTTTTTTTCAGGGTCCTTTTAAAAGATAAAATATTATCAGCCCCAGTGGGCTTTGGTACAGAAACTCTGGTCTTGTAATGTGACCTGTGCTGTGCCTGAGGCTCCAAACCTTCGAAATCTATGAGACCTCCTTCTAAGCTCCAGGGGTGTGGCATCCTTCACGGCCAGGCTGCCTTGCTTAAATCCAAAAACTCAGTTGCCCTGATGCAAGAATGCCTCCAACTGCAAAGTGCTTGTGAAAGCCTTTTATTGTCAAACCGACAATTTCAGCTCCAACAGAAATTTTCTCCTTACACGTTTAAGAGCTCAGGGGCTCCTTCGTCAGAGGATGGCAGCTGAAGAAACTGAATGACTCGTAAGCACCATTAACTGCATGCATTCTTTAAAGCCCATCCAGGCTGTCTTGGGTGAGTTCCAGTTTTAGCATGCTGGTACATGTAGTTTTAACATCGATTTAGCATTTCCCCAGTTGGCTCAGTTTGTTTCAGTGTCCTTTTAAACGATAAAATATTATCAACCCCAGTGGGCTTTGGAACAGAAACTCCGGTCTTGTAATGTGACCTTTGCTGTGCCTGAGGCTCCAAACCTTCGAAACCTGTGAGGCCCCTTTCTCAGCTCCAGGGGTGTGGCATCCTTCACGGCCAGGCTGCCGTGCTTAAATCCCAAAACTCAGTTGGCCTGATGCAAGAATGCCTCCAACTGCAAAGAGCTTGTGAAAGCCTTTTATTGTCAAACCGGCAATTTCAGCTCCAACAGAAATGTTGTCCCTACGCGTTTCAGAGCTCAGGGGCTCCTTCGTCAGAGGATGGCAGCTGATGAAACTGAATGACTCATAAGCACCATTAACTGCATGCATTCTTTAAAGCCCATCCTGGTTCTCTAAGGTGAGTTCCGGCTTTAGCATGCTGGTACATGTAGTTTTAACATCGAGTTTGTATTTCCCCAGTGGGCTCTGTTCGTTTCAGTGTCCTTTTAAAAGATAAAATATTATCAGCCCCAGTGGGCTTTGGAACAGAAACTCTGGTCTTGTAATGTGACCTTTGCTGTGCCTAAGGCTCCAAACCTTCGAAATATATATATATAAATATTCACTTAAAAACCATAGGTTTGAGGCCTGATATAGTTAGGAATTAGCATTTAAAAAACCTTTGAAATTCACTGAAAAAAACATAGGTTTTAGGGGTGTTATAGTTAGGAATTAGCTTTTAAAAAAACCTTTGAATATATATATAATACTTATTTAAATATCAAACCAAACCACATTCACTCGTTGATGTCATCGGTGATGTCATTTGAATTGTCATCAATGATGTCACTGACCATGTCATAAATGATGTAATATGTGACATCATCAGCAGTGGATTGCAGGCGCGCTAGTTATAGCTAGTTCAGCAAACTATATTGGAGGAATTTCAATGGTTTTGTACGAGTGAAATGTCCAGCTAACTATAACACCCCTAAAACCTATGTTTTTGTCCGTGAATTTCAAAGGTTTTTTAAATGCTAATTCCTAACTATACCATGTCTGAAACCTATGTTTTTTTCAGTGAATTTCAAAGGTTTTGTAAATGACTAATTTTAAATGTATTAATTGTTATATTTATTTTTTTGATACTGATTTACTACATTTTTTTACACTATTTATTTTTAGATACTTTATTTTTTAAATTACATTATAATTACATTTTACATTACATTACAAAATATACCTTCTCAGAATTAATTACTTTAGTTTAAATACTTTGGAAATGGCAATATACTTTTAAGTACAGTACTTACAGTTGTTGCAATGGGCAAGTAATTTCAAATACAATGGAACATTGAGCTTAATTTGAATTTCTAGTTAAATGCAATTAGTTACTTTATGGATTACTTTTCTAACCACAGGACTGGATCCTAGATTCAGTCCTTGGACATTTCATACAGTTGAGTAAAAGCATTTTGGTTACAGTATTGATCTTTAAGGAATATTGTTGTATTTTAAAAGTTGACACTGTAAAACTTTTTCACATAGATTTACCAATGTTATCCTATGGGAGGAAATTCACTTAGCAGGTAAGTAGTGTTATCCTTACTTTTTCTTACTCAGTGGTGGATCCTGGATCCAGAACTGATGCATCTCCTGTAAACAGTTGAAATAATGTGTTTTGATTCATACAGGTGATATTTAAGGAATATTTGTAGTTTGTGAATATCAACACTTCAAAACTGTTCTGGTGAAAACCAGACAATGGATTCATATGGAAGGAAATACAAGTTACTGGTAAGTCCGATCAGAACTACTTTTCAGGTTCAGTGCTGGGCTAAAAGATGCAGCACTGGGTTCTCTCCTGATAACAGGTGAGTACAAGGTACCAGCGACTTGTGGTGGTTGGAGACTTCAACCACCACTGGGAAAAATACCTCGAGAGCTGCATGCCAAACAGCTTGATATGACAAAGTCCTCTCTGGGGCTCCATCAATTGGTGGACCACCCAACCCACATTAAAGGGCACACTTTAGACCTGGTCTGGTCCTCTGACCCTCGGGACAGGCTAATGGAGATTCTGCCCAGCGCCTGGTCGGACCATTCGCTGATTCTGGGCTGGGTGCAAATGGATAGCCCACTCTCACAAACTTCTCCGAATGCAGGAAAGTGCGGAGCTGGAATAAAATTCAGGCAGATAATTTAGTGGATACATTACAGAGGTTACCCTCCCTCAAATTTGTGGATGGTAACATTGACTCCGATTTCGAAATTCTCACAAACAAGCTGCAAACTGCCATCGACCGGCTATCTCCAGTATGTAGTGAAAGAATTAGACATAAAGGCAGGGGGGGACCTGGTTTACTGAGCAACTGAGGGAAAGGAAGCAAATCTCCATCAACCCAAAAGACGGTGGCGGAAAGCTTATGGCCCTGCGGAACTTACAACCTATAAATCTCTACTAACACTGTACAAGAAATCCATTACATTCAGGAAAGCTAAGTACTATGGAGCACGAATCACCTACACGCCAAATATACAAAAGGAGACTTTCAAGATCTTGAAAGAACTCAGCAGAAAGTCAGATGGAAACCCTGCAGTAGCACCCACTGACTGTAATGTCTTACAGACTTTTTTATCCAGAAAGTAGCAGATATCCTTCTAGAGATTGAAAACATCCACATAACCATGAGTCCCCCGGAATTGTCCATGTCCCCACCCCCTAAATGTCATCTTCTTACCACCTTCCCTCAACTAGACTCAAGGTCTTTAACAATCTTGGCTAATAGCACCAAATCAGGCTCTCTTGCCGACCCATGCCCACCACGGATCTTCAGGATGGGACTGCCTGCCTTGGCAAATCTGATCCTCACCCTCCTGAATAAATCCTTGGCGACTGGCCAGGTCCCTGTAAACCTGAAGGAGGCTTGAGTTACTTCTCTATCAAAAAAGACCAGGGGCAGACAGGACCATATTAAAGAATTACAGTCCTATCTCCCAGCTCCCTTTCCTGGCAAAGGTTGTGGAGAAACACGACCTGAAGACAATCTCAGCCTTCCTGGAGGAACACAAGCTTCACCAATCCCATCAGGCAGGTTTTAGAGCCCACCACAGTACGAAGCTGGTTATGTTATCAGTTCTGGACGAACTCAGGATTAAGGCCAATAACAAAGAATCGAGTGCCCTGATTTTATCAGACCTGTCAGCGGCATTCGATACGGTCTGCCACACAAAATTATTGACCCGGCTGGCGGACTTGGGCATTCAGGGGCAGGTCCATAAATGGTTAGAATCCTTTTTATTAGGACGAGCGCAGAGGATCCAATTGGGCGAGCTGGTATCGGAAAAGGGTAACATCTTGTGTGGGGTCCTTCAAGGCTCCGCACTGTCCCCTCTCCTCTTTAATATATACCTACAGCCTTTGGTGGCTGCGCTAGCCAAAATGGACTGTTGAGTATTCCACTATGCGGATGACACCCAACTCATCCTAAGGATCGATAATTCGGCACTTGCCCAACAGTCAGCCCTGAGCATACTCAGATTTACAGACAACTGGATGACTGTGAATTCTTAAAAATCAATCCAGACAAGACTGAAGTCCTAGCCATCCCAACTGAAAACAACCCTTGAAGCGATCAGTTCTGGCCGGAGGTGCTGGGGACTACCCCTAACCCAGCACCCGTGGTGAAAAGTTTGGGCATTAAGATCGACTCTGAGCTCTCTATGACCAATCAAGTCAATTCTGTGGTCAGAACATGTATAGGTCTACTAAAACAGCTGAGGAAACTGGTCCCTCTTCTCTGGGTCTCATCAATAAAACGATATTATCAGCAACTATTGTTTCGAGACTGGACTATGGTAATGAGCTTTATGTCAGACTACCCCAGAAACTTACTAACAAACTACAGGGAGTGATGAATGACGCAGCCAGGCTCAGCTTTAGGCTGCCCAGGAGAACTCATGTCACTCCTTTGCTGAGCAAACTGCAGAGGCTGCCCATTAAGCAAAGAGCGAAGTTTAAGGGGTTGTGTATCACGCACAAAGCTCTATACGGACACGCCCCAGGATACATAAAAGAACTCCTACTCAAATATGTGCCAGGGTGTGTGCGCCGCTCAGCGGAAGCTGCCTGGCTGACCTGCCCACATTTTAACACCAGATCCAAAGGAGGGAGAGCGTTTTCGGTCCTTCTGCCACAACTGTATAACCAGCTGCCTGTTAATCTCTGGAAAGAATCTAGACCTCTCCTCTTCCGGAAAAAACTAAAAACCTTCCTCTTTAGGGAAGCATTAGATATGGTTTAAAATCCTTTCAGTCCCTGGAGACTACTCCTGTTTCCTTTTTGACCGTGTTTTCTCTTCATTCAAAGCGGTAAGAGACCTGGCGGTGTACATGCGCTAAATAAGAGTAAATTAATCTAATCTAATCTAAATCGGAATTCGTTGTTCGGATGATTTTAGGTGAATATTTTAAAGTTTAAAAACTCCACACTTAGAAGAATTTCCAAGTGAAACCAGTCAATGTTAGCCTATGGAAGGAAATTGAAGTTACTGGTAAGAATGGTTAGAATTATTTTTAGGATCAGTACTGGGCTCAAAGATGCAACACTGAGGTCTCTCCTGATAACAGGTAAGTAAATCGGAATTCGTAGTACATCCAGTAAGTGCCACAGAGCTGCATAGTAGAGAGATGTAAAAAGGGGCACAGCCTGCACCACCTCTCTGCAACGCAGCGTAGTGGCGCTTCCTGGTAGCACCTGGTGGGCTACTTGGACCCCACGGTCTCTAAGGTTTGAAGTGGAATTTTTTCCCCAACTTAAAACATGCCACAGGGTGTGTTTGCACACCTCCCTTCACCTTTGTGTGAACACACCCTGTCACCGTTCTAAGTTGGAGATTAAGTCCCCTTCAATCCTAAGGGTCCCTAATGTCAAACTAGCCCACTAGGTATCTCCAGTAAGCGCCACAGAGCTGCGTTGCAGAGAGGTGTAAAAAGAGGCATGTCCTCTGAACACCTATCAGCAACACAGCTCCCTGGCGCATACTAGAGATACCTGTTGGGCTATTTGGCACTCAGGGACCCTCAGTATTGAAAGAGAATTAATTCCCCAACTTAAATCACGCCACAGGGTGTGTTTGCACAGTGATGAAGGAAGGGGGCGTGGCCTGAAGTGACATGTCTGCAAACACGCCCTGTGGCCCGTTTTAAGTTAGGGAATTAATTCCCACCAGGTACCTCCAGTATGTGCCAGGGGGCTGCGTTGCAGTGAGGTGTTCAGAGGCCAAGCCTCTTTTTACAACACTCTGCAACGCAGCTCCGTGGTGCTTACTGGAGGTACCTGGTGGGCTAGTTGGCCCTAGGGACCCTCAGGATTGACAAGGAATTAATTCCCTAACATAAACTGCGATACAGGGTGTGTTTGCACACATGAGAACTCAAGCCCCGCCCCCTCCCTTCACCACTGTGAAAACGCGCCCATTACGCATTTTAAGTTGGGGGATTAACTCCCCTCGAATACTGAGGGTCCCTGGGGTGCAACTAGCCCACTAGCTACCTCCGTAAGCGACACACAGCTGCGTTGCAGGGAGGTGTAAAAAGGGGCATGGCCTCAGAACACCTCTCTGCAATGCAGCTCCCTGGCACATACTGGAGGTACCTGGTGGGCTTGTTGGCCCCCAGGGACCCTCAAGATTGAAGAGGAATTCATTCCTCAACTTAAAACGCACCGCAGGGCAGTGGTGTTTGGGTAGTGTAGAGGGTCGTGCAGGTGGTAGTGTTTTAGGGTTTAGGTTAGCGCAGTGGTGTTAGGGTAGTGTAGAGGGTCATCCCGGGGGAAGTGTTTTCGGGTGTAGGGTAGCGCAGTAGTGTTTGGATAGTGTAGAGGGTCGTGCCGGGGGTTCTGTTTTAGGGTTTAGGGTAGTGCAGTGGTGTTTGGGTAGTGTAGGGGGTCATACCGGGGATAGTGTTTTAGGGTTTAGGGTAGCGCAGTGGTGTTTGGGTAGTGTAGGGGGTCATGCCGGGGGTAGTGTTTTAGGGTTTAGGGTAGCGCAGAGGTGAATGGTAGTGTATGTGGTCATGCTGGGGGTAGATTTAGGGTTTAGGGTAGTGCAGTAGTGTTTGTCTATTGTATGGGGTAGTGTTTTAGGTTTAGGGTAGTACAGTGTTGTTTGTTTAGTGTTGGGGTCGTGTTGGGGGTAGTGTTTTAGGGTTTAGGGTAGTGCTGTGGTGTTATGGTAGTGTAGGGGGTCATGCAGAGGGTAGTGTTTTAGGGGTTAGGGTAGTGCAGTGGTGTTTGTGTAATGTAGGGGTCATGCTGTGGGTTGTGCTTTAGGGATTAGGGTAGTTGAATGGTGTTTGTGTAGTGTAGGGGGTCATGCTGAGGGTAGATTTAGTGTTTAGGGTAGTGCAGTGGTTTTTATGTAGTGTAGGAGGTCGTGCTGGGGTAGATTTAGAGTTTAGGGAAGTGAAGTGGTGTTTGTGTAGTATAGGGGGTTGTGCTGAGGTAGTCTTTTAGGGTAGTACAGTGGTGTTTGGGTAGTGTAAGGGGTCGTGCTGGGGTAGATTTAAGGTTTAGGGTAATGCAATGGTGTTTGGGTAGTGTAAGGGGTCATGCTGGGGTAGTGTTTTAGGGTTTAGGGAAGTGAACTGGTGAATGGGTAGTGTAGGGGGTCGTACTGGGGGTAGATTTAGGGTTTAGGGTTGTGCAGTGGTGTTTGTGTAGTATTTGTGGGTTCTTGCTGGGGGTAATGTTTTAGGATTTAGGAAAGTACAGGGGTGTTTGTTTAGTGTAGGGGGTCATGCTGGGGGTAGTGTTTTAGGGTTCAGGGTAGTGCTGTGGTGTTGTGGTAGTGTAGGGGGTCATGCAGAAGGTAGTGTTTTAGGGTTTATGGTAGTGCAGTGGTGTTTGGGTAGTCTAGGGGTTTGTGCTGGGGTTGATTTAGGGTTTAGGGTAGTGCAGTGGTGTTTGGGTAAGGTAGGGGGTCGTTCTGGGGGTAGATTTAGGGTTTAGGGTAGTGCAGTGGTGTTTGTGTAGTGTTTGCGGGTTCGTGCCGGGGTAGTGTTTCAGGGTTTAGGTTAGCGCAGTGGTGTTTGGGTAGTGTAGAGGGTCGTCCTGGGGGTAGTGTTTTAGGGTGTAGGGTAGCGCAGTAGTGTTTGGCTAATGTAGAGGGACATGCAGGAGTAGTGTTTTAGGGTTTAGGGTAGCGCAGGGATGTTTGGGTAGTGTAGGGGGTCGTGCCGGGTGTAGTGTTTTAGGGTTTAGGGTAGCACAGTGGTGTTTGGGTAGTGTAGAGGGTCGTGCCAGGGGTAGTGTTTTAGGGTTTAGGATAGTGCAGAGGTGAATGGATAGTGTATGTGGTCATGCTGGGGGTAGATTTAGGGTTTAGGGTAGTACAGTGGTGTTTGTGTACTGTATGGGGTCATGCTGGGGGTAGTGTTTTAGGGTTTATGGTAGTACAGTGTAGTTTGTTTAGTGTTGGGGTCATGTTGGGGGTATTGTTTTAGGGTTTAGGGTAGTGCTGTTGTGTTATGGTAGTGTAGGGGGTCATGCCGAGGGTAGTGTTTTAGGGTTTAGGGTAGCACAGTGGTGTTTGGGTAGTGTAGAGGGTCATGCTGGAGTAGTGTTTTAGGGTTTAGGGTAGTGCACTCATTAATAGGTAGTGTAGGGGGTCGTGCTGGGGGTAGTGTTTTAGGGTTTAGGGTAGTGTAGTGTATTTGTGTAGGGTATGGGGTAGTGTTTTAGGGTTTATGGTAGTGCAGTGGTGTTTGTGTAAGGTAGGGGTCGTGCTAGAGGTTGTGCTTTAGGGATTAGGATAGTGCAATTGTGTTTGTGTAGTGTAGGGGGTCGTGCTGGGGGTAGATTTAGTGTTTAGGGTAGTGCAGTGGTTTTTATGTAGTGTAGGGAGTCGTGCTGGGGTAGATTTAGAGTTTAGGGTAGTGAAGTGGTGTTTGTGTAGTGTAGGGGGTTGTGCTGAGGTAGTCTTTTGAGGTAGTACAGTGGTGTTTGGGTAGTGTAAGGGGTTGTGCTGGAGTAGATTTAAGGTTTGGGGTAGTGCAATGGTGTTTGGGTAGTGCAAGGGGTCATGCTGGGGTAGTGTTTTAGGGTTTAGGGTAGTGCAGTGGTGAATGGGTAATGCAGGGGGTCGTGCTGGGGTAGATTTAGGGTTTAGGGTTGTGCAGTGGTGTTTGTGTAGTATTTGCATGTTCGTGCTGGGGGTAGTGTTTCAGGGTTTAGGGTAGTACAGTGTTGTTTGTTTAGTGTAGGGGGTTATGCATGGGGTAGTGTTTTAGGGTTTAGGGTAGTGCTGTGATGTTGTGGTAGTGTAGGGGGTCGTGCAGAAGGTAGCGTTTTAGGGTTTATGGTAGTGTAGTGGTGTTTGGGTAGTGTAAGGGTTCGTGCTGGGGTTAATTTAGGGTTTAGGGTAGTGCAGTGGTGTTTGTGTAGTGTTTGCAGGTTGGGTGCTGGGGTAGTGTTTTAGGGTTTAGGGTAGTACAGTGTTGGTTGCTTGTTTAGTGTAGGGGGCGTGCTGGGGGTAGTGTTTTAGGGTTTAGGGTAGTGCAATGGTGTTTGTGTGATGTAGGGTTCATGCTGGGGGTTGTGTTTTAGGGTTTAGGGTAGGGCAATGATGTTTGTATAGTGTAGGGGTCGTGCTGGGGGTAGATTTAGAGTTTAGGGTAGTGCAGTGGTGTTTATGGTGTGTAGGGGGTCGTGCTGGGGTAGATTTTGAGTTTAGGGTAGTGCAGTGGTTTTTGTGTAGTGTAGGGGTCATGCTGGGGTAGTCTTTTAGGGTAGAGCAGTGATGTTTGGGTCTTGTAGGGGGTCATGCTGGGGTAAATTTAAGGTTGGGGGTAGTGCAATGGTGTTTGGGTAGTGTAGGGAGTTGTGCTGGAGTAGTGTTTTAGGGTTTAGGGTAGTGCACTCATTAATAGGTAGTGTAGGGGGTCGTGCTGGGGGTAGTGTTTTAGGGTTTAGGGTAGTGTAGTGTATTTGTGTAGGGTATGGGGTAGTGTTTTAGGGTTTATGGTAGTACAGTGGTATTTGGGTAGTGTAGGGGTTCATGCTGAAGTAGATTTTGGGTTTAGGGTAGTGCAGCAGTTTTTGTGTAGTATAGGGGGTCATGCTGGGGGTCGATTTAGGGTTTAGGGTGGTGCAGTGGTGTTTGTGTAGTGTAGGGGGTTGTGCTGGGGTAGTGTTTTAGGGTTTAGGGTAGTGCAGTGGTGTTTGGGTAGTGTAGGGGTCGTGCTGGGGGTAGTTGTAGTTTTTAGAGTAGTGCAGTGGAGTTTGGGTAGTGTAGGGGGTCATGCTGGGGTAGAGTTTGGGTTTAGGGTAGTGCAATGGTGTTTGTGTAGTGATTGTGGGTTTGTGCTGGGGTAGTGTTTTAGGGTTGAGGGTAGTACAGTGGTGTTTGGGGTCATGCTGGGGGTAGTGTTTTAGGGATTGGGGTAGTGCAGTGGTAATTGTGTACTGTAGGGAGTAGTGTTTTAGGGTTTAGGGTAGTGCAGTGGTGTTTGTGTAGTATAGGGGGTTATGCTGGGGGTAGTGTTTTAGGGTTAAGGGTAGTACAGTGGTGTTTGTGTAATGTATGGGATAGTATTTTAGGGTTTAGTGTAGCACAGTGGTGTTTGGGTAGTGTAGGGGGTCGTGCTGGGGGTAGATTTAGGGTTTAGGGTAGTGCAGTGGTGTTTGGATAGTACAGGGGGTCATGCTGGGGGTAGTGTTTTAGGGTACAGGGTAGTGCAGTGGTGTTTGTGTAGTGTAGGGTCTCTTGCTGGGTTAGTGTTTTAGGGTTTAGGGTAGTGCAGTGGTGTTTGAGTAGTGTAGGGGGTAGTGCTCACCAGGGAGTTAACTGGAAGTCTACTGCTGGTATTGACAGTGATTGTTCAGTTTGCATGTCAGAATTTTCAAAATAAATAGAGAAGGATTTGAGATCTCTTTTAAAACATGCCCTAATTTTTTTTTCTACAACACTAACCATAATTTCTATGACAAAATGAACCACCTCATTTTGTTCCTTTTAAATTAAATGTTTTAAATGTTACCAGTGTAGTTCAATCAAAGATGGCTTCAAGTGTGCTATAATTTTGTCCTAAGTAAGACTCTTAGCGCTCTAGTTGTTCTTTAGAACACGCTGGGTAGCTGCAGTAGAACACAAAGGAATTAACTGCGAGGCTGCTTATGTTGAAATATAACAGGAAGGTATTTGAGATCTCACTTAAAACATGTCCTAATTTTTCTTCCTGAAAATGTGAGATCAGTGGGTCACTGATCCCATCCTTGGGTGCACATTGTAATTCCTCTATGATTCAAAGAGGTTTCACACTTAATTAATTGTTGATTGTTCATATTTATTTAACATAACAGTTCATTGATAATTCTCAAAAGCATATCCTGTTGATGAGTTGATCCGTTCTCAACATATTGACACTATCCTTTACATAAATCCAATGCAATTCGGGGCCATTAACTGCCCCTTCATCAGGGAAAGGTAGTGTACCGGTTTTCAAAGATGGGCCGATATGCTGGTAAGACGGGGCTTTTAGATTCAAGGTTGTTCCACTCGCTACGCCGGCGTAGCGAGTGGAACAACCTTGAATCTAAAAGCCCCGTCTTACCAGCATATCGGCCCATCTTTGAAAACCGGTACACTACCTTTCCCTGATGAAGGGGCAGTTAATGGCCCCGAAATGCATTGGATTTATGTAAAGGATAGTGTCAATATGGGTATTCACCTGTTACAACGCATTTTTTACAACGCACTACCACTACAACGCAGGCATTACAACGCATACCATTACACCGCATAGCGCTGGGGGGCGCTCTAGGATAAGAGGTAAGTTTAATTTACTATCCAACACCTTCCCTAGGGTCCACGGGGACTGGAGTTAGAATAGTAAATTATACTTACCACTATCCAGCACCCCAAAGCGCTATGCGTTGTAGTGGTATGCGTTGTGAATACCGCGTTGTAATGGTATGCGGAGTAAAAGTATGCGTTGTAACGTCATACATCCGTCAATATGTTGAGAACAGATCAACTCATCAACAGGATATGCTTTTGAGAATTATCAATGAACTGTTATGTTAAATAAATATGAACAATCAACAATGAATTAAGTGTGAAACCTCTTTGAATCATAGAGGAATTACAGTGTGCACCCAAGGATGGGATCAGTGACCCACTGATCTCACATTTTCATGTTTACCTATTGACGTCGTGGGACACTAGACGTTACTTGTGTAGCACCTAAACTTTGAATTAAAACGTACAACATCCATAAACTCGCTGTGCATCTACCCAAACAACTTGCTAGTTCTAATTTTTCTTCCGACAGCACTAACCATAATTTCTAGGACAAAATGAACCCCCTCATTTTATTCCTTTTTAAATTAAATGTTTTCAGTGTTACCAGTTTATTCCAATCAAAATGGCTTCAGGTGTGCCATACTTCTGTCATTAGTAAGGCTGTTAGCGCTCTAGTTGTTCTTTAGAACACTCTGGGAAGCTTCAGTAGAACACAAAGGAATCAATTGACAGTCTCTGCCCTTATGGATGTACATGTTCTACTGAGAATGTCAGACTTCATTATCACATGACTGAGAAAGATAATGTGAATTTACAGAAAATATGCTCTCATTTTAGCTTCTGGAGCAAATTTACAAACCTCTATGGGACAAGCATGAGAAAATTGTTTTCTCTCAAACATGATTCATGATGTCCCAGCAAAGGATTTTTCGCATGGTAAAATCACCTTAGAACACACCACAATTCCTAAAATGAGTATGGTACCATCAACAAATGATTTATAATGTAACTAAAGTTTTGAAATCTTCTATTAACTTCAATTCTTTTTAATGAGGTGCTATCATGTATATTGGTCCCAAGATGGCGGCCAACACTTCATGGATGAAGTGCTGACAGCCAATCAGATCTCACGATGAGATGTGTCGTTAGGCTCCATTCAGATATATATGTACATTTTTCCTTTTATATATAAAAAACTACTGAACAGATTGACCACATTTAAGCAAAAGGCACAAGTCTGAAATGAGGACTATCTCTTTGCCAAATCTTATGTAATTCCATTCAGCAGTTCGGGCTATAACTGCGGCAAAAGGTCAATATGGAAAATTGCATGGGGAAAACACGTTTTGGGACTGACTTTTTTCTCGGCCCCCGCTTCACGAATCACCCTGAGACTTTCAGGAGAGGAGCGAAAAGGAGTTGGTCATTAGTTTTGAAAATATCGCAAAGATTCGTATACCGGCGCCAAAGTTTTTCCAAATAGAATGTTGCAGATTTCCTATGGCGACCACCAGTAGGTAATATATATATCTCTTTCTCTCTCTATCTCTCTCTCTCTCTCTATATGTATATATATATATATATATTCACTGAAAAAACCATAGGTTATAGACCATATATAGTTAGGAATTAGCATTTACAAAACCTTGAATATTCACTGAAAAAACCATAGGTTATAGACCATATATAGTTAGGGATTAGCATTTACAAAACCTTAATTTACTCGCACAAAACCATTGAAATTCGCATATATAGTTAGTTGCACTAACTATATATCGCGCACCCGCAATCCACTGCTGATGATGTCACATATTACATCATTCATGACATGGTCAGTGACATCACTGATGACATCACTGATGACATCTCAAATGACATCACGGATGACATCACTGATCACAACATCCAGTGACTGTATGTTTCTGTAAAGTTAAAATATGTCTTACATATTGAAGAATGAGTGGATGTATAAGTGTCTGGATGAAGGATTTAGTAGGTGGATGACTGACTGTATGAGTGAGTGATTTAATGTGTCTCACTGAGTGCATGGGTTAGTGACTAAACTGTCCTAATTTGTGCATCATTATGTCTGTTCTTCTGTAAACTGCTGCATGTGTTGATCAGTAGCTATATGAGTAACTATATGGGTTTTTGATTGGTTGCCCAAGTATTTGTATGGGAGACTGTGTGTGTGTGTGTGGGTGGCTGGGAGGTGTGTGACTCTGTGCATAGATGTGTGAGTAGTTGATTCACTATATGTATGGGTTCAAAAGTGCATGTGGAAACAGCTGTTGACTGTCTGCATGAGTGTATTGGTGAGTGAATGGATATGTAAAACACAGTACATGTGAGAGTTGACATATATAAATAACTGTGCATAAGAGCCAGTGAATGTGTGAGTGTCTGTAAGGATCATTGTGAACATGTATCAGGGATTGTATAAGAGAGTAAATATGTGTTAGTATATGTTTGAATAAGTAAGGTGTGTATAACTGTATAGTTGAGAAAATGGAGGTGTGATTGATTCTTTTCATGACTGACTAGGTGTGTGAGTAACTCCATGGATAAGTGACAGTCTGTGAGTGTCTGTTTATACTGAATGTATCTAAGGTTATATTAGAGTCTGAAGATGTTCATTGTATTATCACATAAATGATATCATCAGTGATGTGATCAGTAATGTCAAATGAGATGTCATCATTGATGTCATCAGTGATATCATTTGAGATGTCATCAGTGATGTCATCAGTGATGTCATTTGAGATGTCATCAGTGATATCATCAGTGATGTCACTGACCATGTCATGAATGATGTAATATGTGACATCATCAGCAGTGGATTGCGGGTGCGCGATATATAGTTAGTGCAACTAACTATATATGCGAATTTCAATGTTTTTGTTCGAGTAAATTTAGGTTTTGTAAATGCTAATCCCTAACTATATATGGCCTATAACCTATGGTTTTTTCAGTGAATTTTCAAGGTTTTGTAAATGCTAATTCCTAACTATATATGGTCTATAACCTATGGTTTTTTCAGTGAATTTCAATGGTTTTTTAATAGCAAATATCAAAAGCTGTAAAATGTCAAGTACGTGGTAGGTAAAAACATTTTCGTATTTATGCACGCTGATGTGCTTTGAACGCTGCCCCCCCTCCTCTTTTCTTTTAGGAATATTCTCTCTTTGCAGATAGTGAAGGGTAGGTAACACTAGCCTTTGCCCCCGTTGTAATCCGTCGTGCCTGCTTCCCTCTCCATTTGATTGATTGTTATCCTAGCATTTATTGTTTTGGAATTGGTTCTCTTTGGTTCATTCTCTATTTACAAACAAGCACAGAGTCGCAATACTCTGTTTAGTCTTTTCCGATAGTGAAAAATCGTTAAAAAACAAAAGGAATCAAGCAAAATCAGTAGGCCACTAATGGGATCTCTTTTTGAACTCGCTAAAATAGAAACATTATGAACAACCCCTCATGACAAATACAAAACTAGTGAGAGGAACTGAGCTCGACACCATGATGGCTGCAAGACAGCTCGGCTCCGCCGCCCACCCCACCCAAAATAACGACAAACACTATGCAAATATTATAAATATATACAACACACCAGCAAAGTAACAGGGTAAAACGTTTTATTAAATAACTATTTACATGGCAGCCTGCTGCAACATCGATCCAAACAAGCCTTTGTATTTTGGGCTCAAAATAAACCATCAATAGTAAGATTTTCATAGGTGAGTGTAGGTTCATGGTTTTCCATCCACAGACTAAAAGCCTAGAGTGGGAGTGAAAGAACAATAACTAGGTAAGAAGGAAGGCAGAGGTTGTGGGAAGGACTCTGGATATGGTATGTTGCTTGGTCCCTGAGATGCTTCGATGTCAGTGCCTTGCACAAATGGCATAAGTCCTGGATGTTGGGTGCCATTGTTGAGGGTTCGGAGCAGCACTTGTAACACTGTCTGAAGCTTATTTGCACCTGCTGCAGCTTCACTATTCTCAAAGTAAGTTGGGGCTGTTTGTGGACCTGACTGCATTGGAAAACAATGTGATGCGGTGCTTCCCTGAACCGCTTGACGGAGGCCCCCGAGATAATTGCGCCTGCTCCACACCTTGTCCCACAATCTGTTTGACCTGAAGACACGTCCTGCGGTGCCCTGGTCCGACCATCACATATACCTGCACCAGGAGACGGCGTGGGGTGCAGTAGAAGGGAGAGGCGGCGCGAATGAGCCTCCCCCACCTCCCCAGGCGGAGGTTTCTCAGCTACACCCCAGCGCTGCACTGGACCAGCTGACTTGCGCCCACTCTTGCGACACAGTGCCTCGCTCGGCCAGCTGAATTGCGCCTGCTCTTGCTATTACAACGTCTCACCCGCCATCCAATGGAATTGCATCCAATCTTGCGGTACAGTGACAGGCGGCTGCTACGGAGCTCACGAAATGGCGGTCGGCTCCACAGACTTGGGCCTGGCCTGCAAAGATGGCTCTGGGCAACCGTGGAACTCGGACGCTTGACTGCTAGGGCATGGGCCCCATTCCCAAAAGAGTCCCCTCAGCCTTGAAGATTCTACAACAGTCACCGGGACCCCCGACTCCCGTAGACTACCGATGGGGAGCGACTGCCATGATTGCTCGCGGAATGGCCACAACGTAGCCACGAGATGGTGGTGCTCTCATGCTAACCCCAGCTTCAGTTTGAAACATCCAGAAACACTGTAGACTACCAATTTGATCAGTTCCGGTGGAGCCCCAACGTGACCCAGTAGAGAAGAACTTGCCCTCCCCTCTTTGATTGATAGTTCTTGTTGCCTGTCACTTCTCTTGTCATTTAACAGAATTTTTAGGACTGCTGAAAGGGGTTGTGTTCCGACCGCTGGTTGGTGGAGACATTTTGACTATATTCTGGACCTGCGTTGTCGCGTAATGCGTCATATGATGCCCCGCGTTAGCGCACCCGGAAGTGCTCCGGTGCACGAGGCGCAGCTTCCCGGAAACGATCCAGAGCGCGGCGCGCAGCACGTAACGTGAGCATAACAGGTCATGTGACTTGTTAATAAAACTTTTCATTGGTTCATTTTACTTTTGTTATTCTAATGATGAAAGGCTTGGTCATATGACCTAAAAATAACACTTTTCATTGGATTGAAACATTTTTTTTTCCCAAACGATGAAAGCCCCACCTTTTTTTTTCTCACTCGGCAATCGAAAAAGGTTCCGTTAGATAACAACAGAGGTGACAGGCAACAAGAACCATCACTCAAAAAAGGGGAGGGCAAGTTCTTCCCTACCGGGTCACGTTGGGGCTCCACCGGCACTCATCGAATTGATAGTCTACAGTGTTTCTGGATATTTCAGACTGAAGCTGGCGTCAGCATGAGAGCTCCACCATCTTGTAGCTCCGTCGTGGCCATTCCGCAAGCAATCATGGCAGCGGCTCCCCACCAGAAGCCTGCGGGAGTCGGGGGCCCCGATGACTTTTGTAGAATCTTCAAGGCTGAGGGGACGCTTACGAGAATGGGGCCCAAGCCCTAGCAGGCAAATGTCCGAGTTCAAATGTGTCCCAGGGCCATTTTAGTGGACCAGGCCCAAATCCGAAGGGCCGGCCGCCATTTTAAGAGTCCTGTGGCAGCCACCTATCGCTGCACCGCAAGAGTGGGCGCAATTCTACTGGATGGTGGACGAGACGCTGTAGCCGCAAGAGCGGGCGGTAAACAGCTGAATGGCGGATGAGGCACAGTGCAGCAAAAGCGGGCGGAAAACTGCTGATTGGTGACTGAAACGGTAAAAGGGCGCCCCACTACAGCAGACGAGCCTCCACCTGGGGAGGCCCGTTCACGCCGCTTCCCCCCCCCGCCGGGGCGCCCCACGCCGTTTTTCGGTGCAGCATTCTAGGGTGCCAAGACCAGTGCGGCAAGTAAAGGACATCACCTGGGTGCCGTCCAGATCTCGGCGCGTTGTGCTGCCTTCGGACGATTCGCACAACAGACCGCTACTGACGAGACACAGTGCAGCAAAAGCGGGCGGAAAACCGCTGAATGGCAAGTGAAACGCTAAAGGGGCGCCCCACTACAGCAGACGAGCCTCCACCTGGGGAGGCCCGTTCACGCCGCCCCCCCCCCCCCCCCCGGGGCGCCCCACGCCGTTTTTCGGTGCAGCATTGTAGGATGCCAAGACTAGTGCGGCAAGTAAAGGACATCACCTGGGTGCCGTCCAGATCTCGGCACTTTGTGCTGCCTTCAGACTATTCGCACAACAGACCGCTACTGACCATTGTTGCTTTTGTTTAATTTTTTTTTTTTTAACGTGTTTACTGTTTTTGGTGCGTTGTATATATTTATAAGTTATTAAAGTGTTATAATCCTACTACTTTGTTGGAGTACTATATATTTTTAATGTGACACATAATTGTGAAGACTTTGATGTACAAAAAGGCATCCCTGGAATCTTCCGCTTCAGGCTCGGTCCCACACACCCTCACAGTGAGAATCCCCTCCCCAATCACAATACAGGATCGTTATCAGATTGTAGGAACGCGTGTGGTGTGACGGATCTCATGAGGTGGGGGCCTTGATCTACTGTAACTCCTTTGAAGAGGGGTGATTCTTTACAGTTGAGGCCATAAACTACATCCGCAGGGCTAGGTGATAGCCTGGGACCGGCCTTGACAATCAGACACAAAGGAAGAGGAGTGTCAGAGGGTGCGGTAGTGAATAGGGTGAAAGGGAGTTGTCGGGCGGGCACAGGGTGTGATTCTCAGGGAAGAGCAGCGCAGATGGGGGGAGGTTTATGGCCCATGCATAAGGCAGACAGCGGGGGTGACCAGTGCGTGGGGGAGATGCTTGCGAGGGTGGGGAGCAATGCTGAGGATCGGCGGTGTGCAGAGAGTGGGTCTGGTCAAGGCATCTAAAATGGCTGCCGTGCACGACAAAAGTGTGGCATTGGAAAAAAAGCAAGATGGCGCAGACAATGTTTATCAATATGGATTAATTTATAACAATTATTTTTAACAATATATTTACTCGCAGTATCAAAATGGCGGTCAACACTTCCTGATTTCCTTCGAATCGAACGTTAACAGACGTCACGCAGCAAAAAAAAAAAAAACGCTCACGCGCAGCCGCTGGAAGACAAGTATCAACATATATGAGCATCCTCAGCCACCCTCAGAAAACATAGGGGGTCAGGATACGTCTCCCGTACCCCCTCATATCCATTTCTCAC
This sequence comes from Lissotriton vulgaris, assembly GCF_964263255.1. Taxonomy (NCBI): domain Eukaryota; kingdom Metazoa; phylum Chordata; class Amphibia; order Caudata; family Salamandridae; genus Lissotriton; species Lissotriton vulgaris. The sequence goes on from NC_141693.1 coordinate 576,310,761, forward strand.
ATTATTTTTCCTCCATCTTGTAATTTAATTAAAACGAAACACAAAATGGCGAATTCCCGTTTCGCGTCCCGGTTCGCTACCCGGTTCGCGAACCGGAAAGCGCTTCTACCGCAAAAAAACAATTTTTTTTATTTGCCCCACGGGACCCGTTAATAACCCCAACACCATTCCTAGGGGGTCAAGAAGGGTCTACCTTGCCCCCTTTCATTAAATTCCCCCTTCGTTTTTAACCTTTTCTTGTCTCTCCTACCGAGAGACAAGAGGGCGGCCGCTCCGGACTGTTTAGAATGTTGACAGACACCGGAGAGCCAATCAGCTTCACTACGTAATGTTCCATTACGCGAAAAGTTCGCGAACCGGAGCGCTATCCGGGACGCTGTCACAGATATATCTGTTTTTTAAAACGTTAATTTCTCAAAATCCACTGGAGCACATATATTGAGACCCAGCAAAGGCACATCCGGCTAACAGTCCCTACAATTTTGCCAAGTTTCGTGCAAATCCATTCAGCCGTTCGAGCTAAAAGTGAGGCCAAACGCCCTATGGAAAAATGAATGGGAAAAACGCGTTTTGGGACCCCCTTTTTTCTCGGCCCCCCCCTTGACGAAACCCCCCCAAATTTTCAGGGGCTGCTCAGAAACAAAATGTGCCATTTTCCTGAAAATTTCAGCCGCCAAAGTTATAAGACGTAGAATTTTCAAAAGTCCCATAGAGAAAAAATCCTAACTATATATACCTACTGCCGACCGCCAGTAGGTAATATATATATATATATATATATATATATATATATATATATATATATATATATATATATATATATATATATATATATATATATATATATATATATATATATATTTAGCAAAGATGCTCTTGAGCTGTTGGAAGGGCACACCAGGATGTTCTGCCATCCGGCTTCCTGACCCCAAGAGGACAGAGTCAACCGGGGCAGCTTCGGCATTTTTTCTGCATTCATGGTAATGGACAGGCTATGACATAATATGCGCGACGAGAACCTTGGCCACACCCACTTATGGTGACGTAATTCAATATAATGGTTGATTTACAAAGGTGAGTGTTTGATGCCTCTGTGTGAAGACATATCTATGATTAAGGGGCGTGGTGGCCCGAAACGATTCAGATCTGTTAAATAGCCTGGAGAGGGGCTGAGGAACTGCACAGGGGTCAGGAAGCTGGATGGCAGAACATCGCGGTGTGCCCTTCCAAAAGCTCAAGTGCATCTTTGCTAATCATATTTCCACATGTCGGCCCTTTACTGTGGGAAGGTGCACCACTACTGCATGTAAGAAAAGACAACATGTGAGGAGGCTGTGGCAGAGTCACTTTTCTCTGCCATGCAGCGCGATGCTCATATGTGGAATGAACAGTTTGTCAGCCCCGGCTCTCCCTCCCTACTAAAGGTGAAATATTAACAAATGAACTGTGCACAGGGGCTGAAACCTACTCAAGGGATAAATTTCACTCACGTTTAGGGACTACATCGTACAGCAATATGCGTGACGAGAACCTTGACATCACCCACTTATGGTGACGTAATTCAATCTAATGGTTGATTTACAAAGGTGAGCTTTTGATGCCTCTGTGTGAAGAAATATCTATGATTAAGGGGCGTAGTGGCCCTGAAACGCGTTTGATCTGGTAAATAGCTCGGAGAGGGGCTGAGGAACTGCACGGGGGTCAGGAAGCCAGATGGCAGAACATCGCGGTGTGCCCTTCCAAAAGCTCAAGTGCATCTTGACTAATCATATATATAATATATATATTACCTACTGGCGGTCGCCAGTAGGTAGTTATAGTTAGGATTATTTTGTATAGGGAATTCGCAACATTCTATTGGGAATACCTTTGGCGCCGGAAAAAATTAAGGTTTTTTGGGGCAATTGTGGTTGTCACCAGCACGGTTGATGAGCTTTATGCTTTGCTCACCATAGGTAATTGTTTTACCACAAAATATACAAGTGATCTTGTGTTGCCCAAACTGGGGTTTTATGTTTGGGACCATCTCCCTTGTCTCTGGACCAGATGGAGTGGGTTGCTTTCTTTTGGAGGTGCTGGGTGAAGATTGGGGAGGGTTTCTGGCCAGTTCTCAGACCTCTGCCGCAGCATAGTTGTTAGGATGCCGGCGTTGCATGTGGCGAATCATGGTGTTATTGCCAAAAGAGTACTTCTTGTTAGGGTTCCCCCTTGAAAGTTCAGTGCCACAGATTAGGCAAGTAACCCATGGCGCATCCACTTTTTTGAGGTCCTTTGGGATGGAAAAAAACTCCCAGATAATGTGCTGCTTTGGCCTATATGGGGTATTATATTCTGACAGGAACGTCCTACTCCCCTCCTCTTCCTCCTCCTCCTCCTCCTTTTCTTCATCTCCACCACTGTGGTGTTGTGGTGGTCCTCTTGGTGGTGGTGGTGGTGGTGGCTGAGATGCTCCTGCTGCTGCTGCTACTGAAGCCATTTTTCAGTCCAAAAATGTACAGAGAGGTCTTTCAATAGGTCTTCTTCACTCAAAGTACAAGTGAGAATGAGGAAAAAAGGTGGGGGCTTTCATCATTAGGAAAAAAAAACTGTCCTGAACCAATGAAAAGTGTTATTTTCAGGTCACATGACCAGGGATTTCCTCATTTGGAAACCAAAACTGTCCTGAACCAATAAAAAGTGTTATTTTTAGGTCACATAAAGCGGGTCGGATGCTTACGTTGCGTGATTGTATGCGCTCGAGTGCTTCCGGGTGCATTTACGCCATGCGTATCACGCGGACGCGGCTACGCGATACGTCACGATGATGTTTTCGTTCGCGGCAATAGCGCTAACGGGACGTTCACCGGTATGCGCCCTGGGGCGCGCCACAAGACTGCGCTTATCGGTGTGCACACCGGGACGCGCACTGGGAGCGCTCCAGGGCAAAAAAAAAAAAAACCCATGAACAATATACATAAAAAAATAGTATTACATAAATATACAATGTAGGATTAATTATAAAAAATATTACATTTCATAGCTATAGAAATTTGCTATTAAAAACCTTTGAAATTCACTGAAAAAACCATAGGTTTCACACCAGTTATAGTTAGGAATTACCATTTAAAAAACCTATGGAATTCACTGAAATAAACATAGGTTTCACAACTATGGTTTTTTCAGTGAATTTAATAGGTTTTTTAAATGCCAATTCCTAACTATAACTGGTGTGAAACCTATGGTTTTTTTCAGTGAATATATATATATATATATATATATATATATATATATATATATATATATATATATATATATATATATATATATATATATATATACTCCAACCAGAAAGTTCGTGCAGCGCCTTCGCACGAAACCCAGTGTGCAGACACAGGTAAATGAATCCACAGCCAGACTTACTTGGATATTCCTTTTTCTTTATTGCATTTTAAAGTGCAGAGGTGCAACACACTGCCAAACAGACGCGTTTCGGGCGTGAACGCCCTTGCTCACATATATATATATATATATTCCTCCGTTATAGTTAGTTCAGCTAACTATAACTTGCGGGCCCGCAATGCACTGCTGATGACATCACATATTACATCAATCATGGCATGGTCAGTGACATCACTCATGACATCACTGATGACATCTTAAATGACATCACTGATGACATCACTTATTAAGTGTATCTTAATGATTACATGTATTAGCGAGTAATGTTTAAATATATAAATATCTGTATCAGTGTCTCACTTTCTGTATAAGTGGCTGCATGGGTTGGTTAGTAGCTACATGAGTGTCTAGATCGGCTATTAGTTGATTTTTGAGTATCAGTATGAGTGTCTGTATGGTTTAGTGGGGCGTATTACTTAGCGCATAGATGCATGAATAACTGACTCACTGTATGTATTTTGAAGACAGCATGTGTGCAAGACTGTATCAATGGATGAGTGTGTGTATGGGTGTGTTAGTGAGTGTATGGCTGTCTCAACAGTATCTTTATGAGTAACTACATGTGTTTTAAACTATTATATGTGAGTATATAAATAAGTATGTGTTTCTATAAGTGATTGTTTAAGAGATTGTTTCTGTAGAAGTAAGTGTAGAGGTGTGTGTATCGCTATATATGCAAGTAAATGGATGATTGATAGTTTATTTGCATGTGTGAGTATGTGTGTGAGTAACTCTATGGATGAGTATTGTGTGTAACAGGATGTATAGGTGTATGAGTACATATAATGAGTGAGTACATTTATGTCTGACTATATACAACTGTTGGTGAATGAGTGGATGTGTATGTAGATGTTGGAATTACTGAACAGGTTGTTGTAACTGGTAGTGGTATCCACATTGCTTTAACATTTTTAGTTTCTATTTTTGAATGTGTGTATCAACGGTTATATTACGCTAAGAGGAGGTCTCCCACTTTTTCACAAAGATGATTTCTTCAGTGATGTCATCAGTGATGTCATTTGAGATGTCATCAGTGATGTCATGAGTGATATCTCTGACCATGGCATGAGTGATGTATTATGTGAAGACATCATCAGTGCAATGCGGGAGCGCGAGTTATAGTTAGCTGAACTAACTATAACCGAGAAATTTCAATGGTTTTGTATGAGAGAAATGTCCAGCTAACTATAACATGGCTGAAACCTATGGTTTTTTGAGTGAATTTCTAAGGTTCTTTAAATGCTAATTCCTAACTATAATGTGGCTGAAACCTATGTTTTTTTCAGTGAATTTCTAAGGTTTTTTAAATACTAATTCCTTACTATAATGTGCCTGAAACCTATGTTTTTTTCAGTGAATTTCAAAAGTTTTGTAAATAATAATTTATAAATGTATTACTTATTATGTCTTTCTTTTTATACTAATTTCTTATATTTTTAATATAAATATTTATATTTATTTTATTTTTTAGATTATATGTCATATTCTTATTATAAAATACTAACAAAGCTAAATTGCAAAATATTTTTTGGATTAATTATTGCTTGACTTCGATTGCACCCATAACACACCTCCAGCAAAGCTCTCGGGCCGTATGCTCACAATGCTGTATCAATCCTTACAACTGCTTCAAGCATATGCAAGGTTTTGATGCAGCATAAGATCAAAAGTAACTGAATGAAATGATATACATTTCACTCAGTCACTTTTAAGAGGCGTTGCTGCACCCCCTCCTGCACAGGAAAGCCTCCTTCTAGCCCAGGGCTTTTCAATGTAATGCACCCTCCAGATGCATCACATTCTTAATACAACACACCATGGCACATATTTTGCACCACCACTGTGTCACAAAAGTGATGCAACGGCTGTGTAAAAGAGGCACAAGGGGATTGTAAATCCACCCCTCACACATACAAATTCACCCAGACAGTTTCACCAGCAGCGAAAATTGAAGCACGGACTTGTAACATATTTATGTACATATGTTAAATTCAAGTGCTTCGGACATACTACAGTATACTATAGGGAAACACCTTATAGATTTATGCTTTAGCACTTCCTTATAGTTCTGCACTTTCACATTCTCCATTCACTAGTAATATATTCATTCATTCATTTATAAACTACACATTCAATCTGACAAACGTATACACACTAACATAGAAATATAGTTCTTTCTTTGACCAGTGAAGGTAGTTCTAAAAAGAACTGGGTTTTTTTCTGTTTTTACTTTTCAATTTCTTTTGTGTTTTGTCAACAAGATTTTTTTTTAAACTAAAAAAATTTAACTTTTAACCAAAAAGTATCAAACAGGAGCAAAACAATGAAAAAGAAACAAAAAACGAATGTCGAGGACAGCGGTGATCCTGCATCCTGCATTTCATCAGATCAATAGACTGCTCCCTATAATATAAAATTCTATTGCAATGAATGAATGCATACAATTTTAACGTCAGCAAAATCAGGATCAATTTGTGGTTGTGGACTGCTTGCTGAATATTCTGCTGCAGTAGTTGATGTGCTTGGTACAGAAGCAGGTGGGTTCTCCTGCAACTTCCGTCTTGCAGCTCGAGCAAAGTTATTGGGGTGCAAGTTCTTCACATGTCGCATCATATTTGCGGTGTCAAAGGAGTATTTTTTAGATGGATCACCCCTTGAAAGAGTTGTTTGGCAAATTTTACAGGTTACATTTGGAGCATTAACCTTTTTTTGCCCTTCTGGAAAAGTAAAAAATTGCCAAATTAGAGCTTCTTTCCTCTTCTTTGGAGGTTCTTCAGGAATGAAACCTCCCTCTGAAGAACTGTTGGAAGATGAGCCTATTGCTCCTATAATGATCTTCCTTCTATTTGAAAAAGTTGTCAGAAGAAATGATTCTTCTGAGAAAGTCAATGTCGAATGATTATAATGGGACGGAACTTTCAACAGTTACAATAGGAAAACTTATGTACCAATCAAATCTCTCCTTTTAAAGTCACATGACTTTACGTACGCTTATGATGCGCTTACGCAGCTGTTTCGATACCAGTATGCATGATGTTCTCTCGCGCTCTGTATAATTGTTTTTAAAAGCAATATATGATTGTTCAAACTGTAAAAAAAATCATAGTTTTCCCAAATAATATCTTCTTTTAGTATGTACATTAAATATATAAATATATGTTTTTAACCATGTAGAAACATTGGCGCCTTTCGCGTACAGGGTGCCGTTCATGACATCACACTTCACCTTTGATGTGACGCGTAACGTCAAACTATATTGGTACTGTATGCACGGGTACACGCCGACTATCATTAGCAGTACATGTATGGTACGATCATCGTCTCAGTGACAAATCACAGCACAGGGCGCGCTAACAAGAATGATTAGAAGTAGTCACTCATTGGAGATCCGATTCTGGGCCTGCCTCTGCGCACATGATAACACCGTCCCCATCTCTCTCTGTTGTTAATTGTTGGTGCACACACTCACACTCGCACATGCGTGGTCCACGCCGCACCCACACTCCCCACATGCCACCACCTAGCATGCTTGCTATTACTAAGCCTGAAACCAACACATTAGTCAATGTGATGTCCCCCAAGGCCATCATTCTTTTAGACCGTGAAAACGCTACCAATGATGCTCCTGGACTTGGTTTTCTCAGCCCCCGCGGTTCCCATATAATACGAACACTGACGTGAGCACGCTCTCTTTTGCCTGCCTGTGCTGCGGTGACAGACAGAGTGTTGTCATCGATTTTACTACAAACTCACAGCTCGAGCGGAGGAGGACTCCTGACACTCGACGTGGTGTCACTACTGCTGCCGCCCAGCCACAATACCATAGGCGAGGAGGCAGCGGCACCCGCACCCAAAACACCCCAGACCAAGCAAAACCGCAGCCTTTGAAGACACAACAAAATACGACAGAAGCAAAGGTAAGAAAAACCGTCACAAAGTCAGACTTCTCTGTAAATTATATGCATGATGCTATTTTTTTCTCCATCATATGGCTCTCCTACCCCTTAATGGTTTAAAATCTTATGCACATAGTATAAAAGTTTCTATCTGCGTCACAAGGTCCTATACACCTCTAATTTTATAAATTATGCATCCATACATTTCTGTATCATATTTCTGTACTACGCCACCTGCTTACGCCTCTATCGTTATTAATTGTGCATCCATCATGATATTTTTTTTCTGCATCACAAGGCCGTCAGAGGCAGGCCCGGACTGGCCGTTGCGGGCACAGGCAATCCCCCAATACACCACAAGAGTGGGGGCGGTTTTGGGCCCCTGGGGGCCGATTTTGTTGCAGGGCCGTCTTAGCAGCAGAGCTGCAAAATCAGACCTGTAACAAAATTCGGCCGAAAACTGGCCCCACCAAAGAGCTCAGTCGCACCCCCAACTCCTCTCCTCCCGGGGGAGGGGGTGGAGGAACGGCCAAGCACTTTCCCAGGGCCGGATTTGGTTCCCAGTCCGGCCCTGGACCCAGGCCTCTATTCTTATTGATCTTCCTTTGATGATCCTAAAATTTCCTTCTGTCTTACGGAACACTCCCACTGATTTTTTTTAATAAATTGAGCTTCCATTAATTTCTGTATCCTATTTTTGAAGTGTGTCACGTGCTTTACAATGTGCTCTTTCTATTGTATGTTCATGAAGGTATTCTTTTCTGCATCACGTGCCCCTCCTACCCCTCAATGATTTTCTATGTACATAGTATAAGGGAGGATCCAGGGGGAGCCGTGTGCGAGCCACTTTCTCCCCTGGGTTGGTTCGCGCAAGGGAACTGGCCACAGGTGCAAGGGGCGGTGATTAGCTATTTGGAGCGGAAGGGAAAAGGGATAAATAGGGGTAGAAAGGGCGGGAAAAGGAACTGTGCCGGGGGTGCCAGGTGGCGAAGGTTGTTTTTGCCCCACCCACCCTCTTGCTCTTTCAGGTCCTATTTGTTTGTTCTTTTATTGTGCTTTGGGTACTGCCAAAACTGATTATTCCTGGTTGCCACGCTAAGACAAGTCTAGGTGCAATTTTAGTTGGTAGGCGCTTTTTCTGGGGGGTGGGCAGCCTGGAGCGGTTTGGTCTATCCTCAAAGGGCAGTTAAATGAAAGGAGGGGGGTATCAACAAGTCAGATGCTCCTGAGTTTATTTGGGTTAACTTGGTGGGGGTTTCATCTTTCATAAGCATACGTAGATAAGTTGAAGGAATTTTTGGCTTATTAAATAATGAATTGCAAGATGTTTGATTAGAAGTTAATTTGCACCTGTCTTAATAAAGTGGCCTTTCCTGCTAACCAAGAAGTTGTGAACAGAGAGTTATTGCGCAAATGTTTCTTGCTATCCATCACGTGGCCCTCCCAGCTCTGCTTTGCTTTATTTTTCTGGAATGCATGCTTTCTGGTTCATCGTATTTGCTCCCTCCTAATTCTCCCATTAGTTTTAATATTTATTACTGTGTCACGTGACACTACCAAGCCTGTATTCGTTTTCAAATACTTGTTAGTCTAAACAAATGTAATTGGTAGCCACAGCTCGAGCAGGACGTTACGCCGGGCAGTGATGTCAGCTGCAATGGCTCGTGCAGGGCATTACGCCGGGCGGTGACATCAGGCAGAGCAGGGGCAGGGTGGGGGGTTGTAAAATGCGGGATATGGACGATCTCAGGTAAGTACATCACATTTGGCGATGCAGCGCGGGTAACAAAATGTGTTTTTTTTCCAGTACTTACCTGACATCGTCCATATCCTGCATTTTACAACCCCCACCCTCCCCCTCCTCTGCCTGATGCCACCGCCCGGCGTAACACCCTGCACGAACCGTGGCTGCTTAAATGCAATCGCAATTTAACGAATCTCAATTTAGAGATTCCTTAATTGCGATTTTTGCATTTGGGATGATGCATCCCAAATGCAAAAATACTGGTCACAAATAGAAAGATTCAGAGAATCTGCCCGTTTGCCTCAGTTTTTTTGCTTGATGCAACTTCTTTAAAATACTTATAAATACCAAAGAGGGTTTCAAGGATAACATTTATTTTGCAAACTACCTTTTGAATGGTTAGCATTGCTATTATGATTCCCAAATATACATCTCTTTTACATTTACAGTCTATTGAAAAGTATTGTGGTGTCTGCAATCAAAAAGCTTCAGCAACCAATACAGAAAACTTTATGGTAAGAATCTTTTCTGAGTTATGTGCACTATATTTGAAAGCTGACCATGCACCGTCAACGATGTGTAATTCCTATAGCCCGACGCACAGCACATATTGTTTGAGGTCAAGGGCAACAAGTTTTCATGTGTATTGTGTCCTTGGCACAAGTAGGCCCAATTCATAGCAGCACAAACCCTATGGCTGACAGTTACCAGTACCACATAATGGGTCAGAGAAGAGCACTGTCTGTAGTTAACGTAATATGTTTGCCCATATGTTAACACTGTTCAAACCTGTATTTATGGTTCATTAATTGAATGCATTTATTACTTAGGCTCGCACTCTAAGTAAATGTTGTAACCTCTGAGTGCACAACTGTCAGTGGCTCCAGTATACAAAAGCATGCAGCTCTGAAACACCCCTGACCCACGTATGCTTATCAGGAATGTCTTTTGCCGAGTTAATATTTGTGTCCATATGTTAAAGACTTTCAAACTTCTACAACATTGATGCAGTCATTATTATTAGTTAGACTGACTCTTCCACATAAATGTTGTAAACTCAGACTGCACTACTGACAGTTTCTGGAGTAAAAAAAGTGTACACACACTTCCAAAGTTTAGCACTATGAGGCTATGTATACTGCTCCCACAATGCTCTGCGATTTGGCGCAAATAATTGCAGAAGCTCAAAAGCAAGTTTGCTAATACTTCGCTTTCAAAATAAAATGTTCATAAAAAAGAGAAAGCAGGAAAAAAATTGCTAAACTACAATAACATTTCTGTTACGATTTTTTGCAGCATCATTTAGGAACGTGTTCATCCATGCCAGTATTTCCCAAAAATATTCATTATGGAAAATCTCTGTAACTACTTTCAATAAGATTATGGTAAACAAAATTCAACAACCATTGGCAAACACAGTAGGTCTGAAATTGATAGTCACCTTTTTACTTTTGACATTGTGTGTCTAGTTTTGGCATCATGTCTGTAAAACGTAATTGCCATGTAAGCTGCTGCCCCCTCACTATTATAACAAACTTTGGCAAAAGCAAAAAGTATTTTTGGTTTTAAAAAGCACAAACTTTCACAGTAGTTACTGGCACTGAACAAAACTACTTTGTGTGCTGATATACTCCTTGTGAAACAGCAAAATGCTGTGACTCACAGTGAAGCCATCCGATACAAAGACAGAGAGATAGAGAGAGACAGGAGAGAGAGCAGAGTGGATGAGATTGGAGGGAACAGAGAGAGAGAGAGAGAGAGAGATGTAATAAAAGCAAAAGGTCATGGTTAATGCTAGACCAAATTAGGGCCCCAACTATTCAAGAAAGTCTCAAAAGTGCACCCATGGAATATGTCCTAGCATTAAGTGCAGCTATACAGCTCCAATTAACAAAATCAAATGTAAATCATACTTGTCTTTTTCAGCCTGTATATTTAAAAAATGTATTAGGTTTGTTGACTCTAAACACACCTTTTACATTAGGACTATGGAATAGTGGTATAAAAATATAATTCATTCTATTGTCAGACATCTACCTTGGTGATAGTGGAATTAGCACTACTTTTTAGAAAACAATATGGTGTAGAGGAGCGTTGTTGCTTTTTCACCTTCATAGAGGAAGATTTAAATTTATATTTAAACAGATAAACAAAAAATTACTCCATTTCAAAAAGAAAATTAAGCAGGAATGTTAGACAAAGTCTGCTCCAACTCTAAAATCATTGTGGGAATCATAACAGGTGAAAAAAAGTGTCTCTCAACATTACTTTTTAAGATAATTTGGACACAAGACTAGACTGCAGGAGTGTCCAAATATTTATGCACTTGTTATGCTGGACAGTATTGCTTCTAAACACCCTTTCATTGCTTTCTTCCAACCCTTCAAAAAAGATTTCATGAATTTACATGCATAATCTTTCAGGTCTGTATATCTCTAATGTAAAACAATCGTACTTGTTTTCTCTTTTGTAAACTGACATATGTAAACTCATCAGTCACTCCTATGGTAACCCTTTACAAAACCTGAATGCTGAGTGCTGACTTTTGTGTCAGAGCATGCCCATACATAACTAAGTTAACTTTTCTTTAGCTACATAGAAACATGTAGTGTAACCTGTCAAACACTTTGAAATACTACATTCCCACTAGTCCTAGAGTTGGATGTAGAATTCAATCGTTCTTCATAAAATAGAATTGGATGTCACTAAGTACAAGGTATTTCTCTATTATAGAATCCCTAGTGCGTCCCTTAAACATTCAAGCAAAGTCCAAACACATATTAACTGAAACACACCAACCGATAGTAACCTATCAAATTTGCCAAATAAATCTTTGAAGGTGTGATCAATCCAAAAAATACTCCTTTGGCAAATCAAATATAGTACAAAACACATAAACTACTTGCACCCCAACAACTTTGCTTTAGTTGCAACACAGAGATTGCAGGACAACCACTTGCTACTAAACCAAGCACATCAACAGCTGCAACACCATCTTTAGCAAACAGTCCATAGTCCCATATTGACCTTGAGTTTAATAAACTTACATTTCTATGCATTCATTGTGATGACCTTTTGTGTTATGCAAACACTATATCAACATCATCAAAAACAAGAAACAGCAGCAACGCTGTCCTCAATATTATTTATTAGACATTTATCAAGCTTTTTTGTACTAAAAACTACCCGTCCGAAGGCAGTTGAAAATGTGCATACTTACTGCCTTTCTTGCCTGGGGTCATCAATTACTCTTGAATTTCCTAATCTGATTGAAACTCATGACCCTTTATGGAGCCTTTTTGTTCTACCTTCTACCCCAGCCGAAAGCAGTTGGAAATGTGCACATTTGCTGCCTTTCTTGGCTTGGGTTGTCAATTGTCCTTCTTGTAAAACAAATTCAAAGTGCAGGCCCTTTATTGAGCCTTCTTGGTAACTATTACTTGTGAATGGCAGTGGGTAATTTGCGCACTTCCTGCCATTCATGAATAAACAAAAGATTGAAAGTCTAACAAAATTAAAAAATAGCCAGTATAGTCTATGGTTATCAAATCTTCTGTTTGTTATTGTAATTCAAAGTACAGACCGTTTATTGAGACTTCTTGGTAACTACTACCCGTGAATGGCACTAGGTAATTTGCACACTTGTAGCTTTTCTTATTTTTCACATTATTCTACTAACACTCAATCAAAATATCATCTACACGTACACACACCTACTTCCTGCCTTTCTCGGCTGCGGTTATCAATTATCCTTCTTCTAATACAAATTCAAAGTGCAGGCTCTTTATTCAGCCTTCTTGGTAACTATTACTCGACAATGGCAGAGGGTAATTTGCACACTTGCGTCCTTTCTTGCATCCTTTGTACCGCACAGTGTGTGTACTTTGTGCACTTGCATAACTTAGATCAGATACCCGTTTCTCAGGCTCCCACTGCAGAATCCAACTCAGTCTGTAATCGACTGGAAAACCAAACACCCATTTCCTTTACAAGGCAGGGGATTCTTTTCACATCTGCTACCTTTCTTCCTTTTCACCTTATTCTGCATCAACTACCTAAAACACACATATCTCCTACCTTTCTTGCAGTCTTTGCCAAGTATTATTCTAATTCAAAGTAGAGTCCCTGAAATGGGCCCGGTGTTGTAATTTTTCAGCCCTACCCCTCACAATGGTAACATAATGCCCTTACATTGCTTCCTTCGATGTCGTAGCCATTTCTTATGCTCCCACTGCAAAATTCGATGCCCTATCCATATAATGACTTGGAAATTCAAAGATCCACTTCCCTGACAACGCAGTGGATAGTTTGCGTGTCTGCAGCCTTTCTAATTTTTTACCTTTTTTTCTTCCACTCAATCAACACATCATCTACACATAACACACACCAACTTGCTACCTTTTTTGGCTGCAGTTATCAATTCTTTTTCAATTTCATATTCTGATTAAAACTCGTGCTATTTATTCAACCTTTTTGTTGTAGCTGCTACCCCAGTCCAAGGCAGTGGCAAATTTAGACGCTTACTGCCTTTCTTGACTGGGATTATCAATTATTGTTCAATTTCATATTCTGATTCAAAGTCAAGGCCCTTTATAAAGCCTTTTTAATATAGATACTGCACTGGCAGAAGGCAGTGGGAAATTTGTACAATTGCTGCATTTCTTTGCAGGGGTATAACCTATTGTTCAATTTCATATTCCCATTCAAAACTGCAGTCCCTTTATCAAGCCTTTTTTATTCTATCAACTACCCCGGCCGAAGGCAGTAGGAAATTTGAACTCTTGCTGCCTTTCTTAGCTGGGGTTACCAATTATCCTTTTTATAATATAAATTCAAGGAGCAATCCCTTTATTAAGCCTTCTTGGTAACTATTACTCGTGAATGGCAGTGGGTAATTTGCGCACTTCCTGCCATTCATGTATAAACAAAAGCTTAAAAGTCAAACAATATTAAAAAAAGACCACGTATAGTATAAGGTTATCAAATCTTCTGTTTCATATTGAAATTCAAAGTATAGTCCCTTTATTTAGCCTTCTTGCTAACTACTACCCGTGAATGGCAGTGGGTAATTTGGACACTTTCAGCCTTTCATAATTTTTTACATTATTCATCTACCACTCAAACAACTCATCATCTACACGTACACACACCTACTTGCTGCTTTTCTTGGCTATGGTTATCAACTATTCTTCTATTTCATATCTGTATTCAAAGTGCGAGCCCTTTATCGAGCCCTTTTCGTGTAGATACTGCACTGCCAGAAGAAAGTGGGAAATTTGCACACTTACTACATTTCTTCGCAGGGGATCTGAACTATTGTTCAATTTCATATTCCTATTCAAACTGCAGTCCCTTTATCAAGCCCTTTTTTTTCTATCAACTACCCCGGCCGAAGGCAGTAGGAAATTTAAACTCTTGCTTCCTTTCTTGTCTGGGGTTATCAATTATCCTTCTTGTAATACAAATTCAAAGTGCAGTCCCTTTATTGAGCCTTCTTGGTAACTATTACTCGTGAATGGCAGTGGGTAATTTGCGCACTTCCTGTCGTTCATGTATGAAAAAAAGCTTAACAAAAGTCTACCAATATTAAAAAAGAGAATCTTCTCTTTGGTATTCTAGTTCATAGCACAGGCCCTTTACCGAGCCTTCTTGCAAAGTACTACCCGTGAATAGCAGTGGCTAATTTGCACACATACAGCCTTTCTTAGGTTTTACATCATTCATATTCCACTCAATCAACACATTATCTACACAAATACACACCTACTTGCTGCCTTTCTTGACTATGGTTATCAACTATTCTATTTCATATTCATATTCAAACTACAAGCCCTTTATCGAGCCTATTTGTTGTAACAAGTACCCCAACCGAAGGCATAAAAAAAATTGCACACTTGCTGCCTTTCTTGGCCGGGGTTATCAATTGTTTGTGAATTTCATATTCTGATACAAACTTGTGGCCCTTTATTGAGGCTTTTTGTTGTACCTACAACTCCGGCCGAAGGCAGTGAAAATTTACACACTATCTGCCTTTTTTGGCTAGGGGTTATCAATTGTTCGTGAATTTCATATTATGATACAAACTCGTGCCCTTTAACACTTTTTGTTGTACCTACAACTCCAGCCGAAGGCAGTGAAAATTTGCACACTAACTGCCTTTCTTGGCAAGGGGTTATCAATTATTGTTCAATTTCATTTTATGATTCAAAGTCAAGGACCTTTATCGAATCTTTTCATTGTAGCAAATACCACAGCTGAACAAAGTAGGATATTTTCACACTTGCTGCTTTTCTTCATTGGGGTTGTCAATTATTTTAAAAGTACCTACAAGCTTAGCAACAATATTTTCTTTTGGAAGCAAATTTTAAACTAATCGTCTCTGTAAAACTTCTTTGACATGTTCAGTCATTTCTCCAATTCTTATTTCTAGTAGAATAGTTCCATATTCAGCATCATTTCCTTATTGCATATTTGTAATAACTTCCTTATATTAAAAATATAACTAAATGTTAACATTACCAATGCTACATTACATCATTTACTTATACTACCTATGGAGCATAAAAACAAATTACAATACCACAAGATATCTGGAGAAGCTTGTTGTGAAGACTCTTGAACAAAATGAAACTTCTCATTGATAACATAAGCATGGTATCAAACTTAATGCTTGCCTTTAAACAATTAGGTATGACATATTAGTCTCAATTTATTTTAGGGACAGACAATTGTACTATATCCTCAGATTCTGTTACCTGTACAAAATAACATTCATCTATGTTTTGTCATATAGTTACTGCTTTTTCTATATACTGTGTTAAGTTAGCATGAGTTTATTAAATGTTTAAAGACATATTTTCCTTCGGCTTCAGTTTGCACACGACACATAATTGTTATTGTAGCTTTCAACCTAGACGAAAGATGTGATTTATTTGAGAAAAATATGTTATTGCTCTGATATCAGTTGTGCTTGGTACACTTGGTACACTGTCTGCACACTGAGAGCTGAACCCTCTAAGAATAACCTAACACAAGGTTGCTGGGAGGCCTGATCCTCGCACCACATTAGACATAACACAAATAAAGTTGCTGCCAACATTGGGCTCTAAGCGGGTTTAAGATAGAGTTACTGAGAATGCAAAAACACTTGATGGTGCTTCGCATGCAGAGAGCTGGTAGCTGATGATGTGATCTTCTCCTAATGACATTTAGAGGTATGGGCCCGCCCTGCTAAAACCCAACTGAGACCTTCTTAGATGTAATATAGTTTGCTAAATAGGGTGCGCGAACTATAGGTGATACAGATTTCTATTGAATTTTGCATTATAATATGCTATCACCGTTTGCTTACTATGGATTAGTGACTATGCTGATAACTCTGATTTTTATAATATGTATTCTGGTATTATATAAGATACTGCGTTTGAGAACCTTGCATTGAAAAATAAATATTTCAAGCTTGCACGTGTCTTCTTTTACTCCCTGTTCTGGTTTGAAATGATTATAGAGCGAAAGAGTGTTCATGTGTTCCACGATACCTGAGGTAACCTAAGTTCATGTTCTGGTTTGTCTAAGTCATTGGTAGTTTGTTATGACCAATGAGACACTGTAGCTAGCTCGATAAGGGGATTTTGGATACTGAGGTGAGTTTTGGGTCACCCTAATTCACTGAGGTTCCTGATCTTTATGCACAGTTCTGTAAGAGAACGGAATCCCTGCGACATGGCGCCCATACGTTGTTGGCCTTATATCATGACACTCGAATAGTATATCATTCAAACCTTAACCCCTTCATTCCCGTTTCCGGGAAACGGCGGTGTCGGAAAAACCTACCTATTTTTGAAATAACTCTTTTCAAGCTTGAATCTATCTAAAACAGTTTCCTTGAATTACTACCCAGTTGTGCTACAAAGTAATCTTTTTTTTTCACGTTCCTGTGCAGTCATGACACAAGCCGTGCACAGCCCGCTGCATAGTCGCATTGCGGTCCGTGATCATTTGCGGACTTATGATGTACCGGCTGAAGGCTTGGCTGTGGTTCTGGTGGTGAGTGCGGAACATGCTTACCCGTACGAACTGTTTTATTCGTGGGTGACATTTCCGGCAGTGGACGCAAATTCTGGTGTGTTCCACTCATACACTGCGTCACCTGTACCTGCTGAATATGCTCCGTACAGAGCACAGGAAGTACCTATTGATGTTTGGCAGCATGGCGTTTGGTTTGGTGGCGCCCTACCCCACTCTTTAACTGCTCCGAGATTAGGTCCTTTGTCCATTCCGGGCACAAATTGGCCCGCTTTGGCTGGATTTACTCCTCACCCTAATCACGCCACTTGTAACTTAGGTGAACTTAAGCGACTTCAAGTAGTTGCTATTGCCGTGATTAGAGCCCTTGTGCATTACACAAGTCGTAATGTTCATGGGGCAGCCCCTAGAGGTGCAGCCCTTCCGGCAGGGCAGGCTGGTTTGAAAATCAGTCCTGTCATGGTGAATTCCGTTATGGGCAAGAAGCCCCAGGATAAGGATGATTTTCCTTTCTGGCTTGCCGAGAAATTTGACCAGCTGGAGGCGGTGTTTCCTAATACGACTCCTGGTGAAAAACACCGGATTCTTACGCTTAGTTTGTTGAAAGATTTGGCCCCTGAACTTGTTGACTGTGAGACCTGGGGTAAGACTTTTGCGGCGGTCTATTCGAGGTGCTTTGGCTCCCCGTCTGTGTCCAATCTGTCTACGGTCCTTAAACATGTTCAAGATGATCACTGGCCGGAATCGGCAGTTGAGTTGGGTATGCGCCTATGTGGCTCCTTTGATGTGGTTTGCGATCTGATCCTTGCGAATTTCAAGGGGGATGCTGTGAACTTTCAGGTGGCTAACGCTTTGGCGCTGGTTCCCAATGCCGGGAAACCCCGACAGTTAGCGAGGATAATTGTGGCGGCTTATAAAACAGTAGGTCGCAATAGTAAGGGTAATAAGCCTTTTTCTACTAAGGAGAAGAAGCAACCCCAACTTCGGAAACTGACGTTCAACAACAAACACAGGTTTCGCGTCCTGCATCTCCGTTGCCTGTGCAGTCGGAACGAGTTTATGATTTGCGCGACCGCGCGATGATTAAATCACCTGAACGTTTTCAGGCTTCTGACCAACGCTCTCCTCGTTCCTTTCAGGACTCATCGGCTCCGTCAACCGGTGGTGGAGGGGGCGGAAGGGGCCGGGGTGGCCAGCAAGGACGTGGTCAGCCCCGCCCTCGCAACGGTGAAGACAAGCAGGAGGGCTCTACGCCTCAGAGACCGAAGTTTGCCAAGAAGAAAGTCGCAGCCTTAACGGCGCATCGATATGCCCCAGATTGTGAGAACGCGGCTTCGGAATCTGACGTGGGCTCTGACCTTGCTGGACAGCGCGGCGGAGATTACCATAGTGAGAGAGGCCCTCCGTCCACTACTGAAGGTGACAGCGACTGACACTTATGTTGTGATTGAAACAGCTAATACAAGAGTTGCTCCCACTGATAGACTTTTTGAAATTGTTCTGTTAATTGAAGGTGACATACAGCGTACCATAAAAGGGGTATTTTGGGAAAATCTTTTGTCTACGTATGACATTTTGCTTTCGGAGGCTGATTGGCCCCCACCTTTTGTGCTCGCAGCTCCGAGAGGGGAGGAGGTAATCCTCCCCAGTTTCGCGAACACTGTTTCGAGAGTGGAAGCGCTGCACTTTGCAGAAGAGTGGGCTCTGGCTCTTGCACCGGCTGTGTACCATAATCGATGTGGTTGGGATAAATTGTCCCCAAGCCACGAGATTCCTTTGCGGTCTCAGCCGCAGCCTCAACCTCAATATCCCATACGACGTGAGGCCAAGGCTTCGGTCGCAGCGATCCTTGAACAATTGGAATAGCAAGGTGTAATTGAAACATGTGTGTCACCGATGAATAACCCCCTTTTTGCTGTAAACAAGCCAGAGGGCTCTTATCGTTTGGTTTCGGATTACCGGCATTTAAACTCGCATTGCCGTAACTGTGCAGTACAGAATACTCACGGCTCTGCCCTTGTATAGTCTTGTGCGTAAGCGGTTCAAAACCACGCTTGACATTTCCAATGGTTTTTATGCCCATTCATTGTATGGCATAAGTTCCCAATGGACTTCTTTCACATGCGGCGGTGTCCAAAAAATGTTTCGGTGTCTCCCAATGGGCTATAAGAATAGTCCTGGAGTATTTTCCGCCCGCATTGTCTCTCTGTTGGAGAGGGTCGACCCAGATGCTTGTTCTTATGTGGATGATATCTATCTCACAGACGACAAACTATAGGTGATACAGATTTCAATTGAATTTTGCATTATAATATGCTATCACCGTTTGCTTACTATGGATTAGTGACTATGCTGATAACTCTGATTTTTATAATATGTATTTTGGTATTATATAAGATACTGCGTTTGAGAACCTTGCATTGAAAAATAAATATTTCAAACTTGCACATGTATTCTATTACTCCCTGTTCTGGTTTGAAATGATTATAGAGCAAAAGAGTGTTCATGTGTTCCACGATACCTGAGGTAACCTAAGTTCATGTTCTGGTTTGTCTAAGTCATTGGTAGTTTGTTATGACCAATGAGACACTGTAGCTAGCTCGGTAAGGGGATTTTGGATACTGAGGTGAGTTTTGGGTCACCCTAATTCACTGAGGTTCCTGATCTTTATGCACAGTTCTGTAAGAGAACGGAATCCCTGCAACAGTTTGTGTCGAGTAGCACCTTCAATATACATTGCAGACATCAGGGTTCACAACTTCACTTCAGCTTTCCTTCTACATTGAGGACAGCATTGTATTGAGCTTTACTTTCCTTAAGACAGACACAATTATACTGCATCCACAGATACTGTTAACTTTCACAACTTGCATTGACTGATCTTTCTGTCAACAACTACCTTCAATATACACTGCGGACAGCTGGGTTCACAACTTCAATTCAGCTTTCCTTCTACATTGAGAACAGCATTGTATTGTTGCTTGCTTTTCTTAAGGCAGAGACAATTATACTGTGTCCTTCGATTCTGTTATCTGTGACTAAATAGCATTCTTCGATCTTTGTCTCAACAATTGCCTTCAATCTATACTGCAGACAGCCGAGTTCACAACTTCAATTCAGCTTTCCTTCTACATTAAAGACACCATTGTATTCTGCTTTACTTTCCTTAACACAGACAGAATTATACTGCGTCCACAGATACTAATAACTTTCAGAACTTGCCATGACAGATCTTTCTGTCAACAACTACCTTCAATCTACACTGCGGACAGCTGGTTTCACAACTTCAATTCAGCTTTCCTTCTACATTAAGGACAACATTGTATTAAGCCTTGCTTTCCTTAAGGCAGAGACAATTATACTGTGTCCTCAGGTTATGCAAACAGTGACATAATAGTTTTAATCGATCTTTGTGTCAACAACTGCCTTCAATCTACACTGCAGACAGCTGGGTTTACAACTTGAATTCAGCTTTCATTCTACATTACCGACACCATTGTATTGAGCTTTACTTTCCTTAAGACAGACACAATTATACTGCGTCCACAGATACTGTTATCTTGTACAACTTGCATTGACAGATCTTTCTGTCAACAACTACCTTCAATCTACACTGCGGACAGCTGGTTTCATAACTTCAATTCAGTTTTCCTTCTACATTAAGGACAGCATTCTATTCAGCCTTGCTTTTCTTAAGACAGAGACAGGTATACTGTGTCCTCAGGTTATGCAAACAGTCAAAAAATAGCTGTCATTGATCTTTGTGTCAACAACTGCCTTCAATCTACACTGCAGACAGCTGGGTTCACAACTTGATTTCAGCTTTCCTTCTACATTAACAACACAATTGTATTGTCCTTTACTTTCCTTAAGACAGACACAATTATACTGCGTTCACAGATACTGTAAACTTGTACAACTTGTCTTGATAGATCTTTCTGTCAACAACTACCTTCAATCTACACTGCGGACAGCTGGGTTCACAACTTAAATTCAGCTTTCCTTCTACATTGTATTCTTCCTTGCTTTCCTTAGGTAGAAACAATTATACTGTGTCCTTAGATTCTGTTATCTGTGACTAAATAGCATTCTTCGATCGTTGTTTCAACAAATGCCTTCAATCTACACTGCGGACAGCCAGGTTCACAACTTCAATTCAGCTTTCCTTCTACATTAAAGACACCATTGTATTGAGCTTTACTTTCCTTAAGACAGACACAATTATACTGTGTCCACAGATACGCTTAACTTGGACAACTTGCATTGACAGATCTTTTTGTCAACAACTACCTTCAATCTACACTCCAGACAGCTGGGTTCACAACTTCCAATCAGATTTCCTTCTACATAAAGGACAACATTGCATTCAGCCTTCCTTTCCTTAAGGCACAGACAATTATACTGTGTCCTCACATTCAGTTAACTGTACAAAATACCATTCATCAATCTTTGTGTTAACTACTACCTTCAATCTACACTGCAGACAACTGCATTCAGACCTTCAATGTAGCTTTCCTTCTACATTAAGAACAGCATTACATTCAACATTGTTTTCCTTAACTCAGATACAATTCTGCTCTGTCCAAAGATTCTGTTAACTGTACAAAATACCATTCATCTATGTTTCTATCAATTAGTGCCTTCGATCTACATTACAGACAGCAGGGTTCACAACTTCAATTCAGATTTCCTTCTACAATAACGACACCATTGTATTGACCTTTACTTTCCTTAAGACAGACACAATTATACTGCATCCACAGATACTGTAAACTTGTACAACTTGCCTTGATAGATCTTTCTGGCAATAACTACCTTCAATCTACACTGCTGACAGCTGGGTTCACAACATGAATTCAGCTATCCTTCTCCATAGAGGACAGCATTGTATTCTTCCTTGCTTTCCTTAAGGCAAAGACAATTATACTATGTCCTCAGGTTATGCAAACAGTCACAAAATAGCTTTCATCGATCTTTGTGTCAACAACTGCCTTCAATCTACATTGCAGACAGCTGGGTTCAAAACTTGATTTCAGCTTTTCTTCTACATTAAGGACACAATTGTATTGGGCTTTACTTTCCTTAAGACAGACACAATCATACTGCGTCCACAGATACTGTTAACTTTCAGAACTTGCCTTGACAGAGCTTTATGTCAACAACTACCTTCAATCTACACTGCAGACAGCTGGTTTCACAACTTCAATTCAGCGTTCCTTCTACATTAAGGACAGCATTGTATTCAGCCTTGCTTTCCTTAAGGCACAGACAATTATACTGTGTCCTCAGGTTATGCAAAGTGACAAAATAGCTTTCATCGATCTTTGTGTCAACAACTGCCTTTAATCTACACTGCAGACAGTAGGG
Source organism: Lissotriton vulgaris (assembly GCF_964263255.1). Classification (NCBI taxonomy): domain Eukaryota; kingdom Metazoa; phylum Chordata; class Amphibia; order Caudata; family Salamandridae; genus Lissotriton; species Lissotriton vulgaris. The sequence continues at coordinate 576,333,231 of NC_141693.1, forward strand.
TACACAACTTGAATTCAGCTTTCCTTCTATATTAACGACACCATTGTATTGACCTTTACTTTCCTTAAGACAGACACAATTATACTGCGTCCACAGATACTGTAAACTTGTACAACTTGCTTTGATAGATCTTTCTGTAAACAACTACCTTCAATCTTCACTGCGGACAGCTGGGTTCACAACTTAAATTCAGCTTTCCTTCTACATTGAGGACAGCATTGTATTCTTCCTTGCTTTCATTAAGGCAGAGACAATTATACTGTGTCCTTAGATTCTGTTATCTGTGACTAAATAGCATTCTTCGATCTTTGTTTCAACAACTGCCTTCAATCTACACTGCGGATAGCCGGGTTCACAACTTCAATTCAGCTTTCCTTCTACATTAAAGACACCATTGTATTGAGCTTTACTTTCCTTAATACAGACACAATTATACTGCGTTCTCAGATATTCTTAACTTGGACAACTTGCATTGACAGATCTTTCTGTAAACAACTACCTTCAATCTACACTCCAGACAGCTGGGTTTACAACTTCCAATCAGCTTTCCTTCTACATAAAGGACAACATTGCATTCCGCCTTCCTTTCCTTAAGGCACAGACAATTATACTGTGTCCTCACATTCTGTTAACTGTACAAAATACCATTCATCAATCTTTGTGTCAACAACTACCTTCAATCTACACTGCAGTCCACTGCATTCAGACCTTCAATGTAGGTTTCCTTCTACATTAAGAACAGCATTACATTCAATATTGTTATCCTTAACTCAGATACAATTCTGCTCTGTCCAAAGATTCTGTAAACTGGACAAAATACTATTCATCAATGTTTCTATCAATTCGTACCTTCGATCTACATTACAGACAGCAGGGTTCACAACTTCAATTCAGCTCTCCTTCTACATTAACAACACCATTGTATTGACCTTTACTTTCCTTAAGACAGACACAATTATACTGTGTCCACAGATACTGTAAACTTGTACAACTTGCCTTGATAGAACTTTCTGTCAACAACTACCTTCAATCTACACTGCAGACAGCTGTGTTCACAACTTGAATTCAGCTATCCTTCTACATTGAGGACAGCATTGTATTCTTCCTTGCTTTCCTTAAGGCAAAGACAATTAAACTGTGTCCTCAGGTTATGCAAACAGTCAGAAAATAGCTTTCATCGATCTTTGTGTCAACAACTGCCTTCAATCTACACTGCAAACTGCTGGGTTCACAACTTGATTTCAGCTTTCCTTCTACATTAAGAATACCATTGTATTGGGCTTTACTTTCCTTAAGACAGACACAATAATACTGCGTCCACAGATACTGTTAACTTTCCTAACTTGCCTTGACAGATCTTTCTGTCAACAACTACCTTCAATCTACATTACGGACAGCTGGTTTCACAACTTCAATTCAGCTTTCATTTTACATTAATGACACCATTGTATTGAGCTTTACTTTCCTTAAGACAGACACAATTATACTGCGTCCACAGACACTGTTATCTTGCACAACTTGCATTGGCAGATCTTTCTGTCAACAACTACCTTCAATCTACACTGCAGACAGCAGGTTTCACAACTTAAATTCAGTTTTCCTTCTACACTAAGGACAGCATTCTATTCAGCCTTGCTTTCCTTAAGACAGAAACAATTATACTGTGTCCTCAGGTTATGCAAACAGTCACAAAATAGCTTTCATCGATCTTTGTGTCAACAACCGCCTTCAATCTACACTGCAGACAGCTGGGTTCACAACTTGATTTCAGCTTTCCTTCTACATTAAGGACACCATTGTATTGGGTTTTACTTTCCTTCTAACAGACACAATCATACTGCGTCCACAGATACTGTTAACTTTCAGAACTTGAAACAGAAGGAAGGAGAAGTGCACAGCTCAAATTTACTAGTAGATCAGTTATGAAGGTTCAACCAATTAATCAAATATTGAGGGTGCTGCCCGGGTAGCGTCTCTTGTCATGGATGCCTCTTTAAACAATTAACATGTGATCCCAACGAAAATTGGAAGCATCCCCTGGCGCTCCTCTCTGTGTTGCTGGAGTGACCCAGACCAATTGAATGTAAATCAAAAACTCATGAAAGTCTTTTTTTAAAAAAAGTCTTATTTTAATCATAAGTCCATGTTTTCATCAATATAGTTCATCTTAGGAATAAGTATTATTCAAGCAACAATCATATCCTTAGGTCCAATGCATTTCGGGCTGAGTCGCCCTTCTTCTGGGACCTCCCGCTAGAAGCAAGGCAAAATAATAATCTATTCAGTATCAAACCATACAAAGCATAATATTGGTGGCAAGAAATGTCGGCGCGTTTCGTGCTCCATTTGAAGTGAAATCGTGATCATAGCGTGCACCCAGTGTACGTGCTCTGGTGAACAAACATTAAAACATGAAACGAAATTCGATGTATTAAAACACTGTAACACTCTCACTAAGTTCATGAAAAAGCGTCCAACTCCCTCAACTCCACTCTAGCGGTATTGTCCAAAAAACTTACTTTAGAGGCGCGAAGCGTCTTTGGCAATTCGTTCATGCCCGAAGATAGATTTCCTTCTGATGCGAAGCAACCCTCGGGGCCACCAATGACAACAGAAGTAAGAATCTTCTTGGCAGGCTGTTGAGCACGGAATAGCGCGATTGGCTAGAGTTCCGATCACGTGATCTGAAGTCAGCCAATGGGGACATAGAGGGTATTTCACTGAGAACTATAGGAAGGAAAGTGTCAGTTCTTTGTGGAAATGTATCGATAAAGTTGTATGATGACAAAAACCATATGAAAGCACTGTAGATGCAACGAAACACGCATTGTAGATGGCAATGGTGTAAAATAAAACTGGTAACCCACGAAAATAAACATGAAAATATGTCATACAAATAAATGAAATTACAAATGAATGAGATAGTGGTGGTTTGATATTAAGACCAACCTTCAGGCTTCACAAATTAGAATCAAGACAATACTGTACCAAAAAGGCCTCAGTTTTTTTGTCTCACAAGTAATACATACATTCCATGCAGTCATTGAGACCATGTGGTTTACCAGAGTTCAACAGGTAAATCCAGCTGTTTTCTCCTTGAAACAAGAAGCAGTTGTTATTTCTTCCTCCACGACTTCAAGAACCAAAAACTGTAATTGAGAAACATTGTGGTGAGCTTCAACAAAATGTGTGGCCACTGACTCCTTCAAGGTCGATGGAATTTTTGGGGTTCACTGTAGACACATCCAAGTGTCTCCTTCTTCTCCCTACCAAAAAAATTACAAAAATCAAAAAAGAAATTCGTCGTGTTTTGAAACTCCAAGAGTTTCCCCTCAGAGAACTTGCAAGACTCCTCGGTCTTCTTTCTTCCTCTATCCAAGCAATTTTTCCTGGCTCTCTGAATTATCGAGCCCTCCAGAGAGTGAAAGCGAGAGCCCTAAGGTCCGGTCTTTGGTACGAGGATTTCATCTCCCTAGACCTGGATGCCAAACAGGAACTGAACTGGTGGTTAGAAAACCTGGATGCTTGGAACGGCAAAGCGATTTTCGGTACGAAACCCGAATTCGTTTTGGAATCAGATGCCAGCATGCATGGTTGGGGAGCTTGCCTTCTCAACCAGAATACCGGTGGAACATGGTCCCTAGAGGAGTCTTCCCAACATATAAATTATTTAGAACTTACAGCTGGTCTTTACGCTTTGATGAGTTTCAAACACTCACTGCAAGGAAGATCGGTCATTTTAAAAATGGACAACATGTCCGCAGTAGCTTATATAAACCGCCTAGGTGGCACCAAATCTGCGGACCTTTCAAACCTGGCCAAGAAACTTTGGATGTTCTGCTTTGAACACAAAATTGCTCTGAAAGCGGAATACCTTCCAGGGAAAGCGAACATCTCTGCAGACTGGAACTCCAGATTCCTCAAAGATCACAGCGATTGGAAACTCAACATTTCTATCTTCAATCGTCTGAATATGGTTTGGGGACCCTTGGAAATAGACCTTTTCACAAGCAGACTAACGTTTCAACTGAAAAAATACTTCAGTTGGATGCCCGATCCCGGCGCTCTAGCAGTGAACGCCTTCCTTCAAACATGGAAGAATCTGAAGGCTTATGCCTTTCCCCCCTTTGCCATGATTCAGAGAGTCTTGCAGAAAGTGAGAATCGATCAATGCTCCCTTGTTCTAGTGACTCCCTTCTGGCCCTCTCAGGCTTGGTTCCCAACAGCTCTGGAACTGGCTTACGACACTCCCTTTCTAATCCCTTGCCTAGATCATCTCCTAATAAACGTAGATGGCGAAATTCATCCTCTAATACAAACAGGGAGTTTAAACCTTCTTGTTTGGAGAGTGTCAGGAGATCTAATGAAGTCTCAGGACTTTCGTCTACAGCTTCAACTCTCCTCTCAGAATCATGGTCACCAGGCACCCACTACAGATATAACAACATCTGGAGAACTTGGGTTCGTTGGTGCTTGGAAAGGAACCTGGATTCCCTTGAAGCACCTATTGTTGATATAGTTAATTTTCTCTGTGAACAATTTGATAGGGGTCTTAGCTACAGAACCATCAATTGCTATAGATCCTCTATTTCCGCTGGTCATACCCTCGTGAATGGTAAAACGGTAGGTAAAAATGTTATCATTTGTCGAGTTATGAAGAGCATCCGTCTAAGAAGACCTCCAAAACCTAAGTATGATTCTCTTTGGGATGTTAATTTGATTTTAGACCTCTTTACCAACTGGCCTGATAACACTTTCCTTAACAGGAAACTCCTCTCTATCAAACTTGCCACTCTTCTTTGCCTTATTTCTTGTAGAAGAGTCTCTGATGTTAAAGCTTTAGACATTTCCTTTAGGTCCTACAACATGTTTGGTGTGAAGTTTGAAATTCATAGAAGAACTAAAACTATGTCTGATTCTATTTTCTATCCACGTTTTGACTCCTGTCCTAAACTTTGTGTCGTTGATTGTTTAAAGGAATATGACCGGAGAATGTCTTTTCTTCGACCATCTGATGTCAATCAATTACTTATTTCCTTCGTTAGACCTCCTAAAGCTATTTCCTCTACTTCCATTGCTAGATGGGTCAAAACAGCTATGAGCCTAGCAGGTGTTGATTTACGTAAGTTTCAGGCTCACTCCCTTAGGGGTGCTATGGCCAGCAAATCCCTCTGGTCTGGGGGTAAGCTTGATGATATTCTTAAAGCTGCTGATTGGTCAAATACTATCACATTTGCTCGACATTACTGTAAATCAATAGAGCATATGTCTGATGTTGTGTTACAAGGCTACCAACATGCAAAATGTAGCCTCCGTTCTTGTAATGAAATTGCGATTCTCCTATTACCATGACTAGAGAATCTGGATTTCATTAAAGACACGGAGGCTCACATTATCCCACCCATCCCTCCCTGGGATGTGTTTACAGCTATGTATTACCTCTCTAAATTGTTGCATTGGTATTAATGTACATCTAATTGTTGCATTGGTATTCTTTTTAATATTTAGGTTTGGATTTCTCCAATTTTACCTTTTTTTCCTTCTTTTCAGATGTTCCTTCCTACTCTAAGATGTTTGGATCCTTCCATCTTTTGGCTTCTTCGGATTTTCTCAAGTTGAACTCTTCTGAAGTTTCTCGAATATTTGAGTTTATTGTTTTCTTTTATGGACTTTTCTGTATTTCCACATTTAAAAGAGGCAGTCTCTTGTTGGCTCATGCCCTTTATTTGTTATGAATGTTCTTTATGGAACCTTTTACTTGTGATGTATGCGGCAGCTTGGAGACGCAATTAAAAGTTGTATGCATAATATGAGCCTCCGTGTCTTTAATGAAATCCAGATTCTCTAGTCATGGTAATAGGAGAATCGCAATTTCACATTGCCTAGTCTGATGTTAGACTTGTGTTCGTTAAGTCTTATTTTGATTTTTTGTTAAATCTTTATTTGATTTTTCGCTCCGTCTTCCCGACGTAGACTTTGCCACATGGGCATTTCAATAATTAGATCAGGTTAGTCGTGTCACAAGTGGCATTAACCTTCAGTTTTATTTTGTGACCTATCATCGGATTTGTTATATGATTCCCTCTGATTATATTGTTACAATTTCCACATTGCAAGCAGGGGCGAGTTCCATAGTAGGTTTTCAAAGGGTCTGTATTGCTTTTTAGCAGTTCGCCAAGAATCTTATTTCTAGAGAAGGCAAAAATGGGTGGGTTCTCAAATGCATGTCTGAAATTTGGTTCGGCCTTTAAGATCCCACAATGATTTCTGATGACTCTCTTGAAGTTCATACTTGTGGTGGAGTATTTTGACACTACTATCATTCTGTTTTCTTGATGCTTCAGCCTTTTTTTTAAAAGGTCTGTTCTCTGCATGTTGTTTACCTTATTCTCTGCCTCTTTAATTAGTGTCTCCGGGTAGCCTCTTTCCTGAAATCTTCGTCCCATCTCTGTAATTTTGATTTTGGCTTTTTCTGTATCAGATGTAATCCTCTTAGCTCTCATCATTTGAGAAAGTGGTAGATGACGCTTCAAGGGTTCTTGGTGGAAACTGTGGTAGTGGAGGGTGTTGTTACGGTCAGTACTCTTACGATACATCTCAGTCTCAATTCTGCCATCATGTAAGTTCACTTGTACATCTAGAAAGGTAATGGAATTCGCTGATATCTCCCATGTGAACTGAATTCTATCGTCCTTCATATTTAAGTTTCTCAATGTTTCTTCTAGAAGCTCTCTCCAGCTTTTCCATAAAATAAAGATGTCGTCAATGTAGCGTACAATCAGTTTTAGATTATCCGTCCATCATGGGTCTGTAAGTATGTTGTGTGTCTCATATGATCTCATGAAAAGATTAGCGTACACTGGGGCTACGCAATTGCCCATGCTAGTTCCAATGAGTTGCTGGTACCAGGTGTCCTTGTACTTAAAATAGCTGTGGTACAATGTGAATATAGTAAGTTCCATCAAGAAAGTTTGTAACTGTAAGTAAAAGTCAATTGTGAGAATGGCCTCTTCCATGGCTTCAATCCCCAAAACATGTGGGATTGAAGTATAAAGCGATTTAACGTCTGCGGTGCAGAGTAGAAGTTGTTCATCGCTCGCAAGTTCGAGTGAGCTGAGTTTATTTAAGAAGTCAGTGGTGTCTCTGACATATGTTACTATCTGTTGTACTGTGGGTTGCATGTAACGATCAATACATTGTCCTATAGGTTCATGCAAACTGTCTTTAGTTGAGACTATGGGACGTAGAGGTGGGTCAAGTACATTTTTATGCACTTTGGGCATCATGTAGAACGACGGGCTTTTGGGATACGACTTAATTAAAAATGTACTGGTTCTGTCATTAATCACACCTTCCTCTTTGGCTTTAGTAATTAGCTCCATCAGTTTTGCAAGGTATTCGTTAATTGGATTAATGACAGAACCAGTAAATTTTTAATTAAGTCGCATCCCAAAAGCCCGTCATTCTACATGATGCCCAAAGTGCATAAAAACTTACTTGACCCACCTCTACGTCCCATAGTCTTTGGAGCAACTTTGGAGCATGTAATCTGTCTCTGCCCTGCCCTCACGCCACAGCGCAGATGCAAATTGAAAAAGGAGTGGAATAGGTTAGGTATTCGGACCTGTAGACAGGCAATTATTGCAGCTCTATGCCCTGAAAACACAGCTTTAAATATAGGTCTTACAACCTATATACGCTTTGCATACCGTAAATTTCTCGTATGCTTCGACTTTGCAAGCAATAGTTTAAATTAAATTGCACTACATTCCTAAGCTGCTAAAACAGTTTTTTTATTTTTATCTGATTGCACTTTATCATATCCTGCTGCTACTGAACTGTTGCTGCTACTTTTTATCTGCTCTCATTTTATCAGAACTTGTAGTTATTCGTCGACTACTAGACTGTTTTTAAGCCCAATATTGCTAATTGATAGTACTATAATCTTTCTATATTTTAAAGTTCTGTTAAAGTTATTGTGTTTTTTTTTTAACTACCAATATGTAATCGGATGTTGCATAACGTCATTTGGAAGATTTGGATTTATTCACTGTTATTTAATTGCCTTCTGCTTTTCTCGTCTTAATAACGTGTACAGTCATTGGCGCTCTCTTTAAGGATATTTTTTTATATCCAAATAAAGATTATTATTATTAAAAAAAAGAAATCCTCTTCACATTAATTCAAAAGAAAACACACATTTCTATTGGTTTAACATTCCAAAGCTTTCGAACTAATAGAACTTTCAACCCTTCCCCTGTTCCAGAATCTGCAAGTTACCATAGAAACAATTCAGGGAACACCTAACTCAGCACACAGGTGAAAAGTTCATCATACATTGTTGCAAATTAAAACAGCAAGTGTGCTTGACTAGAGAATATACCAGCTTATCTTATGTAACGTTCTTTTTTATCACTTTTTCTTAACCAATAAAAATAAGGCTTTTAAAAAACAGAAACATGGAATCTAGTTTTTGGTAAAATGTTGTCAAACGACCAATGATTTCTTTTCTTTTTTTGAAACTGCATGTTGTCCACCATTTTAGAAAAATCTTATTTTTGAAACTAGCATTTTATTTACAAACGCCATCAGAGTGCATCCAGACCTCTCTTCAAAATGCTTACAGTGTGGATTGTGGGACACAGCCATATTTTCTGGAGTCAAAGGTACCCACAACAGAAAAGAATTCACAAGGACCTAGGTTTATCAAATGTAGACATTATATGGATTGGACAGAGAGGATTAAAGTTGTACCAATTGATGCCATTGGTGAAATCCTTTATGCATCTACAACACCCTGACCTCACAATTGCGCATTGTGGTGGCAATGACCTAAGCACTTTGACTGGGGCAGCTTTGGAAATGCTCATGAAGGACACCTTTGCCCAATTGATGACACTGTTCCCGAAAACTGTTTTTGTATATTCTCATATATGCCAAAGGCAGAGATGGAAGCGGTGCACCCACTATTGTCCACAGTTTGAAAAAGCTAGGAAACATGTGAATAAATCTGTTTATGCCTATCTCCGAGACTACCGAATGAGGTCCATTTACAACAATAATCTGCATTTCAATATGCATGACATCTATAGGAGAGATGGTGTACATTTTACAGATGAGGGGAACAGAGTCTGCATCAGTACTTACTTGTAGGTACTAAAATCTCGCAATAAACACAACAGCTCTTTTTAGAGCCACGCAACACATAAACAAATACACTTCATAAATATCTAAAATTATTTTTCATCATCATCATCAACTTTATTTCGGCAACATATTGCCATAAAAGTTACAAAGGATTACATTAAGAACAGCTAAAAATAGAAGATTAAGAATATTACACAACCAATTTATAAAACGAGGACCAGCCTCATACAAACAAACATTATTACTGTAATAGATTTGCAATTTAGCAGTTGTCATACATCCCCAATTAATAGGTGTCTTCTCTTGTGCCAGACTATTCCCAGGTCTTTGGCTATTGCAAAAACTATAAGCCCAGATAATTCAGTTTTGAAGAACCTATATGCATGCAGACAATGGGGGAACCCCAGGTTTTTACACACCAGGATAATCCATTGCCTCCAAGCCTGCGCATAATCATTACAAAAAAACAGTATGTGCAACTCAGTTTCCTGCTCTAGTTTACACCCTGGGCAATGGCTCGGCGAGGACTCGGACCATTTACTGATACAAGCCCGAATCGGCAAACTGCCGTACCTCCATTGAAAATACAATTTCCTGAGAGTGATTGGAAATATAACATCTAAAACGGGTTCAAACCTGTAGATGTCCTTAGCCATTAAAAATTATTCCTTTAAGGTGCCTGAGCCTGTTCTTTGTGAGTGTGCAGCAATTTTGCTTTCCTGATACAGTGTGACAAGCTGCCTCTGTGTGACCCTAACGCATGATGACAGTGGATCGGACCATAAGGTGAGTAGTCCTAATTGCCCTAGTTCATTCTTTATATAATTTAACCAGGGAATTTTCCAGACATTTGGGAGGGTAAGGAATTCCTGCAATTCTGACCTATAATTGAGTAACTCTGGTACAGACCATAGCCTACGCCAAAATATTAAAGGCCGTAGGCCCAAATCTTCATCAAGGGGTCCCAATCCCAAATCAAGCCTCATTGGCAACAAGGGGGTGCTAGGACGAAGTGATAAAAGCTGTCTAATAAATTTGTTCTCTGTTGCGACTATGTCACGTTTACACGCGTAGCCCCAGAGTTCGCTTCCATACGTAACCGCACCCCTGGCCTGTGCTCTATAGATCTGTAATGGGGGACCAACCGGCTTGGGGGAAGATTGATTTTTGCTGACGAGCTTAATAATTCCACCTGCTATTTGGGCCAGCTTTAGTTGAGATTTCTCCTGGTGGTGCCCCCACGACATCTTTTCATTTAGGGTGATCCCCAGGTACTCGAAGGTTCGGACCCTTTCTAGCCTGTTAGCACCTATATACGGATTAGGGCGAGTTTTAGATGGTGGATTGAAAACCATCCATTTGGTTTTCAATGCGTTGATTTCAAGGCCATGGTCTTGACAAAATGCCTCAAAACCATCGAGGACTCGCTGTATCCCCATTGGTGACTTGAACAGCAGCAGGGTGTCATCTGCGAACATAATCGCCGGCACCCTGCTGCCTGCAAGTTTGGGGGCATCGCTGTTTTCAACCCCATTCAGATGGGCAATGACCCCGTTGACATAGAGGCAGAACAGGGTCGGTGCTAGCACACAACCCTGTCTAACCCCCCTGTCAACGGGGAATCTATTGGATAGAGTTCCCTCCCTGCCACATCTGACCTGAGCGTAGTTATCTGTGTGTAATCTGATAACTATATTTAGGAGATGTTGCGGGACCCCCAGGTTAGAAAGCACGGACCAGAGTTTCCTACTGGGTACAAGATCAAAGGCCGCTCGTAGGTCAACGAATACAATATAGAGGCTGCCACCCTCCAACTGTACCGTTTTCCAGAATAAGATGGCAAGACGGAAAACTTGATCTATACTGGATACTTTATTCCTGAACCCGGCTTGGTAGGGGCTCAGGACAGAGTCGTCTAGCATCCATTTCTAGTAGGCGATCCAAGATCAGCCTCGCAAAAATCTTTTGTGGGACGTCGATTAAGCTGATGGGCCTATAATTGGCTAGGAGCAGAGGAGAACCCTTCTAAAATTATTTTTAGTTTTCTTGCTTTCGTACACTTACGTGACAATTTTCAACATTACAGCCGTACGTTGTCGGTACGCGTACAATAAATCTACCACCCCCTGAGCAACACTATAGGTTCAGAATGTTTCTATCGTGCCCACTTTCCTTATTTGTCAACTTTGTTTTACTGTTTCCTTGTGACTCGGCTTCCGTGACAAATAAGATGGCTTGCAACACTTCCTGGTTTGGAGTACTGACAGCCAATCAGCATGCAGCTCCTGCTCGTAATTGTACATATTTCTGTACGCGTACGCTAAGATTTTTATTAAAAAGAAAATAGAGCCTAAACATGCATGTACTACCCCCTAACCCCGCATGATCGTCACCACAAAGCCATTAGCATGCATTTCGGGTCATATTATCAACAAAACTAGATGGATTATCGCCGCTTTTTCGGCACTTTCCTGCTGATAAAAGCGGGGATAATGTGTCGCCTTTTGTTGATATTGCGTTCTGTTGACAATATGGCCCCAAATTTGTTTTATTAATGTAATTGTTTAGTTACCTGCAATTATGCAGATTCCGTTGTTTATCACCCCTCACCCTGCTCCTCCCACGCCCATCATGCCTGCCCCATCGCAAGTCCCTGCACGGGCCGCGGCTGAAAGACGCGGTTGCGATCTAGTCATTTACCACAGAGTTATGGGTAATCGTTGGTGAGGCGTGCGCTCACTAACCAGTGCGCATTTCACCTAAGACTTTCCAGAGTTCAGACCGGTTTTCAATTGGTCCTTAGACATTCCTGAAGAGAAATTGGAAATATTTCTGTGAGAGTTAAAGAACGTTGTTTGACAAGTTAGTGAGTAAGTAAACTTACCTGACATTGTAGACAATATTAAATGTACTCAGTCGCTGTATTTTCTCTAACTTAAAACAAGAAACGATAAAATTCGTGTAAGGAAGATCTTAAGGGAAAAGAACACTTTGACTTAGGAATAGTAGGAAGACTTTTGAATTAAGACAGAACATTAATGAAAAACATAAGATATTGAAGGATTGAGAGAATAGATAACAAGCAACTGCATAAAGAAAAGTTAGTAGAAGAACACGAGCAAATTAATAACATATTTTATTTATTTATTTATTTTATCAACTTATATGGTGCAACAGCTACCCAAAAAGGGTTTCCCGGCGCCTAACACACAGCCTGGTAGAAAGTGTAGCCAGCATAAGTGATCAGATTACTGGTTAAACAACCAGGTTTTTATCTCCTTTCGAAACCTGAGAGGGTTTTGCTCTTTGCGTATTTGAATTGGGAGTGTATTCCAAATGACGGGACCCAGGTAGGCAAAGGATTTGCCTCCCATCCTGGCCAGCTTAAAACTGGGGACACAGAATTTTTCAGCTGCTTTTGATCGTAAATTCCTATTAGGGATGTAGGGGGAAGCGAGTGCCTGCAAATATTTAGGAGCGGTACCTGCTTTGATTTTAAACATGTAGTTTAATGCTTTAAACCTAATGCGATTCTCCACCCTCAACCAGTGTAGTTCAAGCAGGTAAGGGGACATGCTGCTGTTTTTAGGTATGTCACAAAGAAGACGAGCAGCCGCATTTTGTACAAGCTGGAGTCTTTTTGTGACTGCTTTATTTGCACCTAGATACAGGATGTTCCCGTAGTCAAGCCGAGATGTAATTAAGGCGTTGACCACCGTTTTCTGCATAGGGCTAGGCAGCATCCACAGGATCTTCCTGAGCCATCTCAAGATTGTAAAGCAGATGCTCACTACTTTGTTGACTTGCTGTTTCATGGACAGAGAGTTGTCCAGGATTATCCCCAGATTTCTAGCCTGCGGCACTGGTGTCGGGAGATTTCCCATCTGGGCAGGCCAATGTAATGAGTTCCAAAGCTCTGGTTGCCTGCCCAGAAGGAGAATCTCCGTCTTATCTCCATTTAATTTCAACTGGTTAGTTGACATCCAGTTGAAAATGGACAGCAGGCCAGCTTTAAGGAGAGATGGAGAAGAAGTTTGGGGTTCAGATAGTGAGAACACAATCTGAGAATCGTCGGCATACGACATGAAGGTTAGACCCGCTTTTTCCACTAGATCCGCTAGGGATCTAAGATATAAATTGAAAAAGAGCGGGCTAAGGATGGAGCCCTGCGGTACTCCATGAGGGGAATTGAAAGTTTCCGAACATGCCGCTGACGACGATATTTGAAAGGTCCGATGACTCAGGAATGATCTAATCCATTTGAGTGCGTTTCCGCCTATTCCATTTTTTCCCAGTAGAGCGATAAGCCTTTTATGCGATACGGTGTCAAAGGCTGCGCTTAAGTCAAGTAAAATAAGCACAACCATTTGACCATCATCGAGGAGTTTCCTCATGGTTTCAGAAACACCCAGTAGGGCAGTTTCTGTAGAAAAACCCGCTCGGAAACCTGACTGGGTGGAGTGAAGTAAGGCATTTTCCTCTGAAAAAAGCGTCAGTGCTGAATGCACATGTCTTTTCAAGCATTTGGAAAAAGCGGGAAGGATTGAAATAGGCCTATAATTGGCCAATGTATCCGGATCGGCTGTAGGTTTTTTCAACAGGGGTGTCACTATGGCATATTTCCATATCTTTGGCACTGTGGAAAGCTCTAAAGATGAATTTAGGGTGTCCGCAATGATTTTAAGGGCAGGCGTGTCAAGTAATTTTATTATCTTGATAGGAATGGGATCCTGTGGAGAACCAGATTTTATCGTCTTCATTATTGAGATGAGAGCATCAGTTGTAATAGGGGGCCATTTTTGAAGGGTCTGATTTATGGTCGGAGTGTACTCCCAGTCTTCCTTAGGGGCGGTTGTCGAAGTGTTTTTATCTATCTCGACAATCAAATTGTCAATTTTATCAGAAAAAAATTGAGCTAAATCTTGGCATTGCTTCAAGTTTAGGGGTCGCGTTGGAGCAGTAGTTTGAGCCCCTGCGAGGTCTTTAACTGTATTAAACAGCGTTTTTGATTTATTCGCAGCTTCCATTATGGTCATGGCTACATAAGTAGTGCAAGCTTTTCTACAAGCAGTATGGTAGAGATTTCTAGCTATATGATACCTGTTTTTTTTATCAGGATCGAAATCTCTATGCCAATCTCTCTCAAGTGCCTTGCATATCGTTTATTCTTCCTTAAGAGAGTCAGTAAACCAGGGGGCCGGGGGACGATATAGGTTCCCCTTGGTCTTAGTCTGGGTTAAACAGGCATCTGCCGCATTGGTAAGCCATAGTTGAGTGGCCATGGCAATGCTTTCCATATTGTGATTTTTATTTGGGGGATGTAAGTTTAGGTTCGCGTTAAGATTGGAGATGTCTAGAGCTTTGCAGTTTTTCCTCAGGGAAGGCAGTGACCTGTTTTGGTCTGTTGAGGTACTGGGTATAGTAAGATATACTTTAACTAGAAAATGGTCTGACCAGCATACAGGGATATGTTCTATCCAGTTAAGCGAGGGAAGGTTTGACAATATCGGGTCAAGTAGGTGTCCTGCCCTGTGGGTAGGCCCTGAGTTAATAAGGTGAATGTTTGTAGCTAAAAGATCATCCAGCAAATTTATGCATGTTGTGTTCAATTTATCTTCTAAATGAAGATTCAAATCTCCGATGATAGAAAAGTTTTTGGATGTTAATATAAAAGGGGTAATATGATTTGCTAGTTCCGTAGCCCATTTGGTGCCATTTCCGGGAGGTCGGTACACAAGAATACCGGACAGCGTGAAGTTTGGATTAAGACATAATTTAAAAGATGCAGCCTCACTGTCAGGTATAACTATCGATTCAAATGTGCAAGTAAATTGTTTATTGTAAACAATCGGGATTCCACCTCCGGTTTTAAGGGTTCTGTCCAATCTGGCGATCGCATAGTTGGGAGGAAAGGCCATAGCTATATATAACATAATAATTAGACAATGAACTGAGATACCTAGGTTAATGAATGTTACGTAATTATAGTTGCATAATTTAGCAAAGGGCTAAAACTCTACTAATAGAATGTTATTAGATAATAGTATTTATACAGTATTTTTTGTAGGCCAAAATAGGTGAAAACAGTAGTTTTGTATTATATGTTACGAAAAGTCTTAAAATTAACTGTTTATATTTTTATACAAGGAGCAAGGACATAAAGGAAAATTATGGAAAGTGAACAACCTCATTCTCAGGAGATTTTGGATATTACTTTGAGTATACTTGAAGAACTAATTATATTTGTCACAGGCAATGAGAGTTAAGAAGGAGAAATTAGTGCTGCAGACATGAATTGTGATTTTGAAAACGAAAGCTTTGATGGAGAATTTCTGGAAGTTTTAAATTATGTTGACATTTTAGTACAAATCAAATCAGAACCTGCTGACGAGGAAAATGATCTGAATGACATATCTGATAAAGTTGCATTGGAATTTCTGTTAAATTATGAGACGTTACAAAAATAAATTTATTGTTGAAAAATAATAAAAGTTTGAGCACTATCTACTAAATTATTTGCTGTACTAAAAGTGAAGCAGTTATAGATTCAGTTACATATTCTTTAAATGTTTGTATTGATTTAAAATATGCAAAGTGGGTTTGAGGGTATCGATTGCTTAAAATCCGTATGGAGAATACATGCAGTCTTGTATGCAGCTGCAAACTTGTGTTCTATGCTTTCAATTGCCCAGTCTGTAACCTTAGACTTCCTGCAAACACTGTGACACTGCTGTTTTAGTATTGTAGTGAGCCAGTAAGCAGTATGTTCTGTTTCATTGTACCGTGGTGAAACGGAAGCTGTAATAAATTTAGTGAGGAACTTTTTTTGCAGAAGTGTAATTATCTAGTCAGTATTTAGATACTCATGGATTAAAATAGGTCTTAGTGCATAGGCTGTTTCAAACCTTTATAGACTGTGCATGCACTGTTCTATGCACCAGCAAGCTTATGTTTTATACGTTCAATTCCTCAATGTGTATTCTAATACTTCTTGCAAACATTATCACACTACTGTTTCAATATTGTAGTGAGCTATTCAGCAGCATGTGTTTTTCTATAAACTGTGGTACAACTGAGGCTGTTATAAATTCATTCAGGTTCTTTCCTTGCAGTCTTGTAATCATCAACTCACTATCTAAGTACTCATGCATTATAATAGGCCTTAGGGCATAGACTGCTTCAAAACCCTTATAGACGATGTATGCAGTCTTCTATGTACTTGCAAATTTGTGTTTTATACGTTCAATTTACTAGTTTGTATCGCTACACTTCCAGCAAACACTCTGTCACTGTTGTTTTAGTTTTGTAGTGACTCATTCATCCGTATGTAGTAATCCTATCACTACATTAAAACACTAATGGGCATATATACAATAACTGGCATATCCCCAGGAATATGTCAGTAATTGTACTACGTGACACCGCCACCATGGATGCGCAGTATATACAATGTGGTGTACCATGGGACAAAAATGACACATATATGTGATGTATCTTTGCTGTAAAGGTGGTGCATTGTTTGAGTTATGTTGCAAGTGCAACGCATCTCCAGCAATGATCTGGGGGCCCTATTCTCAGACTGCTGTGTCAATCCTTACACCTGCTTCAAGGTAGTGTAGGGTTTTGACACAGCATGAGCCCAAAAGTGAAAAAGTGAAATCTTGTAGATTTCAGTCAGCCACTTTTAGGAGGTGTTCCTGTGCCGGAATGCCCCCCCACCCTATGTAGGAATGTCTCTTTCTGGTACCGGGATTTACAATGTGACGCACCTTCTAGATACGTCACATTCTAAATACCACATACCATGGCGCATCTTTTGCACCACTGCTTCATCAGAAAAGTGATGCAACAGTGGTGTAAAAGAGGAACAAGGGTGTTGTAAATCTGCCTCTACCAAACACTTACAAATTCACCTAGGCAGTTTCACTAGCAATGTATTCTTTTTGAATTTACTTTTGTTATTATTTTACATTAAAAATATGAAATGTAACTTTAAAAATAAAATAAATATAAGTATTCATCATACAAATGTAGTAAATTACTACAAAAAAATGAAATATAATAATTAGTCATCGTGTATGTAAATGGTTTTTGAGTACACAATCGCTGTGTGAACAAGCCACTTAAATGGCGAAACGCGTCACAGCGGGTTTATGATAACAATAAACCCCCAATTTGCTTGTACTATTCTGTGATTACTGCGTTTGGTTTTCCTCTGAGAGCATGAGTGGGGCTTCGTTTATTTTGGATATATATATATTCACTGAAAAAACCATAGGTTTGACACATGTAATAGTTAGCTGGACATTTCACTCATATAAAACCAATGAAATTCCCCCGTTATAGTTACTTCAGCTAACTATAACTCGCGCACCCGCAATGCACTGCTGATGATGTCACACATCACATCACTCATGACATCATCTATTAAATAGATTAGTTTTAAAAATTACATATATTTTATATATGTAGATCTGAAAGTTGGTTGAACAAAAATGTAGTATATAAATGTATAACTGGTTGTTTTTTAGGTGAAAAATAGATTCTATAAATGACTGACTAAATATATCTTAATGATTACATGGGTTACTGAGCAATATTCAAATTTATACATATCTGTGTCTGTCTATCAGTTTTTTTTAGTGGCTGAATGTGTTGATGAGTAGCTATATCATTGATACATTATATCTATATAGGTTATCGTTTCTTTATTATTACCAAGAGTGTCTTAGTGTCTAAGTGTTAATATGGGACATTAAGAGTTTTTACATATTGCATACATGCCTGAATCAGTGACATACTGTACCTATATGTTGGAGACAACATATGTGACATATTAGATGTTATCAGTGAGGTGAAGAGTGATGTCACTGACCATGTGATGAGTGATGTAATATGTAACATCCTCAGTAGTGCATTGCGGGTGCGCGAGTTATAGTTAGCTGAAGTAACTATAACGGGGGAATTTCATTGGTTTTATATGAGTGAAATGGCCAGCTAACTATAACATGTGTCAAAACTATGGTTTTTTCCGTGAATTTCATAGGTTTTGTAAATGCTACTTCCTAACTATAACGTGTGTAAAACCTATGGTTTTTTCAGTGAATTTCATAGGTTTTTTAAATGCTACTTCCTAACTATAACGTGTGTAAAACCTATGGTTTTTTTAGTGAATTTCATAGGTTTTTAAAATGCTAATTCAAAACTATCTCGTGAATGCAACCTTTACTTTTGTCAATAAAGTTCTGGCAATATTTTTTTTGGGAAACAAGACGTTTTCTTGACTGTTCAGGTTGCATAGAGACTCCTTGTAAAGCGGTACAGAATTCGAAAGTCTGTACCTTGCCTTATTTTGAATGCATTAAAATTTGTCTGTAAATAAAAATAGCCTTTCTAAACTTTCGTGCGCGACCGAGTGCGCGCACCCGCCTATATATTTCGTGAAAACTTAGCAATTTGAACTTATTGAATTTCTTCATAGACCCATCAAAGAACTTATAGTACGTCAAAGAGACGAAAACCAAGGCTTCTTTTTTATTATTATGAAAATTTTCATTAAATGGAGCCGAATGTCTTTTTAAACTTTTGTGCGTGACCGAATGTACACACCTTGGTATTTTTAAAAAAAATAAAAAAGGTTGTATAGTTTAACAATTGTATGCTTGAATCGAGCTCAGAAGATATATATAATCCGGATGTGTTTGGATTTACTCCTTTTCACGTTTTGAAACTTCGCTGAATTAGACCACTACTTCCAAATGACGTACGTGACTAGATACTGTCACCGCGTACACGTCCTGAGACGCGCATGTTAAGTCATGTGACTTGAAAACAACATTTCCAATTGGTTCTTAGTAGTTTCTATTCTGGAATTTACACGGAGCACTCCACCCACTTTCCTCACTATCTTTTCTACTCTCAAGAGAGAACAATGTCCAACATCTTTCGAAGACTTTGCTGAAATGGCTGCCGTTCCGCATTCATCTTCCGAATCTGAAGGAAATGAGCGACTACCTCTAAAAAGAAAAAAGGAATCTTTTATTTGGCAATTTTTCACTTATCCTGAAGATCAAAAGAAAGTGAATGCGCCAAAAGTAACCTGCACGATATGCAAATCGGAGCTCTCAAGAGGAAATCCAACAAAAAAATATTCCTTTTCCATACATACCATGGTGCGGCATGTCAAACAAAGGCACCCTGTGCCTTATGCAAAGGCATCGGCAAGAGCCCTGGCCACGCTATTACCATCAGAAGTGGCCAGCACATCTTCTGTTGGACGACCTGTATCTCCATCGAGTGCTGAGATGGACTTGAGACCGTATCTTGCGAAGGTGCACATGAAATGCAACGAGTGTGGAGAAATTCTTCTGTACGGAGAGCAGAGCCTCATTCTTATTAAACTAAAAATTGAGAGCCATAAATGCCCCGAGAAAAGATACATTTCTTCATTTCATTTTGATCCTGTGTCACACTTGAAAATGACGTTGCAAGTTTAAAAAATCAAAAACAACATAACACTTGTTTTAAAAAAAAAAAAAAAAAGTTCTTTTCAGAACTAACTCATTGTACCAAAATTGCTCCAGGAGCATATTATAAAGGGGGTTTATCTCCGCTTTTTTGGCTTTCTTTCGTGCGTGACCGAGTGCACGCACCCGCCTATATATTTCGTGAAAACTTTGCAATTTGAACTTATTGAATATCTTCATAGACCCATCAAAGAACTTATAGTACGTCAAAGAGACTAAACCTAGGCTTCTTTTTTATTATTTTGAAAATTTTCATTAAATGGAGCCAAATGTGTTTTTAAACTTTCGTGCGTGACCGAATGTACACACCTTCAAATTTTTTTTAAAAATATAAAAGGTTTTATAGTTTAACAATTTTATGCTTGAATCGACTCAGAAGATATATAAAATCCGGATGTGTTTCGATTTACTCCTTTTCACATTTTGAAACTTCGCTGAATTAGACCGCTACTTCCAAATAACGTACGTGACCAGATACTGTCACCGCGTACAAGTCCTGAGACGCGCATGTGAAGTCATGTGACTTGAAAACAACACTTCCAATTGGTTCTTAGTAGTTTCTATTCTGCAATTTACGCGAAGCACTCCACCCACTTCCTTGGAGAAAAAGTTTATCGCAAAACTGTTAAAGCCTCCTCTAATCAAACATTCGACATCGTTAACATAACAGTGTAGTAAATAAAACTAAATCCACCCCGTCCCTTAATTACAAGGGACACATTACTGTGTGAAAACAACTTTTGTTTTCACGCGATAATGTGAAATACTAAGGCTGTTACAGGATTTTCTATCACATATATGTTCCCATTGATGTTGTAGCACTAACACCGTGGAAAATACCACCGATAGCGGTGATATTTTTAATGCCGAGCACCGGCAATTTTTATCGCTTAGAGGCCTTGCTATTATGAAGGTTTATCTCCTAAATCTCTGATTCTCAAACTGTGCAACACAGCTCCCCTGTGTGCCGTAATGAGGTGCTACGGGCGCCGTGCACACTCTAGTGTGACTAACCATCCATAAATTCCACGGACATCTCTACCCTGTTATCTGCAATTGTAAGCATCAAAAGGAGCTGCGCTGCGTCCCTCTGAGAGGCCTCACTCCCACTGCTACAGCGGCTTGGCAGTCCTCCAGATGCACAGGAACAGCCCCTCCGATCCATTGAACTTATGTGTCGGTCTCAATGAAAATAAGCACTGAAGAATATTCAAGTATGTAGTACTCCTCCAGCTACAGCATACAGAATGCATTCTGTTAGGTATAAAAAAGTGAAACACCCACGCAACAATCATACAAAACACTTCCTCTAAAGAAGCCTGTGGTTAACTTTAAAACATCAGGTTAACCTTTTTTTACTCTCTCATCATTGTTAAAAATAAGTATTTACAATACTATATTAAACAATGCCATGGTTGTTGCTTTTTTATTTAAAGAATCTTGCAATCATTCACAAATCCAATACTCATGGCTTCTTTTTCGTGAGAAAAATCTTGCAATATTATATATCTACATAGAATAACAGAAAAACATAACACTGCAAAGGCCGAACACTCTACTAAACGCAGATTTGTAACCTATAGGGCAGATTTATGTTAACTACTTCATACCCAGATATGCACCAGTTAATGTGCACCACAGTATACTAGTACTCCGTCACCTATGGTGTTCCACATTTAAAATGTGGCGCACCATGGTACAAAAACAGCATACATGCGTAACACATCTGTGCTGAAAAAGTAATACATTGCTAGAGTTGCATCGCAAATGTGATGCAGCTCCAGCAAGGCTCACCAGTGCACTATATTCACAATGCTGCGTCAATACCTACGCCTGCTTCAAGCACATGCACAGTTTTGAAACAGCATGGGCCTGAAAGTCACTGAGTAAAATCTCATGGATTACAGTCAGCCACTTTCAAGACGCATTCCTTCAGAGGAACACTTCCTTATGGTGCAGGGCTTTAGAATGTGACATATCTCCTAGATCCATAATGTTGTAAATATGGTACATTATTTCCACTGTCATTGTATTAAATAAAGTGACGAAATTGTAGCGCAAAGAGACGCAACGTCAACATAAAGCTGCCACAATGTGTTTTAAAGTACCCTTTAAATTACAACCAACACTCTCTTTGAAGAGACCCCTCAGGTTTTTTTAACATCTGTTAAATCCTTCCATGCTCATGACAGAGCCGCTCCATCACGAGAATCGCCTGAGCTGTCCTCAGGACGGACCAGTTTTGTCATGGGCTTGCCGCTGTGCTTGCGCAGCACTAATATTGCGCCTCCATGACACGTTCTATTGACTAAGCAGAGACATGACGGAACCGCTCTATCATGAACACACCTCAACCGTGGCTCATGAAGGAGTGGCTCCATCATGAGCATGCGAGTACCACTCAGCCCCCGCCCCCCTAATGCTGAGGCAGAATTGCCACTGCAGCAAAGGATGTAAAGTCCTGGAAAGAACACCATGTAACATTTAATATCATTTACCACCAATGTTTTCATATATCACTATTGCTGAACTCACTCAGTGAAATGTCGCTCATTTCATTAAATCACTTTTAAAGCATGCCTTATAACAATACACCCAATCCTATGTGGAAGTGCTTATATTAAACATGACATTGCTTTAACCAGGATAGACAAAGAAATGACACAGTGATGTAAAAGTTTCTTTATTTTTTATACTTACCTAAAAAAAAGTAAATTTCTTTTAAAAACGTAGTACCTGGGGAAGAAAAGTAAAAATAAGATTATAATGTACATTTCATAAAAGAAAAAAAGTAGGAGTCAATAAGAGAGAGGCAGAGAAAACTCTTGGATGTTACTAGTTGTACTTACCTTATAAATATAATATCTGTGGAGGACAGTAAAAAAAATCTGTTATAATACATATTTCTAAATGCAATGTAACAAAATACCTCAAACAACATATTAAATGGTTTATTTTTGCTGTCCTCAGAATACATTGATTTTCACTATAAACAGTGATTTCAATATTAATCATCATATAACAGCGGGGGAAAAAAAACACAATCAAAATGATTGTGTTTAAAAAACCCATACAAAAGCTTCATACATATTATAAATACCTGAAAAAAACATGTCTTAAATGTTTTTCTCAAATTCGCAATTTCTTGAGTAAGCACACTACATCTTCCACATTTACAAACTAATTAAACTATATGACCTATTTTTCAATATATCTCAACAAAGCTCCGTGCAAATATCTCCTATAAAAATCTATCTTAAGTACACATTTTCTTCTCTCATACCTTTCCGCATGGCCAAATTGTATAAGTTAACTCATTATCTTTTAAATACCTCTCCCAAAAACTTGCGTCCATATAAGTTCTAAAATAATTATCTAAAGTACTCATTTTCTTCTCTCATATTTTTCCATGTGGCCAAATACTATGAGTTAAGTAGTTTTTTTCTGAAATTTCTTACTCTTAGTCTTATCTATTCTTTTGTGAACCTTTACAGTTTAAATTTGTAACATGATTTATACCATCAAACATGAACTAAATTTGTACCTGATGTTATCACTATGCCAAACACAAATTTCATTTATAGATTTGTACACCTTCAGTCACATGATATTTGTAAATAAGAAAGTTTCATATCTTTACAGTATTAATCTTCCTACAGCAAGTCATTCTACTGAAATTTGGGTTCCAAAAATAGCAGATAAGAGTTAGTTAAGGCAAAAGGCAAACGTTTCTTAAAAGTCAATTGGCTATCATTGCAAAGCGTCCAGCCACTTGCACACTTCAAATAAGCTGTATAATGTCCTGATGATGTGGAAGGCCCTTCATGAAAAATAATGGCTACAGTTACAAATGTTATTCTAGAAATAGATACTTGAGAAGCCACAAAATTTTTAATTAAAGTTGACAATTTACTCCCATTAGCTCTGCATCGTTGAAACATTAAAATTACATATTGTCCATATCTATGGATAAATAAAGTTGATAACATTTCAGACTTACATTGAGAACAGACCATGTTCTGATGTGCATCTTTAACTAGTTTATTAAAAGACACTTCTTTACAGTCTGGTAATGTTAAATATATAAATCTTTCACTGTGTATATCAGTACTACTTGAAAATGAGCAATTATCACACTTATGTTCCCATTTATAAGAAAGGCCAAAAAGACTATCAATATCTACACCTTCATCTTCCAAAACTGTGAACATATACATAATAAATTCCTGACAATCTTGCTGAATATTCTGAGAAAATTGATTTACTCCTGCACATATGTTTAAAACATTCCTTAGTTCTGAAACACTTGCTACTTCACTATCACCACTACTACATTTTTCAAATATAGAATTTAAGGAATAGCAAAATGTTTTCTCCTGATTTTCTACAATCTGTTCCTTAACATTTTTCAGAAAAAAACATTAACCACTACATTTGCATAGCAGTTGACACCAGACCTGTTTTCAAACTTAAATCCAACAATCTCTTCAATACTAACCGTTTTCTTACGCCTACCAACAACAGCTACATCTTTTTTTCGTCGTTTCTCGACTACTTCAGCACATTTCTCCTCATTTTTCCATTTCTGACCAACCATACGCCTTTCAATTAAAGGATATTGAGGTAAACTTGGAGCATATTCTCTTCTTAACCTATTATACTCCTTCACACAATTTAAATCTGCACTAATCTTTGTCTCATCATAATCAATTAGATAAAGTCCACATAAAGTTCTAACTCGCGATAAAGCAACATACGCCATACCCTCTTTGAATACAGTGCTTCCAATATTTACCAAAGCACAATCTACACTTGGAGATTTGTGAATAGTCACTGCATATGTCAAACAAATTGGAAATTGCTTCCGACAGACATATAAGTCTTTCACAAGCAAAAAACGAGTTGAACAGCGACTAATTTGTTGAACTTCCTCAATTCCATCAAATTTTATTCTTAAAAATTCAATCTCATCTCTATTTGTATAATTGACAAAACCAACAACATTACCCATTGCTCCATTTACCAATCCTCTTTCCACATGTAAATTTCTCCTTAAAATTATCCGACAATTTAAACATACAAACAGATTTTTCTCTAAACCAGCAGTTTTAGATATAGTTTTTTGAAGAGAATCCCATTTTAACTTCAACTTTTCAGACACAAAAATAGTACTACCTTCATGCTCTATTCTATCTTTAGCTTCCAGTTTCTTAATTTCTTGATTTTCTAAATTCAACATTTTCTCATTAAAAACTGAACATTCTTTCAGAGTTGGCATCAAGCATATCACTGACTTATCTGCTACCTCTTTACTATATATTTTCTCAGGTACGTTATCTTCCTTAGGAAACAGCTTGGAAAGTAATCGTGTTCGTAGAGTGTGTTTCGCATCTTCAGTTAGTTTTCCAATCCTTATATCTTGAAGAATATTTCCATATTTAGTATCCTTTGCCTGTCGCATATTTTGAATCAGTTCAGTATATTTGAAATGTGACCATATATTAACATTTCCAATACTGCCCAAGCACTTTCTGGTCTCCTCATGCGTAACAGTTTCAAATACAGGTTGTCCTTTCACAGGAGTTAGCTGCAGTAGATCTCCAAAAACTATGACATGTTTACCTCCAAATAACACATCATACTCTGTCTTAAGTATCTGTTGCATTCTTAAATGCAGAAAAGCAAGCATTAAATTAGATACCATGCTTACTTCATCAATAATAAGAAGTTTCATTTTTTTAAGGACTCTAGAAACTTCAAAACAAGCTTCTTCAGATAGCTTGTGATATTGTAATTTATTTTCATGTTCAACTGGCAGCATCAGTAAACGATGTAAAGTAATACCTTTAATATTATGTGCTGCCAATCCAGTTGGAGCAGTAACAACACATGACAGTGTTGACTGAGTTCTTTGGTGTAAATATGTAGTAATTCCTTTAATTAGGAAACTTTTACCAGTTCCAGCTTCTCCACTTACATATAGTCGAATAGATTCAAATGACATACATGAGCAATCTTTTTTCTCATGACGAAAGCCATGCTCAATGTGCTCTGTCACTTCATCATATATCTGTCTTTGCTCAACATTAAATTGCTTCTTTAATTCTTCTAAGTTGATTACTTCCTCTTGACCTTGCTGCATTGCTCTTTCCACCTCATCCATGGCGGTGGCTGCTTCATTTTGGATAATTGGTTGTCCCAGTGGATCTTGACTTAATGAAGCCAAACTTTGACTACCTTGTGAACTATCTCTAGCAATCTCTGCTGCAATTGTCGCTTCTTGCTCTATTTCATCATTCAACATTTGGAGATAATTACTAAAAACAGGACATTCAATACTACTTTTAGAAGCGTTGAATGAATCTTCATAACTATCAAAGTCCCCAAGCAGTTCCTCTTCTCTACGCCATGGTTTAAAGAGTTGCAAAAGAGCAAAATAGTAAAAATTCTCTTTTGTCAGGTGTTTTGCAACTCAGTTTCCGATGATTAATCAAATGTCCTTTTCTTTGTTTCACCAGACATCCTTCATGTCCAATTACAGAGTGTACACCTTTATCAATGTTCTCTGTAACATTCCTTTTAAAAGTGTAGTTTTGAAGTATTTCATACAGACAACTGTTTTCAAGCAGAGTACTTCTATTTGGATAGTATGTATCCAACATATTTGTTTTCAGAATGTCTGTACTGTTTGGTTCTTTCTGGGCTAAATATTCAATTTCTTGCACAGGTTTCAGAACACGGTTTCGTGTTTCTGCAAGGCCCAAACTCACCCAGAGAATAGTCCTTGATTTAGCATAAAGACTTGCTGATGATAATCGGTCACAACATTCATATGCTCCAATTTCTCGATGAGACAACATCTTCAAACTGTGCGTATACAATTTCTTGCTTAAGCTCTTTTCATGAGAAATGTCTTCCCACATCTCCTTCAGTTCCGTCTTTTCAGATTTCATGATGTAAGACGTTACATATCGAGCCACAGCAATAGAATTGTCTGCAACATATTGTATGTCGTTGTTAGCATTCCACATGGATAAAATGACTGGGTCATAGTCATTTATATATTTGGATTCTTCACCTCTTCTTAAATTGTACGTATTTTTAGGTGACCTTCTTCTGATATTATGTCGCAAACATGACATCAAATTGTTGACTCTTCCTTTTGAAAGTACCGGTCGTGCAAATCCAAAACGACATTTGGTGTAGAATTTGCTCTTTGATTTGAATTTTCACCGACAATATTTTCCACAACGATGACTTTGAAAACGTAACACTTTTCCTCTTAAGTCCTTATCAGTTGTAGTATTAGGTATGTCACAAGTGGCATACTGTTCAATAAAAGACAGTACAGTCTCATCCGAGTCTGTTCCAAATTTAGGAGCATCCTTGATCCATAACAGCATATGAATATGAGGAGCACCTCTTGCTTGATATTCTTTTCTCCAAAAGAAATCCAGTACTTCACCAAGAGGCGGATTTTTCTTGTTTGTAATGAAAGACATCATAGCTTCAAATCTATGATTAAAATATCTGCAAACATTAACTGGATCTAATGAACACAGTTCTCCAGGTGTCTTGTAGTTTATATTTTCTATGTTTGCATTCGCCTCCTGAAGAAATTCAAGTAAATCTTCCCAAGCATACTCTGCACAGCTTAGGGATAAAAACCATGTTGGTGCTCCTAAGTTTCTAAGCATGCACTTCAAATCTCCATGACGACGGTACCAATACTCATTAGTACCCCGCTGACAAGCCATTAAATTAATTAGGTGTGAATCCAAAACACTATCTTTCTGTTGCACTTTATCCATAAATTCCTTTGCTGAAATATTTTGCAGATGAACTCCACTTTTTAAGATATGGTTTACTGCATAAGACAGACCAGATAAGTCACTCTCAAACAGAAGATGAAACAAATATGGAATGCATTGGCGAAACCTCGAATCTTCTGCATATAATCTTGGTGTCCGGTATTCAGATGCAGGAATCTGCATAGGTCGATCATCATATTGTGTACCTTCACCTGTAGGGAATAACTGTGGAAAACAACGACCTTCCAAACTTTCTTCCCACACACTAATAGGATTTCCTTACGCCTTTTTCATCTGAAATAATTCAATAGCATTCCCTATTGCTTCTTTGGAATGCAGTGGATGAACACTGTAATTTTCATAAATTTCTTCACTTCTGGATACGTCAACTTTTTCAATTTGTCCACTAGACAAATCACTGTCCTCTTCTTCACTTACATCTTCTTGTTCTACGTATACATCTTTATAGTACTTATTGTTTTGGACTAAATACAACGTTGCCTTTTTGACTTTTCTAACATCCACTAAATCTTGCCAGATTTTCTTACTCTTTGTAGGTACACCATTAACTAGAATAACTAGAGGTTCCTCTTCTACATTTTCAACACCAATTGTTTCCATATTTTTTTTTAAATCAAGTGGCAAATATACAACTCTACCCTTTAATCCTCTTTGCAAATCTGAAGGATTTAATTTACCAGTCGTTGTCTCCATACGAACAATAGCCTGAAAATGATGTACACATTGAATCAGAATAGTCTCATAAGAATTTAAATCCATCAATTCTGATGGAATATTTACCAACTCTAGATTATTATGAACAGCTCTAGCAGGCATTTTATTTTCATTTAACCTATTATAACAATATTTACAAATACATTGCTCAAAACCCAAATCAAAATAGTTTTCCACCAACAAATAAGTTGCAAAATCTTTCCATTGACCATTACTTTCATCTTCACTTTTTAAATATAAATCAACTACCCTAGTTTGACTTTTGTAATGAATGCGTCGACAACAAACACAAGAAAAATTTGGTTTCTCACCTGTAATTACCTTAAACTTTATTATATCCTGTTCAAAATTTTCAATATTAACATGTCCAACATTTTCTAACACATTTCCTTCTATAATTATATCAGTTTCTGCATTGTCTTCCTCTGGACTAAAATAACTTACCTCAATTTCTGCACAAATCTTCTTAACATCTAATTCACATCCATGCAAAAGAGCACTATTTAACTGTTTAAGTTTAAGTGCTGGACTTTTTGCATAATACAACTTTCTCACTAGTTTTCTCATTTTAGTATGATGCACTGCTAACATCCTGAAGTGATGAAACACACTCTGGCATATTTTTTTAGAAAGACAAGCCAGAGAATGACCTTGCAGACCTATTTTTTCTCGCACTCTGCAATGATCTAATTCTTGCAACATTACAATTTTTTTTTTAGACTTTCTTTAGTGTACTTACGTAAGAAATTGTGAAAGAAATCAATTGAATCCTGTCGTACACTACAAATGCTACTACAATTCCAACTGTAAACAGGAACATTAGGACGTCCCTCTAAAGCTTCTCCAGCCATCACCTCTTCTACATTTCTAACCACAATTTTCTCTTTCTCAATTACACAACCATCCTTCACCTCATATGCTCGACCACTGGTGTCAACTGCATGCAACAGATCGTTACTTTGAAAGTAACTCTCTTCATTAAAAAATGGCTCAGAAGTTGAAGTATGCATCTACTTCCCAGAAAACACTTTACAAAAATTACTCCTATTTATGTGTCTCTTCCATTTACTTTTACCTTTTAAAACTCGTATTGCCTTATTTAGAGTATTTATTCTATTAAGTACTAAAATAAATAATTTTCTTTTTGTCTCAAACGCGCGCTCAACAATACCCTCTATATATTGTTTCTTCTTAAGAAAAGCAGATCTTCTTTTAGAAACTTTCTCCTTTTGTAATAAATTCGAAACTACTCTGTTGTAAAACATACGCTTCCTGATTTGGCTAAATAGATTCGTCCGGGTTTTACTGTACACTTTTTCCTGTCTGCTGATTCCAGAAACATTTTTATCTTTGTTTCCATGTCTCCTTCCCGATACTGATATACTTTTATCCTTGTGGACTTCAATACTAACATTTTTCCTTCCCAAAATTGCTTTCAAAAACTTTTTGGTTTGCTTACCAGGAGCACTCTTCTTTTTATCCGTCCTTTGTTCTTTTGATAATTCTTGAATTCCTTTCTTCTTCAAATTGTAAGTCCGTTTATAGAGCTTTCTTTTTTCAGTTCTGGTCGGCATCTTAATTTAAAATTTTGATGAAATTGTCAATCTGTAAAACACAAACATAACAAATATTATAGTTCACTACTAGCATATACCGTACAAATTAAAACCACAGATTCATTTTCTAAGTAGAATAAAGAAAATAACAGAAAGTCTCTGAACAGAGTAGGAAATCCTGTAGTGAATGTTGGTTCTAAATTTATCACACTTCATATCTGTTTTAACATTATAGACAGTTTTTAATTCTAATTTTTAAAGCATACAAACAGTACACTTTTTTCAAGAACTATTGGTCATCGTAGATGTTTTAATCTTTTTTAATACAATCTCTTTTACACTTCATGAGAACATGTCTTATCACTCTCATAAAGCAGATCATCGACGAATAGGACAAGAAAACTGTCTTCACAAATGCTTTACTATCAAAAAAATTTTTATTTATTCAAAAGTTCATAATTTACTAGAACTTCCAGCATTAGATCATCAGGGACTTCTTCAAGTCCAAAGTCCTCATCTCCTTCTACCATCTCTAAGTAGGCTGAGTCTAAAGACATGTCCATAAAATCATCATTTTCATCTATTTCCTCTTCAAAGACCGCGTCTAAAATTTCCTCCATCACTTCGTTAATGATTTCAAAATGAATTTGTTTCTCTTCTGAGGAATTCTCCATAACTAGACTCAGTTTATTCTTCTGTATCCTTTTAAAAAAATATAGAGACTAAATTATATCTTTTTTCATAAATGTATAACTTAAAAGTACCTTTACTAATTTTTAAACTACATGTATTTTTAAAATTTCTAACTTATTAACTCTATATATTTTAAGATACCACGTTCCTCTTGTTTTGAAAAGAAATTGGCAATATAACCCTAAACATTAACACTGATCTTTTTTTTCCATTAATTAATTACTGTTGTTAAAAGGCATTTTACTGTAAAATTTCTTTTTAGATTTTGTAGATATCACAAATATTAATTAACTGTACAATTAATTTTTAGAGATCCATTTTTTGAATTCACCAGTACAAAGTGCTATATAAACTATATGCACTCTGAATACACACCATAGCATTCACTTAACAGATTACTACTTCCCACATAGACAGTTCCTTTTATGTTTCAACAGCATACTCACCATGTAAATGTCATAGCATATACAAAATGTCATACTAACCATGAAGAACCACCTCATAATAAAGATCTGCATTAATATGTAAAACAGTGCCTATACGTAGTATAATCACAGATATGCAGGAAAGATGCCCAGCACACCTAGAACCATATCATAATACCTCTCTGTAAATAAAGGAGAAAGACTGCCAAACATAATGCAACAAGATTTCAAAAATAATGAGCACTTCACAAGAATTAAGTAATGGAAACCTGAAAGAATTATACTCCAATGATCCGTAAATCTGAACTCCTTCCAAAAGAACACATGCACCAAGCCCATTAAAAGATAATTTCAACTGTCAGTGGAGAACATCTCAAAATACATATCTAGTATAAGCAGATACAACCCATGTGAAAAATTCAAGATAAAATCATGTTCCAAAATGAAATTTTACAAACATTTAAAAAAATCTTTATTATTTTCATGTGCACCCAAAAAAATTGCCTATGCAAAAATACCAACTCACCTGAAAAAAAGAATATAATTCCTCAAATTGTATAATTCAGAAGGCAGGTTGTTGCTTTTCAGCACCAAACATTATAAAAAAGGAAATAATAAAATTTAACTTATTACAGACTTATTTCTTACACAACATACAGCCATTATAGCAAAGAACAAGCATAACAGATAAATTCCCCAAGATTCTCTATCATTAAAATAATATACAAAATGTCTCATTTATGAAAGCGTTGCCCCACAGATATGTCACTTTTTCCCATGTTAAAACTGATGCACCAGCGACACTAGGCCTTCATAACTAAAAGCCCATGTGACGGAAAACAAGTGCATAGACAGAAAATACAGGGCCGGCCTTAGGCATATGCAAGCAGTACACCTGCACAGGACCACCAAACCACAGGGGCCACCATGTTAATATATATCCTTAATATAATAATCCTCTGAGGATGGATACATATTTGCGTGGCGGCCCATGCCAGAAATTTGGCGTCCTCTGGCTCTGTTCCACTTCCAAACACCCTGACCCCCCCCCCCTCTTCACTGAACTCCGCACTCCACCCCACCCGGACCCCCTGTTACGAGGCCCCCTACCTACGCTCCCTGCCCAGGGCCACCATGAGCCTAGAGCCGCCCCTGGAAAATTTATAAGACAAAGAATAGGCAACATGCTGAAAAACTAAACAGTAGATAAAGAAACATATTTTTTAGATAACTCCATTAAAAAACATGTAGTGATTTTTTTAATCTACCATGCATCTGGCCCTCCAGGACCGCTTTGGAAACTCCTGCTTTAAACCTTTACATTTCATTTTTAAACCATACACACATTTTTTTCAAAGCTGCATATTAAACGCCTAAACACTTTTCCCTTTTTAGAATCCGAAGCCACAACTGCAATATGACTAATGCACAAATTAATTAGTGTACCTTTACTGTTTTTTTACTCTTTATATTCTATAAATTTCTTCACATAAAGGGATAGCAGCGGCTCACTACCTCCTACAGTCATAAAACTAAATCGCTCCCTTTCACTTACAAATGCCTTTGAGATGGCAAACAAAAGTCGGGCAGATTTACAGTCCCTTTACGCCACTTTGCCATCACTGTTAACATATCACAAGTGAAGCAAAAGTGCCACACGGACCATATTATTCTACCCCTAAATGTTTATACAAATAACTTTACTCAAACATGTATTTAGTCGTCCACATGAAAACACTTTCAATTACATTTTTTATTTAATTACAATTCCTGTAAGGTTGCATATCTTTTCAAAAATACACCAGTGCCTGTTATTATGACGATTTTTTTTCATTCTTCATCAGTGATATTTTTTTTTACATATAATGAAAATCACTATGACTTTTTAAACGACAAAGCTTACGAGGTAAAAATCACTCTGCATTTGCTTCCCTTTAAGAATGTAGTTTATCTACCCCACGCATGTGAACCTTGATGTTTCCATCTGGCAGCGAATACCGACCTTGAATCACAAGACATGAACAACAGCCTTATTGTCACAAATAGAAGTTAGCGTAGCATCTGTTCAAACACATATCTTTCACTTAGCTAATATTCACAGACAACAGCATTCGTTAAAAACGAGTGACCTTCCTTTACAATTTGCTGAAATGACTGCCTTACTTTTTAACACATCCTCCACTTCAAGACAGGCTATTTTTTTTATAACTACTAAGCAATGGTTTAGTGACTGATCTGCCAGAAATTATATCAAGTCATTCTGCTACTCTTCACTCCATAGTCGGCGACCTTTTCTGTGGACTTCCTGTTGAACTGGCAGTGCAGTGACGTTTGTGTTACCATCTTGTTTATTTTAAAATGGATGTCCCTCCTGTCTTCGCAAACGAGCCGGAAAACTTAGAACTATTTCGCCAGAGGATGCTTGACTACTATGGCACCTTAGCACTCTCGACTTTGAATACTTCATATCGATTATCATTTCGATATTCCTATTTCACCTGTATACAGCCTGTATTTCATTGCCTGAGCTGTGATTTCATGTGGGCCCTGGACTTATGTCTCTGCAACTTGGTACCTCCTGAAGTGAATTACAATCATCTCATGAATCCGTTAATGGATCATGAACAGCTTTGTTGCAACGGAGGGATTATGGCCTTTGCAGCAATACAAGGAGTTCTGGGTCATTGGAATATATTCGCAGCGGCGCAAGATTTCCTGACAGACAGCTACATCGAAAACCCACCGAGCTGTCCTCTGATGGCAATAGAGGCTCTGATAATAACAGATCATGAATGCTGCTTTCCTCTTTTCAATTAAATGGCTGACATGTTTTCAGATGATAACAGTGATTTCCAGTTAGAAGCAGTTGCTGCCTACTTTGCCTACACAATGGTAGGATAACTCTTATGCAAGCCATTGACGTCCACATTTCGTTTTGCCTCCATATCTTTTTCACGTTTTTTTTGATATTTTTTTAACAAGAACAGACCTATTGGCTTTACTAACAGTGGACATTATGATTTCGTGCTGGTTAAATTTTGGTCTTTTATGTGGACTAAATTTTTTTCTTCAGCTACTCGATTTTGAACTTTATTTTTTATTAAACTCTAATCTCAACAATTCTATTGCATATCCTATCTTATGTTATTTCAAACGTACACGAAGCAAAACTCGCTAATATATGCTACATGTGCCCTGATTAATGTGTAAATATAGAATGAGTTTTTTATAACTGTAAACACCATTTCGCCTTTGAACTGCTTATTTCCGCCTCACACACCTCTGCTCCTTTAATTTTCCATAAAGTTAAATATTTTTTAATACATAAGAGAAAAATATATTCTTTCAATAATATTTCCATTGTTTTTCGTGCTGTATTTCAAATGCAATACTGCAACCTTCAAAAGATATCTCAATACAGTAGTTCTTCTCAACACTGATTTGCGAACGATCCAACAGATTGCATACATGCACCTCTCGCCATTTTGTCACTTTTGGCGCGTTTTTTTTCCCTTACACAGTAGCATAACACAAACTTGATAGTGCTTCGCATGTAGAGAGCTGATTGATAAGGAGATGATGTCTAACCACTAGCATTTTCATATATCGTTCCTAAACTGAAAGGCCAGAGACCTTCTTCCATTTATTAAAATATAATATACTTCCTCATAAGAGTGTACAATTAATTTTGCGAAACCATATTCATTTTTCATCAACTATACCTTTTGTATTCTATGTACTAGTGACTATACCGATTGTTTTTTGCAATGTCTGTACTCATATTAGATAAGGGACTTGCCTTGAAAACAGTGCATTTCTGAATAAACATTTCAAATATACACATTCTCTCTTTTAATCCATAATCTCAACTGAAATGATTGTATACTAAAACAGTATTCATGTGTTCCACGTAACTTCAGCTGTACTAACTTAATGTTTTCTTTTGTCGACCTGACTTACTGATACTAGAACCCGCAGGCCTAAAATCGGCCCGTGAACTCTTTCTTAGTAGGTCGCGCACCGTACAGACAGTTGTACCTCTGTTAAAAAATAATTTATTACTGTTACCAGGCACTGCCGCAGTTCCGCTTGACTCAGAGTTAATCACTACTCCCACGCTTCTACAGGCCAGACGCTATGTCGTATTTCACTCCTTATCACGCTTTCATCTCCACAATAACAAACACTTCTCCGCCAGCCACCAGACAACAGAGTGCAGATGCAGAGCCACTAAGTAGTGAAATACGACATACCCTCTGCTCTATGAAAGCAACCAAGCAGTAATTGTGAAAGAAAACATTCACTAGCGCTTCAAAAAAGCAATGCAATTATATAAATATTTTTTAGAAAACGTTCCAACTACTTTGATGGGACTATCTGCGTGTGCCTCCACAGCAAAGTTCCTCAGCCCGGACTGAAGGCAGACACAGACAGACACACACACAATAAGATAACACAGGGCAACAGAGACAGAAAACAGAAGGGAGATGAAGATGCAGTCAAACAGCAGGAGTGAGAGAGATATTGTTATACTCTGTTTGGTACCTCAATTTACGAACACATTTACTGCACAAATCTGTGTACAACCTCATGGTCAAAACTTTTCATTTTATTTTACTCGACCACCTCCCCTTCTCACCCCACCAGTGCAAGCCGCGGCCACAAACCACAGTGTAATTTTGTTGTCTGTCATAAAGTTTAAGAATTCATTATGCACTACCACTTTTTGAAGACGGTATCACATGTAATGTACCAACTTTTCATTTTATTTCACTCGACCACCTGCCTTTCTCACCCTACGCCCACCAATGCAGGCCGCGGCCAGAAACCGCACTATAATTTTGTCGTCTAACACAAACTTTATGAATACCTTAATCATTACCACTTTGGCCCCCTCCCCCCTCCCTCTCACCCCACCCCCACCAGTGCAGGCCACGGCCACAAACCACACTGTAATTGTGTCGTCTGACAGAAACTTTAGGAATTCATTAAGCATTACCACTTTTTCAAGACGGTATCACATGTAATGTACCAACTTTTCATTTTATTTCACTCGACCACCTGCCCCTCTCACCCTACGCCCACCAATGCAGGCCACGGCCAGAAACCGCACTATAATTTTGTCGTCAAACAGAAACTTTGTGAATACCTTAATCATTACCACTTTGGCCCCCTCCCCCCTCCCTCTCACCCCACCCCCACCAGTGCAGGCCACGGCCACAAACCACACTGTAATTTTGTCGTCTGACAGAAACTTTAGGAATTCATTAAGCATTACCACTTTTTCAAGACGGTATCACATGTAATGTACCAACTTTTCATTTTATTTCACTCGACCACCTGGCCCTCTCACCCTACGCCCACCAATGCAGGCCACAGCCCGAAACCTCACTATAATTTTGTCGTCTAACAGAAACTTTGTGAATACCTTAATCATTACCACTTTGGCCCCCTCCCCCCTCCCTCTTACCCCACCCCCACCAGTGCAGGCCACGGCCACAAACCACACTGTAATTTTGTCGTCTGACAGAAACTTTAGGAATTTATTAAGCATTACCACTTTTTCAAGACGGTATCACATGTAATATACCAACTTTTCATTTTATTTCACTCAACCACCTGCCCCTCTCACCCCACGCCCACCAATGCAGGCCGCGTCCAGAAACCGCACTGTAATTTTGTTGTCTGACAGAAAGTTTACGAATTCATTAACCATTAGCATTTTTTGACGACAGTATCACATGTAATTTACCATTTCTCTCTCTATCTGCATTATCTGTCTCTCTGCTAATATAATTTTTTCACTTCATGAACAACTTCTCTCATTATATATACAGGCTTCAAAATCTCACAAATAATTACTCTCTATATTAAACATATGTTATACTTCATATTTCACATTTAAATGAAAAAATTAGTTTTAGAAATACAACACATTATGACAGACAAAAATTAGTTTAGTTTCAGACTACTAGGAAAATCAATCAATGTTTCTGACTAAACCATATTTTACGGTACATGACAAAACAAACTGTTACAGACTTACCTTTACCTATGCTTTGTACGATGTACAACATTGACAGTCACAAAACAGATATTCGTTTGACGGAACTCTCAATTATGCTTCTATCAATGCAACCAAAATTCAATGGCACAGATATCCAGTCAATACAGACTCATATAAGTCTCTTCAGCCAATCATATTTCGTCCTGCAAAATTTTGAAATCAAATTTACATTTCAATTGGTTGTCCTTCACAATATTTTTAATGTCACATAAAAGTCACCCATCACCCACTGCCATCTCTGGCTGTTTCCATGGTAACACCTCATTCTGCACCTGGCTGAAGGCACAGGTCAAAAGTTCATATCTACAGCAAACTAAGAAGACTGTTTTCCCTCCAGAAACACCTGCCTATCCACAGCTCTGTTACATGTCATTTTTTTCACACCCAATAGTACTTTTCGTTTCACATAAACATTAACATGCAAAGTAGTCTTCAATGTACAGGTATTACAATCAACCAATCATTTTTATTTTTTCAACCACACCCAGCCTCATCCTTTTTTTTATCCTGACTTTCAGCTTCTAACTACCATTCCACTTCCAGAACCCATCGGAGTACGACTGCA
Source organism: Lissotriton vulgaris (assembly GCF_964263255.1). NCBI lineage: Eukaryota > Metazoa > Chordata > Amphibia > Caudata > Salamandridae > Lissotriton > Lissotriton vulgaris. Next base: position 576,370,756 of record NC_141693.1, read on the forward strand.
TATCCCTTGAAAATGAAGGTTTGGCTTTTAGGACACAGCTATATTCACTGGAGTGGAAAATATGCAGCAAACAGACGAATTTCCAACCTTGATTTACCAAATGTGCAAATAACGTGGATTGGCCAAAGAGGATTGAAATGTCACCAATTGATACCATTGGTGAAAACTTTTATGCATCTCCCAGAACCAGACCTTATAATTGTGCACTGTGGTGGGAACGATCTAGGCACATTGACTGGGGTAGGTCTGGAAATGCTTCTAAAAGACACCTTTCGACAATTGATGACACTTTTTCCTCGAACTGCCTTGGTATATTCCAATATATGCCAAAGACAGAAATGGAATTGGTCCGATCAACATTGTGCACAAATTGAGAAAGCAAGGAGACATGTAAATAAATATGTTTCTGCTTTCCTCAGAGAATATAGCATGGGTTATATTTACCACAACAACTTGCGTTACCACATGCAAGACGTCTATAGGAGAGACGGTGTTCATTTCATGGATGAGGGAAACAGAATCTTCCTCTGCAACACCAAGCTCTGCATCGGTACTTACTTATAAATGCAGAAAAAACTCAATTAACACAAGGGCTCTTTTCAGAGCCACCTTATATTTAAGCACTCAAACTTCTGATTTATCTCCATTTTCACACTCTTGTAAATAGGTGTGCGCGACCGGGTGCGCGCACCCCGCAACTTTTAAAAAAAAAAATATATATATTTTCACATTTAAGAGCCTTACTGCACACCCTGAGAAAACCTACGCAGCAAGACAATCTCTACCTTCTCCCCTTTCCATGTTCCAACGCTTTGAAATGAACAATATATTTACTCGCAGTGACAAAATGGCGGTTAACACTTCCTGATTTCCTTCGAATCGAACGTTAACAGACGTCACGCAGCAAAAAAAAAATTCCGCTCACGTGCAGCCGCTTGAGTGCGCGCACCAGTGCGCGTATAGATATATAATTGACTTTAACTTTAATTTTCTCAGCAACTACTGAACGGATTTACACCATTCCAAAAAAAGCGTAATCTGCGGACCGGACTCTACAGTTTTGCAAAATTTCTTATAAATCCATTCAGCCGGTCGACCTGTAGCCGTATCTAAACGTCCTATGGAAAATAACATGGAGAAAACACGTTTTGGGACCCCCTTTTACCTCAGCCCCCACTTGACCAATCCCCCCCAAACTTTCAGGGAAGAATCGCAGCGGACCGAGCCATCTTCTTTAAGAAATTCGCAAAGATTCATCCACCAGGGCCAAAGTTAATCCAAATAGAATATTGAGGATTTCCTATGGAAACTAGGTCCTAACTATAACTACCTACTGGCAACCACCAGTAGGGAATATATATATATATATATATATATATATATATATATATATATATATATATTCCCTACTGGCATGAGTGGCAACACTGTTGGAATTTGCTCCCGAGGGGAACTTACACCGAGAGCCGCCATTAACCTGCGAGGGGGAAAGAAACTGCTGGCCAAAAAGTCAGTCCACTATAATATGGAGAGACGTGAACACAGAGTCGTCGTCTCCGGTGTCTCCCGCCGTAGGATGGATGTGGCTGGAAGTAAGGGCAAAGTAAAGCAGCAGAGCCGCACAATTATCCACTAGACCTTGCCAGCATAGAAAAATGGTAAAGAACTGTGAGCATTGAACTTACGAAAATATTGAACAACGCCCGTCCTACACGCAACAAGTACACTGCATTGTGGGACATGCAGTTTTGAAAGTGCAAACGGAAGAGGCGGTGTCATCTATGCAAAGGTCAAGAGGGTTAATGATTTAAAAGGAGAAGCCGTGCTCACCTGTAAAGACTGCATATTATCTTGGCTCCTGAACATTGGTATTTGAAAAAGGAATTGGATTTCCGAAACGCGTCATGCCAGTAAGAAAATAAATGCTGCTTGAAATTGCTCCGTTGTCCCTCTCATCTTTCCGGCTGGGTAAAGGTGGTTCAAATTATATATATATATATATTCACTGAAAAAACCATAGGTTTCACACCAGTTATAGTTAGGAATTAGCATTTAAAAAACCTATTAAATTCACTGACAAAACCATAGATTTCACACCATTTATAGTTAGCTGGAAATTTTACTGACATAAAACCATTGAAATTCCCACGTTATAGTTAGTTGGACTCACTATAACTTGCGCGCCTGTAATGCACTGCTGATGACATCACATATTACATCACTCATGACATGGTCAGTGACATCACTCATGACATCACTGATGACACCATCCAGTGAATGTGTGTCTTTCTGAAAAATAAATTTGTTTTATATATGTATTTGTAAAGGTCGATGGAAGAATAAATGTTTAAATAAGTGTGTAAATGGATGTTTTTTTAAAAAAAAATTGGTTGGGTAACTGGCTTATTACGTGTATCTTAGTGAATACATATATTAGCGAGTATTGTTTAAATATTTAAATGTTTGTATCAGTGTTTCTCTTTGTGTATAAGTGGCTGCAGGGGTTGGTGACTGACTCACTGTTTGTATGTGTTTTGAAGACAGCATATGTGCAGGACTGTATGGGTGGATGAGTGTGTATATGTGTGTGTTAGTGAGTGAATGACTGTCTCACTAGTGTCTTCATTAGTAACGACATATGTTTTAATCTAGTATATGTGAGTATTGATGTATATAAGTGAGTATAGTATATATAGTGAGAGATTGTAGGAGTTCCTGTTTAAATAAGTATGTGTTTCTATAAGTGATTGTTTAAGAGAGTAAGTATGGGTAAGTTTCCTTAGAAGTAAGGTGGTAGTGTGTGTATAAATGTATATGCAAATAAATGGATGTTCAATAGTTTATTTGCATGTGTGAGTATGTGTGTGAGTAACTTTTGGATGACTGCTGATGTGTAACAGGATGTATAGGTGTATCACTACATATGATGAGTGAGTATATATATGAGTGACTATATAGAACTGTTGGTGAATGAGTGGATGTGTATATAGATGGTGGAATTACTGAATTGGTTGTTGTTACTGGTTTGGGTATCTCCATTTTTTTCAAAATGTTTGTTTCTATTTTTGAATATGTGTTTCAAGCGTTACATTACACTGAAATTAGGTCTGTCACTCTGTCACAAGGATGGTGTCATCAGTGATGTCATGAGTGATGTCACTGACCATGTCATGAGTGATGTAATATGTGATGTCATCAGCAGTGCATTACAGGCGCGCAAGTTATAGTGAGTCCAACTAACTATAACGTGGGAATTTCAATGGTTTTATGTCAGTAAAATTTCCAGCTAACTATAAATGGTGTGAAATCTATGGTTTTGTCAGTGAATTTAATAGGTTTTTTAAATGCTAATTCCTAACTATAACTGGTGTGAAACCTATGGTTTTTTCAGTGAATTTCAAAGGTTTTTTAAATGCTAATTCCTAACTATAACTGGTGTGAAACCTATGGTTTTTTCAGTGAATTTCAAAGTTTTTTTTTAATGCTAATTCCTAACTATATAACACCTGAAAGCCCACCAGGAATCTCCAGTATGCGCCAGGGGACTGCATTGCAGAGAGGTGTAATGAAGCCACAACCCTTTTTACACCTCTCTGCAACGCAGCCCCCGTGCATGTTTGAAGAGGGGGAACTAATTCCCCTTGCATACTGGGGGCCCCTGGGGGCCAATTAGCCCACCTGGAACCTCCAGTATGCGCCAGGGGCTGCATTGCAGAGGTGTAATGAGACTATGCCCCTTGTTACACCTCTCTGCAATGCAGCCCACTGCCGCGTTTGCAGAGGGGGAACTAATTCCCCTTGCATACTGGGGGTCCCTGGGGTCAACTGGTCCACCAGGAGCCTCCAGTATGCGCGAGGGAGCTGCATTGCAGAGAAGTGTAATGAGGCCACACCCTTGTTACACCTCTCTGCAATGCACGCCACTGGCGCGTTTGTAGAGGGGGGACTAATTCCCCTTGCATACTGGGGGTCCCTGGATCATATCTGCCCAAACACCAATATTCCGAACGATTGTAAATTACTTTTCTTGAGAAACATTTGGATTTGGATTATCATGTCCTATACTTTGGAATTTTTGAAAGACTGACTTTGAGGATGCTATAAATTACTCAAGTCTGCCCGAATTGTGTGGGTAAAATTGATACCTAGTCACTTTGAATAAGAATATACTTATGTCTCGTCTAACATTTGGGAGAAATATCTAGTTATATGACAACTGGATACCGACATAACTTGAAGGAAATAAGAACGCCCTGAAGAAGTTCCATTGTACAGAACGAAACCTTTCGGCTGGCTGTGGTACATAAACTTAAGGAAAATAAAAGCATTTGAATATACACCAAGATTCAGCGCTTCAATAAGGACTCTAAGTGATATGATTTGATTGGACTCATTGTGAAAGTGGTGCTGTGCCAAACTTTGGAATATTCTCCACTACTCTCTACTACTTACTCTCTCCTACTCCACTACTCTCAAATACTCACTGTCTACTACTCATTCTCTACTACTCTACTACTCTCTACTACTCTCTCTCTACTACTCACTCCCTACTACTCGCTACTCACTACTCCCTACTACTCACTATCTACTACTCTCTACTACTCACTCTCTACTACTCTCTCTCTACTACTCACTCTTTACTACTCACTACTACTCTCTACTACTCACTCTCTACTTCTCACTCTCTACTACTGTCTACTACTCACTCTCTACTACTCTCTCTCTACTAGTCTCTACTACTCACTCTACTACTCACTCTCTACTACTCACTACTATTCTCTCTGCTACTCATTCTCTACTACTCTCTACTACTCACTCTCTACTACTCACTCTCTACTACTCACTCTTTACTACTCTCTACTACTCACTTTCTACTGCTCTCTACTACTCACTCTACTACTTACTCTCTACTACTGTCTAATACTCACTCTCTACTACTCACTCTCTACTACTCTCTACTACTCACTCTACTATTCACTCTACTACTCTCTACTACTCACTCTCTGCTACTCTCTCTACTGCTCTCTACTACTCTCTACTACTCACTCTCTACTCTCTATTACTCACTCTCTACTCTCTACCTCTCTACCTCTCTCTTCTTCTCTCTCTACTAATCTCTACCTCTCTACCGCTACCTCTCTACCTCTCTACCTCTACACCTCTACCTCTCTACCTCTCTCTACACGCACACATATACACATATATGCATATATATATATGCATATGCATTTATATATATATGTATGTGTATGTATAAAAAAAAACAACAAAACATTTTTTTTTTTTAACAGCTACTTTTAAAACTGTCATTCTTTTTCCCCATGGTACTCTCCCCGGTACGCTTACCGGTGCGCGTACCGGTGCGCGTACCGGGCGCTCACCCCGCGAAAATCAAAATTTTTTTAAATTTTTTTTTTTGCTCCGCGGGGCCCTTTTATGGCCCCCACATCAAACCTAGGGGGTCAAGGGGGGTCTACTCTGCCCCCTTATGGTCATTTCCCTCTTTGTTTTGGCCACCTCTCGTGTCTCGATCCTACCGAGACACAAGATGGCGGCCGCTCCGGACTGTTTAGAATGTTTACAGACACCCCAGAGCCAATCAGCTTTCTGCGCGCAAGTCGCGGTAAGCGCCCGGTGCGCGTACCGGTGCGCGTACCGGAGCGCGGCTATAGATATATATATTTTTTTGAACCTTAATTACTCAAAATCCACTGGAGCACATATCTTGAGACATAGCAAAGGCACATCGGGCTACCAGTCCCTACAATTTTGCCAAGTTTGGTGGAAATCCATTCAGCCGTTCGGGCTAAAAGTGAAATCGACCGCCCTATGGAAATTAACATGGGGAAAACGCGTTTTGGGACCCCCCTTTTATCTCGGCCCCCGCTTGACGAATCCCCCCCAAACTTTCAGGGAAGGACCGGAACGCCGCGAGGCCATTTTGAGGAAATTTTCAGGCAGATTCGTCAACCGGCGCCAAAGTTATTCCAAATAGAATTTTCAGATTTAACATTGAAAAAAATCCTAACTATAACTACCTATTGGCGACCGCCAGTAGGTAATATATATATATATATATATATATATATATATATATATATATATATATATATATATATTACCTACTGGCGATAGCCAGTAGGTATATATAGTTAGGATTTTTTTCCTATGGGATTTTTGAAAATTCTATGTCGAATAACTTTGGCTTATGAGGACAGAATTGGCTGAAATTTTCAGGAAAATGGAACATTTTGTTTCTGAGCAGCCCCTGAAAATTTGGGGGGTTTTCGTCAAGGGGGGGCCGAGAAAAAAGGGGGGTCCCAAAACGTGTTTTTCCCATGCAATTTTCCATAGGGCGGTTGGCCTCACTTTTAGCCTGAACGGCTGAATGGATTTACACCAAACTTGGCAAAATTGTAGGGACTGGTAGCCCGATGTGCCTTTGCTATGTCTCAAGATATAGGCTCCAGTGGTTTTTACGAAAATTAACTTTGAAAAATATAAATTGGGCTACATTGGGCTATATATATGTTGGAGCCCAAATGTAGCCCAATGTAGCCCAATGTAGCCCAATGTAGCCCAAAGATGGCCACCAGAGACAAAAAACCAAATGTAGCCCAAATATCAGCCAGATGTAGCCCAACTATAGCCCAATGACAGATTGTCCCAGAGTGTTCTAAAGAACAACTAGAGTGCTAACAGTCCTACTTATTACAAAGGTATGGCACACCTGAAGCCATCTTGATTGGAATAAAGTGGTAACTCTTAAAACATTTAATTTAAAAAGGAACAAAATGAGGGGGTTCATTTTGCCATAGAAAGTATGATTAGCGAATATAGGACGAAATCCCGCATACCATCAGTCCGCAAAAAAAATCCTGCATGTACTATTAGGCCGCAAATTAAAATAACGAAAACTTTTAGAACGAATATGCCTTTAGCATACACTAAACAACTAAACTACCCTAAACCCTAAAACACTACCCCCAGCATGACCCTACACTACACAAACAGTACAACACTACCCTAAACCCTAAAACACTACCCCCAGCATGACCCTACACTACACAAACACTACAACACTACCCTAAACCCTAAAACACTACCCCCAGCATGACCCTACACTACACAAACACTACAACACTACCCTAAACCCTAAAACACTACCCCCAGCATGACCCTACACTACACAAACACTACAACACTACCCTAAACCCTAAAACACTACCCCCAGCATGACCCTACACTACGCAAACACTACAACACTACCCAAAACCCTAAAACACTACACCCCAGCATGACCCTACACTACGCAAACACTACAACACTACCCTAAACCCTAAAACACTACCCCCAGCATGACCCTACACTACGCAAACACTACAACACAACCCTAAACCCTAAAACACTACCCCCAGCATGACCCTACACTACGCAAATACTACAACACAACCCTAAACCCTAAAACACTACCCCCAGCATGACCCTACACTACGCAAACACTACAACACTAACCTAAATCCTAAAACACTACCCCCAGCATGACCCTACACTACGCAAACACTACAACACTACCCAAAACCCTACAACACTACACCCCAGCATGACCCTACACTACGCAAACACTACAACACTACCCTAAACCCTAAAACACTACCCCCAGCATGACCCTACACTACGCAAACACTACAACACTACCCAAAACCCTAAAACACTACACCCCAGCATGACCCTACACTACGCAAACACTACAACACTACCCTAAACCCTAAAACACTACCCCCAGCATGATCCTACACTACGCAAACACTACAACACTACCCTAAACCCTAAAACACTACCCCCAGCATGACCCTACACTACGCAAACACTACAACACTACCCTAAACCCTAAAACACTACCCCCAGCATGACCCTACACTACGCAAACACTACAACACTACCCTAAACCCTAAAACACTACCCCCAGCATGACCCTACACTACGCAAACACTACAACACTACCCTAAACCCTAAAACACTACCCTCAGCATGACCCTACACTACGCAAACACTACAACACTACCCAAAACCCTAAAACACTACCCCCCAGCATGACCCTACACTACGCAAACACTACAACACTACCCAAAACCCTAAAACACTACCCCCAGCATGACCCTACACTACGCAAACACTACAACACTACCCTAAACCCTAAAACACTACCCCCAGCATGACCCTACACTACGCAAACACTACAACACTACCCAAAACCCTAAAACACTACACCCCAGCATGACCCTACACTATGCAAACACTACAACACTACCCTAAACCCTAAAACACTACCCCCAGCATGACCCCACACTACGCAAACACTACAACACTACCCAAAACCCTAAAACACTACACCCCAGCATGACCCTACACTACGCAAACACTACAACACTACCCTAAACCCTAAAACACTACCCCCAGCATGACCCTACACTACGCAAACACTACAACACTACCCTAAACCCTAAAACACTACCCCCAGCATGACCCTACACTACGCAAACACTACAACACTACCCTAAACCCTAAAACACTACCCCCAGCATGACCCTACACTACACAAACACTACAACACTACCCTAAACCCTAAAACACTACCCTCAGCATGACCCTACACTACGCAAACACTACAACACTACCCAAAACCCTAAAACACTACCCCCAGCATGACCCTACACTACGCAAACACTACAACACTACCCAAAACCCTAAAACACTACCCCCCAGCATGACCCTACACTACGCAAACACTACAACACTACCCAAAACCCTAAAACACTACCCCCAGCATGACCCTACACTACGCAAACACTACAACACTACCCAAAACCCTAAAACACTACACCCCAGCATGACCCTACACTACGCAAACACTACAACACTACCCAAAACCCTAAAACACTACACCCCAGCATGACCCTACACTACGCAAACACTACAACACTACCCAAAACCCTAAAACACTACCCCCAGCATGACCCTACACTACGCAAACACTACAACACTACCCTAAACCGTAAAACACTAGCCCCCAGCATGACCCTACACTACGCAAACACTACAACACTACCCTAAACCCTAAAACACTACCCCTAGCATGACCCTACACTACGCAAACACTACAACACTACCCTGAACCCTAAAACACTACCCCCAGCATGACCCTACACTACGCAAACACTACAACACAACCCTAAACCCTAAAACACTACCCCCAGCATGACCCTACACTAAACAACCACCACAACTCTACACTACACTAACACAACACTACACTACACAACACTACACTACACTACACAATCACTAACCCACGAAAAAATTAACACAAACCCACTTACCTCTCTCGTCATCGTGGTTTTCACAACGCAAATGCATTTACCATACATGCCTTTAAAACGTAATTCTTTGTAAAGGCATGCGCGATAAATGCACATGCGTTTTGAAAAAATGCGGGATAATGGTATGCGAGCTCAATGACCTTGCGGGATAATGGTATGCGGACTGAAAGTCTGCGGGATAAAAAATGCGGGAAAATGGCTGCAAACCATGATTAGCAGCAGACTTCCCTGGTGAGCACTAGCTTTACTACAGTGATCTAATGAGCAACTAGAGTGCTAACATTCAGAATTTATGGCAAATGTGTGACACATCTGAATGCCTTCTTGATAGAACCAAAGTAAACAAGCATTGAAAATGCAATAGATCTCGCCCTCGTTTAAGTTAAAGCCATTCTGTTTGTAATGAGGTGGCTTTTTAGCTTTGCTTTTATTAGTGTTTTTAAAACTTTCATGTAAATAACATGCATATGTATGCATATATGTATATGTATGCATGCATTTATATTTATATAGATATGCAGATTACATATGTTTATATATGTATATTACCTACTGGCGATAGCCAGTGGGTATATATAGTTAGGATTTTTTCTCTATGGGATTTCTGAAAATTCTATGTCTAATAACTTTGGCGTTTGTGGACGGAATTGGCTGAAATTTTCAGGAAAATGGCACATTTTTTTTCTGAGCAGCCCCTGAAAATTTGGTGGGGTTTCGTCAAGGGGGGGCCGAGAACAAAGGGGGGTCCCAAAACGCGTTTTTCCCATTCATTTTTCCATAGGGCGGTTGGACTCACTTTTAGCTCGAACGGCTGAATAGATTTACATGAAACTTGGCAAAATTGTAGATATGGTTTGCCCGACGTGCCTTTGCTATGTCTCAATATATGTGCTCCAGTGGATTTTGAGAAATTAACGTTTAAAAAAATATATATATCTGTGACATCGCTCCGGTTAGCGCCCCGGTTCGCGTACCTGACGCGTAACGGAACTTCGCGAAGCGAATCTGATTGGCTCTCCGGTGTCTGTCAACATTCTAAACAAACCGGAGCGGCCGCCATCTTGTCTCTCGGTACGATCGAGAGACAAGATGTGGTGAAAAACGAAGGGGGAAATGAAGGAAAGGGGGCAAGGTAGACCACTCCTGACCCCCTAGGATTGATGAGGGGGATATTAAAGTGCCCCGCGGGGCAAAAAATTTTGCGATTTTACGCCGTAGAGGCGCGTCCCGGTACGCGAACCGGGCAGCTCACCGGGCAGCTAACCGGGCAGCTAACCGGCAGCGTAGCTGTCAACATTGTAAACAGTCCGGAGCGGCCGCCATCTTGTCTCTCGGTAGGTTCGAGAGACAAGATGTGGTGAAAAAAGAAGGCGGAAATGAAGGAAAGGGGGCAAGGTAAACCCCTCCTGACCCCCTAGGATTTATGAGGGGGATATTAAAGTCCCCCGCGATTTTTCGCGGTAGAGGCGCTTCCCGGTACGCGAACCGGGCAGCTAACCGGCAGCGTAACGGGAGTCCGCCATCTTGTGTTTTTGGAGCGTCCGGTTCGCGTACCGGGTAGCGTCCCGGTAAGCGTAACAAGGGGAAAACCAAGAGAAACAGTAAAAAAAAAAATTAAGGGAATAGATTTCCAGCAAACTTGGCAAAATTGTAGGGACTGTTTGTTTGATGTGCCTTTGCAAGGCCTCAAGATATGTGCACGTGTGGATTTTGTCTAATTAAGGTTAAAAAAAATATATATATCTGTAAGCGTGCTCCGGCACGCTTACGTTACGGGTTTTGTTTGCGCTGCAGAACCGATACGTCACGGTTATGCGACGCGTCATGAGGCGTCTCACGTGGCTACGTGATACGTCACGTAATAAAGAATATATTTTACAGCTATAGATATTAGCTTTTAAAAAACCAATGAAATTCACTGAAAAAAACCATAGGTTATAGACCATATATAGTTAGGAATTTGCATTTACAAAACCTTGAAAATTCACTGAAAAAACCATAGGTTAGAGACCATATATAGTTAGCTGGACATTTTATTGACAAAAAACCAATGAAATTCCATATATAGTTAGTTGCACTAACTATATATCGCGCACCCGCAATCCACTGCTGATGATGTCACATATTACATCATTCATGACATGGTCAGTGACATCACTGATGACATCACTGATGACATCTCAAATGACATCACTGATGACATCACTGATGACATCTCAAATGACATCAGTGATGACATCATGACACACCAATACCAGTTACTACATACGCACTCACTGATTCCTACGTCTACACACACATTCACTCATTCACCCATACAATCACTCATACATACAGTCACTCATTATTACACTATCATATGCACTCATACACCTATGCAGACACTCACACACTGCCACTCATCCATGGAGTTACTCACACACCTAGTCAGTCCTGTAAAGAATCAATCACACTTCCATTTCCTCATCTATACAGTTAAACACAGAACACCATACTTCAGTGACATCACTGATGACATCACTGATGACATCTCAAATGACATCACTGATGACATCTCAAATGACATCACTGATGACATCATGACACACCAATACCAGTTACTACATACGCACTCACTGATTCCTACGTCTACACACACATTCACTCATTCACCCATACAATCACTCATACATACAGTCACTCATTATTACAACACTATCATATGCACTCATACACCTAGTCAGTCCTGTGAAGAATCAATCACACTTCGATTTCCTCATCTATACAGTTAAACACAGAACACCATACTTTTCACACATATACTAACACATACTTACTCTCTTATACAATCACTGATACAAGTACACATTGATATGCACAGAGTCACACACCTCCCAGCCAGCCACACACACACTCAGTCTTCCATACATCCACTCATTCTTCAATATGTAAAACATATTTAAACTTTACAAAAACACACAGACACTAGATGATGTCATCAGTGATGTCATTTGAGATGTCATCAGTGATGTCATCAGTGATGTCATTTGAGATGTCATCAGTGATGTCATCAGTGATGTCACTGACCATGTCATGAATGATGTAATATGTGACATCATCAGCAGTGGATTGCGGGTGCGCGATATATAGTTAGTGCAACTAACTATATATGGAATTTCATTGGTTTTTTGTCAATAAAATGTCCAGCTAACTATATATGGTCTCTAACCTATGGTTTTTTCAGTGAATATATATATATATATATATATATATATATATTACCCACTGGCGGTTACCAGTAGGTAGTTATAGTTAGGACCTAGTTTCCATAGGAAATCATCAACATTCTATTGGGAATAACTTTAGCGCCGGTTGTTGAATCTTCGTGAATTTCTCAAAGAAGATGGCCCGCTCCGCTCCTTCCCTGAAAGTCTCGGGAAGATTCGTCAAGCGGGGGCCGAGAACAAAAAGGCGGGTCCCAAAATGCGTTTTCCCCATGTTAATTTCCATAGGACGATTAGACACTGCTACCACCTGAACCGCTGAACGAAATTACACCAAATTTGGGAAAATGGTAGGGTCTGGTACGCAGATCACGCTTTTGTTTAAATGGTGTAAATCCATCCAGTAGTTCCTGAGAAAATCGAAAGAAAAAATATATATATCTGGGCGGAGCCTAACCACACATCTCATCGTGAGATCTGATTGGCTGTCAGCACTTCATCCAAGAAGTGTTGTCAGCCATCTTGGGACCAATATACATGATAGCACCTCATTAAAAAGCATTGCAGTTAATAGAAGGTTTTAGGACTTTAGTTACGTTATAAATCATTTGTTGGAGATGGCGTCTGCTAGTCAGTCGTACATGTGAGAGGCTCTGTTTGGACGTCCCGGCGATATCTCTTACAGGGGGATCGGCAAGTTTCGAGCGTTGGCTTGTGGTGTATTTGTGGATCCTGCGAGGTGCTGGTTCTCTGGGGGCCCCCCAATGCCATCCTGGGGGCCGTAATCGTCAAGGAGTTGTGAATTGGTGTTGCCCCCGTCACTTCTCGGCTCCCAGCGCGGCTCTCGGAGTCAGGAGATGCCGCGGAGCTGTAGTGGGCGGAGCACGCCGAGGAGCCACAGCGTTAGACTGTGCTTGGAGATACTGTGTTGCAAAAACAAGCGTTAACATCGTTAGAAGTACTAAGGATGAAGAAATTGCCACGCGAGTCATTTTATTTAATCGTCAAAGGCGGCAAGTCAGGCACGATAAGTAAGATACTCTGGGGATGTTACAGACCAGCTAATTATTCCGTATTATTATTTGGTCATTGTTTATCTCAACACCGCTCAACACCGCTCCTATATTGCGAGAACTTGGCTTTTATTGAGAGCTTGTGTGCAGTGGGAAGGACTGCAGAGGTCAGCTAGCCATTTTACTAGTTATTACCTTGACTGTTTCTATATTCCTCTTTTATTTTGATTATCTGGCTATGGGTCCTAAAACAGCCCGTGGAGGGAAAACTAGAGCTGTTGGTGAGAGCCAGGTTGGGACTCGTGCCGCGCTTGCTGCAAAGCTAACGCAAACCGCTAGTAATAAAGAGGACAGTTGTAAGGGATCCGAGACTGATAAGGTGGCTACACCCAGGATTCCACAAATGTTTCAAACTCCTTCAAGGGAAAAGGGCATGACTCCCATAGCGAGACCTACTGATCTCCCCGATATTGACGGGGATACTACGCTGGTGGAAGCACTGGAGCAGCTGGTAGTTTCCCCCGTTTCACCACAACACTCCCTAATGGTACCAGTACAAACTCTTGCTGGATCTACTGATGAACATGTTGGGAGTGAACACTGTGAGGGTACTGCGACCTGTGCCACTGGGGAAGAAGCTATTGATCCTGCGAGTAGTAAGGAGAGCGAATTTTCTCTCTCTCTGAGCATTCAGATGGAACAGATCTTGATGGGATTCTCGAAGACGAGGAAGATTTGTCAATGCATGAAGATACTACAGAGGAGACTACACCGATTGGGAAGGACAGCCAGCAGAGTGAAAATAACCGGAATGAGCTGGATGGCGGAAATTATACTATCAGGCACCAGAGGGTCTCTGAGATTCCTGACTAGGCTATGTCAGAGGCTGATCCTATGTTTGCGCACCTGGACTTGTCTGAGCAGGCTAGTGGTGGTCAGGGGGCCACTAGTCAAGTCTCGCTTGAGCAGATTTTTAAGGCCATCTTGGAACATCGACTAGAGGCAAGGGCTGAGCATTTAAAAACTCACACTGCTTGTCGGAAACTCCAGAACACTGTTCGACGTCTGGCAAAATCTTGTATTGGTTTCACAGACAGAATGATAGAGGCTGAGGGTCGCATTTCTACGTTAGAAGATCAAGTGGCAAACCACAAGGTTGAAATTGCAGACATTAAAGCACACAAAGATGATGTACATAGCAAGCTTGTCTATATGGAGAACCGACTACGCCGCAATAATTTGCATATTCTTGGGGTCCCCGAAGGGAGCGTGGGGCAAGACATTCGCAAATTCGGAGTTGAACTCTTTGAAGAGACTTTTCCAGAGGGTAAAGACTGGATTTGGGCCCAGGAAATTCAACGGGCGCATCGATTTCCGTTTCGTCAGCGACCCGTTCGATCCGAGCAAGCTGTTCAACATCCACGTGCTATATTGATCTCACTAAACAACTTTCTGGCAAGACAAACACTCTATGACCTGGCAAGACCTGATAAAAAGAGATCTGGGAAAGGGGCAGAATTTTTGGTCCGCCCCGATTATTGCCATTCCACTGTAGAGAACTGGTGGCGGTTACGTCAACATATCGCACCATTCCAATCTAAGGGCTTACAGGTTTTTCTTTTACAGCCTGCTACCTTAAAAACTGTGTATAAAGGACAGAATTGTTTTTTTACTTCTGAGACCTCAGCTAAAGAATACCTTAATTCTCTGGGTTGATGGTTGATGAAATTGTGCATTGGTGATATCTAAGATGAGTACATATGTGAATTTATTTAGGAATATGCATGTAGATCAACTGCTGATCACTGGTAGCTTTCTTTATTTTTTATGTAGATTTGCTACGGGATTGTCCAAGTGCCGAGAATCTCTCATACTCATCTAAAGGGCGATAGGCCTTATTGAGTTGGTTGTTTGGGAGGGACACTTGGGGGGGGAAGCGTGGGGAGAGGGCGGGCTTCGGGGAGGGGTCACAGGGTGTAGTGGGGGTAGGTTTTGCGGTAAGGGTGTAAAGGGAAAAATATCAGTTCAAAGCATATGTTGTAAGGTTGTAGGAGCAAGCCTATTCTCCGTGTTATATATTAATGGCTCTTGTCAATCTAAGGCTCAATATAGGGTAAATGGCTAGTAATAGTTTACGCATATGCTCATTCAATGTGTGTGGATTAAATAATGCTTTTAAACGTAGACGTGTGATGCAGGAAGTGCGACTAATTAATCCTGATATTATATGCCTTCAGGAAACCCATGTGTCATGGGGGAACCGGAAGATACTGAGTGAACTGAGCTACACATTACTTGTTACGTCACGACAGACTACTATGAATCGTGGGGTTGCTATTCTGGGGCGACACTGTGTGGTACATCCTTATTATTAATCGGGGAACCCATATGGAGGCATGCATAAGGATAATTGGAACGCATCTTGTGGAAGAATTTCCACTATCTTCTTGTCTCACTGTATTGTTGGATTACAGATATAATGATCGGGTGTGCTCTGATGTATTGTGGTTAATTAAATAAATATATATGCGTGTGTATATATATATATATATATATATATATATATATATATATATATATATATTACCCACTGGCGGTTGCCAGTAGGTAGTTATAGTTAGGACCTAGTTTCCATAGGAAATCATCAACATTCTATTGGGAATAACTTTAGCGCCGGTTGTTGAATCTTCGTGAATTTCTCAAAGAAGATGGCCCGCTCCGCTCCTTCCCTGAAAGTCTCGGGAAGATTCGTCAAGCGGGGGCCGAGAAAAAAAAGGCGGGTCCCAAAATGCGTTTTCCCCATGTTAATTTCCGTAGGACGATTAGACACTGCTACCACCTGAACCGCTGAACGAAATTACACCAAATTTGGGAAAATGGTAGGGTCTGGTACGCAGATCACGCTTTTGTTTAAATGGTGTAAATCCATCCAGTAGTTCCTGAGAAAATCGAAAGAAAAAAATATATATATCTGGGCGGAGCCTAACCACACATCTCATCGTGAGATCTGATTGGCTGTCAGCACTTCATCCAAGAAGTGTTGTCAGCCATCTTGGGACCAATATACATGATAGCACCTCATTAAAAAGCATTGCAGTTAATAGAAGGTTTTAGGACTTTAGTTACGTTATAAATCATTTGTTGGAGATGGCGTCTGCTAGTCAGTCGTACATGTGAGAGGCTCTGTTTGGACGTCCCGGCGAT
Organism: Lissotriton vulgaris; assembly: GCF_964263255.1. NCBI lineage: Eukaryota > Metazoa > Chordata > Amphibia > Caudata > Salamandridae > Lissotriton > Lissotriton vulgaris. The sequence goes on from NC_141693.1 coordinate 576,387,556, forward strand.
ATCTCTTACAGGGGGAACGGCAAGTTTCGAGCGTTGGCTTGTGGTGTATTTGTGGATCCTGCGAGGTGCTGGTTCTCTGGGGGCCCCCCAATGCCATCCGGGGGGCCGTAATCGTCAAGGAGTTGTGAATTGGTGTTGCCGCGGTCACTTCTCGGCTCCCAGCGCGGCTCTCGGAGTCAGGAGATGCCGCGGAGCTGTAGTGGGCGGAGCATGCCGAGGAGCCGCAGCGTTAGACTGTGCTTGGAGATACTGTGTTGCAAAAACAAGTGTTAACATCGTTAGAAGTACTAAGGATGAAGAAATTGCCACGCGAGTCATTTTATTTAATCGTCAAAGGCGGCAAGTCAGGCACGATAAGTAAGATACTCTAGGGATGTTACAGACCAGCTAATTATTCCGTATTATTATTTGGTCATTGTTTATCTCAACACCGCTCAACACCGCTCCTATATTGCGAGAACTTGGCTTTTATTGGGAGCTTGTGTGCAGTGGGAAGGACTGCAGAGGTCAGCTAGCCATTTTACTAGTTATTACCTTGACTGTTTCTATATTCCTCTTTTATTTTGATTATCTGGCTATGGGTCCTAAAACAGCCCGTGGAGGGAAAACTAGAGCTGTTGGTGAGAGCCAGGTTGGGACTCGTGCCGCGCTTGCTGCAAAGCTAACGCAAACCGCTAGTAATAAAGAGGACAGTTGTAAGGGATCCGAGACTGATAAGGTGGCTACACCCAGGATTCCACAAATGTTTCAAACTCCTTCAAGGGAAAAGGGCATGACTCCCATAGCGAGACCTACTGATCTCCCCGATATTGACGGGGATACTACGCTGGTGGAAGCACTGGAGCAGCTGGTAGTTTCCCCCGTTTCACCACAACACTCCCTAATGGTACCAGTACAAACTCTTGCTGGATCTACTGATGAACATGTTGGGAGTGAACACTGTGAGGGTACTGCGACCTGTGCCACTGGGGAAGAAGCTATTGATCCTGCGAGTAGTAAGGAGAGCGAATTTTCTCTCTCTATGAGCATTCAGATCGAACAGATCTTGATGGGGTTCTCGAAGACGAGGAAGATTTGTCAATGCATGAAGATACTACAGAGGAGACTACACCGATTGGGAAGGACAGCCAGCAGAGTGAAAATAACCGGAGTGAGCTGGATGGCGGAGATTATACTATCAGGCACCAGAGGGTCTCTGAGATTCCTGACTGGGCTATGTCAGAGGCTGATCCTATGTTTGCGCACCTGGACTTGTCTGAGCAGGCTAGTGGTGGTCAGGGGGCCACTAGTCAAGTCTCGCTTGAGCAGATTTTTAAGGCCATCTTGGAACATCGACTAGAGGCAAGGGCTGAGCATTTAAAAACTCACACTGCTTGTCGGAAACTCCAGAACACTGTTCGACGTCTGGCAAAATCTTGTATTGGTTTCACAGACAGAATGATAGAGGCTGAGGGTCGCATTTCTACATTAGAAGATCAAGTGGCAAACCACAAGGTTGAAATTGCAGACATTAAAGCACACAAAGATGATGTACATAGCAAGCTTGTCTATATGGAGAACCGACTACGCCGCAATAATTTGCATATTCTTGGGGTCCCCGAAGGGAGCGTGGGGCAAGACATTCGCAAATTCGTAGTTAAACTCTTTGAAGAGACTTTTCCAGAGGGTAAAGACTGGAATTGGGCCCAGGAAATTCAACGGGCGCATCGATTTCCGTTTCGTCAGCGACCAGTTCGATCCGAGCAAGCTGTTCAACATCCACGTGCTATATTGATCTCACTAAACAACTTTCTGGCAAGACAAACACTCTATGACCTGGCAAGACCTGATAAAAAGAGATCTGGGAAAGGGGCAGAATTTTTGGTCCGCCCCGATTATTGCCATTCCACTGTAGAGAACTGGTGGCGGTTACGTCAACATATCGCACCATTCCAATCTAAGGGCTTACAGGTTTTTCTTTAACAGCCTGCTACCTTAAAAACTGTGTATAAAGGACAGAATTGTTTTTTTACTTCTGAGACCTCAGCTAAGGAATACCTTAATTCTCTGGGTTGATGGTTGATGAAATCGTGCATTGGTGATATCTAAGATGAGTACATATGTGAATTTATTTAGGAATATGCATCTAGATCAACTGCTGATCACTGGTAGCTTTCTTTGTTTTTTATGTAGATTTGCTACGGGATTGTCCAAGTGCCGAGAATCTCTCATACTTATCTAAAGGGCTATAGGCCCTATTGAGTTGGTTGTTTGGGAGGGACACTTGGGGGGGGGAAGCGTGGGGAGAGGGCGGGCTTCGGGGAGGGGTCACAGGGTGTAGTGGGGGGTAGGTTTTGCGGTAAGGGTGTAAAGGGAAAAATATCAGTTCAAAGCATATGTTGTAAGGTTGTAGGAGCAAGCCTATTCTCCGTGTTATATATTAATGGTTCTTGTCAATCTAAGGCTCAATATAGGGTAAATGGCTAGTAATAGTTTACGCATATGCTCATTTAATGTGTGTGGATTAAATAATGCTTTTAAACGTAGACGTGTGATGCAGGAAGTGCGACTAATTAATCCTGATATTATATGCCTTCAGGAAACCCATGTGTCATGGGGGAACCGGAAGATACTGAGTGAACTGAGCTACACAATATTTGTTACGTCAGGACAGACTACTATGAATCGTGGGGTTGCTATTCTGGGGCGACACTGTGGGGTACATCCTTATTATTATTGGGGGATTTTAATATACATGGTGAGTCCTTTACTCGGGATCCTCAGTTTACTTGTTATAGTGGTCGTAAGCCGCATGTTTTTAGAGCATTGCAGCAATTATTGCTCCAGCATGGCTTAGTAGATGGGTGGCCATTTGTTAACCCAGGCGACCCCGGGTATACTTTCTTTTCATCCCCTCATAAAACGTTCGTTCGGTTGGATTTTATTTTTTCCCCAGGTCTCTTATGAGCGGTGCACGTATGCAGGTAATGCCACGAATTACATCGGACCATGGTCCTGTTGTCTTAGATCTGCCTCCACTTAAGATGCAGCGGGTACAGCGATCATTTTCATTTAATAAGAAATTATTATCTGATGAAGAATATGTATGTCATGTTCAAGCATGGGCACAACAATTTCTTGATCAAAATAGAGGTACAGCATCCCAGGCGATGGTATGGGACTGTTTTAAGGCGGGGCTGCGGGGTGAAACTTGTAGTTATGGGTGGTCTCAACAGCGGAAACAAAAAATTGAAATGGATAAAGTGCTGGCAGATTTGAAAAATGGGGAACAGGAACTTATCTTGGATATTAGAGCACATCGAAATAGTGATCTGACACAGACTAAGGTTGCATGTTTTAAGGCAAAGATTAACGGTCCCTGGAGTCGTGATATAGCATGCCAATATTAAATTCATCCAGCTGAGAGATATGAGTATGGTGAAACGGTAGGGAGATGCTTAGCTCAAAGACTACGTGGGCGACAGACACTACAACGTATAGCGACTGTAGAGAATGACCGGGCGGCTTGGTTGACTTGATGGAGGGTATATTGCAGGTTTTTCAACAGTACTATACTGAATTGTATACCCAAGAATATCTCTCCCAAAATCAGATAGATCAGTTTGTGTCTAGATGTGATTTATCCACTGTGGAGTCTACCACCAGAGAGGAGCTAGAAGCACCAATAACGATGCTAGAGCTCGAGATCGCACTCAAGAATCTTGCACTTGGGAAAGCTGCTGGTCCGGATAAATTGCCTTTCGAGATATTCCGTTTGTTATTTTCTATCATTAAAGATGATATGCTGGCCATGTTTATTGCTGCTCAAACTGGCAACCCTCCTCCCTCTTGGGATGATGTGAGTATAGTGGTATTCAAAAAGAAAGATACGCCCCGCATCTTTCGGGGTCTTATAGACCCATTTCATTAATTAATGTTGATGCCAAGATGTATTCCAAAATCTTTGCCAGCCGCTTAATTCAAGCTGTACCATCATTGGTGTCTCATTATCAGCATGGTTTTCTTCCAGGCAGAAGTACTGTCAATCATTTACATCGTGTGATTGCTGTTTTGGATTATGCATCTACATTTCACAAAAATGTTGCCCTTGTGTTTTTAGACGCTGAAAAAGCGTTTGATCGCAGGGCGTAGGCATTCCTATTGGCTATTATGGGTAAAATGGGGTTTGGACCCCGATTATTATTTTATGTATAAACGACCAAGGGCTAAGATCTGTGTGATGGGGCAGGAGTAATCATTTGTTAATATTACCCGATGTACACGGCAGGGATGCCCATGCTCGCCGTTATTGTTTGCTATCTATATTGAACCACTGTTGCAGATGTTAGCGGCCTCTCAGCGTATACAATCAATGGCTGTGGGTGATTGCTTTGTACGTGTCTTAGCTTATGCTGATGATATTGTGGTTGTTACATCTGATCCGGAACAGGCTTTATGTGAAATTGAAAATATAACACAAGCATTTGGTAGAGTGTCTGGATATAAATTGAATATCACTAAAACCCAAGTAGTATGTACTGCCAGGTTATGCCCCAATGACGTACGTGTTACTCAGGAGGCTAAGTACCTAGGTATAAAAATTATGACGTCGCTCCAAGAGCTAGTTACTGTAAATTGGATTGATATACTACAATCAGTTAAACATCAGCTGGAAAAACTGGAATGTCTTCACTTAACATTGGTGGGGCGACGAAATGTTTTAAAGATGTCCATTTTGCCTAAGGTACTTTACTATTTCCGGACGGTACCATTGGAGTTGCCACGCGTACAACTGATGAAGTTGCAATCTATTGTAGATAGGTTTCTATGGGGTTGGAAATCCCCCCGTCGGGATTCTAAATTTATGACACTCCCACTTTTAAGAGGTGGATGGGGTGTCCCAAATTTTGCTTTTTATTATATAGCCTGCCTTCTCCAGAATATTAAAATTTTGGTGATTGGGGGTGAGTCACCGACATTTGAAAGTCCTAATATCTATTCGATGATATTGGGAAGTCAATCTCGACAAATGCTGTTGCGCTTCCTCAAACCAAGTAACTATAAAAGGACCAGATTTAAGGTGGTAATAGCAGCATTTAAAGGCTGGCGGTGGGTACGGAAAATCATTTCTCTCAAACGTATTAATTTCTATACCCCTTGTGATTCAATAGAATTACTCCCTTCTATATTTTTGGATAGTAAAATGCGGATATGGGCTGATAAGGGCATTGCTTGTTTAGGCAGTATGTTTGATGCTGGTACTATGGCTACATTTGAAGATTTAAAAGTAAAATATGCGGTTCTCCAGAATGATTTTTTTAAATACTTACAGCTACGAGACTTTATTTTTAAACATCCAAATATTTTACCTTTGGACACTAATGATTTTCTTGAAATTCTGAACAAACCGGTCAGGATTGGGATCTTATATAATAGCCTGTTGAGTACACAGAGCGATGATATTGAGTTGCAAGAAGGGAAATGGAGTACTAGACTTGGTATTCCTGACCTGCTTGTTCAAGAATCAATTAATATGGGTGCTAAAATCACTCTGACTGCTAATTTACGTTCTCAACATTATAAAACTTTATTTAATTTATACCATACACCGGCCAAGATGATGAAGTGGGGCACATGTATAATGGAAAATGCTATCGGTGTCAAACTGATAAGGTGGATATTGTGCATATATTTTTTGACTGCAGTGTATTGAAACCTTTTTTTGTATCTATCGCACAATTTCTGTCAAATATTTTAAACTTTGAAGTGTCTATATCCAGAGAGATGATGATGCTTGGATTATGTGAAGACTTGGATACTCTCCCACTGTACTATCAAAATCAGTATTTTTTTTTCATGGCTATGTCAGTTGCCTGCTTATGCATTGCCTCCATGTGGTTGAAGCCTGAAGCACTATCGTATGAGATGTGGCGTGCAAAGTTTTATAATGTGTTTCATCTAGAATATAATCTGTACCGTATTAAATCATTGAAAAAAAAGCAATTTGGGATTAAAATTTGGCATTTTAGAATACAACTGTTAAAGAAGGGTCTAGGGGACTATATTTACTGACCTATCAAGCTCATACCCCTCATGAACTATACTACCACAACAATAAAACTTGAAGGTCTTGGAAAATGAGAAAAAGAAGTGGCCACAAAGAAACTTACACACCACTATCACTACTAACGGTGTAGGACCATCAGTTGTAAAGAAGTCCTATCAGCCCACCCATATGGCAGGACATCGTCATCTAGGACTTTGTCAGCAGGTTCTTATATGGCCAAGCCCAATAGTCTTTGCTTGGTACCAGTAGATCCTTATGCTGAAAAGAGATGGAACCTCACTGAAAGTGGTACTGATAGGGTGCAGTGCTCATAAAGATAAGTGAAGGTGATTAAAATGACGGTCAGGGTAGAAAAATATGTTTATTAGTATCTCCCGGACGTCAGGTAAAAGAAGGTGTGATGACAGTGTGAAAATATCACTGTACAGCAAGCATATACAATCTAGGCCAACATGTTTCTGCCGTAGTGGTATCAGTTTACCGGCATTCTTCAGGGCCAAGCTGGAATATAAGCTACTGCAACAACCACCATTGTTAGGGTGAGAAAGTAATCAAAAAGAATATATATAACATGGTTTATAATAAATGGAATTGTGTGGCTCAATGAACCACCCTACCGTATCCTGGTTAATAACCATGTAACACGCAATCCTTTCCCAGCTTTATGTGGGAAGTAAGCCTCACCTCACCCGGCAACGGCTCGGATAAAAGAGGCCCCGCTCTGTCCGTCGGTACCTCCAGGAGTGTGCCTGAGCCGAAGGGCAGCCTATGATTGATCAACTGGAAAACCTAGAATAGCTGTTAGACTGATCCATTAATTATTTTTTGCCCCTGCTTTTTCTTTTCTTCGGCTTGTTTTTTTTGTGCATATAAGCTTGCTCACGTTGTGTTTTAGGGTATTTTCAATATGCCAGTTAATGGATTGATGTCTATATATGTTTGTATTTGCTCTGATTATGCTATGAACTGATTGACAATAAAAATATTTAAAAATAAATAAATAAATCATTTGTTGATGGTACCATACTCATTTTAGGAATTGTGGTGTGTTCCAAGGTGATTTTACCATGTGAAAAGCCTTCTGCTGGGATATCATGAATCATGTTTGAAAGAAAACTATTATCTCATGCTTTTCCCACAGTGGTTTGGAAGGGGATCTATAAGCTAAACTGAAACCATATTTTCTGTAAATTCACATTATCTTCGCAGTCATGTGAGAATGAAGTCTGACATTCTCAGTAAAACATGTACTTCCAACAAGGACAGAGACTGTCAGTTGATTCCTTTGTGTTCTACTGCAGCTTCCCAGAGTGTTCTAAAGAACAACTAGAGCGCTAACAGTCTTACTTATGACAAAAGTATGGCAAACCAGAAGCCATCTTGATTGGAATGAAGTGGTAAGTCTGAAAACATTTAATTTAATAAGGAACAAAATGAGGGGGTTCATTTTGCCATACAAAGTATGATTAGTGCTTCAGAAAGAAAAATTAGGGCACATTTTGGGTGACTTCTCAAATCCTCTTCTATGTCATTAAAAAATCCCGACATGCAGACTGAAACATGCACTTTCAATACCAGCAGCAGACTTCCCTGGTGAGCAGTAGCTTTACTACAGTGATCTAATAAGCAACTAGCGTGCTAACATTCTGAATTTATGTCAAATGTGTGTCACATCTGAATGCCTTCTTGATGGAATCAAAGTAGAAAACTGAAAGTATTTCCTACTGAGGAGACTGTAGTAAATGAGGAAATTAGGAAACTTCATACCAAATGAGTCTCCCAAGATGGCCACCAGAGACAAAAGAGCCCAAATGTAGCACAAATATCCCCCAGATGTAGCCCAAGTATAGCCCAATGACAAGAATGTCCCAGAGTGTTCTAAAGAACAACTAGAGCGCTAACAGTTTACTTATGACAAAGGTATGGCACACCTGAAGTCATCTTGATTGGAATAAAGTGGTAGCACTTAAAACATTTAATTTGCAAATGTACAAAATGAGGGGGTTCATGTTGCCATAGAAATTATGATTAGTGCTGAAGAAAGAAAAATTAGGGCACATTTTGACTTCTCAAATCTTCTTCTATTTCATTAAAAAAATTCTGAAATGCAGACTGAAACGTGCACTTTGAATACCAGCAGCAGACTTCCATGGTGAGCAGTAGCTTTACTACAGTGATCTAATAAGCAACTAGCGTGCTAACATTCAGAATTTATGGCAAATGTGTGACACATCTGAATGCCTTCTTGATAGGACCAAAGTAAACAAGCATTGAAAATGCAATAGATCGAGCCCTTATTTAAGTTAGCTTTGCTTTTATTAGTGTTTTTCAAACTTTCATGTAAATAACATGCATATGTATGCATGCATTAATATTTGTATTTATATAGATATGCAGATTATATATGTTTATGTATGTATGTGTATATATATATATACACATACATAAATGCATATGCATAAATATATGCATATATATATATGTTTATATGTGTGCGTGTATAGAGAGGTAGAGGGGTAGAGGTGTAGAGGTAAAGAGGTAGAGGTAGAGAGGTAGAGGTAGAGAGGTAGAGACTAGTAGAGAGAGAAGTAGAGAGTGGTAGAGAGGTAGAGAGTATAGAGTGAGTAATAGAGAGTAGAGAGTGAGTAGTAAAGAGTAGTAGAGAGTAGTAGAGAGAGTAGCAGAGAGTGAGTAGTAGAGAGTAGTAGAGTGAATAGTAGAGTGAGTAGTACAGAGTGAGTAGTAGAGTGAATAGTAGAGTGAGTAGTAGAGAGTGAGTAGTAGAGAGCAGTAGAGAGTGAGTAGTAGAGAGTAGTAAAGAGTGAGTAGTAGAGAGTGAGTAGTAGAGAGAGAGAATAGTAGAGAGTAGTAGAGAGTGAGTAGTAGAGAGCAGTAGAGAGAGTAGCAGAGAGTGAGTAGTAGAGTGAATAGTAGAGTGAGTAGTAGAGAGTGAGTAGTAGAGTGAATAGTAGAGTGAGTAGTAGAGAGTGAGTAGTAGAGAGCAGTAGAGAGAGTAGCAGAGAGTGAGTAGTAGAGAGTAGTAGAGTGAATAGTAGAGTGAGTAGTAGAGAGTGAGTAGTAGAGTGAATAGTAGAGTGAGTAGTAGAGAGTGAGTAGTAGAGTGAATAGTAGAGTGAATAGTAGAGAGTGAGTAGTAGAGAGCAGTAGAGAGTGAGTAGTAGAGAGTAGTAAAGTGTGAGTAGTAGAGAGTGAGTAGTAGAGAGAGAATAGTAGAGAGTAGTAGAGAGAGAGTAGTAGAGAGTGAGTAGTAGAGAGTGAGTAGTAGAGGGAGTAGTAGAGTGAGTAGTAGAGAGTGAGTAGTAGAGAGTAGTAAAGAGAGTAGAGAGTGAGTAGTAGAGAGTAGTAGAGAGTGAGTAGTAGAGAGTGAGTAGTAGAGAGTGAGTAGTAGAGAGTAGTAGAGTGAATAATAGAGTGAGTAGTAGAGAGTAAGTAGTAGAGTGAGTAGTAGAGAGAAGTAGAGAGTGAGTAGTAGAGAGTAGTAAAGAGTGAGTAGTAGAGAGTGAGTAGTAGAGAGAGAGAATAGTAGAGAGTGAGTAGTCGAGGGAGTAGTAGAGAGTAGAAGAGAGAGTAGTAGAGAAAGTAGTAGAGAGTGAGTAGTAGAGAGTGAGTAGTAGTAGAGTGAGTAGTAGAGTGAGTAGTAGAGAATGGTAGAGAGAGTAGTAGAGAGTGAGTAGTCATCAGTGATGTCATTTGAGATGTCATCAGTGATGTAATCAGTGATGTCACTGGCCATGTTATGAATGATGTAATATGTGACGTCATCAGCAGTGGATTGCGGGCGCGCGAGTTATAGTGAGTACAACTAACTATAACGGGGGAATTTCAATGGTTTTGTATCAGTAAAATGTCCAGCTAACTATAACTGGTGTGAAACCTATGGGTTTTTCAGTGAATATATATATATATTTAATTAACCACAATACATCAGAGCACACCCGATCATTATATATCATTGCTCTATATAGTGGCAACATATATATAAATACATATCAAGCACCAAACTGTGGTCCGTATCCATCTATCGCCGTACGCGGTCGCCATCTTTTTAACTATTTGGATCCTGATCAGGCATGGAAGTAAACAGCGGACTGTGTGCAAATTCAGTCCTATTCAAGCCGCATTTGTTAAGGATAACAAAGCCATAATTTGTCGCTTTGGTATTCACTATAATGTACCATATTATAAGTTGCTCTATATAGTGGCAACATATATATAAACATATATCAAGCACCAAACTGTGGTCCGTATCCTTCTGTTTGCTTGCGTAGGACTGCACAATTGAAGCGGAATACCTGTATATATATATATATATATATATATATATATATATATATATATATATATATATATATTCACAGAAAAAACCATAGGTTATACTCCATATATAGTTAGGAATTTGCATTTACAAAACCTTGAAAATTCAATGAAAAAACCATTGGTTTTAGGCCATATATAGTTAGGGATTTGCATTTAGAAAACCTTATTTTACTCGCATAAAACCATTGAAATTCCATATATAGTTATAAGCGCTAACTATATATCGCGCACCCGCAATCCACTGCTGATGATGTCACATATTACATCATTCATGACATGGTTAGTGACATCACTGATGACATCACTGATGACATCTCAAATGACATCACTGATGACATCACTGATGACAACATCCAGTGACTGTATGTTTCTGTAAAGTTAAAATATGTCTTACATATTGAAGAATGAGTGGATGTATAAGTGTCTGGATGAAGGATTTACTAGGTGCATGACTGACTGATTGAGTGAGTGATTAAATGTGTCTCACTGAGTGCATGGGTTAGTGACTAAACTGTTTTAATTTGTGCATCATTATATCTGTTGTTCTACAAACTGCTGCATATGTTGTTCAGTAGCTATATGAGTAACTGTATGGGTTATTGATTGGTTGTCCAAGTATTTGTATGGGAAACTGAGTGTGTGTGTATGGGTGGCTGGGAGGTGTGTGACTCTGTACATAGATGTGTGAGTAGTTGATTCACTATATGTATAGATTCACAACTGCATGTGGAAACAGCTGTATGGGCGGTTGACTGTGCATGAGTTTATTAGTGAGTGAATGGATATCTCAGTGCTACATGTCAAATTAAGTACATATGTAAAACACAGTACATGTGAGAGTTGACATCTATAAATAACTGTGCATAAGAGCTAGTGAATGTGTGAGTGGCTGTATGGATCATTGTGAACATGTATCAGAGATTGTATAAGAGAGTAAAGTAAATATGTGTTAGTATATGTTTGAATAAGTAAGGTGTGTATAACTGTATAGTTCAGAAAATGGAGGTGTGATTGATTTTTGGCATAACTGACTAGGTGTGTGAGTAACTCCATGGATGAGTGACTGTCTGTTTACACTGATTGTATCTAAGGTTATATTAGAGTCTGAAGAGGTTCATGGTATTATCACATGAATGATATCATCAGTGATGTGATCAGTCATGTCAAATGAGATGTTATCAGTGATGTCATCAGTGATGTCATTTGAGATGTCATCAGTGATGTCATCAGTGATGTCACTAACCATGTCATGAATGATGTAATATGTGACATCATCAGCAGTGGATTGCGGGTGCGCGATATATAGTTAGCGCTTATAACTATATATGGAATTTCAATGGTTTTATGCGAGTAAAATAAGGTTTTCTAAATGCAAATCCCTAACTATATATGGCCTAAAACCAATGGTTTTTTCATTGAATATATATATATATATATTCACTGAAAAAACCATAGGTTACAGATCATATATAGTTAGGGATTAGCATTTACAAAACCTTATTTTACTCGCATAAAACCATTGAAATTCGCATATATAGTTAGTTGCGCTAACTATATATCGCGCACCCGCAATCCACTGCTGATGATGTCACATATTACATCATTCATGACATGGTCAGTGACATCACTGATGACATCTCTAATGACAATGTTCTACAGCAAACTAAGAAGACTGTTTTCCCTCCAGAAACACCTGCCTATCCACAGCTCTGTTACATGTCATTTTTTTCACACCCAATAGTACTTTTCGTTTAACATAAACATTAACATGCAACGTAGTCTTCAATGTACAGGTATTACAATCAACCAATCATTTTTATTTTTTCAACCACACCCAGCCTCATCCTTTTTTTTATCCTGACTTTCAGCTTCTAACTACCATTCCACTTCCAGAACCCATCGGAGTACGACTGCATATCCCTTGAAAATGAAGGTTTGGTTTTTAGGACACAGCTATATTCACTGGAGTGGAAAATATGCAGCAAACAGACAAATTTCCAACCTTGATTTACCAAATGTGCAAATAACGTGGATTGGCCAAAGAGGATTGAAATGTCACCAATTGATACCATTGGTGAAAACTTTTATGCATCTCCCAGAACCAGACCTTATAATTGTGCACTGTGGTGGGAACGATCTAGGCACATTGACTGGGGTAGGTCTGGAAATGCTTCTAAAAGACACCTTTCGACAATTGATGACACTTTTTCCTCGAACTGCCTTGGTATATTCCAATATATGCCAAAGACAGAAATGGAATTGGTCCAATCAACATTGTGCACAAATTGAGAAAGCAAGGAGACATGTAAATAAATATGTTTCTGCTTTCCTCAGAGAATATAGCATGGGTTATATTTACCACAACAACTTGCGTTACCACATGCAAGACGTCTATAGGAGAGACGGTGTTCATTTCATGGATGAGGGAAACAGAATCTTCCTCTGCAACACCAGGCTCTGCATCGGTACTTACTTATAAATGCAGAAAAAACTCAATTAACACAAGGGCTCTTTTCAGAGCCACCTTATATTTAAGCACTCAAACTTCTGATTTATCTCCATTTTCACACTCTTGTAAATAGGTGTGCGCGACCGGGTGCGCGCACCCCGCAACTTTAAAAAAAATATATATATATATTTTCACATTTAAGAGCCTTACTGCACACCCTGAGAAAACCTACGCAGCAAGACAATCTCTACCTTCTCCCCTTTCCATGTTCCAACGCTTTGAAATGAACAATATATTTACTCGCAGTGACAAAATGGCGGTTAACACTTCCTGATTTCCTTCGAATCGAACGTTAACAGACGTCACGCAGCAAAAAAAAATTCCGCTCACGTGCAGCCGCTTGAGTGCGCGCACCAGTGCGCGTATAGATATATAATTGACTTTAACTTTAATTTTCTCAGCAACTACTGAACGGATTTACACCATTCCAAAAAAAGCGTAATCTGCGGACCGGACTCTACAGTTTTGCCAAATTTCTTATAAATCCATTCAGCCGGTCGACCTGTAGCCGTATCTAAACGTCCTATGGAAAATAACATGGAGAAAACACGTTTTGGGACCCCCCTTTTATCTCAGCCCCCACTTGACCAATCCCCCCCAAACTTTCAGGGAAGAAGCGCAGCCGACCGAGCCATCTTCTTTAAGAAATTCGCAAAGATTCATCCACCAGGGCCAAAGTTAATCCAAATAGAATATTGAGGATTTCCTATGGAAACTAGGTCCTAACTATAACTACCTACTGGCAACCACCAGTAGGGAATATATATATATATATATATATATATATATATATATATATATATATATATATATATATATATATATATATATATATATATATTCAATGAAAAAACCATTGGTTTTAGGCCATTTATGGTTAGGGATTTGCATTTACAAAACCTTATTTTACTCGCATAAAACCATTGAAATTCCATATATAGTTAGATGCGCTAACTATATATCGTGCACCCGCAATCCACTGCTGATGATGTCACATATTACATCATTCATGACATGGTCAGTGACATCACTGATGACATCACTGATGACAACTCAAATGACATCACTGATGACAACATCCAGTGACTGAATGTTTCTGTAAAGTTAAAATATGTCTTGCATATTGAAGAATGAGTGGATGTATAAATGTCTGGATGAAGGATTTAGTAGGTGCATGACTAATTGTATGAGGGAGTGATTAAATGTGTCTCACTGAGTGCATGGGTTAGTGATTAAACTGTATTAATTTGTGCATCATTATATCTGTTGTTCTGTAAACTGCTGCATGTGTTGATCAGTAGCTATATGAATAACTATATGGGTTATTGATTGGTTGCTCAAGTATTTGTATGGGAGACTGAGTATGTGTGTGGGTGGCTGGGAGGTGTGTGACTCTGTGCATAGATGTGTAAGCAGTTGATTCACTAGATGTATGGTTTCAAAAGTGCTACATGTCAAAGTAAGTACATATGTAAAACACAGTACATGTGAGAGTTAACATATATAAATAACTGTGCATAAGAGCCAGTGAATGTGTGAGTGGCTGTATGGATCATTGTGAACATGTATCAAGGATTGTATAAGAGAGTAAATATGTGTTAGAATATGTTTCAATAAGTAAGGTGTGTATAACTGTATAGTTGAGGAATTGGAGGTGTGTTTGATTCTTTGCATGACTGTCTAGGTGTATGAGTAACTCCATGGATGAGTGACAATCTGTGAGTGTCTGTTTTCACTGAGTGTATCTAAGGATATATCAGAGTCTGTAGAGGTTCATCGTATTAACACATGAATGATGTCATCTGTGATGTTGTCAGTGATGTCATTTGAGTTGTCATCAGTGATGTCATCAGTGATGTCATTTGAGATGCCATCAGTGATGTCATTTGAGTTGTCATCAGTGATGTCATCAGTGATGTCACTGACCATGTCATGAATGATGTAATATGTGACATCATCAGCAGTGGATTGCGGGTGCGCGATATATAGTTAGCGCATCTAACTATATATGGAATTTCAATGGTTTTATGCGAGTAAAATAAGGTTTTGTAAATGCAAATCCCTAACTATATATGGCCTAAAACCAATGGTTTTTTCATTGAATTTTCAAGGTTTTGTAAATGCAAATTCCTAACTATATATCAACTATAACCTATGGTTTTTTCAGTGAATTTCAATGGTTTTTTAATAGCAAATATGAAAAGCTTTAAAATGTCAAGTACGTGATAGATAAAAACATTTTCGTATTTATGCACGCTGATGTGCTTTGAACGCTGCACCCCCCTTCCCCTCTCTTTTCTCTTAGGAGTACTCTCTCTTTGTAGATAGTGAAGGGTAGTTAACGCAGGCCTTTGCCCCGTTGAAATCCGTCGTGCCTGCTTCTCTCTCCATTTGATTGATTGTTATCCAAGCATTTACTGTTTTAGAATTGGTTCTCTTTGGTTCATTCTCTATTTACAAACAAGCACAGAGTCGCAATACTCTGTTTAGTCTTTGCAGATAGTGAAAAATCGTTTAAAAAAACAAATGGAATCGAGCAAAATCAGTAGGCCACTAATGGGATCTCTTTTTGACCTCGCTAAAATAGAAACATTAACCACAACCCCTCATGAGAAATACGAAACTAGTGAGATGAACTGAGCTCCACACCATGAGGGCTGCAAGACAGCTCGGCTCCGTCACCCATCCCGCCCAAAATAACGACAAACCCTATGCAAATATTAAAAATATAGACAACACACCAGCAAAGAAACAGGGTAAAACATTTTAGTAAATAACTATTTACATAACGTTGGTTTATAAGATGATGTCAGTAGTGGACCGATGTGTGAATAGGTCGGAAGTAGCACAAGGCGCCAAGATCCGGATGGAAAGTCCTGGATGTTGGGTGCCATAGTTCAGAGTTCTGAGTTTGAGCCTTTTTCAATGCCTGTGCTTTGTTGTTTCCCCTCCATCAAAAACAAAAAAAAATATAAAACTGCAAAAATACAAAAAAATCAAAAAATGTTTACAAAAGCAGTGCTTGTAAGACTGTCTGAAGCTTATTTCCACCTACTGCAGCTTCACTATTCTCAAAGTAAGTGAGGGTCGTTTGTGGACCTGACTGCATTTGAAAACAATGTTATATGGTACCTCCCTAAACCGCTTGACGGAGGCCCCCGAGGGGCGGTGTGATGGCACGGACTCGGAGAAGACGCTTGGCTCCGACCCCCTCCCCAAGTCTTATAGCACTGGTGTAGCCTGAGATCGCCCCCGACATAGGCGGCCGGCTCCCGGGGTCTGGCGGAACTTTTTGCCTTTTGATGACTCTTCTATTCTGGACTTTGTCCCACAATCCGTTTGACCTGAAGACACGCTGTAGTGGGGCGCCCCTTTACCGTTTTAGTTGCCATTCCGCCCGCTTTTGGTACTCTGTGCCTCATCCGCCATTCAGCTGTTTACCGCCCGCTCTTGCGACTACAGCGTCTCGCTCACCATGTAGTTAAGTTGCTCCCGCTCTTGCGGTGCAGCGATAGGTGGCTGCCACAGGACTCTCAAAATGGCAGCCGGCTCTTCGGTTTTAGGCCTGGTCCACTAAAATGGCCCTGGGACACCTTGGAACTCGGACGCTTCCCTGATAGGGCTTGGGTCCCATTCTCGAAAGCGTCCCCTCAGCCTTGAAGATTCTACAAAAGTCTTGGGGGCCCCCGACTCCCGCAGGCTTCTGGTGGGGAGCGGCTGCCATGTCTGCTCGTGGAATGGCCACGACGGAGCTACGAGATGGTAGTGCTCTCATGCTGACGCCAGCTTTAGTCTGAAACATTCAGAAACACTGTAGACTACCAATTCGATCAGTTCCGGTAGCGCCCCAACATGACCCGGAAGAGAAGAATTTGCCCTCCCCTCTTTGACTGATGGTTCTTGTTGCCTGTCCCCTCTGTTGTCATTTAACAGAACTTTTTGGACTGCTGAAAGGGGTTGTGTTCCGAACGCTGGTTGGTGGAGACATTTTGACTATATTCTTGACCTACGTTGTCACGTAATGCGTTATATGACACGCCGCGTTAGCGCACCCGGAAGTGATCCGGGGCGCGGCGCGCAGCGCGTAACGTAAGCATAACAGGTCATGTGACTTGTTAATAAAACTTTTCATTGGTTCATTTTACTTTTGTTATTTTAATGATGAAAAGCTTGGTCATATGACCTAAAAATTATGCTTTTTATTGTTTTCGAACATTATTTTTTTTTAAACATATATGTTATAATATTCCAGGCTAATGTACTTTCCCGGAAAATTTACAACTGTCCTGCAAGTAAAATATATTCCTTTTTCGAGAAAAAGGGCGTTTCTTCGTTCCATGATGGAGCCGTTGAGTAAAAGAGACTCGGCCTGCTGTCTTAGTCGCCGATACGCCTGATTATCAGATTCTTATCGATCACTTTATGTTGCAGGAGTGGAAAACACAACTGCCCTTGACCGTTTATCTTTACTGCGTTCCTACATATTATACCTTTTATCCGTCATGTAATTGGACTGCTTTATTTCACTTGCCTTTTACTGATTCGAAAACAGTGACTAAAAGTAAAAACTTTACCAATCTAAATACTACTACCGTGTTTTGTTTTAAAAACCTTTATTGTGAAAATGTCAGTATACAAATACGGGCCTATAACCACGTGGGCCGGCCACGGAGCAAACTGAAATCGTATATGATGAGGAGACATTTACACTGTAGAGGAACGTAACGAGCGGGCCATTAGGTTGCAAGAACTAAGGTGTCTAACAGTTGCGGAATCGGTGGACGTACATTTTGTAATTAAAATAAGACAGGGCCACTTACAATAAAATGTTCTAGATATACATTTGCGGGCAAGGAGTTACGAGTCCCATTTATACCGGCGCCATTTTGGGCGAGGCCGGGCAGGTCCAAGATATAGTCAAAATGTCTCCACCAACAATCGGCCAGACCAGAACCCCTTTCGGCCCTTTATGCTACAAGATGGTGTCTTCCATTCAGAAAATATTGTTGGCAGCATTTTGAAAGGAAAGTTAAACAGCCGTTCTCCTAGTGAGTCTCACATTGTTACATTTAGGAAGAATGTTGAAGAGTAATATGTGGAAAATCTGAAGCCATTTTTCTACAAACTCTCAATCAGCCTTGGATGGAAAAAAAAATCCTGAAGAATGTACAAACTGAAAACCAATTTTTGTCTGTATAGCATCAACAGCAACGCTTGAGTCAGCTTTGTGTCAAGCCGCCATTTTCATTCAATCAATAGCGTCCCCCTGCACACATTCAGGAACCTGGTCGTGTCTTCAGGTGAAACGGATTGTGGGACAAGCAGAAAGGAAAAGGAAAAAAGTTCCGCCGGACCTCGGGAGCCGGCCGCCTATGTCATGGGCGATCTTTGGCCACACCAGGGCAATAGTGAAGCTGCAGCAGGTGCAAAAGAGCTTCAGACAGTCTTACAAGCACTGCTTTTCTAAACATTTTTTTGTATTTTTGCACAGTTTTATATATTTTTTTTGTTTTTGATGGAGGGGAAACAACAAAAAACAGGCATTGAAAAAAGCTCAACAGTGCAGGGCGCCTTGTGCTGGTTCCGACCTATTCACACATCGGTCCACTACTGACATCACCTCATAAGCCAACGGGGCACCCCACACTGACTTTCGGCGCAGCATTGTAGGATGGCCACACCAGTGCGGCAACTTGCTGGACACCACCTCGGTGCCATCCGGATCTCGGCGCGTTCGAGTCACTGTACCGCAAGAGTGACAGGAACTCAGCTGGTCACGCCGTCTTTCGGCGCAGCATTGTAGGATGGCCATACCAGTGCGGCAACTTGCTGGACACCACCTCGGTGCCATCCGGATCTCGGCGCGTTCGAGTCACTGTACCGCAAGAGTGACCGGAACTCAGCTGAACACGCCGTCTTTCGGCGCAGCATTGTAGGATGGCCACACCAGTGCAGCAATTTGCTGGACACCACCTTGGGCAATAGTGAAGATGCAAAAGGTGCAAATAAGCTTCAGACAGTCTTCAACTTACTCTGATTCTTATAATAAGCTTCAGATAGTCTTACAAGCACTGCTCAGAACTCTCAACTATGGCACTCAACATCCAGGACTTGCCATTCGGATCTTGGTGCCTTGTGCTGGTTCCGACCTATTCACACATCGGTCCACTACTGACATCACCTCATAAGCCAACGGGGCACCCCACGCCGACTTTCGGCACAGCATTGTAGGATGGCCACACCAGTGCGGCGACTTGCTGGACACAACCTCAGTGCCATCCGGATCTCGGCGCGTTCGAGTCATTGTACCGCAAGAGTGACCGGAACTCAGCTGGACACGCCGTCTTTCGGTGCAGCATTGTAGGATGGCCACACCAGTGCGGCAATTTACTGGACACCACCTCGGTGCCATCCGGATCTCGGCGCGTTGTGCTGCCTTCGGCCTATTCGCACATCGGTCCGCTACTGACGCCGCCTCACGTGCCAACGGATTTTCTACGCTTTTTGTAGCCCTATGCCGCATAACAGGTCATGTGACTTGTTTATAAAACTTTTCATTGGTTCATTTTACTTTTGGTTTCCTAATGATGGAAGGCGTGGTCATGTGACCTAAAAATAACACTTTTCATTGGTTTAGAACATTTTTTTTCCCCAAACGATGAAAGCCCCACCTTGTTTCTGGATGATTCAGACTGAAGCTGGCGTCAGCATGAGAGCACCACCATCTCGTGGCTCCGTCGTGGTCATTCCGCGAGCAATCATGGCAGCCGCTCCCCACCGGAAGCCTGCAGGAGTCGAGGGCCCCCAAGACTTTTGTAGAATCTTCACGGCTGAGGGGACGCTTTTCGAGAATGGAGCCCAAACCCTAGCAGGCAAGCGTCCGAGTTCCAAGGTTTCCCAGGGCCATTTTAGTGGACCAGGCCCAAAACCGAAGAGCCGTCCGCCATTTTAAGAGTCATGTGGCAGCCGCCTATCGCTGCACTGCAAGAGTGGGAGCAACTCAACAACATGGTGAGCGAGACGCTGTAGCCGCAAGAGCGGGCGCAACTCAGCTGGATGGCCGCCACCTGGGGAGGCCCGTTCACGCCGCCTCCCCCACGCCCCCCCCCCCGGGCCGCCCCACGCCAATTTTCGGAGCAGCATTGTAGGATACCAACACCAGTGCGGCAGTTTACTGGACATCACCTGGGTGCCATCAACATCTCAGCGCGTTCTGCTGCCTTGGGACTATTCGCACAACAGACCGCTACTGACGAGGCCTCCCTCCGCAACACCCTGGACTCCCAACGCTGTTTTTCTTTGCTGCATTGTAGGATCCCAAAAACCAGTGAGGCACCCAGATGACATCACCTGGGTGCCGTCCAGAACTCAGCACGTTGTGCTGCCTTGGGACTATTCGCACAAAAGACAGCTTCTGACCATTGTTGCTTTTTTTTGTGAAAAATGTTTAAATGTTTTTACAGTTTTTGTTCCGTTTGTTATATTTAAAAGTTAATAAAGTTTTATAATCCCACTTTGTTTGAGTGCTATATATTTTTAAAAAATCGGGTGAATGGGGCCTTGAATCGGGTTATTGTCATGTGTGGGCTTTGCAAGTATACTGCTACAGGATCGGACATTTCAAACTCAAATGCACGTTCTTTTTCTTACCTTTCCGAAGCATGGAGCGCAATAGCAGACAGAGAAAGGGTGATGCAAGTGTTGAACACTGCCTGGCCTGGCAAGTTGCTGGCAGTGCCCCCCCCCCCGCCCGCCCGCTCCTGAAAGAGGACACACCGCCGCCCCGAGTACTTCACAGATCTTTAAAAGACCATGCGCTTGTTCATGAGGCTTAAATGGTTTATCACCCCTTCTAGAACCCCTGCATCGACCCTCTGACGTTTCCTGGAACAATTACCACGTAACACAATACCAAGCCTTTTTAGCTGAAACCCCCGAGGAATCGTAGGGCATATTATCAAGGGGGTTTATCTCCGCTTTTTTGGCTTTTAAAGCCAAGAAAGCGGAGATAAAATTATCTCCCTATTACCAAGCTGTCGCTAACACCAGTTAGTGACAGCTAAAAGGAGATAGCGACCATCTTGGACCCCGCTTTGCATGTCAGTGATATTTATCACTAATGACATGCAAAGTGGGCGTGCCAAGATGTTAGCGACTGGAAACAGTCCCTAACATCGCTATCTCCTATTACCAACTTTTGAAGATATTCGCGCTAAGCACGAATATCTCAAAAAGCTAACACCTGCCCTGAGCAGTTCTTAGCCATGTTATCCAATGGGAGGTGGATAACATGGCTAAGAGCATTTGCTCGATAATGCATGAATATCGCTGACTTTTTTGCGATAAACCTTGCTAATAGCAAGGTTTATCTGCGATAAAAATCGCCGATGTGCGGCGATAATTTTTGTCTCTAAACAAGTTAGAGACAAAAATTATCGCTAGTTGTTGGTAATATGCCCCCGGGTTTTTGCTTGCAGAAATCGGGAGGCGGGAGACTAGCACTGAAATCAGTAGTCTCACGCCTAACAGTCCCTACAATTTTGCCAAGTTTCGTGCAAATCCATTCAGCCGTTCGAGCTAAAAGTGAGTCCAACCGCCCTATGGAAATTAACATGAGAAAAACGCGTTTTGGGACCCCCCTTTTTTCTTGGCCCCCCCTCGACAAAACCCCCCCAAATTTTCAAGGGCTGCTCAGAAACAAAATGTGCCATTTTCCTGAAGATTTCAGCCGATTCCGTCCACAAACGCCAAAGTTATTAGACATAGAATTTTCAAAAATCCCATAGGGAAAAAATCCTAACTATATATACCTACTGGCGACCGCCAGTAGGTAATATATATATATACCTACTGGCGACCGCCAGTAGGTAATATATATATATATATATATATATATATATATATATATATATATATATATATATATATATATATATATATATATATATATATTTATTTATATATATATATATATATATATATATATATATATATATATATATTCACTGAAAAAACCATAGGTTATAGACCATATATAGTTAGGGATTAGCATTTAAAAAACCTTATTTTATTTGCACAAAACCATTGAAATTCCATATATAGTTAGTTGCACTAACTATATATCGCGGACCCGCAATCCACTGCTAATGATGTCACATATTACATCATTCATGACATGGTCAGTGACAT
Organism: Lissotriton vulgaris; assembly: GCF_964263255.1. Classification (NCBI taxonomy): domain Eukaryota; kingdom Metazoa; phylum Chordata; class Amphibia; order Caudata; family Salamandridae; genus Lissotriton; species Lissotriton vulgaris. Next base: position 576,409,638 of record NC_141693.1, read on the forward strand.
CACTGATGACATCACTGATGACATCTCAAATGACATCACTGATGACATCACTGATGACATCTCAAATGACATCACTGATGACATCACTGACATCTCATTTGACATTACTGATTACATCACTGATGATATCATTTATGTGATAATACATCTTCAGACTCTAATATAACCTTTGATACACTCAGTGTAAACAGGCACTCACAGACTGTCACACATCCATGGAGTTACTCACACACCTATTCAGTCATGCAAAGAATCAATCACATCTCCATTTCCTTAACTATACAGTTATACACACCTTACTTATTCAAACATATACTAACACATATTTACTCTCTTATACAATCCTTGATACAAGTTCACAATGATTCATACAGCCACTCTCACATTCACTGACTCTTATGTTCAGTTATTTATATATGTCAACTCTCACATGGAGTGTGCTTTACATATGTACTTACTTTGACATGTAGAACTGAGATATCCATTCACTCACCAATATACTCATGCACACAGTCAACTGTCCATACAGCTGTTTCTACATGCACTTTTGAACCCATACACCTAGGGAATCAACCGCTCACACATCTATGCACAGAGTTATACACCTCCCAGCCACCCACACACACACTCAGTCTCCCATACAAATACTTGGGCAACCATTCAATAACCCATATAGTTACTGATATAGCTACTGATTTAAACATGCAGCAGTTTACAGAAGAACATAAATATTGATTGCCAAATTAAGACACTTTAATCACTAACCCATGCACTCAGTGAGACACATTTAATCATTCTCTCATACAGTCAGTCATGCACCTACTAAATCCTTCATCCAGACACTTATACATCCACTCATTCTTCAATATGTAAGACATATTTTAACTTTACAGAAACATACAGTCACTGGGTGTTGTCATCAGTGATGTCATCAGTGATGTCACTGACCATGTCATGAATGATGTAATATGTGACATCATTAGCAGTGGATTGCGGGTCCGCGATATATAGTTAGTGCAACTAACTATATATGGAATTTCAATGGTTTTGTGCAAATAAAATAAGGTTTTTTAAATGCTAATCCCTAACTATATATGGTCTATAACCTATGGTTTTTTCAGTGAATTTTCAAGGTTTTGTAAATGCAAATTCCTAACTATATATGGTCTATAACCTATGGTTTTTTCTGTGAATTTCATTGGTTTTTTAAAAGCTAATATCTATAGCTGTAAAATATATTCTTTATTAAGTGACGTATCACGTAGCCCGTGAGACGCCTCATGATGCATCGCATAACCGTGACGTATCGTCTCTGCAGCGCAAACCAAACCCAAAACGTAAGCGCGCCAGAACACGCTTAAAGATATATATATATTTTTTAACCTTAATTAGACAAAATCCACACGTGCACATACACAAACGTTCAAAAAACACAATATGTCGGACTCCCGTTACGCTGCCGGTTAGCTGCCCGGTTAACGTACCAGGAAGCACCTTTACCGCGAAAATCGCAAATTTTTTTTTTTCACCCCCCAGGGAACTTTAATAGCCCCCTCATCAATCCTAGGGGTTCAGGAGGGGTCTGCCTTACCCCTTTCATTCATTTACACCTTTTTTTTTCCCACCTCTTGTCTCTCGATCCCACAGAGAGACAAGATGGCGGCCGCTCCAGACTGTTTACAATGATAACAGCCAATCAGCTTCTCCTCAGACTCCCGTTACACTGCCGATTAGCTTCCCGGTAGCTTCCCGGTAGCTGCCCGGTTAGCTGCCCAGTTCGCGTACCAAGACGCGTCTCTACGGCGAAAAAATCGGATTTTTTTGTTTGTTTTTTTTTGGCCCCACGTGGTTTTATAATATCCCCCTCATAAATCCTAGGGGGTCAGAAGGGGTCTACCTTGCCCTCTTTCCTTCATTTCCCCCTTTGTTTTGGCCTCCTCTTGTCTCTCGATCCTACCGAGAGACAAGATGGCGGCCGCTCCGGACTGTTTACAATATTGACAGCCAATCAGCTACTCCTCAGACTCCCGTTACACTGCCGGTTAGCTTCCCGGTTAGCTGCCCGGTTAGCTGCCCGGTTCGCGTACCAAGACGCGTCTCTACGGCGAAAAAATCTGATTTTTTTTTTGGGTTACACTGCCGGTTAGCTTCCCGGTTAGCTGCCCGGTTAGCTGCCCGGTTCGCGAACCAAGACGCGTCTCTACGGCGAAAAAATCGGATTTTTTTTTTTTTTTTGGTTACACTGACGGTTAGCTTCCCGGTTAGCTGCCCGGTTAGCTGCCCGGTTCGCGAACCAAGACGCGTCTCTACGGCGAAAAAATCGGATGTTTTTTTTTTTTTTTTTGGGCCCGGCGTGGCTCTATAATATCCCCCTCATCAATCCCAGGGGGTCAGGAGGGGTCTACCTTGCCCCCTTTCCTTCATTTCCCCCTTTGTTTTGGCCTCCTCTTGTCTCTCGATCCTACCGAGAGACAAGATGGCGGCCGCACCGGACTGTTTAGAATGTTGACAGACACCGGAGAGCCAATCAGCTTCGCTTTGCAAAGTTCCGATACGCGAAAAGTTCGCGAACCGGAGCGCTGCCCGGAGCGCTGTTACAGATATATATCTTGATTTAAACGTTAATTTCTCAAAATCCACTGAAGCACATATATTGAGACCTAGCAAAGGCACATCGGGCTAACAGTCCCTACAATTTTGCCAAGTTTCGTGGAAATCCATTCAGCCGTTCGGGCTAAAAGTGAGTCCAACCGCCCTATGGAAATTAACATGGGAAAAACGCGTTTTGGGACCCCCCTTTTTTCTCGGCCCCCCCTTGACGAACCCCCCCCAAATTTTCAGGAGCTGCTCAGAAACAAAATGTGCCATTTTCCTGAAAATTTCAGCCGATTCCGTCCACAAACGCCAAAGTTATTAGACATAGAATTTTCAAAAGTCTCATAGGAAAAAAATCCTAACTATATATACCTACTGGCTATCGCCAGTAGGTAATATATATATATATATATATATATATATATATATATATATATATATATATATATATATATATATATATATATATATATATATATATATATATATTCCCTACTGGCATGAGTGGCAACACTGTTGGAATTTGCTCCCGAGGGGAACTTACACCGAGAGCCGCCATTAACCTGCGAGGGGGAAAGAAACTGCTGGCCAAAAAGTCAGTCCACTATAATATGGAGAGACGTGAACACAGAGTCGTCGTCTCCGGTGTCTCCCGCCGTAGGATGAATGTGGCTGGAAGTAAGGGCAAAGTAAAGCAGCAGAGCCGCGCAATTATCCACTAGACCTTGCCAGCATAGAAAAATGGTAAAGAACTGTGAGCATTGAACTTACGAAAATATTGAACATCGCCCGTCCTACACGCAACAAGTACACTGCATTGTGGGACATGCAGTTCTGAAAGTGCAAACGGAAGGGGCGGTGTCATCTATGCAAAGGTCAAGAGGGTTAATGATTTAAAAGGAGAAGCTGTGCTCACCTGTAAAGACTGCATATTATCTTGGCTCCTGAACATTGGTATTTGAAAAAGGAATTGGATTTCCGAAACGCGTCATGCCAGTAAGAAAATAAATGCTGCTTGAAATTGCTCCGTTGTCCCTCTCATCTTTCCGGCTGGGTAAAGGTGGTTCGAATTATATATATATATATATATATATATATATATATATATATATATATATATTCACTGAAAAAAACATAGGTTATAGATCATATATAGTTAGGGATTAGCATTTACAAAACCTTATTTTACTCGCATAAAACCATTGAAATTTGCATATATAGTTAGTTGCGCTAACTATATATCGCGCACCCGCAATCCACTGCTGATGATGTCACATATTACATCATTCATGACATGGTCAGTGACATCACTGATGACATCACTGATGACATCTCTAATGACATCACTGATGACAACATCCAGTGACTGTATGTTTTTGTAAAGTCAAAATATATCTTACATATTGAAGAATGAGTGGATGTATAAGTGTCTGGATGAAGGATTTAGTAGGTGCATGACTGACTGTATGAGAGAGTGATTAAATGTGTCTCACTGAGTGCATGGGTTAGTGACTAAACTGTCTTAATGTGTGCATCATTATGTCTGTTGTTCTGTAAACTGCTGCATGTGTTGATCAGTAGCTATATGAGTAACTATATGGGTTATTGATTGGTTGTCCAAGTATTTGTATGGGAGAGTGAGTGTGTGTGTGTGGGGGTGGCTGGGAGGTGTGTGACTATGTGCATACATGTGTAAGCAGTTGATTCACTAGATCTATGGGTTCAAAAGTGCATGTGGAAACAGCTGTATGTGCGGTTGACTGTGTGCATGAGTGTATTGGTGAGTGAATGGATATCTCAGTGCTACATGTCAAAGTAAGTACATATGTAAAACACAGTACATGTGAGAGTTGACATATATAAATTACTGTGCATAAGAGCCAGTGAATGTGTGAGTGGCTGCATGGATCATTGAAAACTTGTATCAGTGATTGTATAAGAGAGTAAATATGTGTTAGAATATGTTTGAATAAGTAAGGTGTGTATAACTGTATAGTTGAGCAAATGGAGGTGTGATTGATTCTTTGCATGACTGACTAGGTGTGTGAGTAATTCCATGGATGAGAGACAGTCTGTGAGTGTCTGTTTACTCTGAGTGTATCTAAGGTTATATTAGAGTCTGAAGAGGTTAATCGTATTATCACATGAATGATGTCATCATTGATGTGATCAGTAATGTCAAATGAGATGTCATCAGTGATGTTATCAGTGATATCATTTGAGATGTCATCAGTGATGTCATCAGTGATGTCATTTGAGATGTCATCAGTGATGTCATTAGAGATGTCATCAGTGATGTCATCAGTGATTTCACTGACCATGTCATGAATGATGTAATATGTGACATCATCATCAGTGGATTGCGGGTGCGCAATATATAGTTAGCGCAACTAACTATATATGCGAATTTCAATGGTTTTATGCAAGTAAAATAAGGTTTTGTAAATGCTAATCCCTAACTATATATGATCTATAACCTATGGTTTTTTCAGTGAATTTTCAAGGTTTTGTAAATGCTAATTCCTAACTATATATGGTCTATAACCTATGGTTTTTTCAGTGAATTTCAATGTTTTTTTAATAGCAAATATCAAATGCTGTCAAATGTCAAGTACATGATAGGTAAAAACATTTTCGTGTTTATGCACGCTGATGTGCTTTGAACGCTGCCCCCCATCCCCCCCCTCTTTTCTCTTAGCAGTACTCTCTCTTTGCAGATAGTGAAGGGTAGTTAACGCAGGCCTTTGCCTCCGTTGTAATCCGTCGTGCCTGCTTCTCTCTCTATTTGATTGATTGCTATCCAAGCATTTACTGTTTTAGAATTTGTTCTCTTTGGTTCATTCTGTATTTACAAACAAGCACAGAGTCGCAATACTCTGTTTAGTCTTTGCACATAGTGAAAAATAGTTTAAAAAAACAAAAGGAATCGAGCAAAATCAGTAGGCCACTAATGGGATCTGTTTTTGACCTCGCTAAAATAGAAACATTAAGAACAACCCCTCATGAGAAATACGAAACTAGTAAGATGAACTTAGCTCTACACCATGATGGCTGCAAGACAGCTCGACTCTGCCGCCCACCCCACCCCACCCAAAATACCAACAAACCCTATGCAAATATTATAAATATATACAACACACCAGCAAAGTAACAGGGTAAAATATTTTATTAAATAACTATTTACATAACTATTTTATACTTTTTGTTGCGCGATCCGGCTAGCTCAATCGATCGAGCATGAAACTCATGCACTCTGATAGCAAGCGTTGCTGCTGATGCTATGCAGACCAAAACTGGTTTTCAGTTTGTACATTCTTCTAGATTTTTCCATCCAAGGCTGGTTGAGTTTGTAGAACGATGGCTTCAGATTTTCAACATACGGTGTGGTGGCGCAGACTGGGGGGGGGCGCTTGGCTCCTGCCCCCTCCCCAAGTAAGATTTTCATACGTGAGTGTACGTTCATGGTTTTGGTCCCTGAGTTGCTTCGATGTCACTGCCTTGCTCAAATGGCATAAGTCCTGGATGTTGGGTGCCATAGTTCAGAGTTCTGAGCAGCGCTTGTAACACTGTCTGAAGCTTATTTGCACCTGCTTATTTGGACCTGGCTATTCACCCAGCCATGCTGGTTTTCCTACTCTTTAGCCCAGGTTCATTTGTGTTCTACCAGCGCCGGGACACCTCCTTGTGAGGTAGCTGTTCGCGCTATATAAAATCCAGTATTATTACTGCAGCTTCACTATTCTCAAAGTAAGTGAGGGCCGTTTGTGGACCTGACTGCATTGTTAAACAATATGATGCGGTGCCTCCCTGAACCACTTGACGGAGGCCCCCGAGGGGCGGTGAGATGGCACTTAGCTCCTGCCCCCTCCCCAAGTCGTGTTGCCCTGGTGTGGCCTGAGATCGCCCCCGACATAGGCGGCCGGCTCCCGGGGTCCGGCGGAACTTTTTGCCTTCAGATTTGGGCGTGGTCCACTAAAATGGCCCTGGGACACCTTGGAACTCGGACGCTGGCCTGATAGGGCTTGGGTCCCATTCTCGAAAGCGTCCCCTCAGCCTTGAAGATTCTACAAAAGTCTTTGGGGCCCCCGACTCCCGCAGGCTTCTGAGCTACGAGATGGTGGTGCTCTCATGCTGACGCCAGCTTCAGTCTGAAACATCCAGAAACACTGTAGACTACCAATTCGATCAGTTCCGGTAGCGCCCCAACATGACCCGGTAGAGAAGAACTTGCCCTCCCCTCTTTGACTGATGGTTCTTGTTGCCTGTCCCTTCTGTTGTCATTTAACAGAACTTTTTAGACTGCTGAAAGGGGTTGTGTTCCGAACGCTGGTTGGTGGAGACATTTTGACTATATTCTGGACCTACGTTGTCGCGTAATGCGTTATATGACACGCCGCGTTAGCGCACCCGGAAGTGCTCCGGTGCGCGAAGCGCAGCTTCCCGGAAGCGATCCGGGGCGCGGCGCGCAGCGCGTAACGTAAGCATAACAGGTGATGTGACTTGTTAATAAAACTTTTCATTGGTTCATTTTATTTTTGTTATTTTAATGATGAAAAGCTTGGTCATATGACCTAAAAATTAAGCTTTTTATTAGTTTTGAACATTATTTTTTCTTAAACATATATGTTATAATGTTCCAGGCTAATGTACTTTCCTGGAAAATTTACAACTGTCCTGCAAGTAAAATATATTCCTTTTTCGAGAAAAAGGGCGTTTCTTCGTCCCATGACGGAGCCGTTGAGTAAAAGAGGCTCGGCCTGCTGTCTTAGTCGCCGATACGCCTGATTATCAGATTCTTATCGATCACTTTATGTTGCAGGAGTGGAAAACACAACTGCCCTTGACCATTTATCTTTACTGCATTCCTGCGTATTATACCTTTTATCCGTCATGTAATTGGACTGCTTTATTTCACTTGCCTTTTACTGATTCGAAAACAGTGACTAAAATTAAAAACTTTACCAATGTAAATATTACTACCATGTTTTGTTTTAAAAACCTTTATTGTGAAAATGTCAGTATACAAATACGGGCCTATACCCACGTGGGCCGGCCACGGAGCAAACTGAAATCGTATATGATGAGGAGACATTTACATTGTAGAGGAACGTAACGAGCGGGCCATTAGGTTGCAAGAACTAAGGTGTCTAACAGTTGCGGAATCGGTGGACGTACATTTTGTAATTAAAATACGACAGGGCCACTTTCAATAAAATTATCTAGATATACATTTGCGGGCAAGTACCATGGGTGACGTTAATTCGAACTTTCAATAGTACACTAATCAATAACACATCAGAACTTAATATCAATAGGGATGTCGAAATATTCAATCAATTCTCGTCCCCGCCCGCCATGAGCATCAAAACTGCATTCATATCTCGTGATATCAAGGTTGTTCAACCAGTACACAACAAGGAGTTACGAGTCCCATTTATACCGACGCCATTTTGGGCGAGGCCGGGCAGGTCCAGGATATAGTCAAAATGTCTCCACCAACCATCGGCCAGACCAGAACCCCTTTCGGCCCTTTATGCTACAAGATGGTGTCTTCCATTCAGAAAATATTGTTGGCAGCATTTTGAAAGGAAAGATAAACAGCCGTTCTCCTAGTGAGTCTCACATTGTTACATTTAGGAAGAATGTTGAAGAGAAGTATGTTGAAAATCTGAAGCCATTGTTCTACAAACTCTCAACCAGCCTTGGATGGAAAAAAAAATCCTGAAGAATGTACAAACTGAAAACCAATTTTTGTCTGTATAGCATCAACAGCAACGCTTGACTCAGCTTTGTGTGAAGCCGCCATTTTGATTTAATCAATAACGCCCCCCTGCACACATTCAGGGACCTGGTCGTGTCTTCAGGTCAAACGGATTGTGGGACAAGATGCAGAAAGGAAAAGGAAAATAGTTCCGCCGGACCCCGGGAGCCGGCCGCCTATGTCATGGGCGATCTTTGGCCACACCAGGGCGATAGTGAAGCTGCAGCAGGTGCAAATAAGCTTCAGACAGTGTTACAAGCACTGCTCAGAACTCTCAACTATGACACCACCTCGGTGCCATCCGGATCTTGGCGCCTTGTGCTGGTTCCGGCCTATTCACACATCGGTCCGCTCCTGACACCACCTCACAGGCCAACGGGGCACCCCACGCCGACTTTCGGCGCAGCATTGTAGGATGGCCACACCAGAGCAGCAACTTGCTAAACACCACCTCGGTGCCATCCAGATCTCGGCGCGTTGTGCTGCCTTCGGCCTATTGTAGCCGCAAGTGCGGACGCAACTCAACTGGATAGCGAGTGAAACACCAAGGGGCGCCCCACTGCAGCCGAGGAGCCTCCATCTTGGGGGCGACGCACAGCATCACCAATGCAGTCAGATCCTCAAACAGCCCCCACTGACTGACGCGACCTCACAGGCCAACGGGGCGCCCCACGCCGACTTTTGGCGCAGCATTGTAGGATGGCCACACCAGTGCGGCAACTTGCTGGACACCATCTCGGTGCCATCCGGATCTCAGCGCGTTCGAGTCACTGTACCGCAAGAGTGACCGCAACTCAGCTGGACACGCCGTCTTTCGGCGCAGCATTGTAGGATGGCCACACCAGTGCGGCAACTTGCTGGACACCACCTCGGTGCCATCCAGATCTCGGCGCGCTGTGCTGCCTTCGGCCTACTGTAGCCGCAAGTGCGGACGCAACTCAGTTGGACGGCGAGTGAAACGCTAAGGGGCGCCCCACTGCAGCCGAGGAGCCTCCATCTTGGGGGAGACGCACAGCCCCCACTGACTGACGCGACCTCACAGGCCAATGGGGCGCCCCACGCCGACTTTCGGCGCAGCATTGTAGGATAGCCATACCAGTGCAGCAACTTGCTGGACACCACCTCGGTGCCATCCGGATCTCGGCGCGTTGTGCTGCCTTCGGCCTATTCGCACATCGGTCCGCTACTGACGCCGCCTTACGTGCCAACGGATTTTCTACGCTTTTTATAGCCCTATGCCGCATAACAGGTCATGTGACTTGTTTATAAAACTTTTCATTGGTTCATTTTACTTTTGGTTTCCTAATGATGGAAGGCTTGGTCATATGACCTAAAAATAACACTTTTCATTGGTTTAGAACATTTTTTTTTCCCAAACCATGAAAGCCCCACCTTGTTTCTGGATCTTTCAGACTGAAGCTGGCGTCAGCATGAAAGCACCAACATCTCGTGGCTCCGTCGTGGTCATTCCGCGAGCAATCATGGCAGCCGCTCCCCACCGGAAGCCTGCAGGAGTTGAGGGCCCCCAAGACTTTTGTAGAATCTTCACGGCTGAGGGGATGCTTTCGAGAATGGGGTCCAAGACCTAGCAGACAAGCGTCCGAGTTCCAAGGTGTCCCAGGGCCATTTTAGTGGACCCGGCCCAAAAAGGAAAGAGCCTGCCGCCATTTTGAGAGTCCTGTGGCAGCCGCCTATCGCTGCACCGCAAGAGTGGGCGCAACTCAACTACATGGTGAGCGAGATGCTGTAGCCGCAAGAGCGGGCGATAACCAGCTGAATGGAGGATGAGGCACAGTGTAGCAAAAGCGAGCAGAATGGCAACTGAAATGGTTAAGGGGCGCCCCAGTACAGCCGACGAGCCTCCACCTGGGGAGGCCTGTTCACGCCGCCTCCCCCCTTCCCCCCCCCCCCGGGGCGCCCCACGCCGTTTTTCCGAGCAGCATTGTAGGATGCCAAAACCAGTGCGGCAACTTACTGGACATCACCTGGTTGCCATCCACATCTCAGCGCGTTCTGCTGCCTTGGGACTATTCGCACAACAGACCGCTACTGACGAGGCCTCCCCCCGCACCACCCGGGATGCCCCACGCCGTTTTTCGGAGCTGCATTGTAGGATACCAAAAACCAGTGCGGCACCCAGGTAACATCACCTGGGTGCCGTCCAGAACTCAGCACGTTGTGCTGCCTTGGGACTATTCGCACAAAACACAGCTACTGACCATTGTTGCTTCTTTTTTTAAAAAATGTTTAAATGTATTTACTGTTTTTGTTGCGTTGTATATATTTATAAGTTATTAAAATGTTATAATCCTACTACTTTGTTGGAGTGCTATATATTTTTAATGTGAGAAAATTACAAAAAACAATTTGATGGACAGAATGTAGATCAATGTCTTACATTCACCCCAGTACAAGGATCTGGGTCTAAATCCATCGTTTTTTGCACTCCACACCACCCTGGGTTAGATAATGGCTTTATGCAAATCAGCTCTGACCCTGTGCCCCATGGGAACAGTCCAGTCCAAACTACACAGCCATATCTTTCCCAGACCGGAATCAAGCATCCGAGGACCGGACCGGTTTCGAGGTAACACCTCTCATCAGCCCGGCTAGCTTGACTCCAGTGGTGTGGAGGCTCTGGGACCCACGTCTGAGCTACCCCAGTACACTCAGGGAGAAAATTACAAAAATCAATTTGATGGACAGAATGTAGATCAATGTCTTACATTCACCCCAGTACAAGGATCTGGGCCTAAATCCATCGTTTTTTGCACTCCACACCACCCTGGGTTAGATAATGGCTTTATGCAAATCAGCTCTGACCCTGTGCCCCATGGGAACAGTCCAGTCCGAACTACACAGCCATATCTTTCCCAGACCAGAATCAAGCATCCGAGGACCGGACCGGTTTCGAGGTAACACCTCTCATCAGCCCGGCTAGCTTGACTCCAGTGGTGTGGAGGCTCTGGGACCCACGTCTGAGCTACCCCAGTACACTCAGGGAGAAAATTACAAAAAACAATTTGATGGACAGAATGTAGATCAATGTCTTACATTCACCCCAGTACAAGGATCTGGGCCTAAATCCATCGTTTTTTGCACTCCACACCACCCTGGGTTAGATAATGGCTTTATGCAAATCAGCTCTGACCCTGTGCCCCATGGGAACAGTCCAGTCCGAACTACACAGCCATTTCTTTCCCAGACCGGAATCAAGCATCTGAGGACCGGACCGGTTTCGAGGTAACACCTCTCATCAGCCCGGCTAGCTTGACTCCAGTGGTGTGGAGGCTCTGGGACCCACGTCTGAGCTACCCCAGTACACTCAGGGAGAAAATTACAAAAAACAATTTGATGGACAGAATGTAGATCAATGTCTTACATTCACCCCAGTACAAGGATCTGGGCCTAAATCCATCGTTTTTTGCACTCCACACCACCCTGGGTTAGATAATGGCTTTATGCAAATCAGCTCTGACCCTGTGCCCCATGGGAACAGTCCAGTCCGAACTACACAGCCATATCTTTCCCAGACCGGAATCAAGCATCCGAGGACCGGACTGGTTTCGAGGTAACACCTCTTATCAGCCCGGCGAGCTTGACTCCAGTGGTGTGGAGGCTCTGGGACCCACGTCTGAGCTACCCCAGTACACTCAGGGAGAAAATTACAAAAAACAATTTGATGGACGGAATGTAGATCAATGTCTTACATTCACCCCAGTACAAGGATCTGGGCCGAAATCCATCGTTTTTTGCACTCCACACCACCCTGGGTTAGATAATGGCTTTATGCAAATCAGCTCTGACCCTGTGCCCCATGGGAACAGTCCAGTCCGAACTACACAGCCATATCTTTCCCAGACCGGAATCAAGCATCCGAGGACCGGACCGGTTTCGAGGTAACACCTCTCATCAGCCCGGCTAGCTTGACTCCAGTGGTGTGGAGGCTCTGGGACCCACGTCTGAGCTACCCCAGTACACTCAGGGAGAAAATTACAAAAAACAATTTGATGGACAGAATGTAGATCAATGTCTTACATTCACCCCAGTACAAGGATCTGGGCCTAAATCCATCGTTTTTTGCACTCCACACCACCCTGGGTTAGATAATGGCTTTATGCAAATCAGCTCTGACCCTGTGCCCCATGGGAACAGTCCAGTCCCCCCATTTTTAATGTGACACATAATTGTGAAGACTTTGATGTACAAAAAGGCATCCCTGGAATCTTCCGCTTCAGGCTCGGACCCACACACCCTCACAGTGAGAATCCCCTCCCCAAGCACAACACAGGATGGTTATCAGATAGTAGGAACGCGTGTGGTGTGACGGATCTCATGGGGTGGGGGCCTTCATCTACTGTAACTCCTTTGAAGAGGGATGATTCTCATACATGCCAACATTTCAGAAGAGCAAAGTGGGAGATTTTTTTTAAAAAAATCGGGAGAATGGGGCCTTGAATTGGGTTATTGTCATGTGTGGGCTTTGGAAGTGTGCTGCTGCAGGATCGGACATTTCAAACTCAAATGCACGTTCTTTTTCTTACCTTTCCGAAGCATGGAGCGCAATAGCAGGCAGAGAAAGGGTGATGCAAGTGTTGAACACTGCCTGGCCTGGAAAGTTGCTGGCAGTGCCCCCCCCCACCCCCCGCCCGCTCCTGAAACAGGGCACACACACCGCCACCCCGAATACTTGACACATCTTTAAAAGAACATGCGCTTGTTAATGAGGCTTAAATGGTTTATCACCCCTTCTAGAGCCCCTGCATCGGCCCTCTGACGTTTCCTGGAAGAATTAGCACGTAACACAATACCAAGCCCTGTCAGCTGAAACCCCCGAGGAATCGGGTTTTTGCTTGCAGGAATCGGGAGGCGGGAGACTAGCACTGAAATCGGTAGTCTCACACCTGAATCGGGAGGGTTGGCATGTCTGGATTCTCTACAGCTGGGGCCATAAACTACATCCGCAGGGCTAGGTGATAGCCTGGGACCGGCCTGGACAATCGGACACAGAGGAAGAGGAGTGTCAGAGGGTGCGGTAGTGAATAGGGTGAAAGGGAGGTGTCGGACGGGCACGGGTGTGATTCTCAGGGAAGAGCAGCGCAGATGGGGGGAGGTTTATGGCCCATGCATGAGAGAGATAGCGGGGGTGACCAGTGTGTGGGGGAGATGCTTGCGAGGGTGAGGAGCCGTGCTGAGAATCGACGGCGTGCAGAGAGTGGGTCTGGTCAAGGCATCTAAAATGGCTGCCGTGCACGACAAAATTGTGGCATTGGAAAAAAGGCAAGATGGCGCAGACAATGTTTATCAATAAGGATTAATTTATAACAAAATATTTTATCGCAGTGACAAAATGGCGGTCAACACTTCCTGATTTCCATCGAATCGAACGTTAACAGACGTCACGCAGCAAAAAAAATAAAACGCTCACGCACAGCCGCTGGAAGACATGTATCAACATATATGAGCCTCCTCAGCCACCCTCAGAAAACATAAGGGATCAGGATACGTCTCCCGTACCCCCTTCTACCTAGTAATTTAATTAAATCGAAACACAAAATGGCGAATTCCCGTTTCGCTACCAGTTTGCGGCCGGTTCGCGATCCGGGAAGCGCTTCTACCGTGAAAAATCAATTTTTTTTTATTTTCCCCACGGGACCCTTTAATAACCCCAACATCATTCCTAGGGGGTCAAGAGGGGTCTACCTTGCCCCCTTCCATTAAATTCCCCCTTCGTATTTCACCTCTTCTTGTCTCTCGATCCTACCGAGAGACAAGATGGCGGCCGCACCAGACTGTTTAGAATGTTGACAGACACCGGAGAGCCAATCAGCATCGCTTCGCAAAGCCCCGCGATGCGAAAAGTACGCGATCTGGAGCGCTATCTGGGACGCTGTCACAGATATATAAATTTTTTAAAACGTTCATTTCTCAAAATCCACTGGAGCACATATATTGAGACCCAGCAAAGGCACATCGGGCTAACAGTCCCTTAAATTCTGCCAAGTTTCGTGTAAATCCATTCAGCCGTTCGAGCTAAATGTGAGGCCAAACGCCCTATGGAAATTAACATGGGAAAAACGTGTTTTGGGACCCCCCGTTTTTCTCGGCCCCCCCTTAACGAAACCCCCCCAAATTTTCAGGGGCTGCTTAGAAACAAAATGTGCCATTTTCCTGACATTTTCAGCCGATTCCGTCCACAAACGCCAAAGTTATTAGACATAGAATTTTCAAAAGTACCATAGGAAAAAAATCCTAACTATATATACCCCCTGAAAAAATCATAGGTTTTACACACGTTATAGTTAGGAAGTGGCATTTGAAAAACCTATGAAATTCACTGAAAAAACCATAGGTTTGACACCAGTTATAGTTAGCTGGAAATTTTACTGACATAAAACCAATGAAATTCCACGTTATAGTTAGTTGGACTCACTATAACTTGCGCGTGTAATGCACTGCTGATGATGTCACATATTACATCACTCATGACATGGTCAGTGACATCACTCATGACATCACTGATGACACCATCCAGTGAATGTGTGTCTTTCTGAAAAATATTTTTTTTATATATGTATTTGTAAAGGACGATGGAAGAATAAATGGTTAAATAAGTGTGTAAATGGATGTTTTTTTTCAAAAGAATTGATTGGTTAACTGCCTTATTAAGTGTATTTTAGTGTATATATATATATTAGCAAGTAACTTTTAAATATTGTATTATATGTATCAGGGTTTCACTTTGTGTATAAGTGGCTGCATGGGTTGGTGACTGACTCACTGTTTGTATGTGTTTAGAAGACAGCATATGTGCAGGACTGTATGGGTGGATGAGTGTGTATATGTGTGTGTTAGTGAGTGAATGACTATCTCACTATTGTCTTTATCAGTAACAAGATATGTTTTTATCTAGTATATGTGAGTATTGATGTATATAAGTGAGAGAGTGAGAGATTGTAAGAGTTCCTGTTTAAATCAGTATGTGTTTCAATAAGTGATTGTTTAAGAGAGTAAGTATGTGTATGTTTCCTTAGAAGTAAGGTTGTAGTGTGTGTATACTTGTATATGCAAATAAATGGATGTTTATTAGTTTATTTGCATATGTGAGTATATGTGTGAGTAACTTTTGGATGACTGTCGGTGTGTAACAGGATGAATAGGTGTATCACTACATATGATGAGTGAGTATATGTATGAGTGACTATATGGAACTGTTGATGAATGTGTAAATGTATATATAAATGGTGGAATTATTGAATTGGTTGTTGTAACTGGTATGGGTATCTCCATTTTTTAAAATGTTTTAATTTATATTTTTCAATATGTTTTTCATGGGTTACATTACAGTGAAAGGAGGTCTGTCACTCTGTCACAAGGATGATGTCATCAGTGATGTCATGAGTGATGTCACTGACCATGTCATGAGTGATGTAATATGTGACTTCATCAGCAGTGCATTACACGCGCAAGTTATAGTGAGTCCAACTAACTATAACGTGGAATTTCATTGGTTTTATGTCAGTAAAATTTCCAGCTAACTATAACTGGTGTCAAACCTATGGTTTTTTCAGTGAATTTCATAGGTTTTTCAAATGCTACTTCCTAACTATAACGTGTGTAAAACCAATGGTTTTTTCAGTGAATTTCATAGTTTTTTTAAATGCTAGTTCCTAAGTATGTAATCACGTTCGTAACTAGATAGTATCACCGCCTACACGTCCTGAGAAGCGCATGTAAAGTCATGTGACTTGAAAACAAGACTTCCAATTGGTTCTTAGTAGTTTCTGTTCTGGAATTTACACGCAGCACTCCACCCACTTTCCTCACAATCTTTTCTACTCTCAAGAGACAACAACGTCGAGCATCTTCCGGAAGACTTTGCTGAAATGGCTGCCCTACCAGATTCATCTTCCGAATCTGAAGGAAATGAGCGACCACCGTTAAGAAGAAAAAGGGAATCTTTCATTTGGCAATTTTTCACTTATCCTGAAGATCAAAAGAAAGTGAATGCGCCAAAAGTAACCTGCACGATATGCAATTCGGAGCTCTCAAGGGGAAATCCAAATAAAAAATATTCCTTTTCTGCACACACCATGCAGCGGCATGTTAAACAAAGGCATCCTGAGCATTATGCAAAAGCATCGACAAGAGCCCTGGCCACGCTATTACCATCAGAGGTGGCCAGCACATCTTCTGGTGGACGACCTGTATCTCCATCGAGTGCTGAGATGGACTTGAGACCATATCTTGCGAAGGTGCATATGAAATGCAACGAGTGTGGAGAAATTCTTTTGTATGGAGAGCAGAGCCTCGTTCTTATTAAACTGAAAATTGAAAGTCACAAATGCCCCAAGAAAAGATAAATTTCTTCACTTCATTTTCAAACTATTACATACTGAAAAATGTAGTAGCAACTTTAAGAAATCGAAAGCATTATAACACTTCTTTCCCCCCCAAAAAAAAAAAAAGTTCTTTTCAGAACGAACTCTTTCCACCAAAACATGCTCGAAGAGCATATTATAAGATGTTTTTTCCCCGCTTTATTTTAGTGCGAGACCGGGTGCGCGCACCCTTCTATCGCGTACAGGACCTGACACTCCCATATGAAGTCATGTGACTTCTAAACAACACTTCTAATTGGTTCTTGGTAGTTTCTATTCTGCAATTTACACGCAGCACTCCACCCACTACCATCACTTTCTTTTCTACTCTCAAGAGACAACAACGTCGAACATCTTCCCGAAGACTTCGGTACAATGGCTACCGTTCCGCATTCATCTTCCGAATCTGATGAAAATGAGCGACCACCTTTGACAAGAAAAACGGAGGCCACGCTATTACCATCAGAAGTAATCAACACATCTTCCGGTGGACGACCTGTATCTCCATCGAGTGCTGAGATGGACTTGAGACCATATCTGGCGAACGTGCACATGAAATGCACGAACTGTGGAGAACTTCTTGTATACGGAGAGCAAAGCTTTACTCTAATTAAACAAATAATTGAGTCATAAATGCTCCAAGAAAAGTTAAATTTCTTCACTTTATTTGGATAGTATGACATACTGAAAAATGTTGTCGCAACTTTAAGAAATCAAAAGCATCATAACACTTGTTTCCAAAAAAAAAAAAAAAAAAAAAAAGTTCTTTTCAGAACTAACTCTTTGTACCAAAACAAGCTTGAAGAGCATAGTAGCTGACATTTTCTCGCCGCTTTCTTATAGTGCGCGACCGGGTGCGCGCACCCACCTATCGCGTTGAGACGCGCATGTGCAGTCATGTGACTTGAAAACAACACTTCCAATTGGTTCTTACTAGTTTCTATTCTGCAATTTACACGGAACACTCCACCCACTTCCCTAGAAAACCAGTTTATCGTAAAACTTTTAAAGCCTCCTCTTATGAAATATTCGACATCAATCACATAGCAGAGTACTAAATAGCACTATATACACTCCGTCCCTTAATTATAAGAGACGTATTGCTATGTAAAAGCAACTTTTGTTTTCCAAGATAATGTAAAATGCTGAGCCTATTACATAATTTTTTTTCACATATATGTTACTAGTCTCCTTCCAGTACTAACACTGTAGAAAATACCACCAATAGCGGTGATATTTTTTACACCGAGAACGGGCGATTTCTATCGCTTACAGCCCTTACAATTA
Organism: Lissotriton vulgaris; assembly: GCF_964263255.1. Lineage (NCBI taxonomy): Eukaryota > Metazoa > Chordata > Amphibia > Caudata > Salamandridae > Lissotriton > Lissotriton vulgaris. The sequence continues at coordinate 576,427,662 of NC_141693.1, forward strand.
TAAAGTTTCATTTCCTAAGTCTCTGATCTCCAACTGTGCAACGTAGGTCCCCTGTGTGTCGCAATAAGGTCCATAAACAAAAACTACAGAGCCAGCATTATAAACATACACAGAACCACAAAACGACAGGAGCCACCATGCTAATATATATGCTTAATATAATAAACCTCTGAGAATAAATACATATTTCCGTGGCAGCCCATAACACAAATGTGGCGTCCTCTGACTCTGCTCCATTACCAAACACCGTAACTCCCCGCCCCCCTCACTTTTCACTAAACTCTGCACTCCACCCCAGCCGAACCCCCTATTACAAACCCCCAACCTACCCTCCCTGCCCAAACCCACCATGAACCTCAAACCGCCCCTAGAAAACTTATAAGACACAGGATTACTAAAACTCAAAGAATACGCAACAGGCACATAATGTAAATAGTACATAAAGGCACATATTTTTTCCAAAATACTATTTAAAAACATGTTCTATTTTTAATAAATCTATCATGCATCTGACCCTCTAGAACTGCTTTCAAAACGTGAACTATAAACCTCTACTTTTCATTTTCAAACCATACACTTTCTTCTGACCCTCTAGAACTGCTTTCAAAACATGAACTATAAACCTCTACTTTTCATTTTCAAACCATACACTTTCAATTACATTATTTTTTTTACACAATTCATGTAATGTTACAAACCTTTTCTAAAATACACCAGTCCGTATCATTTATAAGGATTTATTTTCAGTCTTCATCAGTGACACTTTCTTCACATATAATAGAAATCACTGTAACTTTTTAAACGACAATGCTAACACGGTAAAAATAACCCTTCATTTGCTTTCCTTTAAGAATGCACACTATGTACCCCACGCATGCGTTTCTTAATCTTTGTATTTGGCAGCGAATACCGACCTTGAATCGGAAGACATGAACAAGACCGCCATTGTCACATTTAAAACTGAACGTTGCATCTGCTCACACACATATCTTTCACTAAGCTAACATTCACAGAAAACAGCATTGATGTAAAAAAAATTGACCTTGCTTTACAACTCCCTCAAATCACTCCCTTATTTTTTAACGCATCCTCCAGTTCAAAAAAAGCTACTTTTTTAATAACCACTAAGCAATATATAAGTGACTAAACTCTTAGAAAATGTATCAAGTCATTCTGCTTCTCTCCACTGCATAGCCGGCGACCTAATTCTGTGGAGTTGCTATACAACCAGCGGTGCTGCGCCGTTTCCTTTACCATCTTGGGAAATTCAAAATGGATGTCCCTCCTGCCTTCGCAAACGAGCCGGGCCACTTAGAACTATTTCGCCAGAGGATGCTTGACTACTACGGCATCTTACCACTCTCGACTTTGAATGCATCATATCGATTATCATTTCGATATTCGTATTTCACCTGTGTGCAGCCTGTATTTCATTGCCTGAGCTGTGAATTCACGTGGGCCCTGGATTTATGTCTCTGCAATTTGGTACCTCCTGAACCGAATTACAATCACCTCATGAATCCGTTACTTGATCATGAACAGCTTTGTTACAACGGAGGGTTTATGGCCTTTGCAGCGATACAAGGAGTTCTGGGTCATTGGAATATATTCGCAGCGGCGCAAGATTTCCTAACAGAGAGCTACATCGAAAACCCACCGAGCTGCCCAATGATGGTAAAAGACGCTCCAATAATGACAGATCATGAATGCTCCTTTGATCTTCTCAATTGGATGGCTGACATGTTTTCAGATGATAACAGTGATTTCATGTTAGAGGCACTTGCTGCATACTTTGCCTACACAATGGACAATTAACTCTTTCCTAACAGCGAGCTACATCGAAAACCCACCGACCTGCACTCTAATGGTAAAAGAGGCTCCGATTATAAGAGATTATCAGTACTGCTTTACTCTTTTCCATTGGATAGCTGACATAATTTCAAATGATAAAACTGATTTCCTGTTACAAGCAGAAACTACCTATTTTGCCTAAACAATGCTTCAATAACTCTCAAACAACCCATTGACGTCCTCATTTCCTTTTGGTTTTCTATATTCTTCACGTTATTTTCCATATTTTGTTTTGAAGAACAGACCTATTTGCTTTACTAACAATGGACATTATGATTTCGTGTTGTTTGACAGCTGATTCATAAAGTAATGATGTATAACCACTTGCATTTTCATATATCGTTCCTAAACTGAAAGGCCACAAACCTTCTTCCATTTATTAAAATATAATATACTTCCTTATAAGACTGAACAATGTTTTTTTTCCAACTATATTCATTTTTCTTCAACTATAGCGTTTGTACTCCATGTACTACTGACAATACCAATTACTGTGTTTTTTGCAATTTCTATACTCAGATTACATAATGATTTGCCTTTAAAATAGTACATTTCTAAATAAACATTTCAAATATTCACGGTTTCTCTTTTAATCCATAATCTCAACTGAAATGATTTCATATTGAAAAACTATTCATGGGTTCCACATAACCTTAACTGTAGACACTGAGGACCTTATTTATGAAGACCTTCCGCCGCCGGGGCCTCATTTTTTAAAATGGGAAAAAGTAACGCACCGGTGACGCAACGCCTTCATAAATAAAGTCCTGAATGTTTTCTTTTCTCGAACTCACTTACTGATACTAGAACCTCCAAGCCAATTACGGCCCGTGAACTCTTTCTTAGTAGGTCGCGCACCGTAAACACAGTTATACCACTGTTAACATTTTTTTTTTTACTGTTACTAAGCACCAACACAGTTCCGCTTTACTCAGAATTAATCACTGCTCCCACGCTTCTACAGGCCAGATGCTATGTCGTATTTCTCTCCTTATCACCCTTTCATCTCCACAATAACAAACAGTTGTCCTCCAGCCACCAGAGAACAGACTCAGATGCAGAGGCACCAAAGAGTGAACCCATCACCAACTGCCATCTCCGGCTGTTTCCATGGTAACACCTCATTCTGCACCTTGCTGAAGGCAGAGGTCAAAAGTTCATGTCTCAACGTTCTACAGCTAACTAATAACACTATTTTCCCTCCAGAAACACCTGCCAATCCACAACTCTGTTACATGTCTTGTTTTTTCACACCCAATAGTACTTTTCGTTTAACATAAACATTAACATGCAACGTACTGTTCAATCTCCACTTCTTACAATCAACTAATCATTTTTATTTTTTAAACCACACCCAGCCTCTTCCTTTTTCTTTATTTAGAATTTCAACTTCTAACTACCATTCCACTTCCAGAACCGATCGGAGGACGACTACAAATCCCTTGAAAATGAAGGTCTGGCTAATAGGACACAGTTATATTCACTGGAGTGAAAAATATGCAGTAAGCAGACGAATTTGCAACCTCAGCTTACCAAATGTACACATAACATGGATTTCCAAAAGAGGATTGAAATGTCACCAATTGATTCCATTGGTGAAAACTTTTATGCATCTCCCAGAACCAGACCTTCTAATTGTGCACTGTGGTGGGAACGATCTAGGCACAATCACTGGGGTAGGTCTGGAAATGCTTCTAAAAGACACCTTTCGACAATTGATGACACTTTTTCCTCGATCTGCCTTGGTATATTCCAATATATGCCAAAGACAGAAATGGAATTGGTCCAATCACCATTGTGCACAATTTGAGAAAGCAAGGAGACATGTAAATAAATCTGTTTCTGCGTTCCTCAGAGATTATAGCATGGGTTCTATTTACCACAACAACTTGCGCTACCACATGCAAGACGTCTATAGGAGAGACGGTGTTCATTTCACGAATAAGGGAAACAGAATCTTCCTCTGCAACATCAGGCTCTGCATCGGTACTTACTTATAAATGCAGAAAACACTCAATTAACACAAGGGCTCTTTTCAGAGCCACCTTATATCTAAGCACTCAAACTTCTGATTTACCTCCATTTTCACACTCTTGTAAATCGGTGTGCGCGACCGGGTGCGCGCACCCAGTATTTTTTTTTCGGGGAAAAATTATATCTTTTCGCGTTTAAGGGCCTTACTGCACACACTGAGAAAACCTACGCAGGAAGACAATCTCTACCTTCTCCCCTTTCCATGTTTCAACGCTTTGAAATGAACAATATATTTACTCGCAGTGACAAAATGGCGGACAAAACTTCCTGATTTCCTTCTACTCGAACGTTAACAGACGTCACGCAACAAAAAAAAATTCCACTCACGCGCAGCCGCTTGAGTGCGCGCACGCGTGCGCGCCTATAGATATATAATTGACTTTAACTTTAATTTTCTCAACAACTACTGAACGGATTTACACCATTCCAAAAAAAGCGTAATCTGCGAGCCGGACTGTACAGTTTTGCCAAATTTCTTATAAATCCATTCACCCGTTCGACCTGTAGCCGAGTCTAAAGGTCCTATTGAAAATAACATGGAGAAAACACGTTTTGGGACCCCCCTTTTATCTCAGCCCCACTTGACCAATCCCCCCCAAACTTTTAGGGAAGGAGCGCAGCGGACTGAGCCATCTTCTTTGAGAAATTCGCTAAGATTCTTCAACCAGGGCCAGTGGGTATATATAGTTAGGATTTTTTCTCTATGGGATTTTTGAAAATTCTATGTCTAATAACTTTGGCGTTTGTGGGCGGAATTCGCTGAAATTTTCAGGAAAATGGAACATTTTGTTTCTGAGCAGCCCCTGACAATTTGGGGGGGTTTCATCAAGGGGAGGCCGAGAAAAAAGGGGGGTCCCAAAACGCGTTTTTCCCATGTTAATTTCCATAGGGCGGTTGGCCTCACTTTTAGCTCGAACGGCTGAAAGGATTTGCACGAAAGTTGGCAAAATTGTTGGGACTGTTAGCCCGATGTGCCTTTGCTAGGTCTCAATATATGTGCTCCAGTGGATTTTGAATAATTTAGGTTCAAAAAAAGATATATATCTGGGCGGAGCCTAACCACACATCTGATCTGATTGGCTGTCAGCACTTCATCCAAGAAGTGTTGGCAGCCATCTTGGGACCAATATACATGATAGCACCTCATTAAAAAGCATTGTAGTTAATAGAGGGTTTTAGGACTTTAGTTACATTATAAATCATTTGTTGATGGTACCATACTCGTTTTAGGAATTGTGGTGGGTTCTAAGGTGATTTTACCATGTGAAAAAACCTTCTGCTGTGATATCATGAATATTGTTTGAAAGAAAACTAATATCTCATGATTTTCCCACAGTGGTTTGGAAGGGGATCTATAAGCTAAACTGAAAGCATATTTTCTGTAAATTCACATTATCTTTCTCAGTCATGTGAAAATGAAGTCTGACATTCTCAGTAAAACATGTACATCCAACAAGGACAGAGACTGTCAGTTGATTCTTTTGTGTTCTACTGCAGCCTCCTAGAGTGTTCTAAAGAACAACTAGAGCGCTAACAGTCCTACTTATTACAAAGGTATGGCACACCTGAAGCCATCTTGATTGGAATAAAGTGGTAACTCTTAAAACATTTAATTTAAAAAGAAACAACATGAGGGGGTATATTTTGCCATAGAAAGTATGATTAGTGCTGCAGAATGAAAAATTAGGGCACATTTTGAGTGACTTCTCAAATCCTTTTCTCTTTCATTAAAACATTCTGACATGCAGTCTCCCAAAATGGCCACCAGAGACAAAAGAGCCCAAATGTAGCCCAAATATCACCCAGATGTAGCCCAAGTATAGCCCAATGACAGAATGTCCCAGAGTGTTCTAAAGAACAACTAGAGCGCTAACAGTCCTACTTATTACAAAGGTATGGCACACCTGAAGCCATCTTGATTGGAATAAAGTGGTAACTCTTAAAACATTTAATTTAAAAAGAAACAACATGAGGGGGTATATTTTGCCATAGAAAGTATGATTAGTGCTGCAGAATGAAAAATTAGGGCACATTTTGAGTGACTTCTCAAATCCTTTTCTATTTCATTAAAACATTCTGACATGCAGTCTCCCAAAATGGCCACCAGAGACAAAAGAGCCCAAATGTAGCCCAAATATAACCCAGATGTAGCCCAAGTATAGCCCAATGACAGAATGTCCCACAGTGTTCTAAAGAACAACTAGAGCGCTAACAGTCCTACTTATTACAAAGGTATAGCACACCTGGAGCCTTCGTGATGGGAATAAAGTGGTAACTCTTAAAACATTTAATTTAAAAAGGAACAAAATGAGGAGGTATATTATGCAATAGAAGGTATTATTAGTGCTGCAGAAAGAAAAACTAGGGCACATTTTGAGTGACTTTTCAAATCCTCTTCTATTTCATTAAAACATTCTGACATGCAGTCTCCCAAAATGGCCACCAGAGACAAAAGAGCCCAAATGTAGCCCAAATATCACCCAGATGTAGCCCAAGTATAGCCCAATGACAGAATGTCCCAGAGTGTTCTAAAGAACAACTAGAGCGCTAACAGTCCTACTTATTACAAAGGTATGGCACACCTGAAGCCATCTTGATTGGAATAAAGTGGTAACTCTTAAAACATTTAATTTAAAAAGGAACAAAATGAGGGGGTATATTTTGCCATGTGAATTATGATTAGTGCTGCAGAAAGAAAAATTAGGGCACATTTTGAGTGACTTCTCAAACCCTCTTCAATTTCATTAAAAAATTCTGACATACAGTCTCCCAAGATGGCCACCAGAGACAAAAGAGCCTAAATGTAGCCCAAATATCACCCAGATGTACCCCAAGTATAGCCCAATGACAGAATGTCCCAGAGTGTTCTAAAGAACAACTAGAGCGCTAACAGTCTTACTTATGACAAAAGTATGGCACACCAGAAGCCATCTTGATTGGAATGAAGTGGTAAGTCTGAAAACACTCAATTTAAAAAGGAACAACATGAGGGGGTTAATTTTGCCATAGAAAGTATGATTAGTGCTTCAGAAAGAAAAATTAGGGATCATTTTGAGTGACTTCTCAAATCCTCTTCTATTTCATTAAAAAAATTCTGACATGCAGACTGAAACATGCACTTTGAATACCAGCAGCAGACGTCCCTGGTGAGCAGTAGCTTTACTACAGTGATCTAATGTGCAACTAGAGTGCTAACATTCAGAATTTATGGCAAATGTGTGACACATCTGAATGCCTTCTTGATGGAACCAAAGTAAACAAGCATTGAAAATGCAATAGATCTCGCCCTTGTTTAAGTTAAAGCCATTCTGTTTGTAATGAGGTGGCTTTTTAGCTTTGCTTTTATTAGTGTTTTTTCAACTTTCATGTGAATAACATGCATCTGTATGCATATAAGTATATGTATGCATGCATTTATGTTTGTATTTATATAGATATACAGATGATATATGTTTATATATGTATGTATATATATATATTCACTGAAAAGACCATAGGCTATAGACCATATATAGTTAGGAATTAGCATTTACAAAACCTTGAAAATTCACTGAAAAAACCATAGGTTATAGACCATATATAGTTAGGAATTAGCATTTACAAAACCTTGAAAATTCACTGAAAAAACCATAGGTTATAGACCTTATATAGTTAGGAATTCGCATTTACAAAACCTTATTTTACTCACACAAAACCATTGAAATTCCATATATAGTTAGTTGCACTAACTATATATCGCGCACCCGCAATCCACTGCTGATGATGTCACATATTACATCATTCATGACATGGTCAGTGACATCACTGATGACATCACTAATGACATCTCAAATGACATCACTGATGACATCTCAAATGACATCACTGATGACATCACTGATGACATCTCATTTGACATTACTGATCACATCACTGATGATATCATTCATGTGATAATACGATGAACCTCTTCAGACTCTAATATAACCTTAGATACAATCAGTGTAAACAGACACTCACAGACTGTCACTCATCCATGGAGTTACTCACACACCTAGTCAGTCATGCAAAGAATCAATCACACCTCCATTTCCTCAACTATACAGTTATACAAACTTTACTTACATATACTAACACATATTTACTCTCTTATACAATCCCTGATACAAGTTCACAATGATCCATACAGCCACTCACACATTCACTGGCTCTTATGCACAGTTATTTATATATGTCAACTCTCACATGTACTGTGTTTTACATATGTACTTACTTTGACATGTAGCACTGAGATATCCATTCACTCACCAATACACTCATGCACACAGTCAACCGCCCATACAGCTGTTTCCACATGCACTTTTGAAACCATACATCTAGTGAATCAACTGCTCACACATATATGCACAGAGTCATACACCTCCCAGCCACCCACACACACACTCAGTCTCCCATACAAATACTTGGGCAACCAATCAATAACCCATATAGTTACTCATATAGCTACTTATCAACACATGCAACAGTTTACAGAACAACAGACATGATGATGCACAAATTAAGACAGTTTAGTCACTAACCCATGCACTCAGTGAGACACATTTAATCACTCACTCATACAGTCAGTCATGCACCTACTAAATCCTTCATCCAGACACTTATACATCCACTCATTCTTCAATATGAAAGACATATTTTAACTTTACAGAAACATACAGTCACTGGATGTTGTCATCAGTGATGTCATCAGTGATGTCATTTGAGATGTCATCAGTGATGTCATCAGTGATGTCACTGACCATGTCATGAATGATGTAATATGTGACATCATCAGCAGTGGATTGCAGGTGCGCGATATATAGTTAGTGCAACTAACTATATATGGAATTTCAATGGTTTTGTGTGAGTAAAATAAGGTTTAGTAAATGTGAATTCCTAACTATATATGGTCTATAACCTATGGTTTTTTCAGTGAATATATATATATATATATATATATCCCCCGCGTAGCTGGGGGAAAAACACGCCCCCATAGCCACACCTCTCAGTTGTTTATATACACAGTTGTTAAACATAAATACATTATTATGTAAACATCTGACAATCATCTTGAAGAATTTTGCTGCCTTCATGCCATCGGTATGGGCAATACTGGTGTATAATGTCGATATGTCCATAGTCAATAATAAGAAGTCTTTAGACCATTCACAGTCATTTAAAAGGTAAAGGAACTCAGTGGTGTCCTTTATGTACGCCGGTAGAGATGTTACAAATTCTTGGATATGAATATCAATATATTTGGAAGTGTTCTCAAAGGTACAGTTGATAGATGAAACAATAGGTCTTCCGGGTACTGGTGTCTCTTGTTTGTGTACCTTCAGAATAAAATAGATATTGGGGAGGATGGGAAAATCGTTGCTGAGAAACTTATATTCGTCTTTCGAAATGAGGCCTTCTTTTTTCCATTGGTTGAGATCCTCTTGATGTGTATTTTGAATAATTTTTACTGCAGCTATATCGATTTTGATGTAACATTGATCATCATTTAGATGTTGATATGCTTCATCCACATATGCCTTTTTGGCCTAAAGTACGACGTTCCGTGCCTTATCGGATTGGTTGATAACAATGGTGTCATTATCCTTTAGTTTCTTCATCAGGGTAGAGTATTGTCTCATTTGTTTATTGGACGGCTTGTGGGATTTGATTGTGTTAAGTTGCAGCTTCTTCAATTCCTCCGTGATGCGATCCGAGTAGATGTCGATGGCATCTCGTGTCATAGTCAGAATAAACGTGGATGCAGGTTTGAAAGGACTCCTGGAGGGTTGCCCCAGAATAATCCCCTCCACATCGGCTGCCTCCTGAGAGTACTGCTTGGATTTGATGTGTCATTACGTAATTCATCCTTAGTTCGCATGAGCCCAGCATCTTTGCCTTGAAGTCCACATTGCTCAGTAGGATTACTCGGGTCTAACTCTTTCCTTGGTTTCAAGCTGGTCTTAATGGCATAATATTTCTTTAACTTAATTTTACGAATGAACTTAAAGATGTCGATACGTGTGTTGCAGTAACTGAAGTGGTTTTCGGGGCAGAATGACAGGCCTAAAGACAAAAGTTGTTTCTCAGCTTGCTTTAACTCTGTTTCAGTTAAGTTGATAATAGTGTTTTCATTTGTCAATTTTTCTGCTTCCAGAAACGTTTTTTCTGTTGCCTTCCTCTTCCTGTCGGAGCATTTGTGGCGCTGCCGCCTTCTTGCATTCCTCATTTGTTTGTTGCGCCGTTTTGATTCCTCAGGCATAACGATGACTTCCTCTGCATTTTTATGAACTCTATTTCTTTGGCTAGAGTTAGTTGCCCCATATCCCCTGGCTTTGAACCTGGGAGGCTATCATCAGACTCTGTTTTGCTGGGGACTAAACTAGCATCGGATGCAGATATGTTTGAATCGCTAGCTACTGGCTCCATATTGTGTATCACTGGGCCTTGTTTAGCGGTTCCCCCGCACTTCTGTTTGCGCAGGTGATAAAATTTCCATGCAAAAGTAAAAATTTGCCCTAGCTCATAATCCTGTTGGTCATGGGCAAATTTAAAAGCTTTTCTTGATTTAATGATGTCTTCTTGTTTCCGCAATTGCTCTTTCATTTCTTTTGTATTTGTGTCAATAAATTCCTTCTCATTGATATAATCACTTTTCGTTAGTTCCTCATTTATACGTGTGAATTCTTCCAAAATTTTTTGCCGATCAATCCTGGCGTATTTTATTAATAGGCATACCAGCATCATAGAGGCTTCCAAGTTACTTTCCGCCCACTCCTTTAATAGGAGCAGATTTGGATTTTCGAAGCTTGCCACTACCATGATTCGCAGTTCGCGTGGGACTCTTCCCACTTCATGATATTTTTCCAGGGATCCCACCATTTTGTGCTGATTCATGCAACACCTCCCCGACCTGCTCATATATCACTGTTATGTGGCTCACCGCGCGAGAATGCTGTCGGTTTCCGTCCTATATATATATAGTGTAGGATAAAGGTAAAAACATCTAGTAACATGTTTTGAAGATGGCTTTTCTCTACCAGTTTCATTAGAGAGATGGAACACACAGTGCTAGGCCTGACCCAAAATAAAAGGCAGTATCCACTCATGCCACTCTTATTAGCATTAACACTGAGACAGTCATTGATGTGTTTCTAAACACATCAATGACTGTCTCAGTGACATCCAGGAATAAGATGACACATCCAAAGTAGACTATATGTAGTAGTTTACGTCTGATTCACACTACCTGGTCTGTAAATATGTGTAGAGGAAGCTGTATGGATCACTTTCTGTTTATTATAGAGGGCAGCCAGGGATGAAGCATGTGTTCAAGTGCTTCCTGTAGACTTGCCTAGCAAACAATTGTGTGCTTCTGGGGCCAAAATTTAAACTAGCTCTGACCATATTTGTTTAGGGGTAAGATAGAAAATATAGTTTTTAAATTAGAGTCATAAGCTGCACCACACATGTCATGTGGTCCGGGATGCCCGCCACCCCTTCCACCACCAATCCCAATGGTAGGAGACAGACACATTTTTGAACTTTTGGAAGGCAGGGGGGCCTCACGACCCCCCCGGCCGTATTTATTAAAATATGAAACAAAATTTAAAACTTTAAATTAAAAACATTTAATTTATCATGTACAAAATTCAACTTTCATTACACTTGATGAAGACAGGTATCCAGGCTAACCTTAACAAATCTCTAATACAAAGATTTTCCTAACCGAGTCTAACATCATGACATCATGCATTGCATATGAATTTTGTACATCCTATCGATTAGGGGCCAATGGCAAGGTCTTAACTGGTGTCAGATCCCTATCAACAAATTTCCGCCCTCACGTGTGAGTGGCGCATGCGCAGAGGACTTTACCCTCGTAGCCATCCGGAACTTCCCTTTTCATGGGGGCCCCCTTCCATTCAGCGCCATCTTAAGGACGTCCGAGTTCCGCACTATCTTCCACCGCAGCGGATATCCACCCCCCGGGAAATTTGTGGGAGGGGCATATAGCCATCTCCCCCTGGGAGGGGCCTATGGCCGTCTCCCCCTGAGTGATCCCATCCGTAATGGGTGCCGCCCCCCGTGAGAGGGGCCAATGGCCGCCTCCCCCCGGGCGCTCCCTTCCATAATGGGTGGCGCCCCAACTAGGAACCTTGAAATCACTGCTCACCGATCATGACCTTACCGCCCGACCGAAGACTAAATAAATACGACAGTGAATGACCTACTAGTGGGAAAAAAACCTATGCATAATTTATATCACAGCTAGACATATCATTCACTGCTACCCCCGCCCTTGTAGAGCGGATGTCCCAGAATAGTACCCAACATACTACAAACATTGCTACAAAGGAGAAAAAGGTCCTATAGCAGAGAAACCATTTTATTGCATACAGTTTATCACAATTCTACAAAGGAAAAAAAGCCTATAGACAGTATTCAGTTGCATATACAATCCTTGGAATCCATCTACAATGGGAGAAAAGGCCTAGACAAGACGTTCATGCATCACAATCAATTGCAAATCACAACTTTGTTTACTCCCAAACTTCTGCAACAGGGGCTGGCGGGTGAGTCAAATAACTGCTGCTTGTTCCCTTGAGGGCTCACGAGCGACGAGTGGTGCAGCCTTCAGAGCGCGGGAACAAGAGAACGCTTGCCTGGACCCCAACGCCTTTTAACTTGCAGCGGGGAGGCGGGCGGCATCCCCCTCCCGCCCAAAAGGGCACGGACTTCCGGGCGGGTGTTAGGACATCCCTCTTAGGCAGCGGGTGCATGCTCCAGCCGTGCCACTTTGGGCATACCGGCCGGGGGCACGCCCCGCGCCTGCAAAGGTTTCCCGGGCGGTCGGGGCACCCAGCCATAAGTTCGGGGTGACCGAGAGGTCTCCCCTTTCCATATGGTCCGGGATGCCCGCCACCCTTTCCACCACCAATCCCAATGGTAGGAGACAGACACATTTTTGAACTTTTGGAAGGCAGGGGGGCCTCACGACCCCCCCGTCCATATTTATTAAAATATGAAACAAAATGTAAAACTTCAAATTAAAAACGTTTCATTTACCATGTACAAAATTCAACTTTCATTACACTTGATGAAGACAGGTATCCAGGCTAACCTTAGCAAATCTCTAATACAAAGATTTTCCTAACCGAGTCTAACATCATGGCATCATGCATTGCATACGAATTTTGTACATCCTATCGATTAGGGGCCAACGGCAAGGTCTTCACCGGTGTCAGATCCCTATCAACAAATTTCCGCCCTCAAGTGTGAATGGTGCATGTGCAGAGGACTTTACCCTTGTAGCCATCCGGAACTTCCCTTGTCATGGGGGCCCCCTTCCACTCGGCGCCATCTTAAGGACGTCCGAGTTCCCGTGCGGGGTAACCGTAAGAAGGACAGCGTGGACTGCCCCCCTTTCCCCGCACTCTCTTCTGCCACAGCGGATATCCAGCCCTTGGGAAATTTGTGGGAGATGCGTATAGCCACCTCCCCCTGGGAGGGGCCTATGGCCGTCTCCCCCTGGGTGATCCCATCCGTAATGAGTGCCGCTCCCCCCGTGGGAGGGGCCAATGGCCGCCTCCCCCCGGGCGCTCCCATCCATAATGTGTGGCGCCCCCACTAGGGACCTTGAAATTACTGCTCACTGATCATTACCTTACCGCCACATGCCAGATAGTTGACCGACTATCTGGCCCCCCCACAACTCCTATAGGTCATGTCTCCTCAATCCCGCTAGCCAAGCTATCATGTCTCCTATCAATATGTCATTCCCCATCCTGGACAGGTGTACCCCATCATCTGAATAACAGTGGTTCCCCCAGATGCACCCATGAGGTATACTTCGAAGGTGGTTAGATCGAAACAATTTCTCCATTTTATTGTTGACCCTCTTTACCGAATGGTTCAACGCTGTCCTGGACAACCCACCCCTCCATCCCCTCCTCGGAATAGTGTGTGCCCAAGCTATTGTGCACCCAGGGAGTGTCTTCGCTAACCAACTAACTGCTGAAAGTATGTGTACGATTAAAGCCCGTCTGCCCAACCTCACCAAGTCATTGCCCCGAATGTGCACTATGACTACTGATGGCGGTGACCAGTGCCACCCTAATAATTCTTCCACATAACTTTGCAGTCGGTCAATACACAAACCGCCCTTCCCATGGAAGGTCACCCTGGAACCATATTCCTCAGATGTGTGAATCGCATCACCTGCCCTGAATATGTCCGTGGCCCATCTCACGTATGAGTGGCCCACGACCCAGACCATTCGTTTTCCATTCCTCGCTCCTGAAGTGGTGGTTAGCTGATACTGGACCGGTCCCAATTTCCGCCCTGCGTCACAGGCTCGTGAAACTGTAATCAAAACAAAAGACAACAAGCGTGAGTGTGCTTCTCAAATAAATTACAACATGTGCAACCGCACATAACGTTTGAAACAGTCTGAAGACCATCGCCCCATCTGTTTAACATTGTCTGCCTGCAGACCCCCGGCCGTCGCTTCTGTAGCGGCCCCTATCCTGAATGAATGAGTTCCAAAATCACTCGAGTTCAAGCCCGCAGGTGCAATTGTGATCGCCAGCACCCTTTGGAACTGAAACTTTGTTAACGGGGTGCCGTCAGCATGCCGCAGCAAGGCCCCCCCCACGTCGTCACCCTTTGCTTTAGGTAGGCCTCAACGTGCATCACTGGACAACAGGGACTACCCGGAGTGCGCTGCAACACAATGCTACTCCCCTGGGACTCCTGGTCTGTCTTTGACCTGGCAATCGTGATCAGCAGGGAATCCCCCCTCACTTGCGTGTGGTCCCTACGCAGACCCCCCTCGGTATCCCTTTTATTGGCAGCTACTAGTTCGCCTACCCGCAGGGCCCCATAGAATGCCAGTGCAAATGCTGCCCGGAATAGGACAACCTCACTAAGTGAGGAGCACGTCTCCCCTAGTTTAGCCAGCAAGGCGGTCAACCTGTCAAATCCTATCAGATGCCTGGTATCCCTTTTGCGCCCCTCTAGGCCAGCCGCGCAGTGCCTTTCTGACTATAAAGGAGTCCGTCGGGTCCCTGATCCCTTGGAGCTGAGCCACAAATGATATGGCGGCCTTATACTGACTGGCGGTTGCCGCCGACCGGCCCTCCTCATGAAGTGCCACTAAAAATTGGGTAAAGGACCCCTCCTGACCCCATATATGCTCCCAATCAGGGCCCAAAAAGGCGCAGTACGAGCGGAAAGCCCCTTCATAAGCTTTCCTTGTCCTGGGCACTAAACTGGCTGCCACGAGGTTTTGTAGCCTGGGGCGCCTATTTGCCATAGTGCTTCGGGAAATGGCGCTGCCACTAGCTCCGCTGAGGGTAGACAATCCCTGAATGCCTGCATTTTGAAACGAGAGAGCGCATCAGCTGCATTATTCAGTACTCCTGGCACATGTTTTGCCCTGAATGGTACATTTAGCTTCAAGCATTTCAACACAATTTCTTTTAACAATCGCAATATCCACTTGCAGCGTGCTGCCTGCTGGTTAATGCACTCCACCACGGTCATGTTATCAGACCAGAATATCACTGAGTGGTTTCTGAACTCTTCTGGCCAGGCCGACAATGCTACCCAGATCGGGAATAACTCTAGGAAACCGGGCATAACGATGACTTCCTCTGCATTCTTATATACTCTATTTCTTCGGCTAGAGTTAGTTGCCCCATATCCCCTCGCTTTGAACCTGGGAGGCTATCATCAGACTCTGTTTCGCTGGGGACTAAACTAGCATCGGATGCAGATATGTTTGAATCGCTAGCTACTGGCTCCATGTTGTGTATCACTGGGCCTTGTTTAGCGGTTCCCCCGCACTTCTGTTTGCGCAGGTGATCAAATTTCCATGCAAAAGTAAAACTTTGCCCTAGCTCATAATCCTGTTGGTCACGGGCAAATTTAAAAGCTTTTCTTGCTTTAATGACGTCTTCTTGTTTCCGAAATTGCTCTTTCATTTCTTTTGTATTTGTGTCAATAAATTCCTTCTCATTGATATAATCACTTTTCGTTAGTTCCTCATTTATACGTGTGATTTCTTCCCAATTTTTTTGCTGATCAATCCTGGTGTATTTTATTAATAGGCATGACAGCCTCATAGAGGCCTCCAAGTTACTTTCCGCCCACTCCTTTAATTGGAGCAGATTAGGATTTTCGTAGCTTGCCACTAACATGATTCGCAGTCAGCGTGGGACTCTTCCCACTTCATGATATTTTTCCAGGGATCCCACCATTTTGTGAGTTCACTGCGCCTGTTTTTCTCCAAAGCTTTCATTAATGATTTAATATCCAAATTACTACCAGTCTCTGTACTTTTATTAGTGCCACCTCCCTGCCCCACTTTCGGCAGGTTAAGGAAAAGTTCATCAGCTGCTTTCTCTCTCTCCCGTTCCTCTGACATTGCACCACAGTTGTTATTTCAAAGATATAGCATTAGAGGGCTACTATTTCTCCAGATAATCACCCCGTGCTGATTCATGCAACACCTCCCCGACCTGCTCATATATCACTGTTATGTGGCTCACCGCACGAGAATGCTGTCGGTTTTCGTCCTATATATATATAGTGTAGGATAAAGGTAAAAACATCTAGTAACATGTTTTGAAGCTGGCTTTTCTCTACCAGTTTCATTAGAGAGATGGAACACACAGTGCTAGGCCTGACCCAAAATAAAAGGCAGTATCCACTCATGCCACTCTTATTAGCATTAGCATTGAGTCAGTCATTGATGTGTTTCTAAACACATCAATTCATTTTTTTTAAAACAATTTTTATTGCAGCATTAGGATCATACAGCACACACATATCTCTGCCCGTCTCCACATATCGCCCACCCCCCAGAACTCCTGCAGCATCACACAGCCATTTAGCCCACATCCCGGAGGCAGGGCGGCGAGAGTCAACAATCCGGGAGGGCGTAGGGTGGCAAGATAGCAATGTGCACAATAAATCGACTTCGGTCCATGTAGGCTCATCGAATGGAGCTGCTTTTTCTTTTTCCCCAAACAACCTACCCTCCCTCCACCTCCCCAATCCCAAACCAACAACTCGCCCCTACCAGGTAGAATCCAGAAATAGTTGCCCAGGTCTACACTCACCGCCTACTCAGGGAACCCGGAGCGAAAGGCCTATGACCTGCCGCAACTTGTTAGCCACGTACACATGAAACATCCTCATGCTTCTCTCGGGGCCCCCCCTCACTTCCCATCCCCCACCCAATCCCTGAAATCGCTGGTGTGTGCCGACTGCCGGAATGTAACCTGTGATGCAGGAGCTAAGGGAACAACACTCACGCAACCGTGCGCCACCCAGGAATGCACTATCCCTCTCATTCAGCCTCCTCCTCCTCCTGCAACATATAGTCAGTAAGCGCCTGCACCAGACCTTCCCAAGCCCGCGCTACTTCCAATCCTCTCTCATCCGCAGCACGCGTGGCCTGCCGAAGCCAGATCATGCTTTCACTCTTGGCCCATTTATTCAGTTCCAACGCCCAGCGCCTACTGGACGGGCCCTCCGCCGACTTCCAGTGCCATGTGAGCTCCCTTTGAGCCAGGATTAGCCCCAGGTCGATAAACTTGCTGGTAACCTTCGTCTTCTTTGTATGAGGAAACCATAGTAGCAGGCAGGCTGCCTTGTCAAAGGACACCTGTCTCTCTGTCACTTCATTCAGAAGCTCCCCCACCTCCATCCAGTAGGAGCCCAATCCTGAGCAATCCCAGAACATATGGTCGAACTCAGCCCCCAGTTGGAAACATCTAGGGCAAGCCGCCCCCACACCCTGGAAGTGCCTCTGTATCCTGTCCGGGGTCAGATAAGCCCTGTGGACCACAAAGAAGTGCACTTGTTGGAAGCGTGCATTCCTGCAACCCTTCCCTGCTCTACGCAAGAGCTGGCCCCACGTGACGTCCGGTATGGGTTTCCCCACACTCTCCTCCCATTTCAGCTTCAACCCAGTAAGAGGTGTCAGTCCCTCCCCGAGCATTCGTGACTGGAGGCACGTAATCGCCTTGAGCGTTCCCGCTGCCATCACAACATACTGACACGCCAACGCGGTCGCTGGTTCCGTCTGACCCGCTCCCCAATGCTTCTTGATTGCCGCCGCGATGGCCATGTACAAGAGGAAGTGCCCCGCCGGTTTTCCAAACTGGTCTTGCACCGCTTGAAAAGGCAGCAGTTCTCCCTCAGCGTATAAATCGCCCACCACCTGGAGCCCCAACTCCTCCCACTCCATAAGGGGGGTCCAGTCGCCTCCGTGCGGCAGCGCTGTCAACATGCCCAGAGGTATTTCCGGGGCATACGGGTGTTGCACTCCTGCTCGCTTCCAACTCCTGTTCCAAACACAGCCGCAGCGTTTTTCCTCGAGTGTCAGGTCCCGCACACCGAGCCGCTGGGACATAATAACGTAGGATAAGACATGTCGCGGGACCCCCTTCCCTCTGTGTGAGTCAGGCCCCCGAAATTCCCTCGCCACATGTTGCGTGAGGATCTGCAGCTGCGCCGCTAAGTAATATAGTTCGAAATCCGGGACCGCCATCCCTCCCTCAAGCTTCGGCCTATGCAGCGTGTCCAATGCCATCCGTCTCCTCCCGGTCCCCCAAAGGAACCCAGTGGTGAGGGTCCGCAATTCCCTAAAGAACCTATTTGGGATCCAAATGGGTAATGTCCTAAAATAATACAGGAGGCGCGGCAAGGCCACCATTTTGAGCAGCGCCACCCTGCCCACCACCGATAGCGGGAGCGTGGCCCAGAACGCCGTTGAGCCCCGTAGGGCCCTCATATACCGACCTATGTTCCCTTCCAGCAACCCTTCAGAACTATGGTAAATCCTCACTCCCAGATAAGTGAAACAGGAGTCTTCCCAAATCACATCCGCCGGTAGTAGCGGCTGGGGCGTCCCCACTCTCAGCAGGAAAAGGCAAGTCTTGCGCCAGTTCACCCTAAGACTCGACCGGGCCCCGAATGCGGTAAGCGCGTTCACTACTACCTCTAGCGCCCCAGCCGTGTCCTCCAGGAACAACAGCAGGTCGTCTGAGTAAAGCGATATAAGATGGTGCTCACCCCGGCAGACGATCCCCCTGTGCACCAACCCTGACCTAGCACGCCAAGGGTTCTATAGCCAAAGCAAACAATAGAGGCGACAAGGAGCACCCTTGTCGTGTGCCCCTCTAGACCGGTTAGGCCGGGGAGACCACCGAGCTCAATCTCACCCTGGCAGTCGCCGAGGAATACAGTACTCTAGTCCAGCGCCAGAACCCAGCCCCCAGGCCAAACTTCCCCAGGACCTCATCCAAATAGCCCCACTCTAAACTGTCAAATGCTTTTTTGATGTCGACAGATAACACCGCAGGGTGGACGCTCGGGTCCAGTTCACTGCTCAGGATGCGCACCAGGCGGCGGACATTGGTCGAGGTATTCCGAGTGGGGATGAAGCCAGCCTGATTCTTGTGGACCAGCGACGTCATGTGTGGCAGCAGTCTGGTGGCCAGGATGCGGCTCAAGATTTTATAGTCCACCGTCAACATAGACAGTGGCCTGTAAGAGGTCACATCCGTCCCATCTTTCCCGGCTTCAGCAGGGGCACAATCAGAGCCTCCCTCATGGAGCCGGGCAGCTGGCCCTGTTTCAACGCTTCATTATAGACTTCCAACAATTGGGGTGCCAAAATGTCAACAAAGGCAGCATAGAACTCGACCGGAAGGCCATCCACCCCAGGCCTTTTCTTCCGTGCCATGTGTTTGATCGCCCCCCTAACCTCGGCCAGTGAGATCGCAGCGCCCAGGGCCTCAGCGTCTTCTTCTTCTAGCTGCGGGAGAGTGAGCTCTGCCAAGTAATCGGACAGGGCCTCACCCTCAGTCTCCGAGCGGCTTTGGTATAGGGTCTCATAATACCCGGTGAAATGCGAGAGGATCGCCCCTTGGGAATAGACGATATCTCCCGATGCCGTTTTCACGCTCATGATCGCACTCCCCCGTGGTTCCGGGTTCGCCAGTCGCGCCAATAGCGTGCCAACCTTGTCGCCCTCAGCATGGACCCTCATCATGTATTGCCTATAATCATAGCATCTCAACCTCTCGGTCACCGATGCCACCAGTTCCTTAGCCTCCAGGAGCCGTGTCTGCAGCGCCCCCTGTTCTGGCCTCCGCTTCTCTACTTCCCGTAGCGCCTCCTCTGCCTTCTCGACCTCCGCTAGTACCACCTTCTTCTCCCCAGAATGTTTCCCAATACAGAGGCCTCTCATAACCACTTTGAATGCGTCCCATTCTAGTCCCCTAGTGGAGGCCGTGCCCTTATTAATCGCAAAGAATGACTCCGCCCCTTCACGGATCTCTGTACGGAAGACCTGATCTTCCAACGAGTCCGGATTCAGCTGCCAAGTAGGAAACGCTGTCCGCACCCGCTGCCACTGAAGGGAAATCAACTGGGGATTGTGATCAGAAACGGTCCGAGCCAGGTACTCGGTGTGTCTCGCCATGCAAGCGGTGGTGGGGTCACAGAGGATCGTGTCAATCCTGACATGTAGCTCATGGAGTGCAGAAAAGAAGGAGTAGTCCCTGTCCACAGGATGTTGCCCTCGCCACACATCAATCAGCCCCCACTCAGCCTGCCAGTCTCTCCTCTGCTTCGCCCCTCTGCGCACCGGGGACGTAATCAGCGGGGGATGGGATCTGTCTAAGATGACATCAGTAATGGAATTAAAGTCGCCTCCCAGTATTACCTGCCCCGCCAGATATTGGGCCAAGAGACCCGAAATGGAGTCGAAGAAGCGGGGCTGGTCGGTGTTCGGGGCGTAGATACAGCAGAGCGCCACCTCCCTACCATACAGCCTCCCCGCCACCCCCACATATCTACCCTCTGGGTCAATCGTCTGACTCGTCACCTGAAAGGGGATTCCCGCCCGCACCCAAATCAGTACATCCCTCGCAAACGCAGAATACGTTGTCCCAAACACCTGCCCTCTCCATCGCTTCTGAAGCGCCACACACTCCAACTTAGTAAGATGGGTCTCTTGGAGCATCGCTATCTGGACCCCTCGGCGCACCAAGTATGCATGTACTTTGTGGCGTCGGGACATGGTGTGAAGCCCCCGCACATTCCACGTGACGTACTTCAGCTCAGGCATCGTCCCCATTGACACCCCTCTTCCATAGCAGCCCTACCACGGCTCACCCGCCCACACCAGCATCAGAAGTACCTTCCCCCAAACAACCCCTAGAACCCCCAACGCCCCCATCCCCAGAACAGGAACCAGCAACTGCGCCTCAGCCCCCATCCAAACCTTACACATCAAACAAACAGGTCTACCCTGCAGTCGCCAATGCAGGTTGCCTTAAGGGCAGTAGGAGCGCAGTTGTACCCCGACGAGCGGCCACTCTCGCCTCAGCCCCCCGCCCCCTGATCCCCCCTTGGCCTGGTATAGCTACCCCGTTCCAGAAGGATACAATGGGGTCCAGCCCCCAGCACAGCCATCCATGCACTGCACTCCACCCCGGAGGTCGTGCAAGTCACAAATCATCCACCGAGCGGGGAGTCACCTCTGGCCCAACAGTACTATCCACATCCGAAATCTCAGTCCCGGATTGTCTCCTGCCGTCCTCAGAAGCCGAACGCTCCACCAACTCTTCTCTCCGCGATCCTGTAATGGCTGCCGTCGCCACCAGTGCCTCCCGTTTGTCCGGCGCCAGGTGCGCGAGCAGCAGAGCTTGCTGGGTCTTATGCCGTTTACGGAGACGTTGCGATTGGCGAACCCTCGCCGGCTTAGGGAGGTCGCTCTCAGTCTTGTGTCTGCGATCAGTTCCCGCTCGATAGGTCTCCAACCAAGTCCAGGCCTCCTCAGGGGTAATAAAAAACTGCGTCGTGCCATCCAGAATGATCCGCAATTTAGCAGGAAATAATAAGGAATACTGAATCCCCTCAGTCCTGAGCTCCTTCTTGACCGCAAGAAAATATGCCCTAAGTCGTTGGACGTCCTGGGTATAATCCGGGAAGATTGTCACCGAACTGTTCTCCACTTGAAAAGGTCCCAGTGACCGCGCGTTTTGAATCAGCAGATCTCTGTCTTTGTAGTGGAGGAGACGAGCTACCACAGGCCTGGGAGGGCGCCCCAGTGATGGCGGTTTGGCTGGGACTCTATGCGCCCTCTCCAGCGTGAAGAAGGGAGATAATCCTTCCGGGGCTACTTGCGTCCTAAACCAGTTCTCCAGGTAGGCAATCATATCCCCCCTTCAATTTTCTCCGGCAGGCCGACCACTCTCACATTATTGCGCCTGTTCCTGCTTTCTGCATCCTCCGCCCTCTTTTCTAGTGCTGTCAGCCGTTGCAGTGCACCCTCCAACTTCCGTTCAACCGTCACCACCGCAGGCTTCAAATCGCGTACCGTCAATTCAGTGTCCTTTACCCGGTCAGCCAGCTTTGAGTAATCAGCCTTCAGGAGGCCCAGCCCCGTAGACACCTGCGCGATGTCGTTATGCAGGGATTCTTTGGTCGCAGTGATGGCCTCGAGGATTTGATCCAGACGTTGGTTCAATCTCACTTCCGCCTCCGAGCCCCCTTTCGGCTCCTCACCCTCCGGGGTGGTAGCCTGCGTTGCCTCACCTCCCCCCGCAGCTCCCGGCTTCATCAGTTTCTAAACACATCAATGACTGTCTCAGTGACATCCAGGAATAAGATGACACATCCAAAGTAGACTATATGTAGTAGTTTACATCTGATTCACACCGCCTGGTCTGTAACTATGTGTAGAGGAAGCTGTATGGATCACTTTCTGTTTATTATAGAGGGCAGCCAGGGATGAAGCGTGTGTTCAAGTGCTTCCTGTAGAATAGCCTAGCAAACAATTGTGGGCTTCTGACTATATTTGTTTAGGGGTAAGATAGAAAATATAGTTTTTAAATTAGAGTCATAAGCTGCACCACACATGTCCGACTACATGTAGAAATATAGATATATCTAAGACATGACAGTAGTCAGACATTCAAACTTGACAGATTATGCTATCACTTTCAAACAGAGACATCACTATATATTGTCTACTTGCACTACACCTTTGCATAAAGTTATATGCACTAAGATAGAAGTTAATACAGTTGGCAACAAGGTTTAAATCTCACATTTTCTACCAGTTTCTTTACAGAGAGGGCTCTCACATTGCCAGACCACACCCACAATGAAAGGCAGTCTCCTCTCGCACCACTCCTATTAATATTAATATAGAAGAAACTGCATAGATCACTTTCTACTTATTAGACAGGCCATCCAGGTATGAACCAGTATATTTAATTGCTTGTATGAAGCCTGCTTAGCAAACACATGTGTGCTTTTGGGACTGAATGATGAACTAGGTGTAGCAATATTTGTCTTGTGATATGATAGACTATATAGTTTTAAATTACAGTCATCAAGTGCACCACAGCTGTCAGACTACGTATAGAAGTAAAGACATAAGTGAAAGGAGGTAGGGGTCAGACATAATAGAGAACAGCGAGGTGTGAAGTTGCTTGTTTAAGTACTTTAACAAGGCCTGCTAAGAAAACACTAGCTCAGTCAATATTTGCGTAGGAATATTAATTGCTGTATAGTTTTCATCTTAGAATCATGAGCTGTACCAGAGGTGTCAGACTATGTGTGAAAGTAAAGACATGGGTGAAACATGGTAGAAGTCAAACATTAAAAGTTGACAGACTATGTTTTAATTTTGAAGCTCACTCATCACTATCTACGGACTATCTGCATAAATCACTTTTCCTTACTACACAGGGTAGCCAGGATAATTCTGTGTGTTCAAATAATTCCATGAGAGCTGCCTAGGTAACTTATCTGTGCTTCTGGGACTGAAAGCTAAAGAGCTCTTACAATATTTGCCAAAGGGTATCATAGATTGTATACTTTTCAAGTTAGGGTTATCAGCTGCTTCACACGTCTGAAACGACACATAGAAGTACAAACATACCTCAGACATGGTAGCAGTCAGACACTAAACTTGACAGAATACACCTTCAGTTTTAAACACACATATTAGAGAGAGGAAGCTCACAGGGCCCCGCCTAACCCAAAATAAAAATACCATAGCCTCACTTGGCACGCTCACCAGTGTCAGCATCTTTTAACACACCTCAGACACAGCTTGTAATGTCAGGACTAAGTAGTGTTGTAGAGACTTCAATGAGTGTGTCAGCACCCTTTTGGGACGAGATTACACATGTAAACAAGCCTATACATACTACACAACCTCTGTTTCTTACCACATGATCTCTACATGTGTAGGAGCAGCTACATGAACCCCTTTCTACTCATTATACAAGGCAGCTATGTGTGAAGGTGTGTGTACAGTGAGTTTGTGATGCCTGCCTAGCTCAGAGATCTGTGCTTCTGGGACTAAATACTGAAGTTGCTCTGACAAGATTTGTGTAGTGGTATGATAGACTGTATCGTTTTTAAGTTAGGGCTATCAACTGCACCACACATGTCAGACTACATGTAAAAGTATAAACATACCTGAGAAATGGTAGCAAACAGACATTCAAACTTGATGGTGTACACTTTCATTTTAAAGGAGACACATCACTATCGACAGCCTGCTTGCAGTGTACCTTTTAGAGATATATTCTGACAAAGTAAGAGAATAATATATTGGTCAACATGTTTTAAAGCTCACTTTGTTTACTACTTTTATTAGAGAGATACAGCTTGCAATGCCAGGCCTAAAACAAAATAAAAGACCAACTCCTGTTATGCCACTCTTGTGAGTCTCAGCATCTTTTTAAAGACCTCAATGAGTGTGTCTGTGCCTTTTAGGTTTGAGATGACAAATATAAACTAGCCTTTAAATATTATAATATCTCTGTTTGACACTGCATGCTCTCTAAATGTGTGTAGAAGAAGCTGCATGGATCACTTTTCACTTACTATACAGAGTAACAGGGAATTAAGCTGTGTGTTTCTACAAAGAGGCTGGCCGAGGAAAGTGATCTGTTCTTTTAGGAGCCATTGTGAAGAAAGCTCTGACAACATTTTTCTACAGGAATAATAGAATGTACACATTTAAGTTAGGGTCTGCAGCTGCACCACACGTGTGAAATCATGCTCAGAAGTAAAAACAGACCTCAGACATGGTAGCAGTTCTATCTTCAAAATTGACAGAGTCTGCTTTTCCTTTACAAGGAGAACCATTGCTATATATATAGCGTACTTACAGTTTTCCTTTCTAAAGGAATATATAGTCTAGGATACAGGTTAATACACTTGGCAACATGTTTTAAACCTCACATTTCTTTACCAGTTTCATTAGAGAGACAGAAATCACAGTGCCAGGCCTAACCAAAAATGAAAGACTGTCTCCTCGGTTGTCTCTCTTATTACGTCACCTCTTCAAGACAGTTCAAAGACCGTGTAAGTGGCTTAATGGAGTCTGATAACACATCTAAAGTGGTCTGTTGGTACAACACCACCTCTATTACATATTGTATCCTCTATAAATATGTCTAAAAACAAACTTCATGGATCACTCTTTCCTTACAACACAGGGTCACCAGGAATGATTCTGTTTGTTCAAATGCGTCCATGAGACTGGCCTAGCTAACTGATCAGTGCTTCTGGGACTGAATGTATGTATGTATGTATAAACCATTTTGTAACGTGCTCCATTACTTGAGAGTATCCTGGCGCGAATTGGGAGAGGCGGAGAAAAGAGCAGCAAGAAGACAGCTTAGATTACACTCCTGAACAGATTGGTTTTCAGGTTTTTGTTGAATTGAGCCACAGATTGCATGGAGCGCAAGTGGAGAGGAAGAGCGTTCCAGGCCCGAGCCGTGACCACGGAGATCGACTGACCGCCAAGTCTGGCTCGTTTAAAGCGGGGAAGAGACAATTTAAACAGAGTAGATGATCTGAGGGTACGGGCGGGGGCATAGCAAGTAAATCTCTTTCTCAGATACGCGGGCCTTGATCGTGGATTGCTCTAAACGCGAGCACCAAGGATTTAAACAGGATGCGCTGTGATACGGGGAGCCAATGAAGAGTGTGCAAATCAGAGCTGCTGAAGTATCTCTTACAATATTTGTCAAGGGTTATCATAGACTGTATGCTTTTTTAAGTTAGGGTTATCAGCTGCTTTGCATGTTTGAAACAGCACATAGAAGTACAAATATACCTCAGACATGGTAGCAGCCAGACACTCAAATTTGACAGAATCCACTTTCAGTTTCAAGCACAAATATTATAGAGAGGAAGCTCAAAGAGCCAGGCCTAGCCCAAAATAAAAGAGAATAGTCTCTCTTAGTACTCTTACTAGTGCCATCATCTTTCAACACACCTCAGATAGACCTTGCACCAGCAGCCCTAAGTATCTTTTTAAAGACCTCACTTAGTATATCAGTGTATTTTTAGAGGCAAGACAATACTCTGTACAATCCTAAACATACTAGACTGTCCCTGTTTCACACCACATGCTTTTGCATGTGGAAGAAGCTGCATGGATCACTTTCTGCTCATTATACAAGGCAGACAGGTATGAAGGTGTGTGTTCAAGTGATTTTGTGATATGACTATACAGTTTATCATGCCCCTGCATACATTTTGTCAGCCCTATTTCAGCATTCAGTTCCAGAAGCACAGATCTCTTAGCTCTCTTAAAGGCCTAAGCCTGTCATACTACTATTGTAACTGGCAACATTAGAGACTTCAGTGGCTGCATCAGTGCCTTTTAGAGGTTAGATCACACATATAATATAGGCAATAAGTACAAGACTATCTCAGTTTCTCATTACATCCTCTGTAAATCTGTAACAAAATGAAAAAACGTCTCTTCCCATGGCACTCTTATTAGTGTCAGCATGTTTCGAGGCACCATTTAAGGGGTGTTGACACATGTAAAGTAAACTTTCTGTCTGAGATTCTGTGTGGGTGGGTGAGGGTGTGTGTATAGCTGTGAGAGTGAGTTTATGTGTCAGTGGTATATGGGTGAGTAACTGGGTATGTGAGAGGCAGTACAGGTGAGTGCTGTGGTTTGTGAGTGACTGTATGGATGAGTGACTGAATGTAAGAGTCGTTGTATGGGTGAGGGTGTGCTTGTGTAGGGGACTGTATAGGTGAGTGAGTATGTGTTAGTATCTGAATGAGCAACTGAGTGAGTGTGTGTGTAACTATATGGGTGAGTAAGTGACTGTGTAATTGAATCTATTGGTGAGTGAGCAGGCGTTTGAGTAACTCTATGTGTGTCTGACTGAGTGTGTGAGTGACTGTATGGGTGCATGTATGAATATGTCAGTGGCTGTATTAGTGAGCAAGTGGGTATGTGAGTAGCTCTGTGGATGAATGAATGGATGTTTTTGTTGATCCATGAATCAGTGAGTAGCTATGTAACTACTGGTATGGGTATGTGAATGGGTTTGAGAATGATATTGTGGAAGCTGGAGTGGGTGTTTGAAAGGTTATATGGTGGTGTGAGTGGGTATGTCATAGATGATGTGAATATTATAATCAGTGATGTCATTTGAGATGTCATCAGTGATGTCATCAGTGGTGTCACTGACCATGTCATGGGCACAAGTTATAGTTGGCTCAGCTAATTATAACTGATGAACTTTTCTGGTTTTGTATGAGTGAAATGTCAGCCTAACTATAACATCCCTATAGCATTTGTTTTTTCAGTGAATTTCTAAGTTTTTATAATTCTATTTCATAACTATAACATCTTTGTATTTTTTTTACAACCAGATATTGAACATTACATAAGCATGGCGCACCACTTTATTTGTCATCTATTTACTTAAAAAGTACATTAATTATCTTATTTCAAGATATTTTTATTTTGGGCGACAACGTCGTGATTGCAGAGGACACACAGCGAATACCCCATGTTTTTGCTAAAGTCTAAAACACATCTATAGACATACTTTGAATAAAGTTTGGGTCTAGCTGTTTAGTAATATATTAATTTAAGTCAAAAAAAGTGCATCTGAAAAGCATTTTCTTTGTTTTCGGCCAAACCGGACAGTCATGATGAAGTCGGTGGTTGCAAATACCACATGTTTTGATGAAGTTTTAAACACATATATAAATATGTTTTATATAACGTTTGAGTGTGGCTGCTTATGAAGATATTGATTCAACTTTCCTCTTTGTATATATTTGTCAAAGAAAGTGCACCTGACATGCATTTTCCTTGTTAGTGACGACACCAGACATCTGCAATGACGTCTTCTTCATGAATACCGTGTGTTTTTCACAAAGGGTAAACATATATATAGACATTTTTTATTCATAGTTTGAGTCTATCTGTTCAGTAAGTTATTAATTAAACTTTCCCCTTTGTATACATTTGTCAAGAAAGAGTACACCTGAATGCATTTTCCTTGTTTGTGGTGACTCTAGACACTAATAAAACAAACATGCGTGTGGAGGGTCAAGGGGAAGGTTTAACGACCTGTCTGCTACCTCCCCTGCTCCTAAAGTACAAAACACAAAACAGAGCAGACCAGGTCAGGGAATGGTGTGTGACTATGCTGAAGACTGTGAAACAGTTGAATGCATGTGTAAGCAAATGTCATTGTGGTACATAGGCTAAAAACAGACCCATCAGACCAGCCATTTGCTGGAGTTAACCTCATGTGGGGGTTTAGTAAAGCATTCAACACCACACCCGACTATGTCATGACGGTGTAGGAGTGAGTGTCAATACTCTAGCCATGAAACTCAATTCAATAATATCGTGCAGTGCTCCAGTGATAGTGTTAATTAAAATTGATTACTCAGACTCAGACATGGGTTCAGATAGAAGTCTGTGTATCAAGACATTAAAAACACGCCGAGTCGTAAGACTACCCTTTGGCGCTATGCAGAACGGTCGACATGTTTCAGCCAAATAGGGAGTTCCCCTGGCTTTCTTCAGGACCTTTAGATATATAATAGCTACTGCAACTACAAATGCTTGTGTAAAGTGAGAAATAACAGGATGTACTAAGAAAAAGTTACATAACTACCAGGAACTTGGAAGAATATGAGTCCACTGGAGGAACAAAGACATGTCTTCTTCCTGACAAAACAACAGAAAACCCGAAAATGTTTTTCTTTTTCAACAACATTGGATATCACACATACTATCGCATGAATACGCAGAGACCGCATAGCGAGACACCTGCATGAATAATTTACATTCTGCATTGTAAGGAAAGCATATTAGCTTTGTCACCACGAGGCATTTCCTCATGGTGATACTCACCCAGCATTATGTGGATGAAGACCTCACCTCACCCGGCAACCGCTCGGGAGTATGAGGCCCCGCTCTATAGTGTAAAAAGAGGGCACAGTTAGTACAAAGATCTACTGTGTCCAGACCAATTGTTTTACACATCTAACCCAACAAAAGTGTGAAAGAAACCCATCCGCCAAAAAACTCTGAGTTACCCACCACAGAGTTCTCATTAAAGATTTAGAGGAAACTACAAGGTTTATTAAGTCCCTTAAATGCAGTAACTCAGCAGGATCCAAAGACGACTACATAATCTATAAGGTTGAAGGGCGCTCTAGACTCCTTGTCATATCCCCGCAATGTGAAATTCATTAGTATCAGAGAGCCTGACAGACAACTCACCTGTCCGTCGGTACCCCGATTCTACATCAAGCGGAAGGGGAGGAACCAATTGTACCAACCTTCACCTTTTTAAAACACCCGACGGTTGATTGATGAATCATAAGGGGCGTTTACTGCGTGAAGTAAGTTTTAGGGTATGAGTGCGCTGGAAACCACTATTCCTTCACGCATGTGCAGTATGGCTAAGAGCCGAGGCATCTTGCTTGAACCCGTGTCGTCTTTATTGCCGCAAAGAGACCCAAAGCAGCTATCACGCCGAGTTTTAGTAGGTGAAACAGAGAATTCTGCCAGAAGGCGTGGTAACCTAAGTGGTAGGGCGCACGTAGTAGATATTGCGTGATTCTAAATAGAACACACACAGAGGAAGCGCCCGCATGATCAAAGGGTGAAACACTATTCCTTAAGCATGCGCACAAACGAGCGCTGCAGCCGGGCGAGTGCTCCAGCCGGGCTCCATGACTGAAAATAAAACTTATAGTGGTGAGCCTTTCATGCATGTAGAACCCGGAGGTATCGTAAAATTACTTAAATGGAAACAACCAGGAGAAGTATCCATGGCTATGCCCTGGAATTAAAGCATAGATTATGAACAAATCAGTATGAGTCACTAGATGGAGGAACTCATTTAAACCTATTAGAGGCTCGTTTACTATAGGCAAAGATCCTTCGATCATAGTGAATAAGTATAGAGTTAACAAAAACTACCTGCGAGGTTGACACAGTTATTACTACAGGATATCTCTCCATACTCGTGGAAAATAAATGTAATGATGGGTAAGGCGAGATTGGTAGAGGGGCTGCATGCACAATTAGGTTGGGTGAGCTATAAGTGTACAAACTGTTTGTATCCATGATATATCAATCAATCAATCAATCAGTGACATTTATAGAGCGCACTACTTACCCGTCGGGTCTCAAGGCGCTTGGGGGGGGGGGTGCCGCTACTGCTCGAACAGCCAGGTCTTGAGCTTCTTCCTGAAGGAGAGATGGTCTTGGGTCAGGCGCAGGTCAGTCGGGAGGGAGTTCCAGGTCTTGGCGGCCAGGTAGGAGAAGGACCTTCCTCCTGTTGTCGCTCTTCGGATGCGGGGGACGGCGGCGAGGGCGTGGCTGGCTGATCGGAGGTGGCGTTTGGGAGCGTAAAAGTTGATTCGGTTGTTGAGGTAGCTCGGGCCTTGATCGCGTAGGGCTTTGTGTGCGTGGGTGAGGAGACGGAAGGTGATTCTTTTGTTGACGGGGAGCCAATGCAGGTTCCTCAGGTGTCCAGAGATGTGGCTGTTTTGTGGGATGTCGAGGATGAGTCTGGCTGAGGCGTTCTGGATCCGCTGGAGTCTCTTCTGGAGCTTGGCGGTGGTTCCGGCGTAGAGGGCGTTGCCGTAGTCCAGTCGGCTGGTGACGAGGGCCTGGGTGACTGTCTTCCTGGTCTCCGTGGGGATCCACCAGAAGATCTTCCGTAGCATGCGCAGGATGTTGAAGCATGACGAGGAGACGGCGTTGACTTGTCTGGTCATGGAGAGGGAGGAGTCCAGGATGAAGCCCAGGTTGCGTGCATGGTCCGTCGGTTTGGGTGCGGTGCCCAGGACGGGGGGCCACCAGGAGTCGTCCCAGGCGGAGGGCGAGGGGCCCAAGATGAGGACCTCCGTCTTGTCTGAGTTCAGTTTCAGGCGGCTGGTCGTCATCCACTCGGCTACATCTTTCATCCCTTCGTGTAGGTTGGCTCTGGCGGCGGCGGGGTCGTTGGTCAGGGAGAGGATCAGCTGGGTGTCGTCAGCGTAGGAGATGATGTTGAGGTTGTGCTGGCGTGCGATGGCCGCGAGGGGGCTCATGTAGACGTTGAAGAGGGTGGGGCTCAGCGAGGATCCTTGAGGGATGCCGCAGATGACTTCGGTGGCCTCTGACTTGTACGGTGGTAGGCGGACTCTCTGTGTTCTTCCGCCGAGGAAGGAGACGATCCATTCCAGTGCCTTCCCCTGGATTCCGACATTGCTGAGGCGCTGCACTAGGGTGCGGTGGCAGACAGTGTCGAATGCCGCGGAGACCCGGCAACTGGAAGTTGCACTAGATACTAATAAAACAAACATGTGTGGAGGGTCAAGGGGAAGGTTTAACGACCTGTCTGCTCCCTCCCCTGCTCCTAAAGTACAAAACACAAAACAGAGCAGACCAGGTCAGGGAATTGTGTGTGACTATGCTGAAGACTGTCAAACAGTTGAATGCATGTGTAAGCGAATGTCATTGAGGTACATAGGCTAAAAAC
Source organism: Lissotriton vulgaris (assembly GCF_964263255.1). NCBI lineage: Eukaryota > Metazoa > Chordata > Amphibia > Caudata > Salamandridae > Lissotriton > Lissotriton vulgaris. Next base: position 576,459,431 of record NC_141693.1, read on the forward strand.
AGACCCATCAGACCAGCCATTTGCTGGAGTTAACGTCATGTGGGGGTTTAGTAAAGCATTCAACACCACATCCGACTATGTCATGATGGTGTAGGAGTGAGTGTCAATACTGTAGCCAAGAAACTCAATTCAATAATACCGTGCAGTGCTCCAGTGATAGTGTTAATTTAAATTGATTACTCGGACTCAGACATAGGTTCAGATAGAAGTCTGTGTATCAAGACATTAAAAACAAACGGAGTAGTAAGACTACCCTTTGGCGCTATGCAGAACGGTCAACATGTTTCAGCCAAATAGGGAGTTCCCCTGGCTTTCTTCAGGACCTTTAGATATATAATAGCTACTGCAACTACAAATGCTTGTGTAAAGTGAGAAATAACAGGATGTACTAAGAAAAAGTTACATAACTACCAGGAACTTGGAAGAATATGAGTCCACTGGAGGGAAAGAGACATGTCTTCTTCCTGACAAAACAACAGAAAACACGAAAATGTTTTTCTTTTTCAACAACATTGGATATCACACATACTATTGCATGAATACACAGAGACCGCATAGAGAGACACCTGGATGAATAATTTGCATTCTGCATTGTAAGGAAAGCATATTAGCTTTGTCACCTAAGGCATTTCCTCATGGTGATACTCACCCAGCATTACGTGGATGAAGACCTCACCTCACCCGGCAACCGCTCGGGAGTATGAGGCCCCGCTCTATAGTATAAAAAGAGGGCACAGTTAGTAAAAAGATCTACTGTGTCCAGACCAATTGTTTTACACATCTAACCCAACAAACGTGTAAAAGAAACCCATCCGCCAAAAAACTCAGAGTTACCCACCACAGAGTTCTCATTAAACATTTAGAGGAAACTACAAGGTTTATTAAGTCCCTTAAATGCCGTAACTCAGCAGGATCCAAAGACGACTACATAATCTATAAGGTTGAAGGGCGCTCTAGACTCCTTCTTGTCATATCCCTGCAATGTCAAATTCAATAGTAGCAGAGAGCCTGACAGACAACTCACCTGTCCGTCGGTACCCTGATTCTACATCAAGGGAAGGGGAGGAACCCATTGTACCATCCTTCGCCTTTTTAAAACACCCGACGGTTGATTGATAAATCATAAGGGGCGTTTACTGCGTGAAGTAAGTTTTAGGGTATGAGTGCGCTGGAAACTACTATTCCTTCGCGCATGTGCAGTATGGCTAAGAGTCAAGGCATCTTGCTCGAACCTGTGTCGTCTTTATTGCCGCAAAGAGACCCAAAGCAGCTATCACGCCGAGTTTTAGTAAGTGAAACAGAGAATTCTGCCAGAAGGCGTGGTAACCTACGCGGTAGGGCGCACGTAGTAGATAGTGCGTGATTCTAAATAGAACACACACAGAGGAAGCGCCCGCATGATCAAAGGGTGGAAAACTATTCCTTAAGCATGCGCACAAACGAGCGCTGCAGCCGGGCGAGTCAAAATGACGTCAATGGTTGCGAATACTTTTATTGTTTTTGGTGAAGTGTAAAACACATATATATATATACATATTTAAATAACGTTTGACTCTACCTGTTCAGTAACATGTTGCTTTGAGTTTATTTCTTCAATGCACTTTTCAAAAAGAGCATTTCCCAAAAGTAACTTTGAGTGGTGAAGACAGAAGATGCAACAACGTTGGTACTTACGAATAGCACATGATTACTGAATAAAGAAATTTCACTGTTTTACAAAGTTTCCATTATGAAAGGAAGTACGCAACCATTTCTCCTTTCTTGAACTTTCTAGGTACTGGTTAGTTTATTATAGGTGCTGTCCAAAACAAAATATAATGGCATCAGAACAACCACAGGAAGACCTCCAACTGGTTTAAGTTGTTCAAGAGCAGGCGGTCCATGGATTGAAAAATGTCACCAAGGCTAAACAGAAAAACTCTATTTTGTCTGGAGTTTGGCAACTTAGCTATTGATGGTTGATTACATTCCCTTTGTTATGTCTGATCAAACATGTTTCACATCCATCAGCAGCACATTTTTCATCTTCTATGTTTGCACTGACATTTTTTCTGTATGTATAATGTTGAAGTATTTCATACAGACACATCCATTCTAGAAGAGGACTCTTCTTGGATACTACATATCCAGCATGTTATTCTTCAGGATATCTGTACTGTGTGCTCAAATTCTGCAGTTTTGGACTACAGGAAAGGAGTTCAGTACCCTATTACCGGTATCAGCAAGCCTACAGACACCCAAAGAACTCTTCTATATTTTGAAAACAATCTAGCAAAGCTGACCCAGTTTGCAAATTCATCAGAGCCGATCTTTCTGTGAGAAACCATTTTCAAACTAAAATGATACAATTTCTAAATAAGAGTCTTTTCTGCTGAAATCTCTTCCTATATCCCCTTCATCTCAGTTTTCTTTGACTTTGTTATAGAAGAGGTGATGTACCGTGGAAAAGCAATTGAATTATCTGCAACAAACTATAGATCCATGTTTGCATTCCACATCTTTAAAATTACATGATTGGAGTCATTGATGTATTTTGAAGCTTCTGATCTTATGAACTTGTATGTGTTCTTTGGTGATTTCCATGTGGGATTGTGTCTGACTGCAGACAAAAAGCTGTTAACTCTTCCTTCTGAGATCACAGGTCACGGGAATCCAAAACAACATCTCTTATAAAATATTCCTTTTCATCTATATTTTCTAAGGCAGTATTTTCCACACCTACGATTTAGGAATTTTACAACTTGCTGTCTTAACATTTTGTTAACACTCTCATTTGGGATGATGCAAGTCGCATACTGCTCTACTAAAGAAGACAAAGACTCATCAGTGTCTGTTCCAAACTTTGGGGCAACTTTTACCCATAATAGTATGTGAATATATGGATCACCTCTGGCTTGGTATTTTGTGTGCTAAAAAAAATCGGTCACTTCAACAAGAGGTGTATAATTCCTGTTGGAGACAAAAGCCATCATATCTTTAAATCTGTGGGTAAAATATCTGCAAACATTTGCAGGGTCTAATGAACAGAGTACTCCTGGTATCATTAGACTGATGTCTTTTATATTTGAATTTGCCTCTCTCAAGAATTGAAGCAGGTTATCCCATGCATACTCAGCACAACTGAGTGTTAGAAACCATGCAGGTGCTCCTAAATTTCCCAACATGCATTTTAGCTTACTGTGACGATAATACCAATATTCATTGGTTCCACGTTGACAAGCCATTAGATTAATCAGCTTGTATTTCAGCTATTCATCTTTTCCGTGAATTTTCAGAACAATTTCTCCTGTAGATAGAATTTGCAGATTTATTCCTGTTTTCAAAATGTGATTTACGGCATAAGACAAAGCAGGCAAATCAATTTAAAATAATTGAATAAACATATAAGGGATACAGTGACAACATTTAGGGTACTCTTACTAAAGTCTAATACATCTGTATTAGGCCTCAGGTATTTCTACAGACAGGTGATCATACCTACCACCTACCCTAGTAGTAAAGAGATGAGGGAAGCAGCGAGATTCTAAACTTTTTCCCCATGCACCTAAGGGAGTTCCTTTTCCTTCTTTTAGCTGGTGTAGATCAATAGCATCTCCAACAATATCTTTTTTAATGTATGGGATTGACGTTGTAATCTTTTTCTATATGACCTGTTGATGATAATGTATTGTCCTCCAAATGTGTGACTTCTTGAATATTTTCTGCATTTTTAAAATATATAATATTTTGTCCCATATATGAAGTTGCATTTTTAACTTTACTAACATCTACTAACTCTTGCAATATGGTTTTACTCTTGGTTAGCACACTATTTATTAGAAGTGCAAGTCCCTCTTCCAAATTTCCCTGTACTCTATAGTTTTAGCATTTTCCTTAACATCAAATGGCAAGTAAACAACTCTACCTTTGACATCTTTCTGGAGCTTAGTCTGAGGTAATTTCCCTGTCTTAGGGACCATGTGCACTATAGCTTGAAATGTATGTATAGGCTGTAGTAAAACGGATTATTTCAAATTGAAATCTGTAAGTACTTCTTGAACAAGGACTATTTCTAAGTTATTGTGTACTGCTCTAGCAGGCATTTTGTTTTCCTCTAACGTATTATAGAAGTACTTACCTATAACTTGTCAGGTGGACAAGTCAAATCCTGCCTCAATAAATAAATAAGCAATATGAATAAAAGTTTCTAATCTCTTTTTCAAAATTTCCAACACTAATACATCTGTTCTGTTCCACAACTCCTGTTGTTACCAACTCTTCATTTTCCCTACTCACGTATTCCAGTGCAAAAAACCCGAAATTGATCATCATCACAAACCTTTTCTACTTGTACCACTCTACCATGCAAAAGAGCTATATTCATTTCTCCTAAACATACAGCAGGAGTTTTTACATAGAAAAGCCTTTTAACCAAAGTTCTCATTCTTGAGTGGTTTACAGCTTACATTATGAAATGATGAAAACTGTTTTGACAAACTTTTTTTGACAGACAAGCTAGTGAGTGTCCTTGTAAATTAGTATGATTTCTTACTTTACATGGATCTAATCCTTGCAAAGTATGTATTTTCTGTTTTGAACTTCTGGAAGCAAACATAGGAGGATATTTCTCAGTATATGAATATATTGCTGACAAATACTACAAACACTACTACAGTTCCATTTGTACACAGAGGCCTGTCTAAGCCTTCCTTGCCTCTATTTAGCAATCACTTCCTCAACATTTCTAGATACTATTACTTCTTTTGGAAAAAGGAGTACCATTATTCATCTCATAACATATTCCAGATTTATCAAAGGCATGCACTGATGAGTTGTCTTGCAAACAGCCTCCATTGTTAAAGAAAGGCCCAGTACTTGAAGTATGTATCCATTCACTACTAAAACCTTTGCAAAGGTTACGTCTACTAAAAAGTATTTTCTTTTGGTTCTGTCTCCTCATAGACAACACTATTTGTCCAGTGTCTTTATTCTCTTTAAAACCAAGTTAAATAGGGTCTCATTTATGAGGTTTTGACATATGGCAGTGCTGCAAAGAATCTTGCTGCGCTGCCGCTCTGTCAAAACAAAAAGGTAAGAATGAGCCAAATCTATGAGATTTGATGCATTCCTGCCCTTTTACCCGGCACTGGTGCACAATGGACTGATATGCCCAAATGCAGGCTTGCTTGCACCAAGGTGAAAGGGTGCCTGCGTTGGGGGACTGATTGATTTTGTTAAGGAAGTGACAACTTCCTGCACCAAATAAATTAATGCATGTGATTTCCTCTTCCTATGTGTGCTACAGAAGCCTTTTGTGCCTTGATGCGTAGTGTTATAGTTTTGGTTTTCTTTACATCTTTTGTCATTTTTTCCAGTTGTGCACAAACATTTTTAAGAAATGTCTTGGTCCTCTTACCAGCAATCCTTTTCACTTTGACCGTCTTTTCTGCATTTTGCCTCTTATGTTTTTCAAATGTTGTTGGCATGGTAATTCTCTGTAGATAAATGGACATTGATGTCTTAAAACAAAATTGAGAAGTACATCCATCGCTTAATTACATATTTTAACTATTTAAACTATTTAGTTTACATGAGCATATATAGCTCAGGCGATCTTCAGACTACACATGTTACCTTTTAAGTATGCAGCAGCTACCCTATTAACTACCCAAAACCTACTTTACGGCTCAGTTACATGTATGGTGAGTGAGAGGGTGCTCATACAGCCACTCACACACATATTCACTCACTCACCCATAGAGTTACTCACATACCCTCTCACTCATCCATACACCTACTCACACAGACATTAACTTATAAGAGCATACCCTATTGACTAACTACAACCTACCTCAGGGGATAGTCATATGTGGCAGAAGAGTAGCTTAAAGCTTGGGAAGGGCTTTAAATGTTACACTTGAATGTCTCAGTTTTTTGCAGATATCTGAATGAATGTGTGAGTCACTTTCAGGAGGTAACTTTCCATGAGTATGTAACGTTGTTGGTAAATGACTACCTCTCTTAGTAATCTCTATAGTTTACTAAAAGTGCTTGTAAGGAGCTGCATGAATTGCCTCCTAGGTGTGTTAGTGAGTATTCCATTATATACGTGTTTGCGCAACTACCTGTTTTAGCTGAGATACATATTAGTTGTCGGGGCAAGATGGCAGACTAAAGTCGCCACGGGGCAGTAGCAGAGTAGAGTGTCCCCTCGCATCTATGATAAGAAACTAAAAGAGACTGCTCTAAAAACTCTGATTTAGTGAGTGCAGATATGGTAAAGTGTTATTGAACCAGACAATGAGAGAAGAAAGAAAGAAATAAGAGATAATATCTTCATCTTTGTGGAAGAAAACGGATGTGGAGTCAGCTCAGAAACCGAATCGGGCTTTTGCTGCAGATCGTGCAGTCGCCTGACTGGAGATCTATCGACCAGTCCGTGTTCAGCTGGTCGAGCCTGGTGCTGTCGATTGCTCCCATTGTGTCTCCAAGCAACGCGGGCAGTGCAGGCATCACTACACAGAGAAGGATGGCATCTCCGAAGAACTTTCCGAGGGGCACCCGTGCTGGGAGAAACGTTGTCGTAGAGGAGGCAAGCATTCCTGATGGAGGAGAATCATCTACGGCTGCGGCGTCGATTGAAAGAGCGGGTCAGACACCAGGTAAACCACTGACACGTACGCCGCAGCTCCCAAATTCAGTAGGATTGAGAAAGGGTCTCTCAGAAACAAAGTTATTGCTGCAGTGGCAGACAGTAACAACAATGTTGCCACTCAACTTACTCAAATTGATCCTGAGACTGTTTGTTCTGTTGTTTGTGCTCTCAGGGGCAATACTGTGTCAGAAGCAACCTCGGAGGAAGATATGGCAGCTAAGCTCCTTAATCTAGACTCAAGGGACCAGATGGTCGGTGAAGGGACAGAAATTAATGATTTCACAATTCAGCCACCAGAAAGGTAAGATAATGCAGATGACAACTCGCTTAAACTGCCTGACCCCCTCAAATCTTTTTGTGAGATTAATCCACTAAAGATACTACCTGTAACTGTCCACTCCACGGTGGCTCTTACTGAGCCCACTAGAACTGAGATAGTGGCAAAACTAGGAGCAAAGGTCTGTTCGGCCATAGATGGTATGGTGGATGAGACTGGGGTAGAGGAGGACTATGGTTCTGATGAGGACTTTGAGGAGATAATAGAAGACACAACCTGAACGCCCGTTGATATAACTAAAACAATAGGTAGCAAGAAAGAAAGGGGGAAAGTCAGAAATAAAATAAAGAAAATTACTGGAGGGAAGAACACTACTGCGCCACGGGGGAAAACTATGGCGGACAGCAGTCCCCTTCCGAAATGGGTATAAGAAAAGGGCGGCGTTGAGTCTATGGCATTGCGGCTATCGAGTACTAGCCCCATGGATGTTAATATCGCGAAGGATCATCCACAATCAATAACCGTGCCTCCTACTATACCTGATAGCCTTAAACGGGTCACGCTGGATGGAAACCAAACTATAATTCCAGCATTTAGCTTCTGATCTAGCCCCTGCCGCCGGGATGGGTCATAGTACTACGAGCCCTGACTTAACTCAAGTTCCTATTCATCCAAAAGATGGGATCATGGCTGTGGAGAACCGGGAGGATACACCATCTTCACTTAGCTTGATACTACAAACATTAAAGGATCAGAGACAAGAAGCGCAACAGCATTTTCGACAGCTGAGAGAAAATAATAGTAGAATGCAAAATTCCTTGCAAGAGATGGCAGGTACATTGGGCGGCTTGACCCAGGAGATGTCAGAGCTGCAAGAAAGGGTTCTAGGGACAGAAGACTTGTCGGCTTGTACAGAAACTCTCGCAAATAAACATGAGACTCAGATTACGAGTATGCAGTCCAAACTGGAGGATATGGAGAACCGACAATGGTGACAAAATCTCAGACTTTTTGGAGTTCCAGAAGGGGAGAAAGGGGCAGATCAGAGGGCATGCATAGTCCAATTATTTCAGAAGGCATTCCCTGACCTATCCTACTGAGACTGGGACTCACAGCTGCAGAGGGTCCATAGGCTCCCATTGGTACAGAGAAACAAAGGCAATAACCTCGGCCCTTTCTGATTTATCTGGGAAACTTTCTATTGCGTCAGGCTGTCTCACTGAAGGCCAGACCCAATTCCCCTGTAACAATAGAATCTGTTACTTTTTTTGTAAAATCAAACTTAGCAAAGCCACAATGGAAAGACGCTGGAAGCTGCGCCTGTGTATAGACCCAATCAATGCCCATGGGGGCCAAACTTTTCTACAAGAACCAGCACGCTTGAAAGTCTTCAGGAGTGGTGACACATATTTCTTTGTGGATAAAAAAGAAGCTGAGCAAGCATTGGCTAAATGGCATTCTGAAGCTACAAAGAAGACATAGAACAATGACTGGTATTAATTTGACAGGGTTAAAGGTTATGGTATTTTTATTTCTTTTTTTCTCTAAGTAATATCTAGCCAAGCTTAATAAGGATACCAACGATACCAATGATTTCTTCCCTTTTATTGGTTCCTTTCATTTTTCTCTCATGATGCTTGCTATCTCTTCTTTACTTATCCTTATACATTTTACTTTATTTTGGATCAATGCATGATAATCCTGGTAAAATGTTAGAGAGAACTAGAGATGCGAGGGTGGCCACCACTGCTGCCACTCTGTAAGGCTGCCCTAACAGCTGCAGTTGGTCATAAAGGGGTCCTCGTCTCCAGGGTCAAAGTAAAGGGGAAGGGAAGGGTGTACTGGGACGGTCAGGGTGCTGTGGGATTCACGGGGGCAAACATTTCTAAAAACTGACAATATGAGAATAAGGTTTGTAAAATATGTTAATAGAAAGATTATTTTAGATCCAATGGGCGAGGAAAAGGGCGCTAAACTACGAGGATGCATCGGCTGAGATGTTTATTTTGACACGTAGCAGGCCTGAACAGTAGAAACAAAAGACGACTAGTCTTTGAGGAGTTAAGAATGTATAAACCACAAATAGTTTTGATAACGGAGACACATATTGCTTATAAAGACCAAAATCTACTAAGACAATTAGGTTATGATGTCATAGTTTGCTCAGATTTTAAGGCTTCGATATGCGGAGTAGATATTCTTAAGCAGAAACAACTTCATGCTGAAATTGTTAAATCAGCTTCAGATAAAGGGGGAAGATGGGCTATCGCTAAATTCATTTTGGAAGGCTGTAAATACATGTACTATGAAATATATGGTCCAAATAAAGATGACCCCTCTACTTTTGATCGGATAAATATTGAGCTGTTGGGCTGGGATAGAGAACATATTGTAATGGGCGATTTCAATTGCATTATGAATTACGATGTTTATACTACCAGGAGGGGGGCTTTTCAGTGGATGCGTAGGTCATGTGCTGCAATTAGAGAATTGGATGCATACATGTCATAAGGGATGCTTGGCGGGCATTATACCCAAATGTAGCAGGCTATACCTATTATTCGGCAGCACATAAACTATGCTCACGTATAGATATGGCCTGGGTATCATACACAATTCTAGATGCAAGCACTATGGAAATATGCCTATGGGTCACTTCTGACCACAATCCAGTTCTCCATTCATTTGATATATTGCGAGAAAGGCTGGGACCACGTCTCTTTTCCTTTCCCAGATACTTACTTTTATATAAAGAGTTCATAACACAACTTAAGAAATATTTGAAAGAATTTATTGAAATAAATACTGATTCAGCCTCTCCAACTGTGGTATGGGATGCCTGTAAGGCTAGTGTCTGGGGCTTCACTCAGCAATATGTACGGAGAGAGAATTCTGAGTGTAAAAAAGAAACAGAGAAAGCAACTGCAAATATACTTTTATTAGAAAATCAATTAGCCGAGGTGTTACTACAGGGTTCAACAAAAATAGAGGAATTGGGTCCTAATCTGGTGAACTTAAAATCTGCCTTAAAAAGTACATGTAGGGTAAGAAGCATCACAAAATTAAATAAATATCATCTGTCTCAATACAAGAGTGGGGGAAAATAGGCAAGATTCTGGCATATAAAGTAGCTGATGACAAGGCCAAGACAAGACTCTCATAAAGGCAATTAAAGGACCTAACAACTTGATCTATAATCAGTCTGTCCAGATTTTGGTGCAACGTGTAAATTACTACAGAGCATTGTACACCCCGGAAAGCTGCCCTGACATGATCGATATACAAATATATTTAAATACTAATATAGTTAATTCCAGTGAGAATGAAGGATTTGATTTACGAACCGAAGTTATAACAATGGCAGAAATTTAAATTTGCAATCATTGCTCTGCCATTGGGCAAAGCGGCGGGAGAGGACTCAATAACGTTGGAGTTATATAAGCTATGTATTGATGAGGTACTCCCATTGTTCAGTCAGGTAATCCGTGCAATCGGTGCTGAAGGAAAAGTTCCTAATTCATGGAACACAACACAGATTGTTTTCTTTTTTTTAAATAAGCCTGCTGACGAGTGTGGGTTGTTATAGACCCATATCATTAATAAATAAAGATGCAAAGATATTTTCTAAGGTTCTGGCTACTTGACTTGCACCATTGATGCTTAGCTAAGTATCTCCCCAGCAACATGGGTTCATTACAGGAAGGGACACTACGGCTCATGTAAACATGGCTGTAACAGCATTTGATGTGGCCGAGACTAAGTCAACCCCACTCGGTATGATACTCTTGGATGCTGAAAAAGCTTTTGACCGAGTGGGGTGGGACTTTCTCTGGGCAACAATGTCAGCATTTGGCTTTAAAGTCCAGTTCTTACATTGAATACAAGCCTTATATGATCACCCAATTGCTAAAATCAGCTATGCGGGGATACAATCTTCTAAATTGTCAATATCTTGTGGCACTCGGCAAGGGTGCTCCCTGTCACCCCTGCTCTTTGCTTTACCAATGAAGCCCTTCCTTTCTGCCTTGCAAAATCAACCCCGATTAGTTCCTTTTGTTCTAAGCCCAAATTCCCTTAAAATCACTGTTTACGCAGATGATATCGCGATATACTTCACCGATGTCGCAGAAGCCATGCAGGGAATAATCAAAGAGGCTAGGCAATTCGGGCGGTTTCTGGGTTCAGATTAAATACTAATAAAACCCAAGTAATAATGAATTATAAATCCTCGATTCCAATACAGGGAGTTTGCAATGTTGTTACATACCTGGGTGTCAGAGTTTGCATTAATGTTAATGAAATAGTTGCACTAAATTAAGAAGTGTTGTTGAAAGGAACGGCTATCTCATTAAAGAAATGGTATAAGGTGCAGCTAAGTATTACTGGTCGGATAAATTTAATAAAAATAAAGATCTTGCCTAAATTCCTCTATCTGTTCAGGTCTATTCCATTAAGGGTCTACAATTCCTTGTTCAAGCGATTAGATGGGATTTTTAGTAGTTTTATTTGGGGATATAAAAAAGCACGTTGAGCCAACTTATTGCTTAAACTCCCAGTTAACCAAGGGGGTCTTGATCTCCCAGATTTTAAGTTATATTTTTGGGCAGCCTTTCTTGGGCGGCTTCATAGTTTAATAAATCTTAATGATATATTTTTTTTTCATAGATTTATGTTAGAGGAAGATGCTAATCTGTTTCTTTTTAGAATTAATGACCCAAATGACTTTAAAAGAGTCAAATTCAAGACCACAAGATAAAGTGTTAAAATCTGGAATTCCATTCTTGCTACCTGTAAGACATCATTCTACCATCCTAAACTGATCCTGTGGGGTAATCCTGGTCTCCCAGCTATATTTAACGATGGGGCTGGTAAGCTCTGGTTCACTTTGGGAATAAAAACCCTTTGGGACCTATATGATTACAGTGGATTTATGACCCGTGAGACATAAAAAACCTTATTTAATCTAACAGAAGGTATGCAGTTAAAGTATTATCAGATTTGCGGCTATTTTGTATGTAGCATGAATCTAATAGATATTTCAGATTCTGATATATGGAACTGCATTTATGCGGTCACAAATAAATCACTGATTCGCAAGGGATACAGAAGCCTCAATTCGTATAAGGTTGACGACTGTGTGAGATTGGCGGAAAAATGGAGTGTAAGGATGGGCTCTAATAATACTGCTAATACTATTTCTTCTGCTTATAATAGTATCAATAGATCAATTCATTCTTCTAGTTTGAAACTACAGCAATAAAGAACAATATGTTCATTACACTATACACCAGAAAGGATAGTAAAATGGACCTCAAACAATTTCACTAGTGACCGGACAAAATGCCCAAAATGCGATCTGGCAGCGGCTGATTTGAAACATATGTTTTTTACTTGTCTGGAACTAATGGAATTTTGGCGGGGAGTTACTCAGGTCATGACAGAGAAACTCCATAGACCTGTATTATTTACGGCGCTCGAAGTACTGTTAGGTAGACAGACTACGAGCACCTGTCAGAATGATTTAATAACTATTCTTTTAGCTTGTACTAGACTGACAATTGCACGGGTCTGGATATCACGGCGCCCACCCTCGGTGCTGGAGTGATGGTCGCTGGTTAGAGAAACATATGATATGGAATCCTCATTGGCTAAAATGAGAGGAATTCAAGCATTAGGTAAAATGGACGTTTACTCGCTGCTTTAAAATCGAGAGAACAATTTAATTTTTCTCCTTAATGCTTAAAGAAACATGCTTTATGTCCTTGCTTAATTGGATCTGTTATATATGTTCCTGGTCTGTATTCTTCTTTTTTTGTGTATCTCTTTTTCCTCATGCTGTCAATAAAAAACATTTCAAAATAAAAAAGAGATAGATATTAGTTGTGCCAGTCTATCAGAGTGAATGTGAAGGGGCTTCTGTAATTTTTTCATTGGATGTTTTAGCGCCTGTCAACGTTTCTACTTAGGTGTGTCAGATTGAAGTCTGGGTCACACGGTGGATATATCATTCAGTGCATGGCTTTCTATGAAAACATATAGCTCATTGAACCTTCGGAGTACTTATGATACCTCTTAAGTAAATACGAGCCTGCCACATGGCCTATAAATGGAAAGAGGCAAGAGAAGTACAGAACGAAGGAACAGAGGTGCAGAAGGATGCAAAAGAAGTGCAGAAAGAGTCAAGAGAGTTGCAGAAACAGGCAAGAGAGGTGCCGAAAGAGGGGTGCAGAAAGGAGCAAGAGAGATGTGGAAAAAATCTACAGAAGTGCACAAAGAACCAAAGGAGGTGCAGAAAGATGCAGGAGGGGTGCGGAAAGAAGTGAAGACAGAACCAACTGAGGTGCAGAAAGAGTCAAGAGGAAAGTAGAAAGAGGAAACAAAAGTACAGAAAGAACTAACATTGTACAAATGGGGCAAGAGAACTGTAGAAAGAGGCAAAAGATTTGTAGAAAGTGGCAAAGGAGATACAGAAAGAGGGGACAGGGGTATAGACAAAGAAAAGAGAGATGCAGAAAGAAAGAAGAGGGATGCAGAAAGAGACAAGAGAAGTGCAGAAAGAAGTAAGAGAGGTACAGAAACAGGCCGAAGAGGTACAGAAAGAGGGAAACGAGATTCTGAAAGTAGCAAGAAAGGTATAGAAAGAGGGAAGAGATGTATTTAAAGAGCCAAGAAGGGTGTGGAAAAAGCAACTGAGGTGAATAAAAAGGTAATAGAAGTGATACAAGAGACAAGTGTGTTGCAGAAAGGAACATGAGAGGTGCAGAAAGAGGCAAGAAAAGTGCAAAAAGAGGCAAGTAAGGTACAAAATGAGGCAAGAGAATGGCAGAAAGAGACATGAGGGTTACAGAAAGAGGCAAGTGAGATACAGAAACAGGCAAGAGAGGTGCAGAAAGAAGAAAGTGAGATGCATAAAAAGCAAGTGAAGTGCAGAAAGTACCAACGGAGGTGCAGAAAGAGGCAAGAGTGGTACAGAAAGAGGCAAGAGAACTGCAGAAAGAGGCAGGAGAGGTGCAGAAAGAGGCAACTGAAGTGCAGAAGCAGGCAAGTGGGGTGCCAAAAGAGGCAAGAGATGCAAGAGACAAGAGATCTGCTCTTGCTTCTCTATGTACTTCTCTTGAAAGTGTTTACACCCACTTGCCTCTTTCTGTGCCCCTCTTACCTCTTTCCCTGCCTTTCTTGCCTATTTCTAAACCCCTGTTACCTTTTTCTGTACCTCTCTTGACTGTTTCTGCAGCGCTTTTACCTCCTTCTGCACCTCTGTTGTTTCTTTCTGCACTTCTCTTGCCTCTTTCTGCACCCTCCTCCCTCTTTCTGCACTGCTTGGGCATCTTTCTGCACCTCTCTTGCAAATGTCTGAACCCCCTTACCTCTTTCTGTACCCCTCTTCCCCCTGTATGCACCTCTCTTGCTTTTATCTTTACCCACGTTCCCTCCTCATCTTTCTTTTTTTGCCTGTTTATGCAACTCTATTGCCTCTTTTGCTGTTCTCTTGCCTCTTACTGTAGCTCACTTGCCTCTTTCTGTACTTCTCTTGCCTCTTTCTGCACTTCTCTCCCCTGGTTCTGCACATCTGTTTCTCTTTTCTGCACTTTTCCTGCTTTTTTGCAACTCCCTTGCTTCTTTCTGCACCCTCTTCCTTCTTTCTGCATCCCTCTCACCTCGTTCTCCACCTCTATTGCTTGTTTCAGCATCTCTCTTACCCATTTATGTACTTATCTTGCCTCCTTCTGCACTTCTATCGCCTCTTTCTGCATTTCTATTGCTGCCATTTGCACTTTCCTTGCCTCTTTCTGCATCTCTCTTGCCTCTTTCTGCATATCTATTGCTTCTTTCAGCACCTCTATTGCTTTTTCTGCACTCAACTTGCCTCTTTCTGCACCTCTCTTGCATCCTTCGGCACCTTTGTTCCTTTCTGCACTTCTCTTGCTTCTTTCCGCACCCCGCTTGCCTGTTTCTGCACCTCATTTGCCTCTTTCTTTGTCTCTACTGCCTCTTTCTGCAGTTCTCTTGCCTCTTTCTGCTTCTCACTTGGCTCTTTCTGCGCTACTCTTGCTGTTTTCTCTACCTCTCTCGTTTCTTTCTGCAACTCTCTTGTCCCTTTCAATACTTCTCTTGCATCTTTCTACACCTCTGTTGTTTCTTTCACCATTTCTCGTGCCTCTTTCTGTACTTCTCTTGCCTGTTACTGCACCTCTCTTTCCAAGAGGGATGCAGGAAGAGGCAATAGAAGTGCAGAAAGTAGCAGAAAAGATGCAGTAAGAGGAAAGAGATGTGCAGAAAGAGGTGAGAGGTGCACAAAGAGGGAATAATGGTTTAGAAAGAAGCAAGAGGGGTGCATAAAGAAGCAAGAGAGGTGCAGAAAGAGGTAAGAGAAGTGCAGCAAGAATCAACAGAGGGCCAGAAAAGGCAACAAAGGTACAGAAAAAGGCAAGAGGGGTGATGAAATAGGCAAAAGAAGTACAAAAAGAGGAACAAGAGGTGCAGAAGCAGGCAAGAGAAGTGTAAAAAGAGGCAAGAGAAATGGTGAAAAAAGTAACAGAGGTGTAGAAAGATGCGAGAGAAGTGTAGAAAGGGGCAAGAAAGTTGCAAACAGGCAAGAGAGGTGCAGAAACAGGCAAGCGGGGTGCGGAAAAAGGCAAAAGAAGTGCAGAAAGAAGCAACCGAGTTGCAGAAGGATGCAAGAGAAGTGTAGAAAGGGGCAAGAAAGTTGCAAACAGGAAAGAAAGGTGCAGAAAGGTAAACAGACAAAATATCGACTAAAAAATATCGAATGGACATAATATCGAGTACAAAATATAGGCTGGACAAAATATCGAATGGACAGAATATAGACATCCAAAATATCGTTTTGAAGGCAAGTAATATAATATTGAAATTTAAAATATAGATAGTCAAAATATCGTAGTACATAATATAGGTTAATAAAAATATCAAACATTTAATAATATCGATTTTTTTATCGTGAATTTTATGTGTTAAAAGTGTTTATTTATGTTATAATGTAATTTAATTAATGAATTTAATGTTACTTAAATTTTGCGTAATTTAATTCTGTAGCAGGTTTCAGGTTTATAGGGGAATAGGGTGGGAAGTAATTTAATTATAATTAATTAAATATGTAAATGTATTTATTGGTATTTGTTTATAATTAATGGCTAAATAATTTTTATTTTGTAATTAATTAAATTTTAATTGCCAATTAAGTATATTTAATTGATTTCATGATAATTATGTTAATTTAACTAATTTAATATCTGTAGCGGGTTGTGGGTTTATAGGGGTATATGGTGGGAAGTAATGTAATTATAACTAATTACATATGGTAATTCTTTTGGTATTTATTAGATTTTAATTGTTAAGTAACTTTTTCATTACTAATGAATTATTTGTTAATTTGTAATTAATTAGTATTAATAGATAACTAATTGTAATGATTAATTTAAATTAGTATTTGTAAATTAATTAATTATTATATTATATTAAATAGGTGATTACTTTTAAATAATTTTTTATAGATATCAATACATATATTTATTTTAAAAAATTCTACTTTCCCTACTGTTTCAGTCACTGGAGTGGGAATAGTAATTTTTACCCCTATGCTATCCAACGCTTTCCCTACTGTTGCACTCTCTGGAGTGGGAATAGTAATTTTTACCCCTACGCTATCCAACGCTTTCCCTACTGTTGCACTCTCTGGAGTGGAATAGTAATTTTTACCCCTACGCTATCCAACCCTTTCTCTACTGTTGTACTCTTTGGAGTGGGAATAGTAATTTTTACCCCTACGCTATCCAACGCTTTCCCTACTGTTGCACTCTCTGGAGTGGGAATACTAATTTTTACATTTCCGCTATCCTACGGTAATATTATTGGATATTTATTAATTATAATATGTTACTATATATATATGTTTTAACAAATATGATTGTAAAAAAAAGTGTCATTTAAATTAATTATTTAATTAATATAAGGTAATTTAAGTATTATTAAGTATATTTTAGTAATTCATTTTTAATATTGATTTAATTTAACATTGTTTTTAATAAAGTCAATATTTTCATAAACTATATTTTTGTAAATGATAGTTTTTACTCAATATTATTGTACTTACCTGTTTGTAGATACAAACTCGATATTATGTCTGTCAATATTTTGTCGCCAATATTTTTGCTAGTCGATATTATGTCCCTCGATATTATGTCAGTGATCCGTGCAGAAACAGGCAAGCGGGATGCAGAAACAGGCAGGAAAAGTGCAGCAAGAAGCAACAGAAGGCCAGAAAGAGTAAAGAGAACTGCAGAAAGATGCAAGAGAGGTACAGAAAGAGGTAAGAGAAGTGCAAAAAGAGGGAAGATGAGTACAGAAAGAGGCAAAAGGGGTAAAGAAAAAACAATAGATGTGCAGATGTGTGTTTTATGCGATACTTTGTCCTTGCCCTAAAATGTACGTTGGGCAAACAACCCAAAAAGCAAAGACCCGGATATGCCAACATAGGAGTCGCATTAGATGTGGAACTCCTAATGCCCCTCTAGTGAAACATTTTTCAGAGCTAAACCATACGGCAGATTACATCAAGTGGACAATTCTCAAAGCTGTCAAACTACCACAAAGAGGTGGTAACCTGGCCCAACTCCTGAACCGGGAAGAATTGAAGACCATAATCCAGTTCAACCCCATTCAGACAGGACTGAATAGAAGCGAGGACTGGACAACCCTGCTATAAGACTTTGCCAAGTTGAAATTGTACAATACATCATTTGGAACCATTCTCAGCCAAAACCAAGAATACTGCAAAAGAAATGACCTTCTTTCTACCTGTTAGCAAATATAAAGCTAAAGACTGTGATGTCACATTTTTAACCATTTCACTCTCACATCTAATCATGACGTCGTTTTTATTTATTATCTAATAATTATTATTCATACACCACCACTGAACGAACCCACTTTTGAAATTCCAATATCACTCCCACTGGTTTTAACAATCACCTGCCTTTAGCCCACTGGTAACATAATTCCTTTGGGCTCAACCCACCTCTCCAAAATGGCCGCCGCGTTGACTACAGCTCCGCAGCGCCTTGCACACACCTATTATTGTGGCCACGTGACAACATCACGTGACGCCGCGAGCATAAACCACCATGGTTCCCATGAATCCCTAGATTCCCAATACGGCGTGGAACCAACGGCGCAGCCCTATCACGGCGTGCTCCCTCGTAGACACTGATCTAGCAACTGGTAAGTGACACGCCCTTAGGCTCGTCCGTCCCAACGACACAAAATAGCTTCTAACCCCTGATACCTCTCTCCTCAGTGGATCGCATCTAACTGTCGACCGCACGGTAAAGGAAGAAGGCGCCATAGCCTCAGCGGATCGCATCTGATTTCCGACAGTACTGTAAAGCATCCCCGCTAATACAGACAGGACGTCCAGACAGTCCTCATTAAAAATTAATTTGGGTATGCCATAGCTTGTTTTCTCGCCTGTGTTGCTCAATCACCTTCCGACAGTATCGGTAATCATTTCTGCCTTCTTTTCAGTGCCCCACGCCTTGCGCACAAGGATTACCAAAACCTGGGCTTCGCAGCCCCTTCAGAACAAAAAGTGTTCGCCTACGCCCTCCAACCTCGCTTACTTGCTAAATGAGGTATATGAACACTCTTATATCACTATCTAACCGGCTCCTTTTAGTTTTCACCGACGGCCGGCCGCCATTCACTCACTTCACGGCCAGCGCTCAAAGCTTCCCATTGGCATATCTAGCCATTGGTTAGACTAGCTCCCTCCACACAATCACGGAGGAACCAGCTTATAAATTCCACCATACACTGAATAATCGACATGATTATGCACCAAAGTAAATTTCACTTTAGAAAACCTCACCATTCCACATACTAAGAAATAGAAGCAAGCAGGCACCAATGTCACCATTACTTTCCAAATCCTTACAGGCACTTAATCACTGCGAATCCGAATGTCGTTTACTGCGGCTTTGCTGTTCTCTTGATACTTATTACATATTGCTTTTGTTTTCCCCTGTTTTCCCTCAACAGGCGTAATTATTGTTTAACCAGGCAAACATAATGTTAAGTCCTGATGATGATCCCAATTTAATCTGAGCACGCTATCAAAACGTTGACTGCTTTTAGTTGTCATACTGGTGATTATTGGATATTATTAGTTTTTGTATGTACTACTCTGGGAAATTCTGTCTATGTTGATTCCAATGCAGTGCCCAGACTGCTCACCCCTTTTACCTGAAGCACTCTTTTCTCCTTTCCTCTCTATTTTCTTATCTCCCAGTATGGTACAGGACTGTGCCTTACTGCAAGGAAATGTTTTTTGCTAAATGTATTTAACTTGAAATTCCTGAATTGTTTTATAATAAATTCCCTGCCCGGCTGGGCAAAGGAAAAAATATATAGTAGCCTATTGTGGTCTATATGATATTAGTTTGTCACTTAATTTTTGCTGAGGACCTTTGTTTTTCTTAGTAACTGATACCCATGGTTCACAGCTACCAATTGGGTCCCCCTTGTTTACCTATAAAGAAAGAAACAAGGGCAGTACAGATAAAAGCAAAAAAGGTACAGAAAAGTCAAGAGGGGTGCTGAAAGAGGCTAGAGAAGTGCAGAAAGATGCAACAGAGGTGCAGAAAGAGGCAAGAGAAGTGCGGAAAGAGGAAAGAGAGGTTTAAAAAGAGGCATGAGAAATGGTGAAAGAAGCATCGGAGGTGTAGAAAGATACAAGAGAAGTGTGGAAAGAAACAAGAGAGTTGCAGAAAGAAACAAGAGAGGTGCAGAAAGAAGCATGTGAGGTGCAGAAAGAGGCAAGATAGTTGCAGAAACAGGCAAAAGAGGTGCAAAAAGAGGGAAGAGGGGTGCAGACAGAGGCAAGATAGGTATAGAAACAGGGAAGAGGGTGCAGTAAGAGGCAAAAGGGGTATAGCAATTTGCAACAGAGGTGCAAAAGTATGCAAGAGAAGTATAGAAAGAGGCAAGAAAGTTGCAAACATGCAAGAGAGGTGCAGAAAGAGGAAATGTGGTGCAGAAAGAGGCAAGAGAGGAGCAGAACGAAGCAACTGAAGTGCAGAAAGAGGCAAGAGAGGTGCAGAAAGAGGCAAGATGGGTGCAGAAAAAAGCAATAGAGGTGCTGAAAGAAGCAATAGATGTGCAGAAAGAAGCAACAGAGGTGCAGAAAGAGGCAAGGGGTGCAGAAAGAGGCAAGGCAAGTGCAAATGGCAGCATCAGAAATGCAGAAAGAGGCAAGAGAAGTGCAGAAAGAGGCAAAAGAAGTACATAAATGTGCAAGAGAGATACCGAAACAGGTAACAGATGTGAAGAAAATGGTGGGAAGGTGCAGAAAGAAGCAAGAGGTGCACAAGAAGCAGGATAAGTGCAGAAAGGAGCAACAGATGTGCAGAACAAGGGGAGAGAAGTACAGACAGAGGCAAGAGAAGTACGGAAAGAGGCAAATGAGGTACAGAAAGAAGCCAGAAAACTGCAAAAGAGGCAATAGAGTTGCAGTAACAGGCCAAAGAGAAGCATAAGGAGGGTACATGGGTGCTGATAGAGGCAGGAGAGGTTCATACAGGGGGAAGAGGGATACTGAGAGAGGCACAAGGGGTTCAGAACTTTGCAAGAGAGGTGCAGAAAGATGCATAAGCAGTGCAGAAAGAGGGAGAAGGGGTGCAAAAAAGGCAAGAGAAGTGCAGACAGAAGCAACAGACGTGCAAAAACAGTCAAGAGAGTTACGGAAAAAGGGAACAGGGGTGTAGAAATAAGCATGAAAGGCAGAGAAAGAGGTAAGAGGGGTATAGAAAGGAGAATCGGGATGTAAAAACTTGCAAGAGAAGTACATAGAGAAGCAAGAGCAGTGAGGAAATAACCAACAGAGGTGCAGAAAGAGGCAGGAGGGATGCAGAAAGAGGCAAGAGAAGTGCAGAATGTAACAAAAATGGTGCGTTAAGAGGGAAGAGATCTGCAGAAACAGGCAATAGATGTGCAGAAAGAGGTGAGAGGTGCGCAAAGAGGGAAGAGAGGTTTAGAAAGAAGCAAGAGGGGTGCATAAAGACGCAAGAGAGGTGCATAAAGAGGTAAGAGACGTGCAGCAAGAATCAACAGAGGTGCAGAAAGAGGCAACAGAGGTGTAGAAAAAGGAAAGAGGCAAGAGAGTTAAAGAATCAGGAAAAAGAGGTGCAGAAAAAAGAAACAGGCATGCAGACATGGAAGAGATATGCAAAAAGAAGGAAGAAGTGTGTAGAAAGAGGCAAGAGGGGTGTAGAAATTTGCAAGAGGGATGCAGAAAGAAGCAAGAGCAGTACAGAAGGAACCAACCGAGGTGCAGAAAGAGGTAAGAGAAGTACAGAAAGAAGCAACAGAGGTGCAGAAAGAAGCAAGAGAACTGCAGAAGGAGGCAAGAGATTTACAGAAATAGGGACCAGAGTAGCCGAAATAGGCAAGAGAGGTACAGAAAGAGATAAGATGGGTACAGAAATAAGCAAGAGGAGTGAAGAAATTTGCAAGAGAGGTGCAGAAAGAAGCATGAGCAGTGCAGAAAGAACCAACAGAGGTGTTGAAAGAGGCAAGGGGAGAGCAGAAAAAGGCAATATGCATGCAATAAAAACAAAAGGGGTGCAGAAATAGGCAACAAAACTGCAAAAAGAGGGAAGAGAGGTACAGAAAGAGGCAAGAGAGGTGCACAGAGGGAAGGAGGATGCAGAAAGAGGCAAGAGGGGTGCAGAAGGAATCAAGAAAGATACAGAAAGAAGCAAGAGAACTACCAAAAGAAGCAACAGGGGTAAAGAAAGAGGCAAGAGGGGTGCAGAAGGATACAAGAGACGTCCAGAAAGAAGCAACAGAGGTTCATAAGCAGGCAATAGAAGTGCAGAAAGAGGCAAGAGATGTACAGAAACAGGCAGGAGAGGTGCAGAAAGAAGGAACAGGGGTGCAGAAAGAGGCAAAAGAGATGCAGAAAGAGGCAAGAGAAGTCAAGAAATAAGCAAAAGAAGTAGAGAAGAAGGCATGGGAACTGCATAAAGAGGCAGGAGAGTTGCAGAAACAGGTAATAGAGGTTAGGAAATAGGGGTAGAGAAAGTGGTAAGGGGGTACAGAAAGATTCAGAAAAAAGCAAGAGAAGTGCAGAAAAACCAACCGAGGTACAGAAAGAGGCAAGAATGTTGCAGAAAGAGGCAGGAGAAGTGAAGGAAGAAGCAACAGAAGTGTAGAGAGGAAAGAGAACTGCAGAAAGAGGCAAGAGACCGGGGCAGAAAAAGGCAGGAGATGTACAGAAAGAGGATAGATGGGTACAGAAAGAGGCAAAAGGGGTGCAAAAAAACAATAGAGGTGAAGGAACAAGCAATGGAGGTGCAAATAAAAGAAAAAGAAAAGCAGAAAGAAGCAACAGAGGTGCAGAAAGAGACAAGATGGGTGCAGAAAGAGACAAAAGAGAGAGGCAAGAGAGGTGCTGAAACAGGCAACAGAGGTAAGGAAAGAGGGAAGAGGGGTGCAGAAAGAAGCAAACAAAGTGCAGAAAGAAGCAACAGAGGTGCAGAAAGAGTTTTTTTTTAAATGTTGTAATTGCATTAGCCATGAGTTTGAGACCTTTAAACAAACAAATAGCACAGAATAACAACACAAATAACCAAATTCAGAACACATGAGAGCACAGAAAGTAAAATACACATTGACAATATAAAAAAAATCAATTGATTGCACACAATAATTTAGAATTAAATGTCTTAGTCAATACCTCTTCTAATCCCACTGAAGGCTTGATCTTACCCTCTTACATTTTAGCCATAAGCGTGGGCCCCTGGGTTTAGCTAAGGCCATTTCCCTTTCATAAACCCCCCTCAATAATACCCAAAATTCAGTAATACTTGGACTCACTGTTTGAATCCATGCCTTAGCAATGGATAAATGAGCACATGCTATAATTATCAAAACTAAAGATTTCATTAGATTACCCAGATCTGATACTACCCCAATAGAATTTCCTTCTCTTAGTTGATTATCACAGCCTGATAGTTTTACAAGTTTGCGGGTTACGCCAATCCAAAATGTATTTAACTTTGGACATGTAACAAACATATGATGGAGATCAGTGGCATATTCTTGACACTTCGGGCAGCGTGACTTTACAGAAATGTGGGTCATAGCCCACTTAGAAATAATCTCTGGGGTATAGTACATCATAAACATGATCCGATGTTGCTGTAACTTCAAGTTAACTGAGGGAACTGAGGGAACTGCGGCATTCATAGTAGCCAAAGATTCATGTGCATCCTCTTTTTTAATATCAATTAAAAAAATCTGGCTCAATTTTGCTGCAATCTGTATGCTGTCATCACTAACGGCCGCTATGAATTTCTGATAAGTTTTTCCAATACAGGCCCGGACAGAAATTTTACAGATCATACCTAGGTTGGGCTAGGTAGTTCTAATAAGCCCTCTCCATGAGTAAAATAATCCCTAACTTACAGGTACTTAAAAAAATAATTCTGTAAAACCCCAAATTCTTCTTTCAATGATGCAAATGTTCGAAATCCTTGCTCATCATATAGGTGCCCAAGCTGTGTTATACCACAGCGTTTCCACCCTCTCCTCACAGAGTCGAGAAATATTTCAGACAATCTCGGATTCCCCAAAGAGTAGTATATACCTGCAATTCAGGCAGTGTATAGTCCTTGCATATATCTTGCCTAATCCGGGCAATGTGTCTAACTACCTTAAATCGAACCCTCTTGTAATAGTTAGGGTCGGCAGTCTTATACAGTAAAAACCCTGTGTTTGGGCCACAAGCTAGCTGGTATGAAAACCAAATCCTACCCAGACCAGTCCCCTTGAGTAAACTTTGAATCTGACTTACAAAAGCAGCCCAGAAGTATACTTTAAAGTCTGGGAGTTTCAAACCACCTTGTTCATATGATAGCTTAATATACCTAAGAGCTTTCCTAGCCCTCTGGTTATCCCATATAAAACTGCCTACCCCACTCTCTAACCGCTTAAAAAAAGATGGAGGGACCCTTACTGGAATAGTACGAAACAGGTAAATGAATTTCGGAAGGATGTTAATTTTTACTGCGTTGCACCTCCCAATAATACTGAGTCGTAGCTTATGCCAACTA
Source organism: Lissotriton vulgaris (assembly GCF_964263255.1). NCBI lineage: Eukaryota > Metazoa > Chordata > Amphibia > Caudata > Salamandridae > Lissotriton > Lissotriton vulgaris. Next base: position 576,483,474 of record NC_141693.1, read on the forward strand.
TGCATATTTGCAACAACATTTTTGAGCAGTGGCTCATAATTTAGAGCAATAACCTCATCAATATGACAGCTGAGACACACTCCAAGATATGCAGCGGTTCTCGTAAATCCTAAAGTAATTGGGGCTGATTTGGGTTGAAAATTTAAGATTGTCTGTGTCTTATTTAAATTTAATTTATAGCCAGAGAAGGAACCGAAGCACTGATCCTCTTGTGTAATATCGGCTATAGCTTCCACTGGTCTCGTAGTGAAGACAGCAATATCGTCTGCGTATGCAGTTACTTTTAATACCATACCATTGAAGGACACTGGAGAGATATGATCATTATGGAGCAAATGCCTAATAAAGGGCTCGATGTAAAGAGCAAATAATAGTGGGTATAACGGGCATCCCTGCCGTGTACCCCTCTGAATACTAAAGGAAAAAGAAGAGAGACCATTAAGCCTGACAGAAGCAGTTGGTTTACAGTATTGTTTCTGTACTGCTGAGATAAGCCTCTGACCGAGACCTAGAGATGATATTGTGTACCATAAAGCTCCTGAGGCCACTCGGTCGAAGGCCTTCTCAGCGTCCAACATCAGCATCTCGATCTGCTTGTTCAAGTGGCCAGAAACATCAAATGCAGCGATATCTGTATTTATGTGAGCAGCAGTGTCTCGACCCGGGACAACGCCATGTTGTTGTTCAGATGCCAAAAGATAGATAGTAGGGGATAGACGGAAGACAAGAACTTTTGACATTTTTTTGGCATCAGTGCTGATTAAAGATATTGGTCCATATGAGCTCCTATCCTCTACAGGTTTACCCTTTTTAGGAAAAAAATATTAATAGTTATGTTCCAAGAGAAGGGGCATCCTCTCCTTGCATTATTTTTTTTTTATTTGCTTATAGAGCGCCTGACTAGACCCCCGAAGGGGTATCTCCGCGCTATAACTGCAGATGGAGGTAGGAGTAACAGTGTATTCAGGAATAAAGTAGCGTTAGTAGCTGGGAAACAGATAAGTTTTTACATTTTTTCTGAACATCAAATGGTTGGTGATTGACCTTAGTTCAAGCGGTAGTGAATTCCATAATATGGGTCCAGTGTGGGCCAGTGCACGGCCACCTTGTCTGGTTTTCTTAATTCTAGGTGTTTTAAGAAGTTGCTGGTTGCTGGAACGCAAAGAGCGTCCTGAAATGTAAGGCTGAAAGATGTCAGTGAAATACTTAGGGCCTATCCCCATTAGGCTCTTATGTATGGTACAAAGAGTCTTGAACTGAACTCGTTTCTTCACTGGAAGCCAGTGAAGCTGAGACAGTAGGGGGCAAGATGGTGTCCTGGGAGGAGCATTCACGACAATCCTCGCGGCAGTGTTTTGAATGACCTGCAATTTCTTGAGTTGCTCCTCGTTGGCTCCTTGGAGCAATCCATTGCAGTAGTCAACCCTACTAATAACCAGCGCCTGCACCAGAGTTTTTCTGTGGTGATCCGGAAGATAGGGAAAGACACGTCTTAACATCCCTATAGCCCGGAAACAGGTGCCGGCTACTTGATTAACGTGGTCCTTGAAGGTAAGTTGTTGGTCAAATAATACTCCCAAGTTTCTGATCTTACTCTTGGGGGTAGGGACAGGGCCCAGTTCTTGGGGCCACCAGTCTGATGACCAGTGTGTCATCGCCTGACCGAACAACATCACTTCGGTTTTCCCAACGTTACACTGCAGACAATTTGATGACATCCAGTCTGCAATGGCTCTCATGCCATCTGCAAATGATCTTTTAACTGCAGGTGTAAGATTTTTAAAGGGAAAAAGGAGTTGGGTGTCGTCAGCATACGACACGGGGGTGAACCCGAAAGATCTCGCTAGGTTGGCAAGGGGGGCCACATATATATTGAAAAGTGTGGGGCTCAGACATGAGCCCTGTGGCACCCCCTTATTGAGCTCCCTGTGGATGGATGTGTGGGTGCCCAGCCTAACCTCTTGAGAACGCCCGGACAGAAAGCTCTCCAACCATGTCAAAGCCCCTCCCCCTATTCCCACCTCCTTTAGGCGATGGAGAAGCACCTTGTGTGACACCGTATCGAAAGCGGCGGAAAGGTCCAACAGCACCAGAATCATAGAGCGGCCATCATCCAGTGCCATTTTGATGTTGTTGGTCACTGTTTGAAGTGCTGATTCTGTGCTGTGGTTCGGCCTGAACCCCGATTGAGAGTGGTCCAGGCCTTCCGTCGCTTCCAGATGTTGGGAAAGATAGGTATTCACGTGCTTCTCCGTGATCTTGCCCAGGTAGGGTAGGAGAGAGATGGGACGTAGGTTGGATAGGTCTGTCCAGGGAGATGATGCCTTTTTTCTTATCGGGTTCACCACTGCCTTTTTCCAATCTGCCGGGACCTGGCCTGTCCTAAGGGAGATATTGACCATTTCAAGTATGTGGGGACCTAAAAGGGGAATCAGAGGGCCTACCATTTTGGCTGGGACAAGATCATTGGGGGAACCCGTTTTAATATGGTTACAGAGAGTAAGGAGCTCTGTATACATAACGGGAGGGAAGGACGTCAAAGAAGGTTTATTGTCTGTAGTGATAATCGTAGTAGGACATAGATTAGTTTTATTTTTATTGATATTGTTGGCAGCTACTATTTTTTCATATATGATGTTGATTTTATTCTCAAAAAACAATGAGACTTTGTCGCACAAGTCCTGCGAAAAGTCGTCTGAGCTTTCACAGGCAGTGGGCTTAATAAAGTTTTGGAGAATGTTAAAAAGCTCCTTAGGGCTATTGCCTGCCTCTGCTATTTGCTGTGTTAATTGTTGTTTTCTTGCCAGCTTTATATTTTTATAGTATTCTGATTGAGCTTTTATAAAGATCAGACGGCAGTCTTCATTTTTAGTTTTTCTCCAAGCTTTCTCCGTACGTCTGCATTTTTGTTTTTCTGCCCTCAGTTCCTTTGTATACCATTTTTCTTGTTTAGACACCGGATGTTGTTTGTGTTTTTTTAGGGGAGCAATAATTTCAATTGCCTTTTTAATGGATTCATTCAGCTTAGCTAGGGCTAGATCCGCTGTATCAGATTCTAAAAAGTTCGGATCTGTCCATGCTTCTTGAGCTGTGTTAGCATTAACTTTATGCCATTGACGTCTCCATGAGGGGGGGGAAGGAGCGTTCTTAATAGGTCTCACAGGGGTTAGTAGCATAAATTCCAACAAAGAATGATCGGTCCATGATATACTTGCGGCCAGGGAACAGTTTATTTTGGTGGAATTGGAGAAGATAAGATCAAGCATGTGTCCTCCTATGTGAGTAGGTCCTTGATTTTTTAATTCCAAGCCCAGATTCGATAGCTCTGTAAGTAGAGCCGTGGATTCGGTTAGCATTGGCTGATCTACATGTATGTTAAAATCACCTAGAAGTAAGAAGTCTTCTTTGGATTTTATATGTGGGGCTAAAATTTCCTGAAGGGTGAGTGCAAAATTAGGATCTGCTCCCGGGGGACGGTAAACCAGAGCACCCTTCCAAGTGAAATGATTGGTTAGGTGAATTTTAAAAAGCAAAGTTTCTAATTGTGAGTTAGAGTGTTGTTCAATGATTGTACATTGTATATTATCCTTATATATAATAGCCACACCGCCTCCAATTTTGATATCTCTGTCTAGATGTTTGATTTTGTACCCAGAGGGAATCCCCATTGCAATGGCTGTAACTGTATGGGGTTTCAGCCAGGTTTCCACCAGGAAACATATATCTGGTTGGATAGAATGTATAAGGTCCCAAACCTGATGTTGGTGTTTAGGTAGGGAACGTACGTTTAGGAGAAAGCTTTTCAAACCTTTGACAGAAGCGCTGGAATCTGGAGGGGGCAAGTTGTTGTTCAGTAGGCGTCGACACAGAGGACAGGAATAAACCTCCTCAATGCGATACCAGGGTATGACTGTACTACAGCATGTAGGTGGTCTAAGGCTACGTAAAGTGTGGGCTGAGTAAAAGAGGGGTTGGGAATCCTTACCAGTGACTGTTTGGGGGATAAGATCAGGGTCCATCGCCCCTCGCCCCGTCCTGTCGCGGACGGGCGCAGACGGGCTTTTCTTCGGCGCTTCTTAGGCGCGCTCGAAGGCGCCCCCTGCGCGCAACCGCTGCGCGCTTGTAGGAAGGGCAGCCTAAATAGCCCGGAGTGAGGTAGCCACTAGAGCGCTAACCTCAGCTCCGGCTAACCGGAAGTGCAGCCTGGCTCTTGCCTGTCCGCCCTCCGCACAACGGCACTGCTTGCCGAGTCGGACCAGGGCGGGCAGACTGTAATATTGAGCCCAGGCGAGCGATGAGAATGGGAGAGAAAGCTGGATTTAAATGAAAGACCTGAATAGTCTGTCAGGTGAGTTTAACAGCGCAAAAATAAAATGTTTCCTTTCTAATAAAAAGCTTCTCGCAGCCCAGATAATATCGCTGATAAGAACACTCTGAAGTTGATAGTACTCACAGGCAGCAGCGGGTCCGGGAGACACTGCCACCGTCTCCCTACCGCGCGTGCTCGTGAGTCAGGGCAGCCTAAATAGCCCGGAGTGAGGTAGCCACTAGAGCGCTAACCTCAGCTCCGGCTAACCGGAAGTGCAGCCTGGCTCTTGCCTGTCCGCCCTCCGCACAACGGCACTGCTTGCCGAGTCGGACCAACTTAATCAAAACCGGAACCAATATGTCCTTAAAAGTTCTTTAAAATTCTAGAGGAATGGTATCTTTGCCTACCGCCTTACCTGAAGGTAATGCACTAATTGCTTTATTTATTTCTAGTAGATCCATTTTTTCGATCCAAAACAGGCATTACACTTTTATGTATGTAATCCATAGCTGTTTGCCGATTAAAACATGCTGTATCACTATAGAGTTCAGCATAAAATAGCCTGAACTGTTCTATTATATCTGGGTATTTGGTATAAACTGAACCATCTGCTTCTTTAATTTGCTTAATATATGATTAAGCCCTCTGGTCAGCTAACTGATAAGCCAATACACATCCAACCTTTTCTCCATATTTGTATGGTCTAGATTTAAACTTATGGAAGTTGTTAGCTACTCTGTCCCTAAGTCTTCTCCTAAGTTTTGCTCTTAATTCAATAACCTGTAAATAAATCATCGACTCCCCAGTGTCCTCTCGGGCAATAGCTCTAGCATGTAGCTGCTTTAATTCTATATACTGCCTATGCTCCTTTTCCACCAAGCTTGCATTTAGCTGATTCTGTTTGATAATAAATTGTAATGTTGCCCCTCTCACATACGCCTTCAAACAGTGCCACAGTATAGCACTAGATACCATGTCTTGATTATTCTCTATGTATTCCTTCAGCATTCCTTGCATGTATTTTACATAGTCAGGATTAATAAGGAGATGCCTGGGCAATGAGAATTCCTTAGCTGGCTCTTTCCCCCAAGTTGAAGCTGAACTATCAGCATAATGGGGTTGTAATCTGATGTAATTTTTGGACATACCTCCATGGATACATTTTCTGGCATAGTTTTATTAGTAAAATTTGAGTACTGTTTATGCAGATTTGAAAAAAAGTATAGCCCGGTACTGTAGGAAATAATTTCCTCCCAACATCCTCCAATTGATGTATATGAAGTAAATCAAATATTGCTGCCCTCATCTGAGCCATTCTGGCTCGTGCTAAAGTATTTGTGGTGTTAATTTATTTTTATCGAAGATACAATTAAAGTCCCCCATAACTATAAGTTCCCCTGTCCATTCCAATAATTCAGAACATAGAAAAGAGATAACCTCCGGGCAGTCAATAATAGGACCATAAACCATACATATCGTAACCTTACGCCCAAAAATCAGGAGTTAGGCGATTGCCCATCTTCCTTTAGAATCAGCCATTGTACGTAACACCATAACTATACATTGCTTGGACTTCAATATGGCCATCCCTCAAATAGACAAAGATTGTGAGGTACACACAAGTAAGTCATATCCAAGTGTTTTGATGTGGGCTCTATCCTTAAAGGCTAAATGTGTTTCAGCAAGCACGACCATTTGAGATTTGAATACCTTCAGTTCTTCCACTACCAATCGTCGTTTACCGGCCTGATTGAGCCCAGATATATTCCAACACATGTATTTAACACACAGCATTTAACAGAATTAGTAATTTCAAATCAGTCTCCTTCCCCCTGAATATGATCCCCTTACTCCTGTGCACTCTCTGTGCATTTTTTGCTACACATTGGGTATTTATCCCCCTCCCTCCCTGACACCCCCCATCTACTAACCCAGGAAAATGATAAGAAAAAATCAAAAACAAAAAATCTTAACAGTACTTTGAAAGACATAAGTCAAAAAGCTTAGGCGGTCATAATTTGGAGCTGTTTGTCTGTTATCACAAAAATGTTCCAATTACATATCAAATCAATCTTTAGCGGTGGGCTGCCACTTAAAAAGTGCTTGTTTAACCTCCTGCTCATTGAAAAAAAGTGTGTACAACCATCCTTAATAAACTTTAGATGGGCTGGCTCCTGTAAAAAAACTTGTGTGGACACAACTTTCAAGGGAACCATAAGTTGGCGAAGCTGCCATCGCTTGTCCATAGTAGATTTGCACATGTCTGAGCACACAAATATGGACATAATGTCCACTTTGGCAGGAGCCGATGGACGTGCCTTGAGGTACATTGCTTGACGAAGCAATAAATTGCCTAAAAACACAAGTATAGTCAGTGCAAAATTAAATCTAGCATGGTTGCCTTGAGAGAGAAACAAAGGCAATCTATGTGCTCGCTGAACTTGAGTGTCCATATCCCTGTCTGCTAGGTCGGGAAAAGCTTTCTGTGAAAGATTTATAATGAATGTCTGTGGGTAAGAGCCTTCCCTTCCTCTGGAATGCCAAAAATCCTTAAATTCTGACGCCATTGCCCATTCTCAAGGTCTTCAATCTTAAATTGCATAAGAGCCATTTGGGAATCTTGTGATTTTACCAAGTTCACAGTATGAGTTTTGACCTCCGCTACAGCTGTCACTCGGTGTTGAAGGTCAATAACCTCAGAAGAGAGCTGAGTGTCCTTATCAGTCACATATGAGAGAGCTTGCTTAATCTCTCTGCTGTCAACTTTGGCCTGCTGACAATAGTCTTGAGCTTCAGCTCTCTGAATGGCTAGTGCATGCATAATTCTAGAAAGTGAATGTTCCTCATGCTCATAGTCGCTAACAGCATGCTAGGCCTTATTGGTACTTTCTGTTTCTTTTACAGGCATCAATGTAGGACATGCTGTCATGGATATAGTGGGAGACAATGTAAGAGAAATTGTAGGAGATATGATCTCCTTGGCTTCTACTGCCGCCGTAGCTGTTGGCATTTGGAAGAAACCTTGACACCTCTTAATAACCCTGTTTTGTAAACTGCCCTGACCACTCAGATCCTCAGCACACATATATGCTGCAAATGAAACCTCAGAAATATTTGCTGCCGGTACTGGGCGTTCGTTGTCTGTTGTAGCATTTATAATATTACCAGGAATACCCGGATTAGACAGCCTAGAAATAATGTTTTTTACCTCGCCTTTTGAAGAAACCCATTTCCGCAGTGGATTCACCCCCGAACTGACCTTTGCAGAGTTTGCTGCTGATTCATTGAAATGTCCCAGCACATCTGACACCTGTGTCTCAGCTCCAACGCTCTGACCATTACCTCCTTTACCTGCCCAAACAGTTTTGGGGCCTTTTCCTTTAACACCTTCCCCCCACTGGGGTTCTGTTTTTTGGACTGTTACAGGCTCCTACTTCACTGTTGGAGCCAGACGTAGTATCTTGTCCCCGAGCAACAGCAGAGTTAAGCTCAGCCATATTGAAAGAATGCTCTGATCATTCGGGCTGTCCAGTTTTATAGCACCATTGATCCCATTACCATTGGAAACACATGTCAGCTCCTTGTGAGTGCCATTCTCGCCCACCATCCCAGTGCCAGTGCTCAATGAGTTGACGTTTGACTGCGTCAAATTCTCCAAAGAGTGCCTTGCAATCGACCCATTAGGCTCTGAGGCCTGAACTACATTAACTACAAAAGTGTCAGCAGGGCAGGCAGCTGGGTCAAGCACTTTACCATAAGCAAATTCTGCTGCCATTATCTCTGGGGATTTCACTAAAAACGCATTACTACTGAAAAGATTTTGATTAGAAGAGACTGAAGGCGTCATGGAAATAGCAGTATCTTCCACACTCCCCCAGCCCTCCTGTACAGCAGCATTCAGCACCTCAGCCATTTGAAAACCAAGAATGACAATCTCTGAACCTCAGGATCGGAGCAGCAACATTGCCCTCCCGGAGAGCAGCAGTTTCAAGATTGGTTTCCCCAGGTGGGAGCCCACTGCAATGCCAGAGCAAGGATTACCTAAATTACATGCACCCCCAAGTATTGCCTGAGATACCGGCACTTTCCCACTGGTACTGAGTCACTATGGTCTCTGCCGCCATCCAGTGCCTCCAAGGCATTCCTAGCTTCCATGGCATTCCCAGCTTCCATCAGCGCCTCAGCTCATCCTCGTCGCGTTGTCGGTGGCGGAACCATTCTCTCTTCCTAATCAGCACCCGGCTACGTTAGTACTCTCCTGCAGCTGCCTCCGCTCCAGGAGGACGCCTACCTTTACCCTCTCCTTGGAGCCTGGGTTAGCCACTGTTATCCCATATGCTGCAGCCACCGATATAGCTACAAGATACGATGAGGCCGTAGGGTTCAGAGTACATTTTTAAAAGCGGGAAGGAAGCTTACGGTTGCGGCTGTTTTTGGCAGTACTTAGTGTGCTGGATGTGCAATATTGCACAATCAACCGTTGCAGTGTATGGTGGTCGAGCAGCGCAGTGGTTTTCAATCCGACTACTACCGCAACCGCTGAGTGCTGGGTGTATCCTGTGGATGTGAGAAAGAGCTAAAAATGGTAAAGAAAGAAGCAATAGATGTGCAGAAAGAGGCAACGGAAGTGCAGAAAGAAGCAAGTGAGGTTCAGAAACAGGCAAAAGAGGTGCAGAAAGAAGAAAAAGGGGTGCAAACAGAGGCATGAGAGATGCAGAAAGAGGGAAGAGAGGAGCAGTATAAGGCAAATGGGGTACAGAAATTTGCAAGAGGGGTGTAGAAAGAAACAAGAGAGGTACAGAAAGAAGCAAGAACAGTACAGAAAAAAGCAACAGGGGTACAGAGAGAGACAACAGGGGTGCAGAAAGATGCAAGAGAAGTGCAGGAAAAAGAAAGAGAGTTGCAGAAGGAGGCAAGAGTAGTGCAGAAAGAGGCAAGAGAAGTTCAGAAACAGGCAGGAGAGGTGCAGAATGAGGGACTAGTGGTTCAGAAAGAGGCAAGAGAGGTGCAGAAAGAGGCAAGAGAATTGTAGAAAGAAGCAACGGAGGTGCAAAAGGAGGCAAGAGAACTGCAGAAAGAGGCAAAAGAGTTGCAGAAACAGGCACAAGAGGTGTGGAAAGAAAAACAAGGGGTACAGAAAAAGGTAGGAGGTGTGCAGAAAGTAGCAAGAGAGATACGGAAAAATGGAAGAGAACATCAATATTTTCATATGCACCCAATTAACAGATTAATCTGTCAAAACCAACTTCAACATTTTTTATTTGGAAGATTACTTATGTGAACTTTCGTGAACTGTCTGCTCAATAACACTAAAAATAGAAATTGTTGAAATTTGGATTACAATTTGCATGCTCCCTCTATGTTGTAGTTTTTACCAAGAGGTGCAGAAATAGGCAAGAGAGGTGCAGAAAGAGGCAAGAGAAGGACAGAAAGAAGCAACAAAATGTGAAATGAGGCAAGAGAAGTGCAGAAATAGGCAAGAGAGGTATAGAAACAGGTATAGAAAGAGGGAAGAGGGTGCAGGAAGAGGGAAGAGGGATGTAGAAAGAAGGAAGAGAAGTACAGAAAGAAGCAAGAGAAGTGCAGAAAGAGGTAAGAGAGTTGCTGAAACCGGCAAAAGGGGTGCAGAAATAGGCGAAAGGGGTGCAAGAATTTGCAAGAGAGGTGTAGAAAAAGCTAGAGCAGAGCAGAAGGAAGCAACAGGGGTGCAGAAAAGGCATATGGGGTGCTGAATGAAGCAAGTACAGTGCAAAAAAGCAACAAAGGGATAGAAAAGGGCAAGAGGGGGCTGAAAGAGGCAGGAGAAGTGCAGAAAGAAGCAACAGAGATGAAGAAAGAGGCAAAAGAAGTGCAGAACGAGGAAAGAGGGGTGCAGAAAAGGTCAAGAGAAATGCAGAAAGAGGCAAGAGAAAGTGTAAAAGAAGCAACAGAGGTGTTGAAATATGCAAGACAAGTGTTGAAAGAGACAAGAGATTTGCAGAAAGAAACAAGAGAGGTACAGAAAAAAAGCAAGAGTACTGCAGAAAGAGCCAAGTGAGGTGCAGAAAGAGGCAAGAGAGTTGTGGAAACAGGCAAGAGAGATGCAGAAAGAGGAAAGAGGGGTGCAAAAAGAGGCTAGAGGGGTGCAGATAGAGGCAAGAGACAGAAAGAAGCAACTGAAGTACAGAAAAAGGCAAGAGAGGTACAAAAAAGGTAAGATGGGTGTGAAAAAAAACAATAGAGGTGCTGAAAAAGCAATAGAAGTGCAGAAAGAAGCAACAGGGGTGCAGATAATGGCAAGAGGGGTGCAGAAAAAGGCATGGGGATTGCATAAAGTAGCAACACAAATACAGAAAGAGGCAAGAGAAGTTCAGAAAGAGGCATGAGAAGTGCATAAAGGGCAAGAGAGATGCCAAAACAGGCAACAGAAGTGGAGTAGGAGGGAAGAGGGGTGCAGAAAGAGAGAAGAGGGGTGCCGAAAGAAGCAAGAGAGGTGCAAAAGAAGCAAGAGAAGTTCAGAAAGAAGCAACAGACATGAAGAACGAGGCAAGAGAAGTGCAGAAATAGGCAAGAGAAGTACAGAAAGAGGCAAGTGAAGTACAGAGAGAGGCAAGAGAACAGCTAAAGAGGCAATAGAGATGAAGAAACAGGCAAAAGAGAAGCATAAAGAGGGAACTTGGGTGCAGATAGAGTAAAGGGAAGTGCATACAGGGGGAAGAAGGGTAGAGAAAGAGGGAAGAGGGGATCAGAAATTTGCAGGAGATGTGGAGAAAGAAGCAACAGATGTGCAGAAGGAGGCAGGAGATCTGCAAACAGAGGCAACACAGTTGCAGGAAATGTCAAGATAGGTACAGAAAAAAGGAACAGGGGTGCAGAAATAGGCAATAGAGGTGGAGAAAGAGGTAAGAGGGGTACCGGAATGGGCAAGAGGGGTGTAGAAACTTGCAAGAGTGGTGCAGAGAGAAGCAAGAGCAGAGCAGAAATACCCAACAGAGGTGCAGAAAGAGGCAAGAAGGATGCATAAAGAGGCAAGAGAAGTGCAGAAAGTAGCAACAATGGTGCAGTTAGAAGAAAGAGATCTGCAAAAGAGACAAGAGAGGTACAGAAAGAGGTGAGAGGTGCACAAAGAGGGAAGCAGGGTTTGGAAAGAGCCGAGAGGGGTGCAGAAAGAAGCAAGAGTGGTGTAGAAAGATGCAAGCGAAGTGCCAAAAGAAGACACAGAGGTGCAGAAAGAGGCAAGGGGGTGCAGAAAGAGGTAAGAGAAGTGCAGAATAAAGCAACAGAGGTGAAGAAAGAGGCAAGAGAAGTACAAAAAGATGCAAGAAAGGTGGTGAAACAGGCCAGAGATGTGCAGAAAGAGGGAACAGAGGTACAGAGAGAGGTATAGAAAGAGGAAAGAGAGGTGCAGAAAGAGGCAAGAGGGGTGCAAAAAGAAGCATGTGAGGTGCAGCAAGAGGCAACAGCTGTGAAGAAAGAGGCAAGAGAGGGGAAGAAACAGGCAAGAGAAGTGCAGAAAGAGGCAATAGAATTGCTGAAAGAAGCAACAGATGATTGAAATAAGCTAGAGAAGTGATGAAAGAGAAAAGAGAGCTGCAGAAAGGAACAAGAGAGGTGCAGAAAGAGGCAAGAGAAGTGTAGAAAGAAGCACAAGAATTGCAGAAAGAGGGAAGTGAGGTGCAAAAACAGGCAAGCGAGGTGAAGAAACAGGCAAGAGAACTGCAGAAAGAGGCACAAGAGGTGCAGAAAGAGGCAAGTGAGATGCCGAAAGAGGCAAGAGATGTGCAGAAAGAAGCAATAGAGATACAGAAAAATGCAATACAAGTGCAGAAAGAACCAAAGGAGATGCATAAAGAGGCAATGGGGTGCAGAAAGAAGCAAGTGAGGTGCAGAAGGAGACAGAAGAGGTGCAGTAAGAGGCAAGAGAGGTCCACAAATGAAGGCTGGACCCCTCTAGGGCCAAGTGGGTTATCTACAATCACCTGCTATGCCTTCTCAAGAATGAAAAGGTGATCAGACAATAGAGTATATAATCTTACTGTATTCAGTGTATGCTCTGTAGAGGAGCCCATTCAGGCCTTCACCATAAGATGTCTGCTGAGGTGGACTGACACCCCAGGGCACGCTGACACATATTAAACCCGTCTGGAGGCTATGGCCTCACCTCTAATGGAAAGTTACCGGCTTGAGCCGTGCATGAACAGAGGAGGTACAGAGAGATGAGCGACCACCTGCCCGATGGCTGTACTCACAGTACTCCAAGTGGCACTGTGCCGAGTCTCCTAACACGGAAGCAGAGCTACACATTGACATTGGAATGCAGAGAAGGAATATCTGTTCATTAGCAAGTCGGGATACAACCTTGAACAGGAGAGAAAATAATACTGAAGTACAGTTTTGCTAAGGCAAGCGAAAACATAAATAAGGTCTAGCAGGGGCTCTAGAGGGCGTGCACGTGGAATGGCTGCCTAACTGAGTAGCTCCCGCTCCTTGGCCCACTATCCTGCACTTATCCTTTACCAAAGGTGAGTAAAATATTAATATTACCCACCATCTGATGCGGTGGGTGGTCCTCTGCACTCGACCCGAAGCTTGGGCCGCTGGTGACCCCTGGGCCGAAGTAAACAGCGTTTGAAAATCAGCCGGCGGTGCCCTTGGAGACTACGCACTGAGGAGATCGGCCTCAGGGGACTACGCGAGGCCGGGGCTTGCCACAAGGCGGCAGGCCCGATCTGCGCTCTTGGTTTCGGCGCCTGAGACGTGCCTGGCTCTGGTCCCTGCTGCCAGTGTAAGTTGCTGACATCGCCTACAGTGGACTGCTCCTCACGCAGGCTTGCCCCGTGTGCCCGATCCACTATCGGCAGACTCGACGCCTGGGAGGCGCTGCCTGCATCCCTGTACAGCCCGGAGGGCGAGGCGGCCCTCGGGGGGAGAGCTGCGACTGCCGCTGCGGCCCCTGTTGATTCCGGGGAGTGTCGGGTGTCCGCGGCACCTACCGCTGCGCTACAAAGGGTGAGGAGTGACTGGATCTGGTGGCGGCCACTTTCTTCCCGATAACTGGCGGGCGGTTGGGGGCTGAGTGGAGACACGACCCCCACCGGGACACTAGCTGCAATTGACTTTGTCAAAGTTCTTGGCCTGCAAATCTTCTAATCATCCACATATACAATGGCCCTTGGACACTTGCAGCTCCGCCGATCACTCTAAACTGGGGCGGCTACTAAGGCCCCATGCTGCGGTCATTTGGAATTGGGGCTGATTTATAAACGGACTGAAATATTTTCGTGCCAGCTAAATGGCAGAGCCTGCCGCTGCCCTATCTTTCGGCCATAGGCTTGTAGATTGCGCTCTCACACAGTATTGCCAATCTCAGAGCCACCTACACACAGCACATCTACAGACACAACCCTCTGCTACAGACCGCCTGTGCCTATCATTTGCACGTAATTTTTTTTTTACAGCACAGGCTGGTAGCTCTTGCCCCCCAAGGTGCAGCTCCCAATCTATGTGGGGATTCTTTCCAACATCTAACACCGCTGAGTGCATAGGCGAAGGAATATCTGCCTCGGGGGTTGCCCGCCACTTATCGCTATCCTCCCCACATTTGAAACCCAGCAGGACCGAGGCGGTGGAACGCGAGGTGGCGGAGAAAACACAATCGGAGACCAGGATGGTGCACCCCGAAAACCGCCAAAAATAAGCTTTGACGGCGCTAAGAGAGGTACAAAATCGGTGCCTGCTGAACCAGGGCCCAGTGATACCAACTCGACGGCCATTGCTTCTCCCACCAAGGACCTCGACTTGCACCACCTGTTCCAGGAGATGAGGCAGGGGTTCGCCACTGTGGTGGAAAAAGTGGACGGAATGACATCTAGGCTTGACGCCCTGGTTCATAAGGTAGACCGTCACGAAGACCGAATAACATCCACGGAGCAGCGAATCTCAGATAATGACGATATCACCTCGTCCCACACCACGCAATTGGCCCGCATGGACAACCTGCTCCGACTCATAGCGGCTAAGTACGAGAACTTGGAAGCCCGTAGTCGACGCAACAACATACGCGTCACGGGCATTCCGGAATCCACAGACACGGGCAAAATGGAACTCTATGTTGAGAAGCTCCTCAAAGGATCGATAGGGGAGGATGCATTTTTGCCTCAATTCATCATCAAAGGGCGCACCGCTCATTAGTACCCGCCGTCCCCAAGCCCGGATTGCCGCCTAGGCCGATCATTGCTAAATTATTAAACTATACAGACCGTGATGTCGCGCTGAGAGCAGCCCGAACTCAACAATCCCTGCAATACAATGGTGTAACTTTCTCCATATATTCTGACTTCATCCCTCTAGTGCAAGAAGAGAGACGCAAGTTCATTCCTGTGAAGAAGAAACTGCGGAAAGCCCAGCTGGAATATGCCCTACTCTAGCCGGCGAAGCTACGAGTCACACACCAGGGGACACATTGCTTCTTCACAAATCCCCAAAAAGTTGAAGATTTTCTGATGACGATCTGCAAGGCTCGAAGGGGTGATCGCAATGCTGAGGCAGACCTGGAAGATGACAACCCATCCTCGGCAGCGGATGAACATTGATCACATGAACTTGGTGGGACCAGACTCCTTGTTGCTTTGAACTACTATCTTTGGCTCTTGCTTTGGGAACGCGGGGGACGTGGACTCCACACTGCAGAACTGAACTGCCTAATCTCTCCAGTGGTAATGTACTCCAAGGACCACTTTCCCTGCCCTGGCCTCCACCGAGGGTGGTACAGTATGGGAGGCCATTGGCTGGAGAAGTGGCTGTGCGCCCTTGATGTTGCTTCCCTTTCGGGTGTTCCCCATGCAAAATGTTGGGATGTTATGGTTGAGGGGAGGGAGGGGGAGGGGAGATGAGGGAGGGAAAAGGTGGCTGCTGGCATGATTGGGATGCTGTAGTGGGAGGGGGGTTGTGCTGGTTCGGAGAGGAAAGGTTTACACACGAAGTGGTTAATCGAGTCACAAAATGCTATGTCAAACTGTATCGTCTGGATGGAGCAGTAACTGCACCATTACCACTGCTAGGGTGGGATAATTTGATGCTCCGCTATCTATGTCTTAGGGTCTGATGCACAACTAAATTGCATATCATGGAATGTTAGAGGGCTTAACAATGCCAAAAAGTGTCGTAATGTGATTGCTTATCTCAACAGACACAATGTTCATATTGCCATGCTGCAGGAAACTCATTTGTCACCACTAGTGAGGGCCACCTTTGCAAGCAAATGGGCTGGAATCCGTATATTCTCCTCCTATTCCACATACGCGAGGGGAGTTACTATCTTCCTTAGACGCACAGTGCCGTTCCAGAAATGCTGAGACTTGACAGATAGTGAGAGACGTTACGCTTTACTGTGGGGGCGAATGGGTTGTGACACAGTTACATTCATTAATTGTTATGCTCCTAACCTAGACATGCCTGCTTACTTTACTACACTCTGGGGCAAAATCATGAACGTGGGATCCCGCCATGTTATCTGGGGAGGGGACTTTAATTTGGCATCGATACCTCACTTAGATAGATCGGATGGAGTGAGTCCCTACAAACCCGGGGCCAGAGAGGCATTGAGGGGCATCATCGCTGAGGGCAACCTGGTGGACATTTGGCAACACCTACACCCGATCAGGAGGGAGGGCACACCTTTTACATCACAAACTGGCACATGGGCATGATTGGATTACTTCCTCATCACCAAAGAGATTACTTCGGAGGTTCTGGGGGTTACACATTTGCCAAGAACATACTCTGACCACAGCCCTGTCCTGATGCATACATGTATTCCTGGGTGGGATAACCCTAGGCCACAATGGAGATTACAACCGGCGGCACTATTAGATAGCTTGTTCCGAGTTGAGCTGGGGGAGGAAATCGCTGCTTTCTTTCCCAGGAACAAAGGGTCAGTGGACTCGGTCGAACATATCTGGGAGGCCTTCAAAGTCACCATAAGAGGGTACTGCATATCTAAAAGTTCTGGGGTCCTGCGGGACATACGGAACACTATTCATACATTACGCAGGGAACTGAGAGCATTGGAGCTTCGAATGGTGGAAGACGACAGTCCTGATATACATGCAGAGTTCAGGGACAAACTATCAAAATATGAGGAGGAGACTAACAGGGAAGCAAAATTTCGAGGGAAACATTGGCAGGCCAGAAAGCATTGCAAAAGAGACAGACCGGGGAGGGCACTAACGGTAGTAACCCGTGCCCCACGTGCCCACAACACCATCCTGGAACTCACTAACAATCAGGGGCACACGATCAGGGACTCAGGTGCACTGCTTGATGCCTTTACTTCTCACTACCATACACTTTAC